>NC_092740.1:81499008-82124008 GCF_047496795.1 Chiloscyllium punctatum
TTTACATCTGTCTGATCAGCATTAAACCAGTGATTAAGATTGAGAGCAGTATCCAATTTAAGATTGAAATCCTGAAGATAGCACTCAAATAAATGTAGTAACTGTAAAAGCTGGGGCACAAAATTGCTTTTTAAACAATGCCCACACAACAGTTTTAGTTTTATTTAAATATTTAGAATGAGCATATCTTCACTGATATTTTTTAACCTAATTTCACAAGCTTGTTCCAACTCTTCTAGCACTGAAAATATATTAATATACACACATTTTAAAACAAAAAAAGACACATCCTATTCAGATGGAAGAGCAGAAACGTGCCTATGTAACAGATGACTGAGCCAGACAACAAAGAAAAGACAACTGTGTACAGAGCTCAAGATTGGCCAAACCTAAGCATCACAAGAAAAGCCTTTTGAGAGCAGTCAATGGGTCAGAGACAGCAGGTCTCAGGTCGAACCATGCAAGCTCAATTTGAAACAAATTGCAAATCAGGCATGAACATTTCTCAGCCTCTTTATGAAACATAAACAATTTAAAATAAATCAAATTAACAAACAACAGTACTGCTGTTCAAGAGAAAAAAACAATCAGAATCTCTTTTATTGCCGGTACAAAGAATAACAAATATAGTAGCGAAAAATTCAAATCAAGCCTTTTGTTCAACCATAGTGGAAGCCTCTGATGAGATTATTCCAGTCCAATCAGTCAATTTTACTGCCTATGACAATACTCATGCACTATAACACATCTTTATTCAATTAATGATGAAACTAAATTGCAATGTACCTGACCAAATTGATGATGTATAGTAAGGATAATCTTCTTAATGAGAGGATATTATTTAGAAAGCTACCACCCTACTCTTATTATTTTAATAATACTGGGATTAAGTCCTTTTCATTAAATATTTCTTTTCTGTTTGATGTGGGAAGCAGAAAGTACAAATAGATCCTATTGTGAGTCAGAATAGTATATTTAGTTGTTTTGATAGCACTTGAGTAGATAGGAGTTAGCAGTTCCTTAATTATTAAAGCCACATTGTTGCTGGTTTCCATCAAGCTTAGATAGTGTGTCCAGAAATATGTACTCCATTTATATAGATTGAATTACAGGGCTACAATCCACAGAAATTATGGTGAAACAAGTTGCTTTCGATCACTGAAGAGGAAACCTGCTCTCTACGATATAGTTTTATACAGTGGACAATGGAATGATTGGTTCCCTTTTTCCTAACATCACTAAATGCTTTATCTGGTTAAAGAGATTGTAAAAACTAGGCTTCAACTATTCGTATGCTGCGACCAAACAAGCTGACTTTGAAAAGAGGTTGGAGTCAGCCACACAGGCAGCTGGTTGTGGAGACGGCTTGTTTAAAAGGCTCACCTCATGCTGTGGGAATTCGTCCCAATGTTAATAAAAAATGGCAATGCCTTCTAAACTTCACTACCCACGCTTAACCATGCCACCCCATGCACCTCCATTTATTCTCATGACTCCTTATACCTGCCATGCCAAACTACTCTGTCCATCAACTCACCGATGGCCCCTCACACCCACCTCCCACCATACCCTCCCCCACTACTGCCATGCCCATTCACTCACTGCATAAAAGCAACAAACTCTGCTGAGACAATGAAAGTGTTCATTACTTGCCACTTGCTTTAAGAACAATCTTCTTACACAACAGGTCAATTATCATCCAGGCCCTTTAAAATATCAATAGTAGGAACTGTGTGCACTTGAATGCTTTTAATAGTGCATAAATAAACATTGTACAATTGACAGAATAAGTCAAACCTAAGTAATGAGTAATTCAAAATCACTAACTGTAACATTAACTTACTCTGTCTTAAAAGAATCTGATGAGATGAGATGCAATGTTGATTTCATTTCTCACCAGAACTTTATCAAAATTAATATCAATTCATACTGAGTGGCTTATGAAACAGAATTTTTTCTTCCCAGCAAGCTCAGTTAACATTAACCTTATAATGAATTCAGAAAAGATACAAATCATAGATGTGCTAGTCTAGAAATAATGAGAAATGTTGAAATGGAACACCCTCTTTTCATGTGACAAGTTTTTTTTATTGTATTCAATCACTGAATGCAACCTTTTTTGGCAAGATTAGCATTTATTTCATAAACAGGAATCAAAGTTCTGGAGTTAAAGGCTGAACTGTTAGTTCAGGATAATTCCAAACTTGAGAATACTACCTCTGAGATGCTGAAGTCTTGCCGGAATACCTCTGCTCAACTCACAACGGTGAAGGAAGAACTGAAAGAGAAAGAATGGAAGCAAATGAACTACAAGATTGTCAATCCAATTTAAAGATTGCAGGCTCACTGGAGACTCATTTGCAAAGCAGGTCAGGCTCAGCAGGAGCGGTTAGAGTAACATTGGCTTGAGCTCAAAGCTATGCTGCACGAGCTGACAGATCTACAAAATTAGATGCACAGCAATGAGTTACAAATCACTCATGGAACAACCCTTTCAAAAATAAATTCCAGCAATGACACTCTAGTGAAAGTATTCAAGCAGGCACAGAGGAAGTCAAACAACTACTGAAGCCAAAATTGGATGGATGGCATCAAAACTACCAAGAAAACAAAAAGAAAATTCAAAGCACTAGACAGTTATTACAGCAAATTATGAAGGAGAAAGTACTGTTGACTAACAGAGGGCTAAATTTTGCTAGAATTAAAAGAATCCAAGGTATAAAATCAGAGGCTTCGAAGTGAGATAAAAGTCCTTAAGAAACAAAACTATCCATGTGATTGGAATGACTTGAAACAGCTTGAGGAGGAAGTTCACTTGGTGGCTAATCTGGAACAAAACTTGGCTATTCTGCAGAATAAGCAAATTCTGGAAAATCAACAGCAGACCAAGTAAAACCTGATAATACAAATATGAATGACAGAATGGTATCACTGAGGCTGGGCAAATCAATGATATCCAGATAAAGGCACTGTCATAAATGAGATTTGGGTATATCAGCAAGTCACGTATTCATTATAAAGAATCATAGTCTTACTCATTATTGTAAACAGTTAGACTTACTTTTGGCAAAGAAGAGATTGTTATTTGTGTGTTTTACTTTTAAGAGAGGTTACCTTTAAGGACTCCAAGTCCTGTATGTCTACAATGCTGTGACTCTGCCTGGCTGCCAGTCTGTTTTGGGTTTGCAGTTCCAGACACAAAGAAATCAATTGGTATGCTGTATTCTGTGCTTTATAACTTGTAATGTGTTTTACAATTTCAAATGAAATAAACCACAGAAGTGAGCATCTGATTATTAAACCAGTATCAACAGCATTACATTGCCCATCTCTTAAAAAAAATTGCCCATAGCTTGGCAGAGTTACTTTACAATCAACGTTAAACTACTTATCGGGAGATTTCTCTTTAAATTTTCTGTAACTTCATCAATTTTCTCCCCCTCCTCTTCAGGAGCCATTGATTTTGGTTTTGGAGAATTGCTGCATTGACGCTGGGGTCCTTTTAGAACCCCAGTTATCTGTGCATACCTTAATAGTCAATATTGGTAGTCTCGTCAGTCACAGGATACATTACAATCAACTCCAGCCAGTTCACAGCCAATTGCCACATACTGTGACTCAAGTTTGTCGACAGTAATGAGGATTTTTCCCTCCCTAACGCCCTGATGCTGAAGCCAAACATAGTACCTCGACTGCCACCCTGGTTGCAATCTCCTCATTTAGTACAGAAGAGGAACTGGGCTTTGAGCTTATTGATCCGAATGGTGCAGCTGCTCACTATATCAACTCACTGAGCCATCAGGGGAATGCATCAGAAGAAGATTGCTGGGAAACTGAATGCTGTGTATGAAAATTTAATACCACAATCTGAAGAGTAAGTGAATTCCCTGATCATCCCGGCACTGAAATATTTTACCAAAAACTCATCAGCACATGCTCACGTCGTTTACAGACCTAATTGAAAAATGATTTAGCTGTCAAATGTTCCAATCATTGTTAAGATTATGAGTGCAAGCAGTGTTAGTCTTTTTTCCCCTTCTATGTTTGACAATTGTGTGGCTGTAAATGCAATCACTGACGAGCTCCCTACAGTGCAATTGCTACAAAATATTCATTGGATGTCAGCCCTATTTAAAGTCAAGTCCAACACACCTATTCATCTGTGTTACGCTAACAGTGCGTCATCTCAAATTAAACTACCATGAAACAGTGGCTGTTAATAATTTCTGCTATGATTTAGCATACTTGAAATAACAGGTGAAGATGTTGCGTGGCCAAGGCAATTACATTCTTTGCAATCTACAGCTGCCCATTTAATCAGAAATGGAACAAAGCCCCCTTGCTTCAAGAATGGCCGCTTGAGCTGCAATCAGACTGTGTTTGTTATCCAGCAGAATGAATATGCTAACTGTCAGACCAGCTGCTTACTGGAAGGATTATCTTGTAAACTGTTTAAACAGACTGCAATCATTGAGCAGAAGTGTATTTCTCAAAAGCTGCCACCTTAATGTCTCCAATTGCTGCCTGCATCAGTCAGGATCCTATGAAGTGTTAAGCTTTGGAGCAAACATTGTCTACTCAGTATAAAGCACTAGATTGCTGCGTAGAAATTTTTGTTTTCTTTTCTGCTGACCCTTCTCTTTCGTGCAATCTATATTTTTCTTTAGTGAGGGATCTCTTGTGCCTATATTACATTCTTCAAATCTTATTTCAACCGATGCAATCTTTTACAGTAATTATAATTTTGCGGTCCTACTATTTCTTAACCATCCTGTTAAATTTGTAGCAGCATTTCTTTTGTTGTTCCACATTATGAAATTTATAAAGATTGTTATCAAACCTTCAATTCAATAGAGTACAACCTTGCACTTTCAGCTTTATGTTCCTGCACTAAACAAAATTGTTTTCGGCCTCTCTTTCATGTCCTAATGTGTGCTTAATCTTCCCTGCTTCACACTCATTAATTCACAGTGTCTCTTGCATTAACAAATGTTTATCTCTTTCATTGAATTTTGGATATTTGAACAGAATTTATTAAGCTTTGCAAGCTCTTAAATCCTTATGGAGCAAGACAATAAAAATAAATGTTCAAACCAAAGTGTTCGGCAAATAAAAGGCTGTAATAATATGCATGCCATCTTTTGAAATTCTAGAAATACTTGGATATAATTTCCTAGTAGCAGGATTAAAATAGTCATGATTCTGTGGATTACTATAATAACCTATTCATTATCATAATACGCTTAAAAGGAGAAGTTGTTGCCATGGCTATTCATGATGTAGAAACATTAATAAATGTACTACTGAAAAGCAGATCAGCATACACACATAAAAATTAATTCACTGTATCAAATGAGGGGTTATTGTTGGTACCAAATATTTTCCTGGTTTGAAATACATTGACGTAACCACAGGCAAAACTGATTACATCAAGTCATGGTTACAAGTATTGGCCAGCACTTCCACTGCTAGGCTGCTCCTGTTTGACAAGAAATAATTAAAATCTTCCATAAGTTAACCTTTATTAAGCTTTCGACATCAATTCTATTTTAATAAAATGGTCGCGGAAGAAACAGAGGAGGAAGTGACCTTGTGAGAGTGCAATAGGGATGTTTGTATAGATTTTACTACACCTCTATTGTTGGATTGAAGCAATGCTAATTATAATGTAAATACAGGAAGTTAAAATTTTTAAGCATGATATTAGAATATGATTATTCACCTTTTTTTAGGTTTTTAATTTGTATTCAAATGTTTCTTTTCCTCTGTTTTTGTACTCCATGCACAGGAGAATATAACTCTTCCAATTCAGACTCCTGACTTGAATTTCCATGAAAGAGAAATAAAAGTGTTTTTGATGATATCGAGGCAGTACAAAAAACAAAATTGTGTGGAGCAACATTCTGCTGAAACTAAAGCGCAAGTAATAACTGACCCATTGGAAACATATTGGATCCCATTGAAAGAAAGAAAGAGTTTGGCCATGTGTTCCCTGACATTTTTGAAGCTCTCTGCACATTTTCAATCCCTGCAAATCACTGCTGATCTGAAAGTGGTTGTGCAAAACTGGAATGCTGATCCCACAGTCAGAAAGAGATCAGAGAGTTGAAAGGTCACACCGTGCATTTCTGCAACAGTAGTTTGGCAGGAAAGCACTTCCATTACTTAAAAGCCACAGGTTCTAAGCATTTGAAGGTGCTTTGTGAGAATATAAAGGGGCTGCTGCATAGTGGAAGAATGGACTTCCCTCTGATGAGAAGATTGACGAGAGCTTTTAAGTGGAAGAATGGATACCAGGAGGGCACAGTCCTGTGTCTCCAGGAATTAAAGATCAACCTTTAGGACAGTGTCATGTAAAACACTGGAGAAAAATTATAGGGACATTAAAAAATGTTTTTCTTTCTTCTTGTCATTTTTGTTGAACACTTCTCTTTACCAGAGAGAAAAGTTTTCAGAATGAGAGATGAATGTCAGTGGTCAAACATCATCCAATGACAAATAGTTAGTCTTCTTGCTTTCCATTTGATGTTGATGTCTTCCTTCACAAGGATGGATATGTTGACTGACCAATATGGGAGAAAGTTGTGATGAAACACTCCGGAATACATTTAGTCACAGTTTGTATCCTTAGCGACATAGGGTATCAGACCACTATGGTCTAAATTGGACTTTTTCTCTGAACGGTATCTGAGAAACTTTCCCCAAAATCATGTCAGACATATTCTCGTTTGTACTTGCTTTAGAGCCTCTTGCCACTTGGATACTGCCTCACTCATGGCTGTGAAGATGTCAAGGGTACAAATTTTTGATGCATCTGGAGATTTCCAGGTGTCTTTTGAGGCCTTAGTATCAAAAGTCAAAAAGTACAAAGCATTTCTTTGCTGTTTTTTACAGACCATGGATGCCCTGTTCAGGTTTGTCTCTGACTTCACAAAGTTCCATATGAAGTGGAGAACAAACGCAGTTAATTGCTTTCGATTGGCGAGTTTCCCAGTACTGCAGGTGCCATTTATGCCTGGTTGGCTTCTTGTAAACCCCATAAACTAGAAGGAATGTCCAGATAGTGAGTGACTCCAGCCAACAATGAATGTAATTGCTTGCCACCTGGTGAAGAGCAGTCATGTATTTATTCTTAAGCAATCCCTTTATACAATTGTGTAATGCTGTAATGATCTGAAACGGTTACTACTAAGTGCCTTAAGCACAATATTGTGCAGACTTGGTGGGAAAACAGTTTAGGATCTTGAGGGATCCACCTGCCCATCCAGGTCCTTCTCAGAGTCTCTGTAACAATGTCTATCATATCAATGTAACTTGTACTTATTTGCCAAAATATAAGAAACTATATCTTGTGTAAGACCAAAACCTCTTCTTATACTAGCAAGTAATTTCCCAGTATCACAGCAGACCAAGTGGGCCGTGTAGAACTGAACCTTAACAGATAATGTGAGTAGCAAACATGCCCATGGTGAGCAGTTGTGCAGACAGTCTCATCCAACACAGTGGTCAGCAGTAAGGATTACACATGCTGTCTTAGCATGGATCCTTTGATCTTAAAAAGCTCTTGTTATTTGACATGGCTGCTGACATAACCCTAGTTGTTCCAAATTCTCCATGAGAGACTCATGGAATCTTAACAACATGGAAGCAGGCCATTCAGTCCACAGCAACCCACCGAAGAGAATCCCAATCGGACACCTTATCCCTGCATTTCCCATGATTAATCTACCTCGCCTACACATCCCTGGACACCAAGGGGAAATACAGCATGGTCAATCCACCTAATCTGCACATCTTTTGGACGTTGGGAAGAAATCAGAGCACCCAAAGGAAACCCACACAGACATGGGGAGAATATGCAAATTCCACACAGTCACCCAAGGTGGGAAATTGAATCCAGGTCCCTGGTGCTGCGAGGCAGCAATACTAACCACTGAGCTATCATGCCACACCACAACCTTTCTTTCTGTCATCTCTTTTCTGCATTTTCCTGCTTCTTCCCTTGTTGCAGCTTCTCCTGATGTCTCAGCAACAGAAAGCCCAGTCAGGAGAGACATTTTCACACTAAGGCCATTCTGCATATAAAATTGGTCCAAGGAAAATGCAGTTAGCTCCTGGATGAGAATTGCAGAAGATGTGAGGAAAATTGGAACTATCCATATTAGCATCAAACCTACTTGGAAAGGAAATGACACAGTCTGAAATGGAGCAAATACGCTTCTATTTTGCACCAAAATTTAGCTTCTGACCCAGTATATGAAAAACCACTTCTCACTGCACCACTGGTATTTTTACCACTTCCACTGTTTCCATCATCTAGCCCCTCAAGGTAATATAATCAATTAAAGTCAAGTTAGAAATAGCTTGTACTCTCAACCCAAATGCATTGAGTCTGCCAAAACACATTTCGTTTTGGACCTTACATCCCATCAATCTGGACTGGATTTGTTAATAGTTTCCAAGAGTGGAACACCAGTTTCAAATCACTTTGCCAAGTTTATTTGGAGGCATTCCTGGAGGTTTCATCGCATGACATTAGACCAGTGAATCCTGATGCATACGATAACAGCTAAAGAAAATTTATCAAATAATGAAAATTTTAACAAGCACATTGGACTAGGACTAGGTGAGTTACTTAAAGAACAACAGAGAAATGACAGGAGAAACTATGGCATGAATAACTCGCAGACCATTCAGCAAGGTCCAGAAGGACTAATATCATGTTTGGAACTGTGAATCAGTCACTGTGCTCAGGGGAAGAAAAAAAGATGGGAAGCAAAGTTTCTGAATGAAAGCAAAACTATTCACGCTATTTAACACATTGCTTTATAATCTAGTAAATCAGTGAGCTATCACAGTACCCAATTCTTAGATCCAACTATTAAGTCATGGAGTTATTTACAGCACAGAAAGATGCCATTCAATGTATTCAGTCCATGCTGGCTTTCCCACTCTGTATTTACATTGTGAACTCACCTTCGGAACCACACAGCATGCTTCTTGCAAATCTATTAATGGCAACAGCAATGTGAAAGACTATTGAATGAGAAAAAGGAACAGTGCTATAAAAAGAACATGCAGGAAACCTATTTAATGAATGCATCACATCATGATAAGTCTTTTTTTGTCATAGCTTATCAACCTAGTGGACAATTATTACATTGCTTTCAACAGCTTGAGCCTAAGCGGTCTTTTATTAATAAGCAGCTCCACTCCTTTTGTTAAGAAAATATTACAGCCAATCTCTCGAATGGGTAATTGCCCTCAGAGTGTATGTGAACAGTGCCAACTGGTATGAGGTATATATTCTATTCAATAATTAGTGTTGTACCTTTTGTCTTTACAGTTTTACAGTCATGGGTAACATCACTTTTCAGCCTATTTGAAATATCTTTACAGATTATGGCATTGCTAATACTGTTGGCTGTATGGATTTGACCTAAAGTGGAATATTCTCTGCAGAAACAGATGGATTCAGGACTGCACTGGGGTCCATAGATTGGCTGGCACACTGCCAGATTCATGCTGCTGGAGGCTCTATCAGTGCTGGCTGAAAAAGCAGCTCTGAATCTCAGTGTGAGAGAGGGAATATTACTCATGCTTCACTAACCACCGGCTCATTCTCCCCATTTCATTCAGGGTTTAGGCAGCTAAATTAGGTGAAATCTCAGTTTCTTCTTTCTATTTCTTTTGTTGTTTTTGGTTGGTTTGCAAAGATTTGACCTTTAATCTGGACTCGAGGAGAACCATACAATACTTGGACAGATTTGGCCTGTCTAATTTCAAAGACTGATAGATACTAATAAACACACATTCACATGCAATTCATCTCATACTATCACTGTTCTCATCCTCCTCTATCATGTAGAGAGAGAGAGAGGTAGTTTTTAAATATCTAGTACTTATCTAAATCCTTTTCAATGTCAGTCCAAATGCATTCTGTATTCTGTGCTGCTGTAACTGGTTCTGTCTGTTTGTGTAAGTGTATCTCAGCATACACTATACCCTTGTTTGACAAGATGCAGTGTCAGTGCCTAATTAAGAATAAATCACGGGCCTCTGCTGCTTACTTCCCTCCTTTCCAGTTGATTGTGTTTTACATTAACTCAGCAGCAACTGAGGAGACAAAAGTGAATGTGCAACAACCTGAAAGCCTTAATTTTTCATTTCCAGTAACACTGACTGCTGATGTTTTTCTCTGCAGGAAAAGAATGTCAACTAGTGACAGTCATAATCTTCCATTTTGTGAGGCACGTCTTATGACTGCAGCTGTTTCTTGAGAGAACAATCACCAAACTGTCTTCATATAGTCACATCATATCTGAAAAATGTGCTCTTTTGCTACTTGCCACCTTGTGGTGTCCAAAAATAAAGTACATTAGCATATTAATGAGCTCCACTTTCTGGGATTAGTAATTAACATTAAACTCCATTTTCAATCACATGATTTTAAAAAATTAAACGCATTCATATGCAAATTTGTCAAAAGACTCATTTTCTGATAAAAATGACAAAAATTTTTCATAGCAATTCAGGACGACTTTCAATTAGAGTAATCAAGTCAAGTCATACAAGTGGAAAGGTTCTCGACAATTTAAGTGGACCTTGTCTGTTTCACTAAGGTGCAGAATTTTTTAAAAAAATGTCTGACCTATATTTGTTCAATTTGCAAATCAATACTGGTATGATGGATGGTCAAATGGGAGAAAAGGGCAGGAAGGTGGAGCTGCAAGTTATCAGATCAGCCATGATCCTATTGTAGAGCTGGGTAGACTCAATGGACTGAGTAGCCTCCTTCTGCTACAACATTTTATGACCTTATAAGAACCTATTTGATATCCATGGCTGGATTTTATTATCCCTCACTCAGTGTGTTTGCAGCAAGGGCACGTAAACTAAATCAGGTGGTCATCCAATTCCCTTTTTCTCACACATGGTCCACTTTCTTTAAGACGGGCTTGGGTAAGGTGCCTACTAGGCCCCCTGTCCACGGATTAGGGTGACACGGTGGCTCAGTGGTAAACACTGCTGCCTCACAACACCAAGCACCCAGGTTTGATTCCAGCCTCTGGCGATTGTCTTTGTGAAGTTTGCACATTCTCTCCATGTCTGTGTGAATTTCCTCCAGGTGCACCAGTTTCCTCCCTCAGTCCAAAAAATGTGCATGTTAGGTGGATTGGTCATGTTAAATTACCCCGTGGTCACCATGAATGTTTAGGTTAGGTGGGTCAGCCATGATAAATGTGAGGTTATGGGAATAGGTGGGGTGGGGGTAAGAGGGGTTGTCTTGGCCTGAGTGGGATGCTATTTGGAGTGTTAGTGAACAACTTGATGGACTGAATGGCCACTTTCAGCACTGTAGGGATTCTGATTATTTACTGACATCCTTAATAACCTACCTCCACTGTATCAAGTTGCTGAGCAGTGACAAGCAGATGAGATTTCAAAGGCCATTTTTAAAACTACTCATTTGAAATGATAGGAAAGAAAGGAGGGGGAGAGATGCCATGTACCTCATGGTGTTAAACTCCAAGATGCAGCTCCTTGCCTGTGATTTGCCAGTTGGCCTTCAAGCCTTGCCTCCCCACCTTCATCACCCTTTGCCTCTCCCTCTTCCCCTCCCACCCTAAATGCCTGGGATTTACCTCATTCTGGTCATCATTGCTGTTCTTTGTGAAGGTGCTTTAGTCCTGACAGTGTTGACGGCTAAATTTTGCTGCCAGGAATAGGATGTGCAAGACTGACCCTCAACCTGTATTTGGAACACCAGTGTGTTATTGCTGCATTCTGGATCAACGTCTCATTTGGGGGTGGGATGAAGCGGTGTGCGGTACTCCTCACCATCAAAACCCTAAGAGAGGGAAAGAGAGAGAAAAACAATCCATATACAAGATTCCAGACTGAAGGAATATTAGAACCAGGAAATATCCTACCTGTTACACCAATGCTAAACTAAGAATTTACAAGTATGGGACAGTTGGAGGAGATTAAAGGCGAAACCTTCCAGGAAATAAAAAAGGAAGACATTTCAAAACCCATGTGTATCTTTAAAATGAACCAAATAGTTGAATCTTCCACATTTTGAATTGAATTTTGAGAATGGTAGTCAAACAGGTACACAGGAAATTTGACTTTCATTCAGAATGTCAGTAATTGTGTTCATGGCAACTTTAATATCATTAATGCGGCTACCGCAGTTTCTACCGTACTGTTGTTAGAATACTGAATGGACTCACAAACTCTGAACATTCACCTGTATCTGTGTTTTTGTTTTTGCTGCTGTTTAGCTATTATTTACTTATCTATACTACTTGACTCTGTGATCTGCCTGTATTGCTCGCAAGACAAAGCTTTTCACTGTGCTTTGGTACATGTGACAATAAATTCAATTCAATTCAATTCAATTCAATGCAGGGCTATCTAAGTGTTCCTTCACAGCACATTAGTCCACACAGTAGGATTTCAGGACACTAACATACCCAGACAAGATTTGAAGCTTATGTTTAATACTCCTTTTTTGGAGGGTTAAGGGTAAAATGCAACCTTGCCTATAGGAGATATCCCCCTATTGCGCGGGGTTTGGGTCATCAGCCTCTCAATATGATTTCTTTCTTCATCTTTCCATTTGAAATCTCCCTAACTCTGTGTAAAGATGGCTTTCCATGTGTTCACACAGGACTCTTCCAGTCACTGAATTTATATCTCCAGTCATTTTCTTGATTTGAGCCATCTTCCTTTAAAACAAACACTTGATGGAATTAAAAGTTCAAAATGCCCATAGTTGGTCTAGGGTTAGTCACATTTAAAATTTTGTTAAAATCCAATTCCTTTTGTGTTTTTTCAGTCATGGCTAATGGCTTTTCAACGGTTTGGTATTCAACTCCTTATTATTTATTTTCAACGATTCACCTAAAATGGGTGGTTAGTTGGATATAATCTTAGTCACTAAGTCATATTTCACCATCATAAAGTGCTGGTAATGGAAAAACTCAAGAATCTTGTAATATGTTGTGCACTTATCATGTTTTGTAGCATTTCATTATGGTCTATATTACACAGAAGTTGGTTAATACCTCAGTTAAAATAGCAGTGGGATTGCAAATTCATGCATCAAGTACTCATGCGCAAATATTTGGACTGTAATTTCAAAGCAGAGTGACCTAGTGAGTAAATCTACCCTGAAATGGGTTACTAAACTGTACAGACCACCAAGGTTCCAAGTTTGATCCTTGCATTTTTTAAAAAATGTACCACTAAACCATCCACTCTACCAGTTAAACAAAGTTCAAATTCCAAGTACTGTACTGGTTGTCAGAATGCAAACATTAAACAGTTATGTTCCACTTTGTTGTCCTGTTCAATACCAGGAATGCAAATATGCCTATATTGGCTTTAATGTTTCCGCCATGGTAAATACAAAAAGTCCTGGCGTGAAATTCTGAGATGTAGCATCTGTCTCGAATTGGCACTAAGGAAAATGAAAGTGGTAGTGTATGATGAAGCTGCTACTAGTGAGCTGCTGTGCATTTGTATAGAAATGGGTATATATTGGGGTACAGTAAATAGGTTTGGGGAGTTACGGATGGTGATTACTACGTGGAGCTGTGAAGTTGTGGTAATAACAGAGAGTGGGCTCAGGTAAGGCAAGTCTGAGTGTTCAACATTCCTAGGTACAAGATTTTCAGAAAATATACAGAAGGACAGAAAGGAGATGGGGCAGTGGTATTGGTAAAGTAGTACATTGCATTGCTGGAAAAAGAGGATGTTTTGGACAGTACAATTTAGCTTGAGCTAAGGGACAAATAGGGTATGGTAATTACATTGCTAGCAGCATTTCCTGTGGCCATGTAGTCTCCAAGGTCCATATGCAGCTGTGACTTCTACAACCATGAATCAATGCAACGATTGGTGTGCCAGCAATGATTGCCATGTGTGGAACCTTGGAGCAGCTGTGTGTGTGCAGCTGCACGGTTCAGATGAGATTAGATTAGATGTTATTGACACGTGTACCTAAGTATAGAGTCATAGAAATGTACAGCATGGAGACAGACCCTTCAGTCCAACCCGTCCATGCCGACCAGATATCCCAACCCAATCTAGTCCTACCAGCCAGCACCCAGCCCATATCCCTCTCAACCCTTCCTATTCATTTATCCATCCAGATGCTTTTTAAATGTTGCAATTGTACTCACCTCCATCACTTCCTCTGGCAGCTCATGTACCAACCTCTGCATGAAATGTTGCCCTTAGCTCTCTTTTATATCTTTCCCCTCTCACCCTAAACCTCTAGTTCTGGACTCCTCCACCCCAGGGAAGACACTTTGTCTATTTATCCTATCCACACCCCTCATGATTTAAAAACCTCGATAAGTTCATCTCTCAGCCTCTGACGCTCTGGCGACAGAGTAGCTATTCTCCGGCACTATCTTAGAATACAATAGTTGGAATTAAATACAAGAGCCGCTAATTGTTGTCTTGAGACCTCTAACTAGCCGAGAGGAAATAGAGGGACAAATCTGCAGGGAAAATACAGAGAGATGGCAACATTGTACAGTAGCTTTAATGGAGGACTTCAATAACCCAAATATAGACAGGGATACCAGTAGTACAAGGGACAGTGAGGGACATATGCTCCTGGATTGTCTGCAGGAGAGTTCCACACAGTATTGAGTCCAGTCGAATAAATAGCAAAAGAATGGTAAAAGGAGGAGTTAGAGTGTGTGTGTGTGTGTGTGTATGTGTGTGTCTGTGTGTATACATCTCCCCAGCATCCTGTGAGGGTATGAGGCTGACTCTCCATTACAACTATCAACCTGCTGATGGAGGCAGCCAGACAGAAGCAGGACTAGTTGCATCACTCCAGCTTTTCACCAATGAAGGCCATTGGATAGACTTGTCTGCCGCCGCTGCTCCTTCCTTTGCATTTTAATGAACTCACTGATTACTGATACTAGAGTCCTCTCCTGTGAGGAGCGCTGAGAGATACTGATCTCTGCAGTCCACTGAGTGCCAGTGGTCTAAGGTATTTCTCTCTCACCCATCTGTGAAACAAATTGTGTCAGCAGTTCTGCAGTTCTGAACTCATTTCGCCCTTGTCCAAGCTAGTAGGAGCTTCAGGAGGCAGCCTTGTCGATGTTTACTCTGGATCCTGGAACTGTTGCCTCCAGAGGTTGAGGATGTGTCCTCCAGGCAGCTCTTTGATGATGTAGTTAACACATTGGCTACAGCTGTGAGACACAAGAGCCAGAAAACATCATGGCCACTGGTTGAAAGTGGTGTACTATGTATGAGTCGAGAGTTGTATCCTGATGAAGGGCTTATGCCCGAATCATCGATTCTCCTGCTCCTTGGATGCTGCCTGACCTGCTATGCTTTTCCAGCACCACACTCTTGACTTTGATCTCCAACATCTGCAGTTCTCACTTTCTCCTAGTGCCCTATGTATGACCCTGACCACACGGTTAATGCTAGTATTTCAGAGCAATTACAAGTGGTACTTATTTGATCATTGGAGCATGCATGTCTCTGTGACCCTCTACTTTGAGGCCAGGACCCACTCCTCATACAGAGTGAGAACACAGATATTGTGCATATGCCCCGGTATCTGATTGCTCTGTGAATTTTAAATGTCTTCTCATTAACCCCACAAATTGCATCAGAGTTACATGAGCAATTGGGGAATGGATGTTAGGGGATTAAATGAAGACCATATTTTCCTCACAAACCTCTTCCATGTGCCATTTACTGCTATTTGTGGACCCTTTCACATCACGACTCCACATAAAGTTCAAGGTTGGCTGGATGGCTGGTTTGCAATGCAGAGTGACTCCGAACAGCATGGGTTCAATTCCCACATTGACTGAGATTACCATGAAGGACTCTCCTTCTCACCCTCTCCCCTCACCTAAGTGTAGTGACCTTTAGGTTAAACCAGCATCAGTTGCTGTTTCTAATGAGACAGCAACTCTGTGACCCAGGAGGGCTACAGTGACTTATACTCAACATCACACCACCTACGAGCTCCAAACCAAGAGAAAGAAGAAAGTAATAAAAAAGCAGAAGAGAAAGTAGGACAAGACTTCAAGATGAGAAACAGCAAGACACAATAATGAGAGATATGCACTGAAATACCGTTTATCAATCCCACAGGAGATTAAGTAGCAAAACTTTCATTAAAAGTCTTATATCTACAAGCAATTCCTGTAAACTTTTTCAATTATAATTTCCTATGTTCACATTTGTAATGAGATAATTGTCACACTGTCACCAGAGTAACTAATGCATTGGAAAGTTATAATTAAAGCATGAAAAGTTTACATGGACACTTTCTATTCTGAATTTATCATGGGAATGGTGAGATAAGAACTAAATCCATGAATTCAAAGTGAGCTGGTTTTTTTTTTGCATGCCCTGATCCAATTATCAACCAGCTTCTAACCTTACCCATTGTACCTGCAGATTACACTTGGTCTTGATTCCCTGCATGCAACACCACAGGAGATTGAACTAGTTAGCTATAAATTGTCTCGATAGCTATTGAAATATAATCTTATTTTATGCGATCCCTTTCAATAGGCTTAGCACAGAGAGAGCATTCCTTTCAACATAAACATGAAATGAATTGCAAAAACCTTTGAGGAATAAGGGACTGAATGGTCAGTCACCATCTGAAAATGCATTCACGCACATAGCTTTTAGAAACTAAAACTGGAAACACTATTGTGGTTATTACCATAAGCATTTCATTCATGTGCCTCCTAACACTATAATTCAACTCTTCTAATCCATGAATAGGGCTCTTATCTCTTTTGCATTTGAGCTCGAAAGTGGATATATTAGATATACATTATCACATGGCAGGAACAATCCCATATCACTGAAAATAACTGAAGATGTAACTGTGCATGGAAAGATAGATAATTAATTTTTTTATGAGTTATTTTTTCTGATTGTGCAATAAAAAAAAAAGAAAAACGTTCTGTCAACAATTTAATTGAATCAATTTCTACTTCAAAGAGAGGCGTTTTAAAATGGCTGCTTTCTAGCGAAAAAAAACCAGCCTTTTCCTGCATTGTGTTGATCTCATCCTTCAAATGAAAATACAATACTGAGATTGGCTAGCTCTAAAAGGCAGGAGAGCGTTGCATGTATTGTGAACATTGGTAGCAACAGCCGACTGTTCACATCAGGAGTTCACTGAATCACAAAAATACGAGTTTAAGGTTTTAATTGCTGCCAACATACTTTAGAATATTTCCGTGGAAAGAAAACAGAAAAAAATTCCCATGTTATATTTAGGTACAAAATGAGTGTGTGAAATAAAACATAAACCAGGTGTGAAAGTAAACCAAGGTTATTACGTTAAAAATCACACAACACCAGGTTATAGTCCAACAGGTTTATTTGGTGCTTCCAAATAAACCTGTTAGACTATAACCTGTTGTTGTGTGATTTTTAAATTTGTACACACCAGTCCAACACCAGTGTCTCCAAATCAGGATTATTACCTATTTCGTGGGTTAGGCTAGTTCTAAGTGGATACAAATATTCTGACAGAATCCTTGACTTAACATATTGATGATGAACTAAAGCATGATGAGTCACCGACTTTACGCAGACAGTGGACCTTTATCCCTGATGTGCCTGGTTAGCTGATCTAACTTGAGGCAGTGGTGTGATATTACACTTCACCTTGGTGTTCTTTGGTTAAGAAGGAACAAGTTCTTGTCCGTACTTGCTATTCCACAAACCCTGCTGTGAATACATGTGAAGAAGTCTGTTCAGGATAAAAATCAGGTCCAATTATGGTGTATCCTGTGCGTAAATAGTCTGTCAGCATTCTGCTTAAATTTCACATATGAATGTTTCATGGTCATTTGTATAAGGCATCAGGGAATGACACATGAAATAGTACAACAAAAGCTTCTGGAGGAGCCATGATGAAAGTGGAGAAAACGGGCAAGAGAAAAATAATCTACTGTTATACTGTAAAACTAAACACAAAATGAAGAATAACACGGAACAGTTCTCATAATTATTTTAGTTTGCAAGTCCAACTGATTGGCCCTCCCATCACAATATTTCCCACCACAGTCAGCCTCAGAAAAATATGAGTGGTGCAGCTGTAGAGGTATATAATTTTTTTTCTGCTGAATCTATTATAAAGTCTGAGAATGGTAAAGCAATCATTGCCTGCTGGCAGTGACATGCCTCCTGTCAATTTTGGTAACAAGTTGTTTTACTTCTTTCAATATCAAAGTACTGTTGTCCACAAAAATATAACCTTTGACTGTATTGTGAGTTGTCACTGTGGACATTTTTAGACTATAGTGTCATCAAAAAATTGCCAGCAGTGACTAATGGGCGTTGTCTTCAATGTGAGGTGCTTTGTCTGGTGCGTATTTGGGTTTCTTTCTCATATGACCCACTTGATCTTTGTAGTTACAGTGGGCTGAGCACAGCTGAGATTCCTCCCTGTGGTTTAAATTGTATTTATCTGAAAATTTACAAAAGACTTGAAGAGGTAAAGTCTCAGGTTTCATCCTGTGAACTATTCAGAGTAGAAATTAATTGACAGGAATGGATTTCTTCAGCAATTTAAAATGGAGATGGCAAAATTAGCTCCCTGTTCCGGTGCTGGCAATTTTTTTGTGCCATGTTGATAGCTTTCATTTTGCTTTTGATCCCTTTGATTCCACTAATTATACATTTTGTTCAATAGACAAATTGTTGCTTATGTAGAGGTTTATAAAATCATGAAGGGCATAGATAAAGTGAATAGTAAAGGTCTTTTTTCTAAGATAAGGGAGTTCAAAACTACGGGGCATATTTTTAAGGTGGGATGAGAAAGATTTAAAAAGAACAAGAGGGGCAACCTTTTTATAAAGAGAGTAGTTACCTTGTGGAATGAACTGTCAGAGGAAGTGGTGGATGCAGATACAATCACAACATTTAAAAGGTGTTTGGATAAACACATGAATAGGAAAGGTTTGGAGGGATATGGGCCAAATGCAGGCAGGTGGGACTAGTTTAGTTTGGAAACGTCATCTAGTTGGACCAAAGGGTCTGTTTCCATACTGTATGACTCTATGACTCTTTGACTATGGCTTGAAATGTTCATTCATGAATAACTCACTGATTATTTCATTAGTAATGATGCACTTTTTAATATTTTTTCTTACTGAGAAACCCAGCTGAAAGGCCAATATTCCATTGTATATCACCAGCTTTGATCAGGAGAGATGACAGGACAAAGAAATGCAGCAGTCAGCGGTACAACAAACTAAAAATACAGCCATGCAGAGCCCATTTTTGAGGGCCTAAATGTTCTCCTAAGCAGTCAATTTGGTGAGCAGGAAGCAAGCCCTTATCACAAACTGAAACACCTTCTCTTACCTTGGTAAGGGCTAATGAATCTGTGTGCAGTGCCTAAGACAGACATTAAACCCCTTACATATGTTCAATAGGGAACCTAACATCTGGGCTTTTGTGTCTTTACTTTACCCTTAGTGTGTCGTCAGAAAAAATAAGTCCACATGTGGCTGCATGCAGAATGCTAAGATTTCAGTATATTTTTACCTGAATGAGGAGTGCTCTTGGCCTTCCCAAACCCAAATTCAAAGGAAGTGAGTCACTGTCACTGCTCCTGATCAGCACAACATGCTTTCGACCTCATGATTCAGGGACAGGGATTGATATACAGTTTGTAGGAAGAATTATGGACAGTTTTGAGTTCTTGAGAAATAATAAATTACTTTTTTTTTGTAGGATGCTCTGGTTATAGTGTGGGGCAGGTTTGATGGAATCAGTTGGTCTTCTCCTGACTGTTAGTTTTGAACGTTCAAACATTTAAATATTGATCATCAGTTGCCATGTCCCATAAGTTTACAAGCTAGATGGAACATTAAACTGCTTGATTTTTTTTTGACCAGAATTCAGAACAAATTGTGTTTCTGGGTTTTAACACCAAACTGGGCCTGTTAATTGGACTTCAACACCAACTGCACAATCTGGGGATGTCCCCTCAACTCTATCACCACATGATGAATTAAGATCTGAGTGGTGCTGGAAAAGCACAGCAGATCAGGCAGCATCCAAGGACCAGCAAAACTGATGTTTTGGGCAAAAGCTCGTCATCAGGCTTTTGCCCGAACCGTTGATTTTCCTGCTCTCGGACACTGCCTGACCTGCTGTGCTTTTCCAGCACCACTCTAATCTTGACTCTAATTTCCAGCATCTGCAGTGCCCACTTCTACTTATATGATGAATTAAGTCTGTCTTGTGCACTTTCAATGTTGTTACTTTATGATCTGATGCTACTATAATTCTTCATATACATAGTGCCCAATTTGTCACAGGAAGATACGTGACCAAAACAGACCAGACTCAAACACACAAGACATAGAGATTAATTCACACCATGCTCAATTGTTTAGATATGAACTAGGTACTTAAGTGTTAAGTGGAGAAGATTAACTGTTATTCTGCCCCCAGTATAATTAAATCCTTTTGTGAAATTGTGGCACCTGACCCACAGGATAAAGCTGTCATAATGCAAACATGATGTGGAGGTGCCAGTGTTGGACTGGGACAGATAATGTTAAAAAAAACTACCCAGCCTTCAAGACAACATCAACCACAACACCATACAACCCTGTCTTGGCAACCACTGCAAAACATGTCAGAGTGTCGACATGGATACTACCATTACACATAGGGCACCACCCACCATGTATATGGCAGGTATTCATGTGACTTGGCCAACGTTGTCTATCTCATACGCTGCAGGCAAGAATGCTTCAAGGCATGGTACATTAGCAAGACCAAGCAGACATTATGACAACAGATGAATGGACACTGCACAACAATTGCTTGATATGGATGTTCCCTCCCAGTCAGCGAACACTTCATGCGGTCAAGAAAATTCAGCCTCAGAACTTTGGGTGTCCATTCTCCAAGGCTGATTTCAGGATATGCAGCAACGCAGAGTTGCCAAGCAGAGTCTGTTAGCCAAGTTCAGTACTCATGGGGATGGCCTCAACCAGGATCTTGGTTCATGTCACACTACAGGTGACCCAAATACACTGTACACTCTCTCTCTCACACACACACGCGCGCGCGCGCGCACACACACACACACACACACACACACACACACACACACACACACACACGTACTCTTGTACATGATCACACACACTCATTCAGGCCCTCTCTCATATACACGTTTTCTGTCAGACACACACACACACACATACACACTCTCTCACTCCCTCACACGCACGCACACACACAAATAAGTCTTTGGGGTGAATTTGCATTTGCAGATACATTCTAGGCAGTCAGTCCATGTGACCTTTTACAGATTCTTACTTTGGAAATAGAACCAGTCTGACTCAAGGCTGGAATCCTGACAGACTGTAACCTCACACTTTTAATGCATTGTTTGACCTGAGCTGTCACCTGTTTTTTTATGAAACTTAGTTATTTCAGGATTGTGACTTGAAAGAGGTTTTGGGGTTTACATAGTAATGAATCTAAACCTGCAACCCATTCTAAGTGATTAAAGACTTAAAAGCAATCCAGGTTTGTTCAATACATTGCATAAGTTGTATGGCACTTTGATCTTTTACTATAAATTCTGTGTCCTATGATCCTGCCCCACGAGCTATCTGATAAAGGAGCAACACTCCAAAAGCTTGTACCTTCAAATAAACCTGTTGGACTATAACCTGATGTTGTGTGATTTCTAATATACTTCTATCAGCCAACGATGCCATATCATAGTGGGAAATCAAGGGATTTATTTCCTCAATGCAATTTAATTGCAGATCTGATCTTTTGGTTGCTGGTTGAGTGCTGGACCATGTTTGCCAAACTGACTATTTCACTTCAGACTTGTGAATTCTGGGCATCAGATTTTGCTGGGGCTAGACTCCTTGCCAGCCTTGAAAATATTTGACTTCACGAGCTTTGATTAGGCCACACCTGGATCTGATCACCACATTATTGTTGCACTGAGACGAGATTCATTGGGATGTTGCCTGGGATGGATCATTTTAACTAAGAAGAGAGGGTGGATCAACTGGGATTGTTTTACCTAGAGCATTGAAGGCTAAGAGGGGACCTGATTGAGGGGTACAAGATTAAGAAGACATGAATAGGATAGGTAGAAAGCAGCTGTTGAAAAGTCAGTGGTAAGGGGAAGAATTTTAAAGTGGAAGGCACGAGGTTAGAGGGGATTTAATTAAGTAAAATTCACCCAGAGGATGGTGGCAAACTGGAATGCACTTCCTGGGAGATTAGTTGATGTGGAAAAATTCACCAGCTGAAACATCTTAGCATTTATGGCTATGAATTAAATGCTTGTATTTGGGGCTAGTGTAGATATACAGTTATTTTTATTGGTTCAGAATCAATAGGCCAAAATGACCTGTCTGCACTGTATAATTCTATATGATTTAGAAGTCTCTGGTATTGGAGGGGGAGAGGGAACAACAAAGGAAACAGAAGCAAGTAGGAATGCAGGGGAAAAGAGTAGAGGGGTCTGCTGAGCAAGGTCTTCAGGGAACACTTCAGTTAGAGCAAGGACCAATGAGTGAGTGCATGTGCTTGAATATGAAGCCTATAATGGAGCTCTGTCACTGAGATCAGCAACAATGGGAATGTGGATATCACTCCTTGTAGCTGTGAAAGCGTTAGGGTCACAGCGAGGATGAAAGTTAGGTAGGTTCGGGTTAGGATTAGGCCAGCACAGAGCATAAACACTCGCCTCTGGTTAATTCCAGGCAAGGAAAAGCTGCAGCATTTACAATTCTATATGCAGCACTACATGAGAAAGGCTGTTCAGTTCACTCCAGGATGAGAATCTGCACCTCCTTCATAAATATGTGCAGATTGAGACAGGGCACCAAGCATTAGAATGGCTTCCCAGGGTTCAGTGTGCTATCAACTGGATGTTTATTGCTCAATAAACTCCCATCACCAGCCTGCCATCTTCCTCAATAGAAAAATGATTCAAATTCCTCAATTTTTCATTTATGGCCATAAGCACAAGCACCAAACCTTCAATCTTTGCCAAGTCTTATAAGAGAACCTCTTGAATGCAATTACGGTTCAGGCTTGTGTCTGTTGCCCAAGTACAAATGCATCAAGTAGAGACAAAATTACAGTATTTATTATTCTTGTGTGTTACCCTGAATCTATGTCTCATGACGTCCAAAAGTATAGAGTCCCTACAATATGGAAAGAGACCATTTGGACCATCAAGTCTGCACTGACCCTCCAAAGAGCATGCTACCGCCCCCCCCCCCCACACTATCCCTGTAGCCCCGCAATTAGTACAGCCAATCCACCTAAACTGCACATCTCTGGACGTTGGGATGAAACCCAAGCTCCTGGAGGAAACCTATGCAGACACAGTAAGAATGTGCAAACTCCACATAGACAGTCACCCAAGACTGAATCAAACCCAGGTGTCTGGTGTTATGAAGCATTAAAATGAGGTTGGTCATCAGCTTAACCTAATCAGTTTAACCCAATGACTTCAGCCTGTCAACATAGAGGGGCAGTATTTGTCCAGAAAGATAATGTGATGACTGGCTGTCTGGAAGGAAACTCCATTGTTCCAGGTTAACTCTAATGTTAAACCGAATCCTTTTCCAATAATCACATTGAGATGTGTTTAGCCTTGATGGGACACAATGCAAATTAAGAATACTCTGTCCCACCTCTATTCTGATCAGATCATCAGGCTGACTACCAGACACAGCTTCCGACATCCTGTGTGGGTGCCCCGTTGTCAATGAACAAACCTTTGGCAAGCTACTGTGACACTTTGTCACAAAGGATCTGTGTATACATCAGAAGTGAAACTCAACATGCAATCACACAGAAAGATTACCATTAGAAAATGATATGCATGTATAGATAGTGTAATTTCTTAATGTAGGCTTTAAATGAAAATAAGACCAACAGAATGCTGTGGAGGCCAGGTCATTGTGTGTATTTAAGACAGGGATACATAGGTTCGTGCTTGGTAAGGGGATCAATGGTTATGGGGAGAAGGCAGGAGAATGGGATTGAGAAATGTATTAGCCATGACCTAATGGCAGAGCAGAATCGATGGTCCTAATGGCTTATTCTGCTTCTACATCTTACGGTCTAATTGACTACTTTAGGGTAGTAAGGATGAAGAATATTCCATGGTAAACTGCAGTAAAAATAAATTAGTTAGATATTTCCTCAGCTATTTATACAACAGTACTCAATTAATTTAAATTATAGCAGAAGGGACTTAGGCCATGTACGCTACAATAATAAACATGTTAAAGGAATCACTATGCAGGAATGTAAAAGGAAATAAGCAAATCAATGCAAAACTTAAGCTCTGGTATAAACATACATGTGGCAGCGAGAATTGTGTTTTGTGTGTCTTGTTTCCTGTCCATCAGACTTGGTCAGTAACTGTTATTGGAGCTGTGTTTCCTGTTGGTATAATCTGTAATTAGCTTCAGGTTTAGACCATGTATTATTTTCTTCATTCATTACCATTTCACTCTCTCCTGCAGCTTTCCAGATGGTACCGATTCTTTGCTGGAATGTGCTTCTGAGGGCAGCATTTTGGACTTGGACCTGTGAAGGCGGATGAGTGTAGGAGTAGAGGTGTACAGATCTCCAAGTTACTGGGAGGCTGCCAACCTTGTCCCATTTTCGAAAAGCCTAGTTCAGAGCCAAATGCCAACTACCAGCAAGTAGTGGGCAGCCATTTGAGGCAATTAAGGGGCATCGTACACTGACTGGAATTTTCCAGTCAGTGGGTGGGACCCACATTCCAGCCAAAATGTGGGCAGTGAGAGGCAGCAACTTCCAAGTGTGATTCAGGAGGTGACACGTCAACTGCCCACATACACACACAGACAGACAGACACACACACACACACACACGCACATACACAGACACACGCACATACACAGAGACACGCACACGGACACACACACAGACACACACAGACACCACACATACACACACACACACACTGCACAATCAGGCCACACACACACATACACCCACACACACGTGCTCACAGATTGCACAGTCAGGACAAAAATCACATACAGTACACACAGAGTGCATAGTCAGGACACACACACACACACACTGCACACACAGTGCATAGTCAGGGCACACACACACCAACTGTACAGTCAGGACACATACACACACATGCGCATACACATGTGCATGCACACACACATATAATCACACATTGACTACACAGTCAGGACACATACACTCAAACACAGATAGATGGCACATTCAGGACACACACTCACAGACTGCACAGTCAAGAGACACACACTCACAGACTGCACAGTCAGGATACAAACACATACATACACACACAAATCACAGTCAGGACACACACACACATACACACAGTACACACAGACTGCACAATCAGGACGCACGCACACACTCAGTACACACATACATGAACACATACACTCACACTCACAGACTGCACAGTCAGGACACACACAAACTCATAGACTGCACAGTCAAGACAACAAACACACAAATGACACAGTCAGGGCACACACACACACACAGATTGCACATTCAGGACAAAAAGTACATACAGTACAAACAGAGTGCATAGTCAGGATACACACACACACTGCACACAGAGTGCCGAGTCAGGAGTTACACAATCAGGCCACACACACCACATACACACACACACACACACCACACACACCACACACACACACACACACCACACACACACACACACACACACACACACACACTACACACACACACACACACCACACACACACACCACATACACCACATACACCACACACACACCACACACTCACACACACACCATACACACCACACACACCACACCATACACACCACACACACACACTACACACACACACACTACACACACACACCACACACACCACACACTCACACACACACCACACACACCACACACACCACACACTCACACACACACCGCACACTCACACACACACCATACACACCACACACACCACACCATACACACCACACACACACACCACACACACACACACACACACACACATACACGTGCTCACAGCTTGCACAGGCTGCACAGTCAGGACACGCACACACACACACATATACACACACACACGTGCTCACAGATTGCACAGGCTGCACAGTCAGGACACACACACAAACTCACAGAGTCAGGACACGCACATATGCTCAATGGATTGCACAGTCATGACACAAACGCATACACACAACACACAGATTGCATAGTCAGGACACACACACACACCACACACAGAGTGCATGTCAGGAGATGTACATACATACACACACACTCTGCACAGCCAGGCCACACATACACACATACAGACTGCATAGTTCGGACACACATTCACAGACTGCACAGTCAAGACACACCCATACATACACACACACACACACAAACACACTGCTCATTCATTCAGGATGGACACACATAGCGCAGTCAGGCGACACACACTATACAGACACACACACACAGAGACACACACACATAGCGCAGTCAGGTGACACACACACACACAGACACGCACACACAATGCAGTCAGGTGACACACACACACACAGACACGCACACACAACGCAGTCAGATGACACACACTATACACATACACACACACCGGAGAAAGTGAGGACTGCAGATGTTAGAGATCGGAGTTGAGAGTGTGGTGCTGGAAAAGCACAGCTTGTCAGGCAGCATCCGAGGAGCAGGAGAATCAACGTTTCGGACATAAGCCATTCATCAGGAAACCTTCCTGATATATTGCTTATGCCCAGAAATGTCAGATGCTGCCTGACTGGCTGTGCTTTTCCAGCACCACATTCTCGACACCACACACACACATAAACACACACAGAATGCACAGTCAGGACATACACACATACACTCTCTCACAGACTGCACAGTCAAGATACAAACATATATACACACACAATCACACAGTCAGGACACACACACATGTACACACACTACATACAGACTGCACATTCATTCAGGACATACACACTATACACAGAGTGCATAGTCAGGAGATATACACACTACACAGACTGCACAGTCAGGACACACACACACGTACACATGCACACAGACTGCCTAGTCAGGACACACACACACAGACACAAACTCCATTGTCAGGACAAACACACACACACACACACACACACACACATACAAATCATACAGTCAGGACACACACGTACACACACAACACACAGACAGCATGGTCAGGGCACAAACACACACTACACACAGAGTGCATAGTCAGGATATACACACTACACACACTGCACAGTCAGGCCACAATTACCACACACACACACACACACACACACACATGCAAACACAGACTGCACAGTCAGGGCACACACACACACAAAGACTGCACATTCATTCAGGACACACGTACACACACAGACATAGCACAGTCAGGCCACACACACTACATGCACAGGAGAAAGTGAGGATTGCAGATGCTGGAGATCGGAGTCAAGAATGTGGTGCTGCAAATGCACAGTAGGTCAGGCAACATCCGAGTAGCAGGAGAATCAACGTTTTGGACAAAAGCCCTGAAACTTCGATTCCCCCGCTCTTCAGATCCTGCCGGACTGACTGTGCTTTTCCAGCACCACACCTTCAACACTAAACACACACACAGTGCAGTCAGGCCACACACACACACACACACACACACACACACACACACACACACACACACAGTGCAGTCAGGCGACACACATACACAGTGCAGTCAGGCGACACACACCACACACACACACACACTACGCAGTCAGGGGACGCACATTATATACATACACACACACTACATACAGGAGAAAGTGAGGACTGCAGATGTTAGAGATCGGAGTCGAGAGTGTGGTGCTGGAAAAGCACAGCTGGTCAGGCAGCATCCAAAGAGCAGGAGAATCAAGGTTGCGGACATAAGCCATTCATCAGGAAACCTTCCTGATATATCGCTTATGCCCTGAAACATCAGATGCTGCCTGACTGGCTGTGCTTTTCCAGCATCACATTCTCGACACCACACACACACATACACACACACAGACTGCACAGTCAGAGCATACACACAGACTGCACAGTCAGGACATACACACACACACTCTCTCACAGACTGCACAGTCAGGATACAAACATATACACACACACACATACACATGCACACAGTCAGGACACACACTCATACACACACTACACACAGACTGCACATTCATTCAGAACATACACACACACACTATACTCAGAGTGCATAGTCAGGAGATATACACACTACACACAGACCGCACAGTCAGGACACACACACACGTACACACGCACACAGACTGCCTAGTCAGGACACACACACACAGACACAAACTCCATTATCAGGACGGACACACACACGCACACAGACACAGACTGCATAGTCAGGACACACACAGACACAGACTGCATTGTCAGGACACACACACATACAAATCATACAGTCAGGACACACACAGACACAGACTGCATTGTCAGGACACACACACATACAAATCATACAGTCAGGACACACACAATACACAGACTGCATGGTCAGGACACAAACACACACTACACACAGAGTGCATCGTCAGGATATACACACTACACACACTGCACAGTCAGGCCACAATTACCACACACACACAAACACAGATTGCACAGTCAGGCCACAGACACACACACACACACACACATACATGTAAACACCGACTGCACAGTCAGGACACACATATACACACAGACATAGCACAGTCAGACAACACACACTACACACATTACACACACACATAGCACAGTCAGGCCACACACACTACATAAACTACATACATACACACACACATAGCACAGTCAGGCCACACACACTGCACACACAGGAGAAAGTGAGGACAGCAGATGCTGGAAATCGAAGTCGAGCGTGTGCTGCTGGAAACGCACAGCAGGTCAGTCAACATCCAAGGAGAGGAGAATCAATGTTTTGGACAAAAGCCTTGAAACTTTGATTCCCCTGCTCCTCAGATGCTGCTGGACTGACTGTGCTTTTCCAGCACCACACCCTCAACACGACACACACACACACACACACACACACACTCTGCACAGCTAGGCCACACACACACACACACACACACACACACAGACTGCATAGTCAGGACACACATTCACAGACTGCACAGTCAGGACACACATACCCACACACACACACACACACACACACACACAATAACACAGACTGCACAGTCAGAACACACACATACACACACAGACTGCACAGTTAGGACATGTACACACACACACACATACACACAAACACATACTGCACAGTCAGAACACATACACACAAACACAGACTGCACAGTCAGGACATGTACACACACACACATACACACAAACACAGACTGCACAGTCAGAACACATACACACAAACACAGACTGCACAGTCAGAACACACACATACACACACATAGACTGCACAGTTAGGACATGTACACACACACACATACACACAAACACATACTGCACAGTCAGAACACATTACACAAACACAGACTGCACAGTCAGGACATGTACACACGCACACATACACACACACACAGTCTGCAAAGTCAGAACACACACACACACACATACACAGACTGCACAGTCAGGACACACACACACACAAAACACAGACTGCACAGTCAGAATACACATACGCACACACACTCAAAGACTGCACAGTTAGGATACAAATACACACACACGCACACACACACAAATCACACAGTCAGAACACACAGATGTACACACACTACACAGATTGCACATTCATTTAGGACACACACAAGCACTACACACAGAATGCAAAGTCAGGAGATACACACTACACACAGACTGCACAGTCAAGATACATACACACAGGCTGCACAGTCAGGACACAAACATACACACTCACAGGATACACAGTCAGGCCCCCCCCCCCTCCACACACACACAAATCATACAGTCAGGCCACACACACTTACACACACACTATACACAGACGGCACAGTTAGGACACACATACACACACACAGACTGCAAAGTCAGGACACACACTCTCAGATTGCACAGTCAAGACATACACACAGACACACACATGCTCATAGTATGCACAGTCAGGACACATACACACACAAACAAATCACACAGTCAAGACACACACACATGTAGACACATAATGCACAGACTGCACATTCATTCAGGACATACACACTACACACATGCACTGCACCGTCAGGACATACACACTGCACACACACACACACACACACACACATCCACAGTCAGGACACACAATCCCACACACACACACAGCACAGTCAGATGACACACACTACACACAGATACACACACATATACACACACACACACACACACATGCAAACACCGACTGTACAGTCAGGACTCACATACACACACAGACATAGCACAGTCAGACAACACACACTACACACATTACACACACACATAGCACAGTCAGGCCACACACACTGCACACACAGGAGAAAGTGAGGACTGCAGATGCTGGAAATTGGAGTCGAGCGTGTGCTGCTGGAAACGCACAGCAGGTCAGTCAACATCCAAGGAGAGGAGAATCAATGTTTTGGACAAAAGCCTTGAAACTTCGATTCCCCTGCTCCTCAGATGCTGCTGGACTGACTGTGCCTTTCCAGCACCACACCCTCAACACTACACACACGCTCTGCACAGCCAGGCCACACACACACACACACACACACACACACACATTCACAGACTGCACGGTCAGGACACACATACCCACACACACACACACACACACACACACACACACACACACAAACACAGACTGCACATTCAGAACACACACATACACACACACACACACACACACACACAAACACAGACTGCACAGTCAGGACATGTACACACACACACATACACACAAACACAGACTGCACAGTCAGAACACATACACACAAACACAGATTGCACAGTCAGGACATGTACACACACACACATACACACAAACACAGACTGCACAGTCAGAACACATACACACAAACACAGATTGCACAGTCAGGACATGTACACACTCACACACACAAACACAGACTGCACAGTCAGGACATGTACACACACACACACATACACACAAACACAGTCTGCAAAGTCAGAACACACACACACACACACACACACACACACAGACTGCATAGTCAGAACACATACACACAAACACAGACTGCACAGTCAGAACACATACACACAAACACAGACTGCACAGTCAGGACATGTACACACACACACATACACACAAACACAGACTGCACAGTCAGAACACATACACACAAACACAGATTGCACAGTCAGGACATGTACACACTCACACACACAAACACAGACTGCACAGTCAGGACATGTACACACACACACACATACACACAAACACAGTCTGCAAAGTCAGAACACACACACACACACACACACACACACACAGACTGCACAGTCAGAACACATACACACAAACACAGACTGCACAGTCAGGACATGTACACACACATACACACAAACACAGACTGCACAGTCAGAACACATACACACAAACACAGATTGCACAGTCAGAACACACACATACACACACATAGACTGCACAGTTAGGACATGTACACACACACACATACACACAAACACAGACTGCACAGTCAGAACACATACACACAAACACAGACTGCACAGTCAGGACATGTACACACACACACATACACACAAACACAGACTGCACAGTCAGAACACATACACACAAACACAGATTGCACAGTCAGGACATGTACACACTCACACACACAAACACAGACTGCACAGTCAGGACATGTACACACACACACACATACACACAAACACAGTCTGCAAAGTCAGAACACACACACACACACACACACACACACACAGACTGCACAGTCAGAACACATACACACAAACACAGACTGCACAGTCAGGACATGTACACACACACACATACACGCAAACACAGTCTGCAAAGTCAGAACACACACACACACAGACTGCACAGTCAGGACACACACACACACACAAAACACAGACTGCACAGTCAGAATACACATACGCACACACACTCACAGACTGCACAGTTAGGATACAAATACACACACACGCACACACACACAAATCACACAGTCGGGACACACAGATGTACACACACTACACAGATTGAACATTCATTTAGGACACACACAAGCACTACACACAGAGTGCATAGTCAGGAGATACACACTACACACAGACGGCACAGTTAGGACACACACACACACAGACTGCACAGTCAGGACACACACTCTCAGATTGCACAGTCAAGACATACACACAGACACACACACACACAGACTGCACAGTCAGGACACACACTCTCAGATTGCACAGTCAAGACATACACACAGACACACACAGACTGCATATTCAATCAAGACACACACACACATGCTCACAGTATGCACAGTCAGGACACATACACACACAAACAAATCACACAGTCAGGACACACACACATGTAGACAAATAACGCACAGACTGCACATTCATTCAGGACATACACACTACACACATGCACTGCACCGTCAGGACATACACACTGCACACACACACACACACACACACACACACACACACAGTCAGGACACACAATCACACACACACAGCACAGTCAGATGACACACACTACACACAGATACACACACATATATACACACACACACACACATACATGCACACAAAGAGTCAGGACACACAGACACACACACTTAGCGCACTCAGGTTACACACACTACACACACACACACACACACACACACACACACACACACACCTACACACAGTCAGGACACACACAGACTGCACATTCATTCAGGAGACATACACACACATACACTCACAGCATAGTCAGGCCACACATACTACATATACACACACACACAGACTGCACATTCAGGACACACACACATGTGCACACATTACACACAGACTGCATAGTCAGGACGCACATGCACACAGACAGAGTGCACAGTCAGGACACGAACACGGACACACACTCACAGGATGCACAGTCAGGATACACATACACACACAAATCACACTCACAGGACACACACACATATAATACACACAGAAATCACAGTCTGGACACACACACTACACATACAATGCAGAGTCAGGACACACACACACAGCATAGCCAGGACAGAGATACACATACACACAGACATGCACATGCGCACCTTGTAAATCTGTAGTCCTTAATGGTGGGGGTCTACATTTGACTCCAGACCCAGAGTAATGTGGTTATCTCTCCATTGATCATTGAAATGGCCTAACAAGCCATTCAGTTCAAGTACAATCAGAGAAGAATATCAGAAACTGGCCGTGCTGATGGTGTCCACAGATTATGAAAGAATAAATGCTTTTAAAAATGTAACTTCAGTTTCTTAAGCTGTAAGATCTGAAAAACCATCCTCACAAATTTCCACCACTCGACTTCACTTTCTCTCTTTGATTAAGCTTTTGGTAATCTGACCTATAATATCTCCTTGTGTGGTTTGTGTTATACATGTTTGATGTTGCACCTATGAAGTGCTTTGGGGCATTAAAAATGCTCCATAAATGTAAGTTGTTGTTATTGAAAGACTGCAGTCAATATAGGCCAAATTGAAAACTATTTAATATCTTTGGGAATACCACCACCTGCAACTTTCTTTCTAAGTCACTCACCATCCTGACTTGGAAACATATCATGGTTCTTTCACTGTTGCTGGGTCAAATCCTGGATTTCCCTCCTTAATGGCATTCTGAGTCTATCTACAGTACATGGATTGCAATGGTTCATGAGGGCAGTTTATCTTCTTGGGTGAGAGACAGGCAATAAATGCCAACCTAGGCAATGACCAGCCCCCTGAAGAAAAATCTGCTGCTGAGGAAGATCATCATCACAGCCCTAGGATATCACTACTGGGGTTCTTCAGGAAGGTAGCCACAACTCGTGGAAAAAAGTTGTCTACTCAAAAGCTGCTTGAAAACATGAAATAAATACATGTGGCTATGCAAGACGTCTTCCTCCAGGCATATGTTTAAGCACACAAGAGCGGACATCGATCATTCTCTTCAACCCACCAGACAACCGCCACCAGTCCTGTCACAGACAGTAAAGCCTCTCAATCAATAAACTGAGACACAGCTCTGTACAAGAATACAGAATTAACAGGAAGGTAGACTGGAGTTGTATACATTTTGGCACATGAATATAAAAACTAAAATTGAAAGTGTTTTTTGCATGTTATAAGCAAATTGTTTCTCTCTTCTTGTTCCTCCTCCAGTCGCTGCTTGATGTCAGCCAGAGGCTCTGCAGCGGGCTGTGGACTCTTGGCTACGGGATGCCGCTGCTGCCACAATCACAAGGAACATGCCCGAGCAGGGGCCATAAGGATTGGGATTGCACGGATTCCATGTCTCCAAAGCGTGCTACCAATCAGGGTCCTCCACTGTTCTTTAGGCTGACACTACCAGCTCTTTGAGCTCCTGGGCCTGGAGCCTCAGCTTAGCCTGAGAGTCTGAACCAGATGAGTCAGCCCCGGAACCTGCTCCTCACAAGCCACAACTTTTTTCCATGTGTTGTGGCTACCTTCCTGAAGAACCCCAGTAGTGATATCCTAGGGCTGTGATGATGATCTTCCTCAGCAGCAGATTTTTCTTCAAGGGGCTGGTCATTGCCTAGCATTGCTGCAGCCAGAGGCCCCCTCCTCCAATTAAAGCTCTTATCTGTCATATGAAATTAGATTAGATTCCCTACAGTATGGAAACAGGCCCTGCGGCACAACAAGTCCACACCGACCCTCCGAACAGTAACCCACCCAGACTCATTCCCCTACACTTACCCCTGCCTAATGTACCTATTACAATGGACAATTTAGCATGGCCAATTCACCTAACCTGCGCATCTTTGGACTGTGGGAGGAAACCAGAGCACGTGGAGGAGACCCACAGGTTCCTGACGCTGTGAGGCAGCAGTGCTAACCACTGAGCCACCGTGCCACCCCACATCTTACTGATTCACTGCACTATTTCAGTACTGTTTTATTTGGAGTATTATATAGAAAAATGTCATTTTTTCATATGATTTTGGCGGAATTTTTTTTGTTGCGACAACCATCCTTCGAATTTGAGAACCTGAAAATCCAGCCTTTTTGTACATGGCAGCCAATTTGTTTTTGTTTTTATTTATTCACGGGATGGATGTGTCGCTGGCTAGGCAACGTTTATGGCCCATCTCTAACTGCACAGAGGGCGGTTAAGTACCAACCACATTGCTGTGAGTCTGGAGTCACATGTCGGCCAGAGCAGGTAAGGATGGCAATTTCCTTCCCTAATGGACATTAGTGAACCAGATGGGTTTTTCCAAAGATTCACAATGCATTCATGGTTATCATTAGACTATTAATTCCACATTTGTAAATGGTACAGAACAGAGAGAAACTCTTTACCCAGCAACCAGGCTGTAACTAGCACAGCATTTTCTAAATGGTTTAAGATTAGATATATGTAGAAACCATTTCTTCCAGTCCTTAGTTTGTTGGTTAATAGCTAGTAAACAAATGTATTGAGGAGCCTGAATATTTACAGGCAGGGGGATCTGCAGCATTCTCTACACATTGTACTGTTCAATAATATTGAATAGCAATGATTCTGAAAATGTAACTATTTCACAGCAATATAATCCACCTTATGACAAATTGGCTGATTGATTCAACAAACATTTTCCGATTTTGATCGTTTTCTGTCAATTCTGCAATAACATTTTTTTTTGGGACTTTGTATTTTCCCATGACAATAACCTTTGGTGTCAGCACAGTGAGGTGGAATCACATTTACACTGCTGTCTGATATATTCCAACCTCCAGGAAGGATTCTAATGGCTGGCTACCTAGTTCAGCCACACCAAAATTCTATATAAGGTGGTTATAGAGCCAATTAGGTCTAATTTTGTGAGCACATCAATATTTTACTAATATGTTCAAATTGTGAGATTAATAGGGTGATTATGTTTTGAGGCCTCAGCCCTCAAAATGGAGGTTACAAATTCCACTGACAATAAGCTTGGGAGATTTAAGGGGCCCAGACTGTTTTACTGGAAAGAAGGAGCAAGGTGATTACATTGGGAGATAACATTAGAGGCTTATGTGCCAACAGTTGATAGACTGTGAGCATCCAAAGTCCCAAATAATATTAAGAATGTGAGGTTGTAAACATTGTGCTTTAAACTACCTATTAAGTTTCAAAAATAAAGAAAGTTGTCTCTGAAGGATAACTAATCAGAATCGTTACCTGCATACAGACCTACATGATTCAGATTGCTGTGCAGATTCGCTTTAAGATTGGAAGGGTACAGAGGATAGCAGTTGGATATTGAGTTGATATTCACTTGCAGGCTTTCCCAGAGCATCACTACAGCACATGAACTGCAGCGTTTCAAGAAGCCAGCTCAGCACTACATCCTCAAGGGCAACTGGGGATGGGCAATGAATGCTGGCTTAGCCAGTGGTATCCATGTCCCACCAGTCATAGAATCATAGAGATGTACAGCACGGAACCAGACCCCTCATGCCAACTCATCCATGCCGACCACATAGCCTAACCTAATCTAGTCCCATTTGCCAGCACTTGGCCCATATCCCTCCAAACCCTTCTTATTCATATACCCATCCAAATGCCTCTTAAATGTTGCAATTGTACCAGCCTCCACGACTTCCTCTGGCAGCTCATGCCATACACGCACCACCCTCTGTATGTAAACATTGCCCCTTAGGTCCCTTTTAACTTTTTCCCATCTGACCTTAAACCTATGCCTCTAGTTCTGGACTCCCCCACCCCAGGGAAAAGACCTTGTCTATTTATCCTATCCATGCCCCTCATGATTTCGTAAACCTCTATGAAGTCACCCCTCAGCATCCGATGCTGCAGGGAAAACAGCCCCAGCCTGTTCAAACTCTCCCTATAGCTCAAATTCTCCAACCCTGGCAATATCCTTGTAAATCTTTTCTGAACCCCTTCAAGTTTTACAACATCCTTCCTATAGGAGAGAGATGAAAATTGCAGACAATATTCCAACAGTGGCCTAACCAATGTTCTGTACAGCTGCAACAGGACCTCACAACTCCTGTACTCAAGCACTGACCAATAAAGGCACCAATGAAGGCATCAATAAACATACCATACGCCTTCATCACCATCCTATCTACATGCAACTCCACTGTCAGGGAACAATAGACTTGCATTCTAAGGTCTCACTGGTCAGCAATACTCCCCAGGACCTGACCATAAAGTATATAAATGCCGCACTGCACGTTTAGCTAAATTAAATCCATCTGCCACTCCTCAGCCCAACGGCTCATCTTATGAAGGCAATTAAATCTTATCATTGTCTCTAGTCAAACACTTTATGATTCATTGTGACATAATGTGGGTGGAAGCTTGTGGTTGAATTACGAAGACCAAATTCATGAGGAGTGAATTCAGGTGGAGGATCTACGTAGCTTGTGCTAGAGAAGATATTTCCAGCAACAGTTCCATCATGTAGGACTGTTCTAGGGTTAGACATTACCAGGCTGAGAAAGGAAAAGAACAGATGTAGACCTAAGAATTATTCTGAGCTTATTTTGAGAGAAGTGAGTATCTAATTAGTGTGACATACACAGGTTAACAGTGTGTTCTTGGTTGGACTCCCCCGAGCATCAGAGACTGAGGGGTGACCTTATCGACGGTTACAAAACCATGAGGGGCACGGATAGGATAAATAGACAAAGTCTTTTGCCTGGGGTGGGGGAGTCCAGAACGAGAGGGTTTAGAGTGAGATGAGTAAGATATGAAAGGGTTCAGAAAAGATTTACAAGGATAGAGTCATAAAGTCATAGAGATGTACAGCATGGAAACAGACCCATCGGTCCAACCCGTCCATGCTAACCACATGTCCCAACCCAACCTAATCCCACCTGCCAGCACCCGGCCCATATCCCTCCAAGCCCTTCCTATTCATATACTCATCCAAATGCCTCTTAAATGTTGAAATTGTACCAGCCTCCACCACTTCCTCTGGCAGCTCATTCCATACATGTACCACCCTCTGCGTGAAAAGGTTGCCCCTTAGGTCTCTTTTATATCTTTCCCCCTCACCCTAAAACTATACCCTCTAGTTCTGGACTCCACGAACCCAAGGAAAAGACTTTGTCTATTTATCGCATCCATGCCCCTCATAATTTTGTAAACTTCTATAAGGTCACCCCTCAGCCTCTGACACTGCAGGGAAAACAGCCCCAGCCTGTTCAGCCTCTCCCTGTAGCTCAGATCATCCAACCCTGGCAACATCCTTATAAATCTTTTCTGAACCCTTTCAAGTTTCACAACATCTTTCCGATAGGAAGGAGACCAGAACTGCACGCAATATTCCAACAGTGGCCTAACCAATGTCCTGTACAGCCGCAGCATGACCTCCCAACTCCTGCACTCAATACTCTGACCAATAAAGGAAAGCATACCAAATGCCTTCTTCACTATCCTATCTATCTGCGACTCCACTTTCAAGGATTTATGAACCTGCACTCCAAGGTCTCTTTGTTCAGCAACACTCCCTAGGACCTTACCATTAAGTGTATAAGTCCTGCTAAGATTTGCTTTCCCAAAATGCAGCACCTCACATTTATCTGAATTAAACTCCATCTGCCACTTCTCAGCCCATTGGCCCATCTGGTCAAGATCCCGTTGTAATCTGAGGTAACCCTCTTCGCTGTCCACTACACCTCCAATTTTGGTGTCATCTGCAAACTTACTAACTGTACCTCTTATGCTCACAGCCAAATCATTTATGTAAATGACAAAAAGTAGAGGACCCAGCACCGATCCTTGTGGCACTCCACTGGTGTGGAGTGAGCCAGTTCTGTATCCAAATGGTGAGTTCTCCTTTTATTCCATGAGATCTAACCTTGCTAATCAGTCTCCCATGGGGAACCTTGTCGAATGCCTTACTGAAATCCATATAGATCACATCTACTGCTCTGCCCTCATCAATCTTCTTTGTTACTTCTTCAAAAAACTCAATCAAGTTTGTGAGATGTGATTTCCCACGCACAAAGCCATGTTGACTAACCCTAATCAGTCCTTGCCTTTTCAAATACATGTACATCCTGTCCCTCAGGATTCCCTCCAACAACTTGCCCACCACCTAGGTGAGGCTCATCGGTCTATAATCCCTGGCTTGTCTTTACCGCCCTTCTTAAAGAGTGGCACCACCATTAGCCAACCTCCAGTCTTTCGGCCCTCACCTGTGACTATCGATGATACAACTATCTCAGCAAGAGGCCCAGCAATCACTTCCCAATCTTCCCACAGCGTTCTCGGGCACACCTGATCAGGTCCTGGGGATTTATCCACTTTTAACTGTTTCAAGACACCTAGCACTTCCTCCTCTGTAATCTGGACATCTTGCAAGATGTCACCATCGATTTCCCGACAGTCAAAATCTTCCATATCCTTTTCCACAGTAAATAATGATGCAAAATATTCATGTAGTCTCCCCCATTTTCTGTGGCTCCACACAAAGGCTGCCTTGCTGATCTTTGAGCTGCTTCTTGGATGCTGCCTGAACTGCTGTGTTCTTCCAGCACCACTAATCCAGAAAATGATCTTTGAGGGGCCCTATTCTCTCCCTAGTTACCCTTTCGTCCTTAATATATTTGTCAAACCCATTTGGATTCTCCTTAATTCTATTTGCCAAAGCTATCTCATGTCCCCGTTTTGCCCTCCTGATTTCCCTCTTAAGTATACTCCTACTTTCTTTATACTCTTCTAAGGATTCACTCGATCTATCCTGTCTATACCTTACATATGCTTCCTTCTTTTTCTTAACCAAACCCTTAATTTCTTTCGTCATTCAGCATTCCCTATACCTACCAGCCTTCCCTTTCACCCTGACAGGAATATACTTTCTCTAGATTCCTGTTATCTCATTTCTAAAGGCTTCCCATTTTCCAGCCGTCCATTTACTTGCGAACATCTGCCTCCAATCTGCTTTCGAAAGTTCTTGCCTAATACCGTCAAAATTGGCCTTTCTCCAATTTAGAACTTCAACTTTTAGATCTGGTGTATCCTTTTCCATCAATTTTTTAAAACGAATAGAATGTTGCCAGGTTTGGAGGATTTGAGCTACAGGGAGAGGCTGAACAGGCTAGGGCTGTTTTCCCTGGAGCGTCGGAGACTGAGGGGTGACCTTTTCGAGGTTTACAAAATTATGAGGGGCATGAATAGGATAAATAGACAAAGTCTTTTCCCTGGGGTCGGGGAGTCCAGAACTAGAGGGGATAGGTTTAGAGTGAGAGGGGAAAGATATAAAAGAGACATAAGGGACAACTTTTTCACGCAGAAGGTGGTATGTGTATAGAATGAGCTGCCAGAGGATGTGGTGGAGGCTGGTACAATTGCAACATTTAAGAGGCATTTGGATGGGTATGTGAATAGGAAGGGTTTGGAGGGATATGGGCCGGGTGCTGGCAGGTGGACTAGATTGGGTTGGGATATCTGGTCGGCATGGACGAATTGGAATGAGAGGTCTATTTCCGTGCTGTACATCTCTATGGCTCTAAGAAATTATTTTCTGCTCTTTCTTAAAGGACAAGTTACACTCTCTTATGAGAAAGTAACGATGGACGATTTGTTTTTATAAATCCATCCTCTGTTTGTAATATATAAGACTATACATGGACTTAAATGGTTATAATGAAGTAAAAACGCTGATTTATAGTCATGATCTGATGACATTATGCTCGGATTGTAAAACCATCAATGAACAAGAGCCAGTCTGACTTGAAATTAACATATCAATGTGACCAAAACCAGAAACTCCTATTTAATTTATACCTTTTTCCAACCTTCGCATGTTGGAATGAAGTATCTGGCAGATTGTCTAGCTTGGTATAAATAATGAAACCAAACATGGGAACACACAAAAGAGCTGCATTTCAGACTGCAGGTTTTCTGAAAGGGGAGAGCAGAATGATGCATTTTTAAAAGCATAACTGGAAGGTTTACTATACCTCCCTCTCTGTTTCTATTAGTATTTTGAAAAACAGTGCCTAATGATAAAGCAAATTGGAGAAATGGGGGTTTAGATCAGAGTGGTGCTGAAAAAGCACAGTAGGTCAGGCAGCATCCGAGGAGCAGAAAAATTGACGTTTCGGGCAAAAGCCCTTCATGAGGAATAGATGAAGGGCTTTTGCTCCTTGGATGCTGCCTGACCTTGTGTGCTTTCCAGCACCACTCTGATCTAGACTCTGGTTTCCAGCATTCACAGCCCTCACTTTTGCCAAATTGGAGAAATATCCACTCACCAAGAACTCACAGATTTCTACAAACTTTGGAACTGCAGAGAATACAAGTCATCAATTAAACAACCGTGGTCTCAGTTTAAGCCCAACCATTAAAGACTCAAAGGACTTTCTATGCTCTGTTTTCATAGCTTTCTTTTTTGTACTTGATGTGTCAGTAGACTATTGTTTTCATAATTTTTCTTGGAGTTCGCAAATAATAAAATTTCTTTTTTTATCTTACTCATTGTTGAACTATTGAATTCCGTTTTAATTGAAGTACAATGTCGCTACTGCTGAAAATAATTTAAAACAATTGTTGTGGCCAATCAAGGGGTTTCGGAAGAGGTGGGTCAATTCAATCCAAATCATCTAGTCATAACATGGCAAAGACAATGGAGTTTTTTGTCTTTTGTTGCAGTAATTGTCTTAAAATGTCAAACCCTGTCATGTCATTCTTTCAGTCTTTAACTAGAATTGTTCTTTTAAAAGTTATTGATCTCCATGGAGATCACAAAAATAGGTGGAGAAATTTCCTACTGTGTGCAGAGACTGTTATCTCCATGGAACCAGCCTGCCTGAAGCAAGCCATCAAAGTTAGAACCTTCGTGCCCCAAAATATGAGCCATTGGCAGGATAGGGTATCCTTGCAGCCTAATGATGTACTTGGAGGCATTTTCCACAAAGCATCAGGGTACTAACAACTTCACCCCTGACAAATATATCTGTTGTTACATCTTATTGGAGTTATGCAAAGGTGACCAAATCCTACTAATTCTGGAATCATCACAAATAAAGGGATATGGATTATGGGCAGATGGGAATAATTTAATATAACATCAAAGTGGGTGCAGAAATGGTGAGCCAAAATGCTTGTTCTGTAGTGTACTTTTCTGTGTTCTAGATATCCTGCACTGATTGGACAAGCAGCTGTGTAAACTTACAATGTGTGTCAGGTTACATCAAGTGCAGCAAACCTTTATTTTTCAAAACTGCCCGATTCCCATTTGACACCATAATCAAAAAAGCAGGAAAATAAGAAAACAATATGGCCTTTACACTATTAGTTTATACTTCCCAAGGCATCTTCATCATAAACGGCACCAGTGGGAAGCCTGGCAGGTCCAAATTCACACTAATTGTATTTCTCTCTGCTCAGAGATAATAAACTAAAATCGCCTCTCCTGGCTTGCAGAGCCTCTGTGAATTCCTGATGAAACAGTAAACATCAGGCAATATTCAGATCCATCACAAGGGAGAGTTACATGTCACTTCACAGCCAATGGAAACACTGTCTCTCCAATCCTCTGAGTCAGCAGGTCTGATTTCAAGAAGTGGCAGAGTTATATGATCATCACCTTAGTGAACTGCTGATGCCAGAAACACTGTTACTGGCTTATTTGAAGATAAAAGAAATGCTCTTGGAAAGTCCAAGATGGATAAATTCTCCAGCTGAGCGCCTGTTGTTCTCTCTTTCTTCCTTCTCTGTGAGCAACTTGCTGTCTTAGTGCTATTTGGTATCTTTCTCCTGCTGCAACTCAATATAGTTCCCATGATTGGAGCAAGTCATGTGCTTGGAGTCCTTGCAGCTTTTCTATATGTAGCCCACCCTTTTGCTGACTTTACTAATAGAGTCATAGAGATGTACAGCATGGAAACAGACCCTTCGGTCCAACTCATCTATGCCAACCAGATATCCCAATCCAATCTAGTCCCACCTGCCAGCACACAGCCCATACCTCTCCAAACCCTTCCTATTCATATATCCATCCAGATGCCTTTTAAACATTGCAATTGTACTAGCTTCCACTACTCATAGGATTCTGGGTAATCCAAGATGGAGGACAGGAAAACTTTCTGGGTGTAACAGCTGCTCCTTTTTTTGAGGTATTTTAGGTGTTGGAGATGATTTCCTCAAAATCCAAGAGCAGCAATTACTGTTTTATATGCTGTTGCATTGTTTTGGAACTTTGGAAAAAAAGTCAAAACAATAGCAGTTTTAAAAGGGAGAAGCACATGGTGAGATCAGTGCAGGAGAGAGAGAGAGACACAGAAACTGCCACCACAGTGAACCTGCACAGATATGCCTTTGCTGTTTGAAGTCATGTATCACTGGACATCGGAGTAAGTCTGGGAAAATTAACAAGCAGTGAAATTCACAACTGATCTTGGAGGAACTGTTTGGGTGAAGTCACAGCTCAGAAACAGATAAGTAATTGTTTTAAGTGTGGCCGACAAAAAGTCTGGAGTAGTGAGTAGAGTGGGTTATAGAGTCATAGAGATGTACAGCATGAAAACAAACCCTTCGGTCCAACCTGTCCATGCCGACCAGATATCCCAACCAAATCTAGTCTCACCTGCCAGCACCCGGCCCATATCCCTCCAAACCCTTCCTATTCATATACCCATCCAAATGCCTCTTAAATGTTGCAATTGTACCAGCCTCCACCACTTCATCTGGCAGCTCATTCCATACACGTACCACACTCTGCGTGAAAAAGTTGCCCTTTAGGTTTCTGTTATATCATGCCCCTCTCACCCTAAACCTATGCCCTTTAGTGCTGGACACCCAACCCCAGGGAAAAGACTTTGTCTAGTTATCCTATCCATGCCCCTCATGATTTCATAAACCTCTATAACATCACCTTTCAGCTGATCTCACCGAACAGCAGAGCCGACTCAATGTCTTTCTTGATTATATGTTTTTTGAGATATGTCTCTTGATTAAACTTAAAATCTAAGCCATAACTATTAATTTAACCTGGGGCAGTGTTTTGTAGAGGAATAAGACGGTGTTATTTTCTGGATCTGTAGATTGTGATGGAGCAAAAATGGCTTTTAGTAGAGTGATATGTGGGGGGGTTTAAGGAGAGTTTACGGGTTACTATGAAGTATATCTGCAATAAATGCTGTTGGTTGTGAATCCTATCAGATCGAATGGATTGGCTGGAGAGACAGTTAGAGGCAATGAGGAATTTGCAACAGCAATGGTATGTGATGGATGGCAGTTTCTAGGAAGGGGGGAAAGACTCGGATACAGTCACATAGATGGATTAATTCCAGGAAAGGTAAGAGAGGGAGGCAGCTAGTGCAGGAGTCTTCTGTGGCTAACCACATTTCAAACAAGTATGCGGGTTTGGAAAATGTAGGGGATGATCAATTCACAGGGTAACGTAGCACAAAGGGTCAGGGTTCTGGTATTGAGACTAGCTCTAATGCATCGAGGGGTACGTCTGGTTCAAAGAGATCAATTGTGTTAGGGGACTCTCTAGTCTGAGGTACAGATAGATGTTTCTGCGGCCAGCAGCAAAAAATCAGAATGGTGTGTTGCTTCCCTGGTGCCAGGATCAAGGATGTCTCAGAGAGGGTGCAGAATGATCTCAAGGGGGAGAGGGGCCAACAAGAGGTCATTGTCCACATTGGAACCAATGACACAGGAAGCAAAAAAGTTGAGATTTTAAAGGAAGATTACAGAGAGTTAGGCAGGAATTTAAAAAGGAGGTTCTCGAGAGTAGTAATATCTGGATTACTCCCGGTGCTACAAGCTAGTGAGGGCAGGAATAGGAGGACAGAGCAGATGAATGCATGGCTGAGGAGCTGGTGTATGGGAGAAGGATTCACATTTTTGGATCATTGGAATCTCTTTTGGGGTAGAAGTGACCTGTACAAGAAGGACAGTTTGCACCTAAATTGGAAGGAGACTAATATACTGGCAGGGAGATTTGCTAGAGCTGCTCAGGAGGATTTAAATTAGTGAGGTGGGGGGAGGGACCGAGGGAGATAGTGAGGGAAGAGATCAATCTGAGACTGGTACAGTTGAGAACAGAAGTGAGTCAAACAGTCAGGGCAGGCAGGGACAAGGTAGGACTAATAAATTAAACTGCATTTATTTCAATGCAAGGGGCCCAACAGGGAAGGCAGATAAACTCAGGGCATGGTTAGGAACATGGGACTGGGACATCATAGCAATTACAGAAACATGGCTCAGGGATGGACAGGACTGGCAGCTTAATGTTCCAGGATACAAATGCTACAGGAAGGACAGAAAGGGAGGCAAGAGCGGAGGGGGAGTGGCTTTTTTGATAAAGGATAGCATTACAACTATACTGAGGGGGGATATTTCTGGAAATACATTCAGGGAAGTTATTTGGGTGGAGCTGAGGAATAAGAAAGGATGATCACCTTATTGGGATTGTATTAGTCAGAGAGAAATTGAGAAACAAACTTGTAAGGAGATCTCAGCTATCTGTAAGAATAATAGGGTGTTTTATGGTAGGGGATTTTAGCTTCCCAAACATAGACTGGGATTGCCATAGTGTTAAGGTTTTAGATGGAGAGGAATTTGTTAAGTGTATACAAGGAAATTTTCTGATTCAGTATGTGGATGTATCTACTAGAGAAGGTGCAAGACCTGACCTACTCTTGGGAAATAAGGCAGGGCAGGTGACTGAGGTGTCAGTGGGGGAACACTTTGGGGCCAGCGACCATAATTCTATTAGATTTAAAATAGTGATGGAAAAGGATAGACCAGATCTAAAAGTTGAAGTTCTAAATTGGAGAAATACCAATTTTGACGGTATTAGGCAAGAACTTTCAAAAGCTGATTGGGGGCAGATGTTTACAGGTAAAGGGACGGCTGGAAAATGGGAAGCCTTCAGAAATGAGATAACGAGAATCCAGAGAAAGTATACTACTGTTAAGGTGAAAGGAAAGGTTGGTAGGTATAGGGAATGCTGAATGACTAAAGAAATTGAGGGTTTGGTTAAGAAAAGAAAGAAGCATATGTCAGGTATAGACAGGATAGATCGAGTGAATCCTTAGAAGAGTATAAAGACAGTAGGAGAATACTTAAGAGGGAAATCAGGAGGGCAAAAGAGGACATGAGATAGCTTTGGCAAATAGAATTAAGAAGAATCCAAAGGGATTTTACAAATACATTAAGGACAAAAGGATAACTAGGTAGAGAATAGGGCACCACAAAGATCAACAAGGCAGCCTTTGTGTGGAGCAGCAGAAAATGGGGGAGATACTAAATGAATATTTTACATTGGTAGTTACTGTGGAAAAGTAAATGGAAGATATAGACTGTAGGGAAATAGGTGGTGACATCTTGCAAAATGTCCATATTACAGAGGAGGTGCTGGATGTCTTGAAACGCATAAAGGTGAATAGATCCCCAGGACCTGATCAGGTATACATGAGAACTCTGTGGGAAGCGCGGGAAGTGATTGCTGGGCCTCTTGCTGAGATATTTGTGTCATCGATTGTCACAGGAATGGTGCCAGAAGACTGGAGGTTGGCTAATGGTGGTGCCACTTTTTAAAAAGGGTGGTAAGGACAAGCCAGGGAACTATAGACCGGTGAGCCTGACGTCGATGGTGGGCGAGTTGTTGGAGAGAATCCTGAGGAACAGGATGTACATGTATTTGGAAAGGCAAGGACTGATTAGGCATAGTCAACATGGGGGCTTTGTGCATGGGAAATCATGTCTCACAAACTTGATTGAGTTTTTGAAGAAGTAACAAAGAAGATTGATGAGGGCAGAGTGGTAGGCGTGATCTATATGGACTTCAGTAAGGCATTCGACAAGGTTCCCCATAGGAGACTGATTAGCAAGGTTAGATCTCATGGAATACGGCGAGAACTAGCCATTTGGATACAGAACTGGCTCAAAGGTAGAAGACAGAGGGTGGTGGTGGAGGTGGAGGGTTGTTTTTCAGACTGGAGGCCTGTGACCAGTGGAGTGCCACAAGGATCGGTGCTCGGTCCTCTACTTTTCATCATTTATATCAATGATTTTGATGTGAGCATGAGTGGTACAGTTAGTAAGTATGCAGGTGACACCAAAATTGTAGGTGTAGTGGACAGCGAAAAAGGTTACCTCAGATTACAACAGGATCTGGACCAGATGGGCCAACGAGCCGAGAAGCGGCAGATGAGTTTAATTCAGATAAATGCAAGGTGCTGCATTTTGGGAAAGCAAATCTTATCAGGAATTATACACTTAGTGACAAGGTCCTAGGGAGTATTGCTGAACAAAGACCTTGGAATGCAGGTTCATAGATCCTTGAAAGTGGAGTCGCAGGTAGATAGGATAGTGAAGAAGGCATTTGGTATGCTTTCCTTTATTGGTCAGAGTATTAGTATAGGAGTTGGGAGGTCATGTTGCGGCTGTACAGGACATTGGTTGGGCCACTGTTGGAATATTGCATGCAATTCTGGTTTTCTTCCTATCGGAAAGACATTGTGTAACTTGAAAGGGTTCAGAAAAGATTTACAAGGTTGTTGCCAGGGTTGGAGTATATGAGCTATAGGGAGAGGCTGATCAGGCTGGGGCTGTTTTCCCTGAAGCGTCAGAGGCCGAGGGGTGACCTTATAGAGGTTTACAAAATTATGAGGGGCATGGATAGGATAAATAGACAAAGTCTTTTCCCTGGGGTGGGGGAGTGCAGAACTAGAAGGTATAGGTTTAGGGTGAGAGGGGAAAGATATAAAAGAGACCTAAGTGAAACATTTTCACACAGAAGGTGGTACATGTATGGAATGAGCTGCCAGAGGAAGTGGTGGAGGCTGGTACAATTGCAACATTTAAAAGGTATTTGTATGGGTTTGCTATAAATTCTGTGCCTTACAATTGTGCCCTCCACAACCACCTGATGAAGGAGCGGCACTTTCCGAAAGCCTGTACTTCCAATTAAACCTGTTGGACTATAACCTGGTGTTGTGTGATTTGTAATAATGAACCATGTTTGCTTACGTTCCGGTGCTTAGTTGACAACAGCACTACATTCGCTGTGAAGCACTTTAGGACATTTTCAGATTATGAAAGGTGATTTGTAAATGAAAGCTCCTCTTTCCTCCTTACCAATACTTCTATGGACTCTTTAAAAAGTCTGTATTTCCTTCTTTGTACTGCCAAACAGGCAGCCATCGAATCTATTTCCTCACTTCATCCCGTTCTGAAATTCTGACTTATTTTTATCCTTTTCCTCAATATTCAAGTTTTTGTTTTGGTTTGAATGCCTGATGCCTGCTCATGTGCAGTTAATGTGCAGGGGAACATGGATAACATCCCACTGAAAAACTGCAAATGAAGAAAGGAACTCACTCTGAATGCTGCCATACAACTTGAAAAGAACCAAGACAGAAGAATTTTAATGAATCTGCAAAGTTAAGAATCTCGGAATTGAATGTTCAACAACCAATAGCAATGCTACCAGTAAGATCCACTAAAATGGCTGCCATGTTCTACTACCCATTCTTCATTAATGACTCAGAGGCTGATCCATACTTTTTTTTAACTTTTATGGTCTCTTTGGGCTCACTTTGTATTCCTAATCTGGGGTCTACTTAGGGTGTGTTATTTCTTCTTGTAGTTAGTAATTAATCATTCACTTTTTTGTTAACGCAAGAAAGCCAGGTTAAATTAGCCTCTTTTAAAACATAAATTGATTCAGTCGAAAAGAAAGGTTTCCAGAAGGGAAGTTTCCTTTTGAGATTAGCCTCCTTGCAAACCACTCAATAGGGGCAGGTGAACAAAGAAGGGAAGCCAGTCCATCCCTCCTCACCTGGGCACTTGACGATTTGTAGTATCCTATCTGGAACCCAACTGGGGCTGCTTGTAACAACTATTATGATATAGAAAATAGTAGAATGAAAGATGATTGTGAGAATGCAGAAGGGGTCAGAGTTGAAGGGTCTGAGAATATGGGAACCAATTTTTAACTGGGGAATAATGCTGAGGTAACAAAGAGATTTGAAAGTGAAGACAAATTGTGTTTTGGGCAATGTGGAAATATCGTTTTCTGAAGAGTGATCAAGAGCAAGGAGAGTTTTGGAATAATTATATTTGGAAATTACAAAAATATGATCAAAATTTTCTGTAATAGGAAAGGATCTCAAATAAAAACAAAAGCAGGGAATATTAGATGGCAGTAACTGGTTATTAATAATGGAAAGGATTAGGGTGTTTCATTCATTGATAGTTTCATTACTCTGAGCTTAAAGATGGTGAATGCAAGTCCTATTAAAGAGACTTGGACACAAAATCCAGGTTTACGCTCCAATGCCATACTGCAGAAATCAAAATTTCATCTGAGTCATTAATGTGAGGTTGTATCATGTTACAGATACCTTGGCACTATTTTTAGAAAGGTCCAAGATATTATTGTCAGTGTCCTGCACAATATTTATCTTTAAAAGAGCACTGTTAAAATAGATTATCTGGCTATTGTTGCATTGATATCTGTGAAACTTTGCAATAGGCAAATTAATTGCTGCACTTTCCACATTGCACATTCGTTTTAAAGTGCTTTGGTGCATCCTGAGGTTGCAGAAAGCACTATAAAAATGTAAACTTACTTTTACTGAAGTCTCAGATTATCCATTAGAAAATTTAATTTAAGAATAATTAAATCTCCTTCTTGCCATTTAGAATGTTACATGAACTCACTTGGCATGGATTTTCTTAAAACAACTCTAATTCAGGTTTACTACTGTTAATCTTGGAGCCGAATGATGAAGTACCACAAACCCACACTACAGCAGGATGTCATCCTGCCTGAAGTAGACAAGATGTATTTACATAATCCATGAGTCACTGCCAGGAATGTGCTGTAACCACATGGTGGTAAAATAGACTTTATTTTCATCAATGCTTTAAGTGGGAGTGAATTTGTGGGAGTGAGGAAGCTTGTTTCCACTCCGCCGCAGCCAAGACATATTTCTTCATACTAAATGAATGTATCTTGCTGAGAGGGAGAGGCAGCACCTTGTTTCGGTAAATATCACCGCATTAATTAGATTCAAGTGGCAGAAGATATGTCTGTTTTTAATTTAATCTAAACCTGCTGTTCCAACCCTTTCTGGAATGGGAATGCTTAGTAGGGATAGGGGACAACACTTAAATTTACAACTGTCCCAAATCCTATAGCAAAAATGAAGGCTTGAATCATCCAAGCAATGGTTGAGCTGAGGTGCTGGCTTGTAGATTCTTCTGATCTGATGCAGTTGTGCATTGCTTACAGAATCTGCTCGTCTCCATCTGAAAGGGTTGCAACCCCCGGCAACTCTATAAGAGCAGTTAGTGGAAGGCAAGGATGAAGTGGTAGCTCTTGCGAAGAACTGAGGGAGGAATGCTAGGTCGTATGGCTTTCCTCTGTGCAGTATCATTCTGTAATTCTAATCCAGTGTCACAGAGAGTCATGTAAGTGTCGCTACACTTGTCTTAGTGTAGACAAGTTTTGCCTGTAAAGCTCAATACTACAACAGCTGAGTCACAACCACGACCAAAACCTTGCTTTTTCTCCTTATTTGTCCCTGCAAGACAATGAACAACTTGCCATTGAAGTGGAGTGTTGTGCTGTTTGCTTGTCTTTCCCAGCATACACCTTATTTTGTTTTCAGTAAAATGTCAATGTGTTTACACGCTCAATGTTTCAGACATTCGGTATCAGGGGGTGGAAGGAAATGATTGACAAGTTGCTGCTTGAAATATAGATAAGTAAATCGCATGGTTCTGTAAAGGCAAACTATCAGGAGTCCATGATGCCCCAGTAGCAGCACAATCAAAACTCCTGCTGCCTGGCAATTAGAGTAGAGCCTTTTCCATTCACTATATTTTCTCTGACCCTAGTGAAGCTTTCACCGTAACCCATTTGCATCAGTGTCACTTTGATTCTGAAGACTGAAAAAGGAAACAAATCAATTCAGGTAGTTATTGTTTGTGATACCTAAGATTGAAAATCAGAGGCCTCTGTGTGTCATGACAATGATGTAAGGGATAAATAAATGAATATTACATTTAGGGAAAGTTCTATTTACTGTCCAATGTTTTGTTGCAAACATGGAAATGGGCAACACAATACAAATTTTCAATTGTACTAGTAAGGGTGACTACTAAGGAAAAGGGAAGACCAAATGATGTCTGAATTCTTGATATACTTATTTCAAAATGTTTCTTCATAACAACAGCCAGAAAAAAAACAACCAGTACAATTGTCTATTCTGTCACTTTCAGTTTTGTACAAGATTAAAACAACATTTTACTGCCATTTCTATAAGAACCTGTCACTCTCAGATCCCTGCCTAAGGATCAAGGATTTCAAATAGCCTTAGTTCAGTGCTTTAACCAAAATATTCTTTATTGAAACTACTTGACAAATCTCAGGAGGAAATGCCCACTTTCATTTTGCTATATTGTGTGACACAATTTTTTCATATCGTGCTCAAACAGTAGCTAGAGAACAAATTTAATTTATTGATGTTTAATCTTTCACATTATACTGCGCTTTTATAAAAAAAATTGAATTAAATCAGAGACACACTGCACAAAATTTGGCATGTAAAGAAAATAAAAAATAACATGGCTCTTTCACCTTTCAAAATTTATGACAGTAAATCCTTGGGATACCAGGTTTTATGACTCTTTTAGTGTACAGTACTATTAATTTCTTATAAAAACAGAAAGAACTAGAGAAGCTCCGCAGGGCTGGCAACATCTGTGGAAAGAGAAATAGGGTTAATGTTTTATGTGCAATATGACGCTACTTCAGAACTGCAGAGTAAAATCATACAAGAGTTGAAGCATATGAACTCTCTCTCTCCACAGATGCTACCAGACCTGCTGAATTTCTCCAATGCATTCTGTTTCTAATTCAATCTTAAGCATCCACATTACTTTGTTTTTATTATTCAATGAATTTCATACCTGCTTTGGGTAAATGTCATACTAACAACTAAAAAAAAAACGAATGAATCCAAAAGATAATGAATTAATGAGTAGTTAAAATTGTCAAGAGATCTAAAAATGGAGAGTGAGTGATTGAGCTTGTTGGCATCCATTTTGTGGACAATATGAATGTTCTTAAAGTTCTTAAAATTCTAAAATAGCATTTGCCTCACACACGCGCACACATATTCTGGGGTACAATGTGAACAATGCCACAGTGGTGTGCGAGTTTACATGCATACGGGGAAGGTCCATTGCAAGAAGGCATTTCATAATATGAAGGGCTTTTGCCCGAGATGCCAATTTTACTGCTCCTCGGATGCTGCCTGAACTGCTGTGCTTTTCCAGCACCACTCTAATCTAAACTCTTTCATAATATCTGTCAGCATCACAAATAACACAGGGAGTTAGAAGTTAGGAGCTGGCATAATTGAATTGAATTAGTTTTACTGTCCTCATATGAGTATAGTGAAAATGTTACAAATTGCCATTTATAACATCTTAGGTACAAAGGTACCTAGGACAGGTTTTTGAGTACAGTTCTTAGGGAGAAAAAACTAGAAAAATAAAGGAATAAAGAGTGCAGATTTACCAACCTTCCATGATAATATAATAAATTTTAAAAAAATTAAAAATAACACAATTTAAGGCAAAGTCCACTTATTCCATTTGACGGTTCTGGCTCAAGGACCCGACCCTCTCCATGGGAATCCTTGGCTAGACCCTTCACGATGCTGAAGAAAGCATCACATGGACTGATGCCACCGTAGCGAGACCCAGACCGACACCAATGAAAACAGCCAAGATATGTGGTCCCTCAAGTCTGCTCCACTATTCTACAAGACCATGACTGATCTGCTTACCCCACATTCCCACCTAGCCCCCATAGTCTTGCAGACCTTGCTTGTCAGGAATCCACCTCTGCCTTAAACATACTCAAAAACAATTTTCTTTGTGCTACGATGCCTGTAGTGCTAATGTGGATTCAACTTCCACCTACTTCCCTCTCGTAAATTAGCAAAGCTGAGCAAAGCCCCTCAATTACAACTAATAAAGGGGTAAGAAAATACCTGGTTCATAGCTCATTTCCTCTGCTGTTCAAGCAATTTTACAACTGTTTGTGGCTTTCTTTTTTCAAGTTTCAACACTCTACAGGACATGGAGTGGCAGGTGCTGAAGGATTTTTATTGATTTCAACACTTCTGTATAAACCAATTGCTCCCAGATACAACATCTTTTTTTTTAAACTCTTGCAATTGAGCATGGCATGGAAAATAAGCAGAGATCATGCAGAACTGGTCAAACTGCTGGAAGAGTGGAGTGGGGGAGGAGATGCGGTGGGAATGCTTATTAGTAAGTGGCTATATCTGTCCAATGCTCCCCAGGAGTGATTCTCCGACTTGAAACACAGTGAGCAACACTATGTGAAACTTCAGTGAGAAGGCCGTCACTGAGTCTGGTACCTGCTACAGAGGTTAAAGCAACTTCAGAGCTGGGAAAGGACTGCTGTCAGGAGCTGTAAAGGTGCCTTCAGTAAAGTGGCTAGCACCTTCCATGCTACAACTGGAACCATATCCAACGTAGAAACATAGGAGTAGGAGATGGGCTATTCAGCTCCCCAAGTGCACTCCACCAGGCCAAATAATTACTGATAATTTATCTCAAAGCTGTTTTCCTACACTATAACAATACCTCTTGAGGTTGCTGGTGTCTAAATCTATCAATCTCAATAGACATATTCAATGGCTGGGCTAAACAATCCTCTAGGACAGGGAATTCCAAAGATGCACTACCTTCTGAGTGAAGAACATCCTTCTCATCTCAGTGCTAAATGGCTTGCATTTTAGTTTGAGACTGTGTCCTTTGTTTCTAGTTACCACAGCCAGAGCAACATGCTTTCTGCATTTATCCCGTCTATCCTTCCAAGAATTTTGTAGGTTTCATTGAGATTGCCTCTCATTCTTCTAATCTCAGTGAATTCAAGCTCAGCCTTCTCAATCTCTGCTGATAGCACTGTCCAACCAACCCAGGAATTAGTCTGGGCTAACCTCCACTGTACTGGATTAGTGGTGCTGGAAGAGCACAGCAGTTCAGGCAGCATCCAACGAGCAGCGAAATCGACGTTTCAGGCAAAAGCCCTTCATCAGCCCGAAACGTCGATTTCGCTGCTCGTTGGATGCTGCCTGAATTGCTGTGCTCTTCCAGCACCACTAATCCAGTATTTGGTTTTCAGCATCTGCAGTCATTGTTTTTACCTTGTTGATTTTAACCTCCACTGTACTCTCTCTGTGGCAACTATCTCCTTCTTCAGATAAGGAGGCTAATTACACACACTGTGGTCTCACCAAGATTCTATACAAGTTAAGCAAGACATCTTTACTCCTGTATTCAAATTCTCTTGTGAAAAGAGACCAGTGTATCGTTTGCCTTCCTCATTACTTGCTGTACCTGCTTGCTAACTTTCAGAGGCTCATGAGGAAAGACATCCAGACCCCCTTGAACATTACCACTTTCAAACTCCTACCATTTCACAGTTCCACTGTTGCTTAAGAGAGCTCACTGAAGCTCTCTATTCAGGAATGACTAGCTACGGTTTATTCTGTCTTGGCAGAGACAGCAGGCAAAGTGAGTATGCTGCTTTGATAGAATCGTAGGCTTTCCTATGGTACAGGTTTCCATTGACCATGCACCTATTGCTCTGTGTGCACTATTAACTCTGCACAGTATCTGTACTGTAAGAGACTCCATTCTTTCACTGTCCAGATGATTGTCTGGTAACCTTGTAGCAGTTGTAATATCTTCATTCTTCAGCAGTCCATCAATGCCAGTTACATGTGAACCAACCCCACAAACCACTAGTGGGGGACAGGAGCTATGTGGTTGATGACTCCTGTATGCAGCCCACAGCCACTTGGGTAAGATGCAGTCAATAAAAGTCAGGCTTATAAAGCTGACTATTATCATACTGAAAAATACCTACAGATGTCTGGACTACTCTCGAGGAACCCTACAGTACTTAGCTGAGCAGGTCTAATGATTTGCGGTGGTCTGGTGCATGCTGCATTACCTCAGCATGGGGATCGCTCTTCCCACCAGATTTACAGAAAACAGGAGGAAGATGCAACCTGGATGATAATGTTTTGACTGTGCGCTCCATAAACAGCTGTGATAGCCGTAACTCCAACATCCCCCATTCACCACCAGTCCCACAGCTGACCTTCCCTCTGTCACAAAGCATCACAGTCTCCACTTGGTCACAAGGCAACAATAAAGGACAAGACAAAGTGAACATTTCAAACCAAATATATAAAGGAAATCCTTCTGTGTTGAATACAAAAGTCAAATAATCACCCTTGTGCTCTCCCTTGTCATCTGTCTTCCATGTGCCATTGTCTATACATTTGGGGCTATACAGTATTACTGAAAGACAATAACAGGTTCTTGCTCCATGGACTCCCTGCTACTCTGTCAGGAAGCAGACTTAATGATCTAATAACCTGATGACGAAAGATTGCTTCACTGTTGTGGCATCTTCTGAATTCCTTTGAACATGACTATCTGCAGCCATGATGGTAGCAGTCTAACCTTGCCTGGCATTACTGTGAAATTGTACTACAGCATTTTGACATTGGATGGTTTCAATACTTCAATAAAATCTGTAACATTAGATTTCAAATGCTGCATCGTGGTTGGTTCCCGAGTAGGTATACGTCACCATTTCCATGCAAAAAAGATGGGCTCTGAGGTCTGTGTACAATCCTGAGTGGCACGGTGGTTCAGTGGTTAGCACTGCTGTCTCGCAGCACCAGGGACCTAGGTTCAATTCTAGCATCGGGTGACTGTCTGCGTGGAATTTGCCCATTCTCCCCATGTCTGCGTGGGTTTCCTCCAAGTGCTCCGGTTTCCTCCCACAGTCTAAAGATGTGCAGGTCAGGTGAATTGGCCATGCTAAATTACCCATAGTGATAGGTGCATTAGTAGGGGAATGGGTCTGGTGGGTTACTCTTCGGAGGGTCGGTGTGGACTTGTTGAGCTGAAAGGCCTGTTTCTGCACTGCAGGGAATCTAATCTAATCAACTCCTCCATGCTCCTTAGCATTGCACACAGCAGCTTCGCAATGTACCAAGTATTGCATACTTGCATCACTGTTCTCCTTATATGTTGTCCCATTTAAGTGCTCATCAGAGTCTTCTAAAGTGGCAACCTCCAGCAAGGTGCCATTTCTACTTTATCGTTCATGGGTATCACAGGCTAGGCCAGCATTTATTATCCATCCTTAATCACCCAGAGGCAGTTAAGAGCCAGTGACATTGCTTGAATCATAAGTAGTCTCGACCAGCTAAGGATGCCAGATTTCCTTATTTAAAGATCAACACAGTTTCTTTCCATGGGCATTACAACATGCAATCATTCCTATCTCGCATTATCGAGTGCCTGTTGCCTGTGAATAGGTAACATTTCTCCTGCAAGAGAGAGTTAAGTATGTCATTGAGTGTGCTGCAATCTGATTTGGTAACAGAGCCGCTGTGGTTGATGAACATTCAAGCTGTAATATGTGAGTCTTAGACTTGCAGCTAAGTGTGAAGTGCATGAATGCTAGGTGTCAGTCCTGAGTAATAGGGATTGTTGATAGGTAAGTGATGGAGGAGCATGGTGAACCATTATGAGCTTAGTGGTGTAGTTTTGGGAGGGTGTACAATTTGAGATTGGATGCAATAATTTTCACCACTTGAATAATATCACTGAATCTGTTGCACCTGGGTCTTTGCAGTTTGTCTTTCAGTATTGACCTCCATGACTATCTATTTCTATAGTCCTTTGATGTCAGGTCTGCAGGGCATCCTGACCCACTATGAATGCAGGCATCTCTCTTACTTTTCAGCTCATCCAAAGTGCAACATCCCAAACCTTGGAGCCCACTCAATATCTCCCATGTTGAATCATTCTTCACTGTTTTCCATATCAGAATTTCTTGTTGCATGACAGCCAACACCTACACCAGCTCCAAAGCACACTTTACCTTTAAAGGTACTAGCTTTAACTAACCTTAACAAGTTACAGTCTGAGCTCCCCGAAGATCTGTGAAGCCAATGGCTAGCACACACACAGCAATCATCCAAATGAGTATTTACCACAAATTTTGGTGTGCTGTCTGCACCACATTGGATGGGTGTAGGTCAATTGTACATTACCATCCCCTTGCCTATTTCAAGGTTATCCAGTTTAGCCTCCCCAAGATTTACAAAAGTGATCGGCAAACTTTATATTGATAGGGAAGACACATGAGGCACAAATTTAAGAAAATCTACACTGAGGCATTACAACATCTGGATTCCAGTTCAGTAAAATCCATATGGAATCACAGAAAGGAATTAAGGTCAAGGCACAGACACAAAGCTAAAATTGGAAAAACCAAGGGAGATCTCTGGGGTCGGAGATATGATTAAGAAAGGCTGAAAGAGCAGTTAGTGGCCGAACAATGTCTTCATGTCTGTGCCAGTGCACACATCTGTAGTCTGAATCAATATTTGACTTGGGTTAATTGGGGAATTTCGAAACATTGTCTTATGAAACAGATCCATAATAATGGGGAAATTCTAGTAAAATGACTTGGCTTTTTACAGTTACAAACCTACCTTCTACAGTTATTACTATGCCATGTGTGCTATCGAGTTAAATTTGGATGTCTTCCTGTGCAAGTCAAACTTTCGCAAAATGGGTGCAAAATCACTTTTCTTATATACCAGACTAATTTGCATTGGATAAGAATCATCAGACAAATACAAATATAAACCAGCAAACTCTGAAGTTCTCCTATTCTACTTTATGCAATCGCTCTGATTGGCCTTTCAACTGAAGGAAACAAACAGCAATATGTTTGGGAAAACATGGACATATGCACCCTGAACACAGTTGCACAAAAAAATGTTCCATGTGGAGCTGATTTGTTGATTGCCATCAGTATGAACAGGACAGTTCTATTCAAACCACACTGACAGATTACAACACTCAGCTTCAATTACAATGTTGATTCTCAGTATAAACAAGACATTAAAGCAGAAGCTTGTACTCTGTATCAAAGCTCAACAATACTGATTCCAATTTCTGTAAGGATCACAGTGACGTGAAGGAGAAAAATGGGTCATAATGGACCATCTCAGAAAGGTCTAATCATAAATCAATTCAATGCAATCGTATTTGTTTTAAAGCAAAACTAGCTTTAGCATATATATGAAAGCTTAAAACTTCCCTGTGCTAAAAAGTCTTTGATAGCTGACAGAAGAATATGTGTTCAATTGCAACTCCATAAACTGTCAAATAATCTCGAGTGAGAAGTAGCATGTTTGCCTTGCATTAACTTGTGACTGAGGAATTAGCCTCAACCCATTTTCCATGCCCTGAGAAACAGATGTTGACTCTACATTTTGCTCTAAACTTCAAGACCTGTTGTCAAGGGATAAGAACAAATTTGGATTGAGACAATTAACATCTTGCCATCTAAGCTTGTTCTGCTAGTGCCCAGGGTTTTTAATATGCCCAAGAGTTACTTGTGCTGTACTTTGAGCCCTGATGGATACTTGAAAAGTAATGAGCTATGCATACAAACGGAAGTAATTCCACATTAGATTAAGTCGATGTGCAGTTCAACCTGGTGCTGACAATGTAATTCTTTTGTGCATATTTCAGGTTTGAGTTGCAAGAATTGATTTTTCAGTGCTGTGGTTACAAATGCTGGCAATTCTCAGTCAACTCAGACAATACCACTGTAGGAATGAGAAAACATAAAAGCAGGAAGAAAAAAACAAAAGCATTAAATAGGGAAAAGCAAGTTGTGCTTTATTTCATAATGTTAAGCTGAAATAAATATCACTGCGACTGAAATTCCTTTCTTATGCAACACCCTTATCTGTGCGAAACTAAATTCCGCTGCTATATCAAGTACAAAAGCTTAGGTTATGCTGTGTTAATAGATTGTAATACAATCAATGAATTCTGATTCTGTCATAAATGGCAAGAGTTGTTGATGTAGTCATTGGAACCCTGAGATTGTATTACAGCCACTCCAGGCTAAACCTTATTTTTGAAAGTACTTGCTTTCTTTCTTTGAAATATTTCTCCTTGAAATATTAGAAACTTTAAAAAAGAAATCTAGTTTCAATTTATTTTCTAGCACTGTCGGATGTGGGGCTATTTAAATTCTGCATCCCCCCACCCCCAATCCCCAGTGTATTGCTTTCTTTCAAGTTTGCATGGAATTCTCTATTATCTCCATTAGCTGTGTAGTTCAGCATGATAGCACTATAGAGAGAATTGTGGATGGTAATTCATAAAGCAGGTCTTTACTAATAGAATTCTTTGGCCAAACGTGCTACATTACAAAACAGGAAAGCTAACGATATTCAATGTATATTTTTAAGTGTAAAACTGAGCAGGCAATATATGTTAGATTAATTTTAACTTACTCTTCATACCACTGAAACAAAATCATGATTTTCCTTTGTAATACATTATGAAAATAGAAACCACAGCATTGTAACAGTTTATCTTTGCTGTAAATCAATACCAATTTTCTTTCTGAGTTTTATGCTTTCACAAACCGTAGACACATCTCAATGTGCCTAGCAACTGACAGGAACTGCACATAGTCATTGTATAAACCTAGTACTGTAAATAATGTTTTGATAATGAACTGCACATTGCTCAAAGTATTTAGCTCCTCCCTGTATGATTAACTACAAGTAAATTGATGTTACTGTGAATGATTAATTTACAATTGCAGAAGTAAAATAGATTAACTAAGCAGGAGGCTGTTAAAATCCCACTTTGCCGTTTTTCCTTCTATTTGCATGTACTAGATTAATATGTTTACTCTGGATTCAGAACCGAGTACTAAGAAAAAGAAAGCAACAAATGATTGGTATAGTGACTATAGCATGGCAACTATATACCGTATTAACAAATGCTCATTAATTCGTTCCTGTAATTTAATCTCATTCATCTTGTTTTCAGCTTGACTCTTTAGAACGTAAAACCTGTGTTTTTAAAAAAGACAACCAAGCAACTATTCATTATCCAAGCAGCTGTTTCTTCTTTGTTGTGTTGATTAATTCTTTTGAATTCTATTTTGCGAGGTACGTGACATTATTATGTGGGACAGACTGGCTAGACCAAGGGGTCTTTTCCTGCCTGTCATTTTTTTGTATATTCATAATTACAAGATATGCAAGTACAATGAATAAAATTGCAACTACAGACTAGAAACGAATAAATATTGACCACATAGGTAACTTTACAGAGGGTTGTCAGGTGTGATTCAATACAGGTTTATAAAATCATGAGGGGCATGGATAGGGTGAATAGCCAAGGTCTTTTCCCCAGTGTAGGGAAGTCCAAACCTTAGCGGGCATAGGTTTAGGATGAAAGGGGAAAGATATAAAAGGGACCTAAGGGGCAACTGCTTCACACATAGGGTGGTGCATGTATGGAATGAATTGCCAGAGGAAGTAGTGGAAGCTGGTACAATTACAATATTTAAAAGGCACCTGGATGAGTGTATGAATAGGAAACATTTTAAGGGATGTGGACCAAATGCTAGCAAATGTGTCTAGATTAATTTAGGATATCTAGTTGGCATGGACAAGTTGAAATGAAGTGTCTGTTTCCATGCTGCACTGATCTGGAATTGCTGGTGTTGGACTTGAGTGGGCAAAGTTAAAAATCAAACAGCACCAGATAATAGGAGAAAGTGAGGACTGCAGATGCTAGAGACCAGAGTTGAAAAGTGTGGTGCTAGAAAAGCGCAGCAGGGCAGGCAGCATCCGAGGAGCAGGAGAATCGATGTTTCGGGCATAAGCTTCTTCAGGCCGAAACGTCGATTCTCCTGCTCCTCAGATGCTGCCTGGCCTGCTGCGCTTTTCCAGCACCACACTTTTCAGCACCAGATTATAGTCCAACAGGTTTATTTGGAAGTACTAGCTTTTGGAGTGCTGCTCCTTCATCAGGTAGCTGTGGAGCAGGATCATGAGAGACAGAATTTATAGCAAACGATTTTAGTGTCATGCAATTGAAATGATATATTGAACAAACCTAGATTGCTGTTAAATCTTTCATCTTTTGGAATGGGTTGCAGGTTTTGATTCATTAATATGTAAATCCCAGAACTACTTTCCAGTCAAATTCTTGAGATAACTTCCAAATAAACCCGTTGGACTATAACCTGGTGTTGTGTGATTTTTAACTTTGTCCATGCTGTGCAACAGTCTGACTATAAATATCTGTAAGAAAAAGCTAACAATACTTAACAGCCAGCTGTGAAATAAGGAATGATTGCCAAACTGTCAATAGAAATGGACACAAAAATATCTTGAAGTTCATTGTGAAACCACATAGGCTGAAGGTGAAGTTTTACAGTGGCACAAATCTTCACCATTAAGCTTATTTCTATTTGCTTGGTTTTATTAAAAATAAATGCTCTACATGTTGTCTTGTGTACAAAGAACAATGTTTTATTTCAATGTTTAAAATTAGGATTTAAAAATGCAGGAAAATATAACACCCTTATTCTAAGTGGAGAATGAAAATGTATTGTCAGTTTCATGTTGTGGATAAAAGAAAGTTTCTTTCTCAGCCATTTTTCTTCTTTCCCCTTCTTGAGGTTGGTGGTGCCACATGCAGTGGACTTTATAAACTGTTTAATCATGAAGGCCATCACTGCTGAGCACAATTCTCTCCTCATGTAACAATCATATGTAATGCACTTTCTGACATTGAATACTGAAAGAAAGCAAATCTGGTGAAACAACAAAGTTAAGAAAATGGATCCCTCTTGCATCTTAAGTGCAGGGAACAAAGAAGCATTTTTTTAAAAGGAATGCCTGAACTATATTGGTTAACATTCTCACATTAGCAGCTAGAAGAAATAGCCCATTTTATCACAGATAATCTGCTGGATAATATATTTGTCACTTAATATTTATAACTTGTTTTTAACATATTAAAAGCATTATGTATGAATTGAAATGATTTTAATTGCAACTAACACACTGGTTGTCAGCAACACATCATCACCAATGTAATATTGTATGTATTGTTCTCGTGTCCTGTTATCCAATCAGGGTAGGTCTGTTACAGTAAGCGCCTTATCCTTTGTGGTGCTTTATAAATTGTTGACTTCAAAAATTTGGCAGTCAGCCAGGTTTTTTTCTTCCCACAATACATAACTGGCTATGAAAGCTTTCTTCCATAGCGTAGCTCTCCAGCCTTTGAATCCAGCCTTTGTTCCAATTGGTGCATTTTAATGTTTACCACACAGTCAAACCATGTGGTTTCGGATGTCAGTTCAGAAATTTTTCGGACTTAAAAGCTGGTATTCATCTTTTGAAAGATGGTGGTAACCTGAACCAGAATAGTCTGCCATTTAAAGTCCCAGATCAATATAATCAATAGTTAATATTTCTCACTTTGCCTTGACTGTATGTCCCTTGTCGGCTTCCATGTCTTCAAGGCTAGATTCTAATCAGGGCACAGACCTGAAATGATTACACATAAAATTTCTTCAAAAGAATACTTACAGCACAAAAAAATTTCTTCTGTAACCTTTCTCATTTTTGCTATTTAATGCTGTAAGTAACCGCTAATAGTCAGATGAATAACAAACGAATCAAAAGGAAATCACCAAAAATTACATTTTTAAATATACAATCGTAAGACTGCTGGCTTTAAAATAAAACATTATTTTAAACCACCCTTTAATTATAGGAAAAAATGTTTTAAAATGTTTCAAAAAGATTATTTTATGTTTTTCAGGAAATATTAGTTCTAAGTCTATATTTCGAGTGTTGTGTTTTGTACACTTTTTGTGATTTGTTTGGATAAATTGAATTGCAGTATCTAAAATAACTGCATTGACATTTCAATAGAATTGTAGTTGTGCCATTTTTGTTCCCTAAAAAAATTAAATGCAGCCTATATTTTGTTGCTCAGTTCACTAGAGAAAATACTTTCTTTGTATAAGAATAAGCATACCACCACTGAGTTCTGTATGACCTCAGCTTAACGTGCCTGCTTATTGCTTTCCTCGTGCAGTCTCTTGCTTATAGCAATTCTATTATTTGACTACAGAGCCTTTCTTCTGTTCTCTCCCTGGCCCATTCATTATCAGAAAACCTCACCATGTTTAAATAACATGGTTACTCAACCTTGTTTGATGTTTAGAATGCAACACTTCTTGATTTAAAGCCAAATGATATGTGTGCAAAAGTGTGTGAATGCCTTACTTGCTTCATGCAGCAAAAGACATTTTACACACACACATACATATTCCCTGCTAAACCTTTCTGAAGAGAAAAATATGTTCCAGAGAGGTCGATTGGCCTATAAGTCATTGCTCAGTAGTCTCTATTTCAGTAGTGATAGAGTCAATTTAAGTATATTTGAAGTATTAAAATACACAAGCAGGTGCCCTCATGACAAGGATGGATGTTAGTAGGAATGGAAACAACCAATAGAAAATGTGAGCTGTCATTTTCACATGACAAAGCTACCAAAATCCCTCTGGATTAGTGCCACATCCTGATGAACAAACAATCTGTCTGCTGAGGGGCTTTCAGCCTATAAAAACAGGCCCAAGGAGTTGAGCATTGTGGAAGTGCCACAAATTAAGATTCAGGTCAAGTCGTTTGGCCATATTACCAATGAATTTTTGAATTGTTTAAATTTTCAAATTCAATTATGATAGGAAGAAAAAAACCAGCATCACTGATGGTGTCAGACATGCAAATTAAGTCCCTGAGGATACAGATAAAAAGCAGTGCTACTGCCAGAGTACTAAATCGCAGATACAAATAGCCGTAACAGAAAATGCTGTGACAACATCTCCACCACAGACAATAGCCGTCAAGCAGAGAAAAATTGAAGGAATCATAAAAACTGAATCTGACAATGGCTTGTTCTATTACATGATTTATTTGAAGCAGGTGAATACATGCCCAGTGTTTTTGATATATTTTAGCATTTCAAACCTTTGCAAAGTGTGAAGCACAGGCATCTTTTTCACAAAATGATACTAGTTTTGTTATTTCACTTGATGATGTGCAATATTGCACTACCTTTTGTTTTATAAAGATTGTATAGCAGAGGAAAGCTTTGAAGGCAGAACGGTGCAATTAAACCGATGCAAACCTGCTCCCTCCAGCTTCAAAACCCTTGATTTGTGGTGAGAATATGTTTATGAGGAGTGTTGTGATGAGCACTGGAAGAGTAACAGTCATCAGGTTTGTTTTGTCAATCTTGAGTGCTGGTCCCTGCCATGCTGACTTCAAGGTCTCTTTCAGTCTCATGGGTTTAAGATAGGAATTTGCTTTTGTGTCCATCAGGAATCTCACCTCAAAGGAACTGGCAGATTTCTCCTGTCCCCTGCTCCCTGCAGCATTAGATATCTCCTTGCCAGTTTTATTATCTTGAAAATAAAAGCTTTTCAAGCCTTTAATTAGTGCCTACAGAGTGTTATCTTGTGTGGTGTAAAATTAGCTTTGTTTCAGGCTGTTTGGAGGGCAATTAGAAACCTTTTATTAGCTGCAAAGGCTAAAGCAGCCTTATTGTAGTCACAGGACATAATCTTTCACGCTTGACAGCTCCAGTTTTCACAACTATTTGCTGTGAAAACATCGACCAGAAAGAACCAAGTCTGAAAGAGCCGGATAAATAAATACCTTGCATTACTACCTGGCTCGGGGAGGTTCCATTCTTTTTCAAGCAAATTGTCATGTGGTCAACAGGGAACAAGAAGAAATAAATTGAGGGAGGAGGTGAGGCAAGTGAGAAACTAGCCTTCATCATTCAAAATACTGATATACAATAAAAATGAATCATTTTAAGTGTATATTTTGAAATAGCAAGCCTACAAGTAAATGACGTTATCATTTACATCCATATAAATTTACTTACTTACAAGATTCATTGTAGTATCATTGCCTTTTTAATTTCTTATACTTGACAATTCCCATGTGAAAGAACTGCATTTGAGGAAATTCTTGGGAATGGTGCCAAGCCAGTCAAACAAGCAAAGCTTCCACTTTTGTCAGGCCTAACTCATTAAAATGTTATCATTATTCTGCATCTACTTCATAATTCATTGCTTGCTCATTATTCTTATTGTGGGTGATGAAATTTGTGGAAACCTGTTTTGCCAGAACTAGGATGAACTGAAAGCCAAGATGATGAAAATCAAGACGGCTTATTACTGCTCCGAATGGGGGATGGGCAGGACAAAGGGAAACAGCTGTGTAGGAGTAAGGACAGGCTACATTCACAGTACTGACAGGAGAATCAGTGGTGATATGTGACTGCAGGCATTATGACATTAAGGACTTTATTTCATGACAAGGGAAAACGTTATTTCTCCCTTTTCATCTGTCAGAAGGAGAAGCCTTGGAGGTAATGGGTGCAAGGCAGAGACAGCGAGAGTCAGAATCCTTTGAAAAGCAGACAGGGAGCAGACCAGTCAATGCTGTGTTACCTCATTTGTGAATGTATCAAGTAGAACTACAAAACACAACAGTGTTGGAATTGTATTGATTCGTGTGACAATTACTGTACAGCCAATGGTTCAGTATCAATATTGTGTTTCAACGTGTAACATTTTATGAAAATAATAAATTGTATTTAATTTCTAACCACCCAATCAAATTCTGAATCTGAATGCAATCTGGTATCAATGTGGAATAAACAAATGCACTTTATTCTCTCTTCTTCTGGGTTCAATTGTTCTTGGTTTAAGTCTCAGACAAAAGAACATTGTCACAAACTCCTCACTGGATCAATGCTGGTAGAACAGAGGCCGTCTCTGGTTTCATCTTCTCACAATTCAGAATACCTACAGCAAGTCCCCAAACCAGGCCTCCAATTTCTTAACATTTCCTCGCCTAGTGTAGCATTGTAAAAAGGGATACACAACCTAAGGATACCATTCTGCCCCTCAAACCTGTTCCACCACTCAATTGAATCATGGCTGACCTACATCCCGACTTGATTTGCACATCTTTGTGCATATGCTGTCATGATTTTAATCAACAAAAAAACTATCCATCCAGTCTTGAAAGATCTAATTGTCCTCGCAGTCACCGCCTTTTAGAACAGGATATTCCAGATTTCTAATTCATGTTCATAGAAGCATAGAATCCATATAGCGTAGAAACAGGCTATTTGGCCCCACAAATCCACACTGACTCTCTGAAAAGTAACCCACCCAGACCCATCCCCCTACCCTATTAGTCTACATTTACCTCTGACTAATGCACCTAACCTACACACCCCTGAACACTATGGGCAATTTTGAATGGCCAATTCACCTAACCTGCACATTTTTGGATTATGGGAGGAAACCCATGCAGACACAGGGGAAATGTGCAAATTCCACACAGACAGTCACCTGAGACTGAAATTGAACCCAGGTCCCTGGCGCTGTGAGTCTGAGATACCATGCGCCCCAAATTTAATGATTTTAATCATTAACTATATCAGTGGTGCTGAGGTGGAGATGGTCAACAGCATCGAGTTCCTTGGAGTGATGATCACCAACAATGTGTCTTGGTCCATCCACGTCAATGTGATGGTCAAGACAGCACAACAGTATCTTTATTTCCTCAGCAAGTGAAGGAAATTCAGCACTGTTAATGATTAACATAATAGAGAGTCATGTATTTTGGCTTGCCAAGTTTGATTCATTGTTGTCACACGTATCGAGATACAATTAAAAGTGCTGTTTTGCGTGATATACAGACCGATTGTAAAACACAAAGTGCATTGGGGTAGTAGAACAGAGTGCAGAATACAGTGTTACAGCCACAGAGAAGGTGCAGAGACAGAGGTCCATTCAAAAGTCTGATAACAGCTGGAAAGATATTGTCTTGAATCTGTTCATACATGTACATAAACTTTTACATCTTCTGCCTGGTGGAAAGGGGTGGAATAGAGTATAACTGGAGTGGAAGGAGTCTTTGGGGTTAAAATCAACGAGGTAAAAACAATGACTGCAGATGCTGGAAACCAGATTCTGGATTAGTGGTGCTGGAAGAGCACAGCAGTTCAGGCAGCATCCAAGTAGCTTCGAAATCGACGTTTCGGGCAAAAGCCCTTCATCAGGAATAAAGGCAGTGAGCCTGAAGCATGGAGAGATAAGCTAGAGGAGGGTGGGGATGGGGAGAAAGTAGCATAGAGTACAATGGGTGAGTGGGGGAGGGGATGAAGGTGATAGGTCAAGGAGGAGAGGGTGGAGTGGATAGGTGGAAAAGAAGATAGGCAGGTCGGACAAGTCGGACAAGTCAAGGGGACAGTTACTGAGCTGGAAGTTTAGAACTGGGGTGAGGTGGGGGAAGGGGAAATGAGGAAACTGTTGAAGTCCACATTGATGCCCTGGGGTTGAAGTGTTCCGAGGCGGAAGATGAGGCGTTCTTCCTCCAGGCGTCTGGTGGTGAGGGAAGGGCGGTGAAGGAGGCCCAGGACCAAATGGTCTCTTTCTACACTCCCAGAAACAGAACACCACCCCCCCCCCAATCCTATCCACACCACATCCCTGAACACAATGATGTGCCCTGAACACAACAGTACAATTTTTGGCGAATACTTTGTAGAGGTGTTTTTCTTCCTCTTTTTGCAGTTCTGGTGTGCTGTAGTGTGTTGTGGCCCGTTTGAACAGTATCTTGATGCAACTTCTTTTATGTGTGTTGGGGTGGTTGCTTTCGTAGTTCAGGACTTGGTCTGTGTGTGTGGCTTTCCTGTATACCTTTGTGGTGAATTCTCCGTTCGGTGTTCTCTCTACCCTCACATCTAGGAATGGGAGTTGGTTGTCCTTTTCTTCCTCTCTAGTGAATCAGATTCCTGCGAGTGTGACATTGATGATCCGGTGTGTGTTTTCTATCTCTGTGTTTTTAATGATTACAAAAGGTGTCATCCACATATCTGACCCAGAGTTTGGGGTGAATTTGCGGTAAGACTGTTTGTTCTAGTTTTTGCGTTACAGCTTCTGCTATGAGTCCAGAGATGGGTGAGCCCATGGGTGTGCTGTTGATTTGTTCATATATTTGGTTGTTGAATGTGAAGTGTGTTGTGAGGCACAGGTCCAGTAGTTTGAGTATGCAGTCTTTGTTGATAGGTTCCCCGTCTTGTTGTCTGCTCTGTATGTCCAGCAGGTTGGCTATTGTTTCTCTGGCTAGGGTTTTGTTGATAGAGATGAACAGTGCCATTACGTCGAATGAGATCATAGTTTCTTCCTTGTCTTTCCTAGCCACGAAACGACATGACCAGCTATCCTTAGTAGCCACACACGCAGATGACAAACAACATGAGTTTGACTGGGACAACATTACTATTATAGGACAAGCCAAACAGAGAACAGCAGGGGAATTCCTAGAGGCATGGCACTCATCCGCAGATTCTATCAACAAACACGTTGACCTGGACCCACTGCAGCGGACAGTTGGAACGGACAACTGGAAGCAGCAGAGACAAACCACTATAAATGCCGGAGGAAAGATCACAGAAGGGCTTCACAGGAGGCTCCCAAGCACTGAGGATATCACCCAGACAGGGGACGAAACATCTGCAACACAAATTTCCAGCTCGGCCAACACAACCACAACAGATCAATCAGAAGCCTTTTCACTCATCAGGACGGTCTTTCCAAGGGAAGGTTATGGTGAGCCACGGTTAGTCTGGGGATATATTCACTGAAAATCAAGGGTTGTCGGGGGCTATCAGATGGGAAGGTTTCAGAAGTCAATTGTGGGGATTGGAGACTGCATGCTGGGATGCAGAGAGGTCAATAATTGTGATGAGGGCAAACTAAACATTTAAGGATAAGAGATCATGGCTCCTGTGGTATAGTGGCAGTGTTCCCACCTCTGAGCCAAAAGGTCTGGACTCAATTCCTACCTACTCGGGTGATGTTTTGTAACATGTCCAAGCAGGTTACTTAAAATCTTTGAGGAAGTGATGGCACATTGGTTATTTCACTGGAGTAGTAATCTAGGGCTTAGGCTAATGTTCTGGGGACATCAGTTCAAATCCCAGTAAGTAACATTTGAATTTGTCAGAAATCTGGAATTAAATGGTGACTGTGTAACCAGTTGATTGTTATAAAAATCCATCTGGTCCACTAATGCCCTCTGAGGAAGGAAATCTGTCATCTTTCAGGTGACTCCGGACGATGTCGATAAAAGAGAAACTGAGGCCTGGATCCAAGTCTCACCTGCTCCAGAGATGTGTCATTATGCTTGAACAGGTTTATTAAAAATATCTATACGGGTGGGAGATGATTAAACATTGGGTACTGAGGGAGAAGTGATCAACAGTCAACACAATTGTGGACATTGCAAAATTATTTTTGACATAAGTAAGCTGTATACTTGGGCATCGAATGGACAATTTTAAAAATGTGTAGATGGGAATATGGGAAGACCAAAGTTGATGAGGTTGATAGGTTATCAGAAAGAAACATTAAAACTTGGGGGATATTGACACTATGTTTGCATTCCACCTGATGAAGAACTGTGTTCCCTCCAATCCACAAGTTGCCACTGAAATGAAAAATGGCTACCACCACACCAGAGAAAGTGTTTTTATTATTTCCTCTGAGGAACTGGGCTCAATGTGTATGCAATGTGAAGCCCTTCAAGTGGCAATAGCATTAAACAGCCACTCACACAGTGCAGAGTAAAATATCACCCTGCATGTGGAACACATGCATTGACCAACCATATCGATCAAAATGCTTGGCCACAAACAATCTTATCATTCAGCATTACAAATTAAGCCCGCTAATGGCTGTGAAGCACAAAGTAATGTCAGGTAAACTGTAAGGATTCCCTTTAGTTGCGAAAGTTACAATCACCTTCTGAAATTTCAAAGCCTATACAAGATGTTCGCTTCACACCTTGGGCTTTCAACTGTGTACACTACTATGCGATCTGCAATGCTTTCTTTTTTGGGGTATATGGGGATTGGGGTGGGAGAAGGAGTTCTCATTATTGCTGCCACATTTACAATTGCATGCTGACTGTGTGCCAGGAGGTTTAAACAACACACATTGGAATCAGGTTAACAATATTGAAGATTAATGTAGAAATATCCCATTGTCATCCTAGTCAGAGACCTCCATGTGCCAATGTTTTGAGGACACAGCTCAAATATCATTTGAATGTGCTGCAGCTGCTGAGTTAGAGAGGAGCTGCTTCGTGTCTCATATGGTACACGGAGGCTCAAAGGAGCCTTCCCTAATTGATCCGAGCACAGCAGTGGCTGTTACTTCTGTGGCCCCTACACTAACAACGTCAGAGAGGTGGATTAGGAACACATTCTTTTGTAGGTGCAGTCACAATGATAGACACCCACAGAGCTAATGATAAAAGGTGAATGTGTATTTGAAAATGTGATGATGTATCCCCAGTCAGGTTTCACCCGGGCCACCTATGTGCCGTCAGGAGGTTTTATTTTCCCATTCACTCACATTACGTCTTGGCGCAGTGCCACCAACTGTAGCTGGGGTGGAAGGAGCCTGCCCGAAAGCCGACGCTGTTGGCTTTGGAGGTAAATACACCCAGAGGCATGTGTGATTAGAGAACACAGACATGCTGAGGGTGTCCTGTCTAGATCCAGGTTCACCTTCCTCAGCTTGGAAAGGTTTGGAGATTGCAGGTAGGGTTAAGATGGAGGGAGTAGGCACCTTTGCATAGGGAGGGGTGGCAGGGGCATATATGTGCTTCCTTCTCTGGAAGGAAGACAAGCACATATGTACTGGGTGCCTAATAACATTACCCTATCTCCTTGTGAAGCAGAGCCATCTAAAGTGAGGTCAAGGGCCCTTGTCCCCCTATTGCGTTGCCATCAGTTGCAGATGGTACCAATGGAATACAGGTTGGCACATATATATAACAGGCATCAAGTTTTCTGGGCATTGGTTTCCATGGCAGCAGCCAATTTGTCCAGGGACACAGCCAGACACATGCATACTGGAGGAAGCACAGTGCAGAAAATATTAGAGGACTATTTCAGCTCAATTCACTTTCAGGAAAGTCTCCATCAAACCAGCCCACTACTCCTGTGTTGGGTTGTGTATTTTAGTGAAGCTATTAATGGCCAACAGGATTCAGTCATCTCCTGCTTGGACCTTAGCAGATGCATGGTCTTTGACAGTCCTCTGCATGATAGCGATCAGGGAGGATTTTTGCTCAGTCCGTTGTGGAGATGGACACTGATGTGCCCATCAGAACGCATATCCAATGAAATATCCACCAAAGGTGTCAGTATTGAAGCTGGTGCAGAGGACAGGAACCAGCATCCTATGAAGGAGTTGTAGCTTCTTCCTCAAAGGTGGAGGAGGAGATGGTGACCCAAGATACTGGACCTTTCATGGCCTAATAGTTGCTGGCCCCTGCAGGAGATACAGAGAATGAGTTACAAAATAAGGGTAGAAGTATGGGCATCTTGAGAATATATTCATAGTGGAGGTAATGGGAAGGCAGTGCAACACATGATAATAAATCTGACTTGATTGCAGAGACATGGTGACCTCGGTATCATCACATGAATGGTCATAATCCTCCCCTGCTAATGCAATGTTTGTATACTTGTAAAGGAATGAGAAGACAAACATCAGGCACCACACCAATCCAACTTAGCTCTGGCTGCCCTATTGTGGCATGTTTTCTCATAGAATGAGATGATAATAGGGATTGAGTGAGGTGAAAGTGGCTGCACAACTGTTAATGCTGGAGAGATGTGGTGAGGTTTTCTAAGTGAGTAAGTTGGAAGCGTGTAAGGGATTGGGTGAGTGACAGCAATTGAGGGAAGGTGCTGCATGCAGTGGATTGTGAGGTTCGGAGGGAGATGGGATGCAGTGGCAGAGATAGAGTGAGTGAGAGGAGGCAGAGGGATTGTGGCTTTTACCCTGGCAGACTGCAGCTGGTCATTATCAGTCTGCCTGCACTGCTGGGCATTCCTCTGGACTGCGGCCACCATACTGACTCTGGTTATGATTTCAGACCAGGTTGGCAGATTCTGGTGCCATGATCTTCTCTGGTGGTCCTGAGGAAGGATGGCGGCCCACCGCCCCATCACCTTGTTTACCAGACCCTCTATTCTCTATAAGTAAATCAGGATGCTAACTTGCATCCATTAGTCATTTCTGGGGTAAATCTCTTCCAGACTGCAACTGTGAATGGCAGTTCCTGGCTTGCAACAATGGATCTGATGTATAACTTGGGTTTAGACCTTAAGATAAATGGACACAAATAGGCCATTCTGCCCATCAAGTCTGCTGTACTATTCAATCATGGCTGATATGTTTCTAAACCCTATTTTTCTGCCTTCTCCCTGTAATCTTTGATTGTCTTACCAATCAAGAACCCATTTATCTCTGTCTAAAATACATTGAACGACTTGGCCTTCACTGCCTCCTGTGGTAATGAGTTCCACAGATTTTGACCAAAGCAATTCCTCTTCATCTCAGTTCTAATGCATTGTCCCTTCACTCTGAGACTGTGTCCCTGGGTCCTAGTCTCTCCTACAGGTGTAAACACCTTCTCCAGATCAACTCTATCCAGGCCTCAGTATTCTATAAGTTTCAATCAGGCCCCTCTCATGCTTCTAAACTCCATCAAAGTACAGACCAAGCGTCTTCAGCTACTCCTTGTACGACAAGGCCTCCATCCCCGGGATCATTCTTGTGAACCTCCTCTGCACTGCATCCAAGGCCAGCACATCCTTCCTTAAGTATAGAGCCCAAAAGTGCTCACAACATTCCTTTCAATGTCTTGAAGGTGCACATCCAAGAAGATCCCAGCAGTGGTGAGTACATGAGTACATGACCACTGAGTATAAGAATCATGGTGTAAAGTCATGGTGCAGAGAATTGCACAAGAAAACCCATTAGAACTTACAGAGTGAAACCATCCAGTCAGATCCACATAATGGACACCTCACATTTTTGGTAAAATTTAGCCCTGGGTCTAACATATCAGTGAGCTTTGTTAACTGACAGTCATCATTAACTAGTGCATTCTCCTTGGTAATGTCTCTGCCAATCACAGTCCACTTGCCAGCCAATCAACACTCTCCTCTCATACAGGATAATTAAGCCTTTTTAATTTACTTTGGTATTTTTGAGGGGTTGGTTCACTCAATAGGCTGGATGGCTGACTTGTGATATAGAATGCCCACCAACAACCAAGTTTCAATTCCCACACCAGCTGAGGTCACGATGAAGCTATTGTCTTCTCAACCTCTCCCCTTGCCTGAGGCGTGGTGACCCTCACGTTAAACCGCCAGCAATCGTCTACCTGTAAAGGGAAAGCAGTCTTATGGTCTGGTAAGACAATGGCAACTTTTTAACCTTGCAAATTGTTCTGGGGAGCACAAGGCACAAAAGGTTTTTACAAAATGTCTCCTTCCTCAGCAATACTCAAGATCTGTATATCCAAATAAATTTCTTGATTACCCCTTTCTTTATCGGGTCTTTCAGGTTGGAATTGAGGGCAGCTGCAATTCTCTTCAGCATATGCCAAGTTGGTGTTACACTATCATCCACTTTTGAGATGAAATTTACCAGGAAGATCTCCAAGAATTGTGAAAACATATTTGTAACTTGTCAGGACCTGTTTAGCAGTCAATGGTCTGCTGATCTGTGAAATGCTGCAAATCTCTTCTGACACATGTAGGATAAGTTTTAGACTTGTTTCAGCTGAGATGAGGGGATTTTACTTCATGGCTAATATCTGAAACTGCATGTCTTCATTTCTTCTCTTTATACCGGGCTCAGAGTTTCCTCTTGGAAAAGTATCATTCCATCATATCGGCTCATTTTTACCTTCAACAGCTTCAGTTTTGTGTCAACATCTTGAGTCACTTAGCCTTTGTCTGCAAAGCTCATGACTTTGTACATTCCATCAATGCCTATCTCACATTCACATAATACTCTCCTTCTGTAGTCATTATTCAAATAGTCATAGAACATTTATCACCTTTGGACTGAACAGCACTAACCTGCGCTATGATACAGTGATTCTCCAGAATCATCCAACAGCTCGCCAGCAGCTATTTTTATCATTTTTCTTTCCTTTCCAGCTGAGGTACTATGTGTGCCATTTGATTCACTTCTTGCAGTTAAAGTATAACTTTCCCCATAAGAACATCAGACATTGGCACTGAAGTAGGCCATTCAGCCCAACAGATCTGATTTACGATTTCATTGAGATCACGGATGACCCAATAATCCCTAACCCCACTTCCTTCGTTTTCATCATTATCCTTAATTCATAGGGTCATAGAGTCATACAACATGGAAACAGACCATTTAGTCCAACTTGTCCATGCCAACCAGGCCCCACAACCTGGCCTCATCCCATTTGCCAGCATTTGGCTCATCTCTCTCCAAACCCTTCCGATTTGTATACCCATCCAGATGCCTTTTTTGTTTGAAGTCACACCACACCAGGTTATGGTCCAACAGGTTTATGAGAAATCACAAGCGTTCGGAGCACTGCTCCTTCATCAGGTGAAGTGTTGTAGCGTACCTGGCTACAAATGTTGTAATTGTGCCTGCCTACACCAGTTCCTCTGGAAGCTCATTCCATACACGTGAAAATGTTGCCTCTCAGGTCCCTTTTCAATCTTTCCCCTCTTACCTTAAACCTATGCCTCCAGTTTTGGACTCCCTCACCCTTGATAAAAGACCTTGGCTATTCACCCTATCCATACCCCTCATCATTTTATAAACCTCTGTAAGGTCACCCCTCAGCCTCTGACGCTCCAGGGAAACAAACCCCGACCTGTTCAGCCTTCCCCTCTAGCTTAAACCCTCCAATCCCAGCGACATCCTTACAAATCTTTTCTGTACCCTCTCAAATTTGACGACATCCTTCTTATAGCAGGGAAACTAGAATTGTACGCAATATTCTAAAAGTGGCCCCACTCCTTTTACTGAGTAGAAGTCGATCGTAGACTTAAATATACCTAATGGCACAGCATCTACAGTCCTTTGTGGCGAAGAATTTCACAGATTTACTACCCTCTGAGGAAAAGAATTCCTCCCTATCTACTTCTTAAAATGATGACCCTTCCCTCTGTGATTATGCCTTTTTGCCTTGGACTTTCCGAAAGGTGAAACAAATTTTCCACATCAACCTTGTCAAGTCCCTTAAGAATCTTATCTTTTTCAGTAAGGCCCCCTCTCATTCTTTTAAACTCCAATGAGTGCAAGCCCAAGCATTTCTTCATATGAAAATTCTTTCATGCCTTTCCATTTTGTGAACCTTCTCTGGACTGCTTCCAATGCCAATATGTCTTTCATTAGATAACGGGACCAAAATCATTCACAGTACACCAGCTGTGGTCTAATTAGTACCTTCTATAGTTTTTGCAAGACTTCCCTATTTTTCTACTCTATTCTCTTTGAAATAAATGCCAACATTCCATTTGCTTTACATATTACTTGCTGAACTTGTATTTATTTTGTGATTTCACGCACAAGGACTCCCAAATCATGCTGTAGCTTTCTGCAGGCTCTCTCCATTTCAACAATATTCGGCTCCTCTAGTCTTCCTGCCAATGTGCATAACCTCATATTTTCCCACATTATATTCTATGTGCCATGTTTTTGCCCACTAACTCAACCTTTCTAATTTTCTCTGCAGATTCTGTGTTGGCCTCACAACTTTCCTTCCCACCTATTTTTGAGCCATCTACAAACTTGGCTTTAATACATTTACTACCCTTATCCAAGTCATTAATATAACTGTAAATAAATCTGTTCTTCTTATCCCAACTCTTAATTCGTTAGTCAATGCTCAATCCATGCTGATATACTATCCCCAACATGAAGGGCTCTTACCTTAATATAAAGCTTTATGTGTCAAACAACATATCAAACAACTTTTGGAAATCCTGACATATTACATTTACTCCTTCCTCTTTATCTATCCTGCTTGACACCTGACCAAGGAATTTTAATAGGTTGGTCAGGCATGATTTCTTTTCAGAAAACCATTTTGTCTCTATTCGATTATATTATGTATTTCTAAATGTTCTTCTATAATATCTTTAGTAATGGAGTCCAACATATTCCCAAAGATAAATGTAAGGCTAACTGGCCTAGAATTGCCTACTGTTTCTCGCCTTCCTTTTCTGAATTAGGGTACTACATTGATAGATTTCTATCCCTCTGGGACTTTGAGAATCTAAAGGTTTTACTCCCAGTGCACTCACCATCTTGGGACTTATTTGTCTTTAGCCCCATTAGTTTCATTCCTTTTTTTTCCTCTAGTGACAGTTAGTGTATTTATTTCTTCTACCACCAACATTTGCACTCCCCCTTGCCCCTTTTACGCCTTAATGATTTTGTGTTTTTTATCTCTTGTTTTGGGTCTGAATGAATTTACTCTAAAATTGAACTTGAAAAAGAATGAAATAATTCCCACTTTGAACCATGTTCCCAGATGTACTCATTCAGCCTCCATCTCAATCAGACAAAGCTCCTTCACACTGACTGTGCTCCTTGCTCGCCATACTTTTGTGTGGCATCCTCCACAATATTTACATCTTGTTCTTTGCTGTTGATCTTTCTGCTGTCCCTCTGGAAATATTACTTCTTATTTTCCATTATGTTGTTCTTGTTAGGCCTAAAAGTGTGTCTAAGTGTAGACACTTGTCCATTATCCCATTATTTGATGAATGACAGCTTCTGCACATGATCATCGCTTTCTTGAGTCCAAGCTCCTTTTCACGTGGAAGATTTGGTCTCACGTGTGATTGCTTGATCCAAAAATGATTCTACCTCAGATTAAATCATCTGTCATTTGCCCGAGGTTTTTTTTACTCATTCTTTTGGGGATGTGGACATCACTGCCCATCCCTATTTGCCCTTCAGAAGATGGTGGTGAGCTGCCTTCTTGAATTGCTGCAGTCCACCTGCTGCGGTTTGACCCACAGTGCCATTAGGGAGGGAATTCCAGGGTTTTGACCCAATGACAGTGAAGCAACGGCTGTATATTTTCAAGTCAGGATGGTGAGTGGCTTGGAGGGGAACTCAAAGGTGGTGGTGTTCCCTTATATCTGCTGCCCTTGTCCTTCTAGATGGAAATGGTGGTGAGCTTAGAAGGTGTTGTCTGAGGATCTTTGGTGAATTTCTGCAGTTCACCTTATAGGATAGGTCAAAGTGTACAAAATTCAGCTATATATCTCTGTGCAGTCACACTCTGATCAAAATTCTTCCTCTTCTTGAGCTCCAATGGTAAACAATTATCATTAATAGGTAACATTAGGGTCAGGATCAAGATCTTCAATATTTTTCCATACTGGCTTATCTGTTGCACAATGACTTAAAAGGAGCAATACATCATATAGCACTGTGTCCACTTTACTAGTAACAGAGTTACTAGTCTGCTTTGGTCAGGGTTATTGTTCAGTGTTATGGCTCTGATTTTGCCATTGAGGCTGGTAAACATTCCAACCCTGTACCATATTCACAAGAACAGGAACTAGAGTATTCAGAATCATCTTGACTTGCCCAGTAGGACAGAGGTACAGACTCTAATCATTCACTGTTGCTTCTTACAGCAGTGGGTCCACTCACAGCTCTCATTTCAGCTTCTAATTCCTGACACCATCCTGACCTATAAATTTTAATCACTTCTTTTTCTAAAACTGAAAGAAGATAAAACAGATGTTGTTGCAAAATACAGTATCCTTACAAAAAGATATCCCCAAACAGAGTTGAGGCTAGATCAGACATGATCATGTTGAATTGCTGGCTTAACAGCCCATATAGTCCTCTCCTCCTCCGATTTCCTTTGATTTTGTGTTCCACTACCAATTATGTAAATGAAAATGCTTCCTGGTTTCTCTCCTTGATGGCCCAGCTCTATTTTGAAAATTATCTGCTTCCATTCTGGATTTCTCTACCAATGGGAATAGTGTTTTCCTGGGTGGATTGTTCTGGAAGCGATGTGGTTAAAAGGAACACATGTGCAGTGCATCTGCTCATAAGGCAGTCACGGCGTGGATACCCGGTTCTATCTTCATGTTCTAGGAGTGCTGTAAATCAAGCAGTGGGGACAGACACAAAGCCAACACCACTGCTTTTACATTATGAGGCCAAAGATCCAAGCACATATTTAAAAGGTGTTCAAGTCAGGAGTATCATTCTCAATGTTGGAGGAGACTTTAAGGAACTACAATTGCAGTCACCTGGATCCCTGGAATTGGAAGTCATCATTCCACAACCACGTCCCCACATCTGAATACCTTTCCCTTCCCTCCAATATCCTCAACCAATATCTCATAGCACCCTTGACCAATTACAATGTCATGCTTGGACAATGGAACTAATTCCACTTCCCCTATCTGTCAATGTGATCCTCCACTTACCATCTTTGGCCATCCCTTTGTTACCCTTGACTCTCAGAACTTCACCATAATCCCTGAATTTATGACCTACACTTTCTTTCAATGTTGAACTTCTTTCTATAGTTGGGTTCGTTCCTGTATTCCTCAAGAGACATTGTAAGACTACGACCTCTTCCTCTCCCTCTCTCCCTCCTTCATTCCTCTGGCAGAATGTGCCCCATTCTCCTTTGTCAGCTACCTAAACAATTTCAATGATCAATGTCTGTTCCCTAGGATTTGATCTAAGTTGCCCAAGAAAGGAAAAGCTCCTCTTCACTTCGAATCCACCATAAAAACTACTTTGTCCGCTAGAAAGACATGATTAAGTAGTCACAAACCTGAAGACATGTCTCATGTTTGCAAATTGCTTAAATGGAAGATGTACCTAATTGTGACAATGGGGTTGCAGTGAGGATTTTTCTCAATTATAAGAATGATCATAGCAATTTATTTGTGGAAGTGGAGTAGATGATGAAAGATTTGATGACAGCCAGAGAGAAGGAGAACTGAGAAAGAGGACACTTGCAGTATTTAATGACAATCTCCAACTGGAGATGCATATATAATGTGTAAATGTATTTAAAAAGAGGTTTTCACCACTTGCCAACAGGAAGCTCCATCTGCTGTCAATCTGCCAACAACTTAGCAGTACAAATTTACCCAAGTCATTGATTGGAAAGTTGACCGTTGTCATTCCACACATTTAAGTCCACCTAATTGGCTTATTTCCCATTCCCTGGAGGTTTTAAAGATTCTACCTGCTCTATGTATTCTCGTCCCCATGTGGAGGTCTTCTTCAACATTGGCTTCCAGGTATTCCAGCGATCCTGCAGGCAGTCTCGAACCAGAATGGTGGTCCCACCTGGGAATGGTGATAACCTCCCAGCTACACCTTCTGGGTATTCCATTGTTTCTTAATCAGCTTTCCCCAAGCCAAGAAGCCATTAACTGAACTGTGATGAACTTTGTCTTAATTTTACCTTTCTTTTGCTATTATGTATGACTTCTTTCATTAATATAGCTACATGGTAAGGCAACTTATAAAACATATTGTTGTATTTTTTTTGTGTAAAACATGTGACAACAAATTTCTTTTCCCTTCTATTCCTTAATTTCCATCAAACCTCCTTATCATTTTAAAATCCCTCAATTCAATCAACACTCAACTTTGTGAACTCAAGAGAATACAAAGCAAGTTTATGCAACCTGACGTCACACTTTCAGTGTTGGTAACCGTCTGGTAAATCTGTGCTCATGGTCTTTCAAGGTCTCTGAGGTGTCATGCTCAAAACTGAATGAAGTCCTTCAGATGAAGTCCCACCAATGCTCTGTACAAATTAAACATCACCAACTCAATTTTGAATTCCAACCCTCTCGAGATAAAGGTCAATATTCCATCAGTCTTTCTGATTACTTCTTGTAGCTGTCCAGTAGTTTTCTTTAGTGAATTTCATACATGGAAACTTAAATCCCTGTATGTCTGCAGAGCTGATAGTTTCTTCTGTAAAATCTTATCAACAACCTCAGGAATTCTATATAGGCAACGTCAATACTCGCTTATCCACTGACCTCCTTGAACAATTCAATTAGATTAGACAGACAGGATTTCCTCTTCACGAATCCTTCTGACTCTCTATGAACAGCCTATATTTCATCCAATCTCTCAGTCACTCTATCTCTGGGGTAGGTTCCAGTAATTTCTTCACAACTGACAAATCTGTAATGTGTGATTTCTCTCTCCTGCTCATCTAAAGTAGTTGAGTATATTTGAAATTTTCCATTCCAATACAGCACCATGCTACACCAGTGTTACACTATGCACTATGTGACAGCTACATATGTGCCAAAGACACTGCATGTATCTCAATGTCGAAGAGGCCTAGCCCTCAGCCAAGTCTAGGAATACAGCCTTCAGGCAGGGGATCCTGGCACATAATAAATGTGAGGTAGCAAAGAAAGAGAGATGGTGGTGGCATTTATCCTGACAGAGAGGAAAAGGTCATTGAACTTCTTTCAGCACTGCTGGGCATTCCTTCAGGTGGTTGATCTGGTACCATGACCTTCCTTGTCAGTCCTGAGTTCTGGAGGATACCTTTCAAAAGATGACCAAAAAGATAATAGAGTAAATAAACTAAGAGGGCAAACAAGCGAGAACATAAAAACTGACACAAAGACCTCCTTTAAGTATATAAAAAAGTAGTAAGAGGTCAAAGTGAACATTGGCGCCTTAGAAAATGAGTCTGGGGAGAGTTTTGGGGAACATTTTTCTGAGGCCCCTTTCAGTCATAGCTGACCATGGGTTGCATCCTCATTGTTCTGGCTTTCTGCTTCCCAGAAGCAACTTCACTTGTGACTGAACAGACCAATACTGGAATGACAGTCCCAATTGCAGAGGTCATATATGTATGTGGTTGTTGATCTGCCAGAGCTGCCTGCACTCCTTCCTTCGTGCCCCTTGTCTGCTGCTCATCAGCGTCTTTTCCCCTGTTTCAAGCTGTTGGTTCCGGGTGCTTCTCCATCTCATGCGGTCAGCTGCAAGTCATTCCCAGGACCCTGTAACGACATCAAGCACCTTCATGTCCCTCATGCAGTCATCCTTGCAGTGCACCTGGGGACGCCCACTGGGTCCCTTCCTGGGTGCAAACTCTCCATAGAGGACTTCCTTTGGGATGCGGCCGTCCTCCATGTGGTGGATGTGGCCTAGCCAGCACAGTCTCCACTGCCTAAGCAGAGTGTACATGCTGGGAAGACCAGCACAAGATAGGACCGCTGAGTTGGACACTCTGTCTTGCCATGATATGCCTAGATATGGCGGATAGTCCTCAAGTGGAAGGTGTTCAGTCTTCTCTCCTGTCTAGTGTATGTAGTCCACATTTCACTGCCGTACAACGGAGTGCTTATGATGCATGCTCTGTAGACTGACATTTTTGTCTTCATGTCAGCTTGGGATTTGTCCTTACTCAAGTCGTGAGGCAAGCAAGAGTTGAGGCTACTTTTCCCATCTCTGTGTCCAAGGAGAGGTTGTCAGTGATGGTAGAACCAAGGTATGTAAACTGATGAACGACATTGAGTTTGTAGTCATCAATGGTGATGATCGGCGGTGCCTCTGTGTCCTGTCTCAGGATGCTCATTGGCTTCAGCCTGATAGTCAGCCCAAAAGCCTCGTAAGTGTGAGAGAGGCAGTCTATCAGTGACTGGAGTTCCTGCTGGGTATGAGTTGCAACTTCAGCATCATCGGCAAACAGCATGTCCCTGATGACTGCAGCACATATTTTTGTCTTGGCTCTAAGGCAGGCCAGGTTGAACAGCCTGCCGTCTGATCTACTGCGTAGGTAAATCTCCTCCATTGCAGTGCCAAAGGAATGTTTCAGGACCACGTCAAAAAAAATCCCAAAGTGTGTGGGAGCGAGGACGCAGCCTGGTTTGACGCTGCTGTGGATGTTGAAGGGCTCAGAAGAGCTGCCATTGAACTGCACTGTCCCTTTCATGTTACTGTGGAAGGATTTGATCATGCTCAGCAGTTTCTGTGGGCAGCAATCTTCAAGAGAACCTTGAAAAGTATGTTTCTGCTGACCAGATCGAACGCCTTGGTGAGATCGATGAAAGCGATATACAGGGGCATTTTCTGTTCTCTGCACTTCTTCTGCAGTTGGCGAAGGGAAATGATCGTGTCTACTATTGACCTTTTAACTCGGAATCTGCACTGTGACTCTGGGTCTACATGTTCTGCCAGTTTCTGCAGGCGAGTCAAGATGACCCGAGCAAAGGCTTTGCCAACAGTGTTGAGGAGAGAGATGCCTCTGTAGTTGTTGCAATCGCTTCTCTCACCCTTGTTCTTGTAGCGGGCAATGATCTTAGCATCCCTCATGGCCTGTGGTACGGCTCCTTCTTGCCAGCACTGACAGAGGACTTCATACAGTGGGAGCAGGAAGCTAGTCTTGCAGCACTTGTTCCGATTAGGAGGAATCCTGTTGCTACCCGGGGCCTTACCTGAGGCCAGGCTGTCAATGGTCTTTTGTGAGCTCTTCTACTGATGGCCCTGCGTCTACCTTGTCCATGGTCGGCAAGCATGTGATGGCATCAAATGCTGAAGCAGACACGGTCTCCTCTCTGGAGTAGAGATCAGAGTGGTGTTCAACCCACCTATCCACCTGCTGTCCTTTGTCTGCGATTACTTCCCCAGGAGAGGATAGGAGGGGGGCTGTCTTACTCTGAGCTGGTCCTAGTGCCTCCTTGATGCCTTCGTACAATCCCCTAATGCTCCCCCATTATAGCGACCATCTAACTTTCCTCACTTAGCTGTGTCCGGTACCCATTAGTGCAATGCCTGACAGTCTGCTGAACCTTGTTCCTGGCAGCCCTGAGAATCTGCAGGTTCTTCTCGCTAGCTGACCGCTTGTACTCAGCTAGGACAACATGTTTGGCTTCAACAACAGGGGTCAGCTCGGTTGCCTTTGCCTTAAACCAGTCATGAGTCTTGCAGGTCTTCTTCCCAAAGATAGCCAAGGATGTGCAGTGTATGGTATCCAGCATGGTTTCCCACTTCTCTGTGGTGAGGCACTGAGTTCCCTCTCGAAAGCCTTTGAGAACTGTTGCATGAAGTCTGGCTGGAACATCTCGCTGAACTTGATGCGAAGGTTCCCCTGTTGCTTAGTGCGATGCAATCTCTTAGGTTGCAATCTGATCTTGCAGCACACTAAGGAATGGTCTGTGTCACAGTCTGCACAGTAATAAGAGTGTGCGTGGAGAACATGTTTGATGGTGGCGTGCCTAACCAAGGTCAGATTGAGTTGGTGCCAATGTTTTGAGCGCAGGTGTCTCAAGGAAACCTTGTGCTGAGGCTTTGTCTGGAAGTAGGAGTTGGTGATGCACAGATCATGGTAAGTGCACAGCTCGAGAAGTCGCTGTTTGTTCTCATTCATTTTGCCGACACCAAAATGCCCAAGGCAGGAGGGCCATGAGTTGTGGTCTGCAACCACTTTGGCATTGAAGTCTCCCAGAAGAACAAGTTCCTCCTTCCCAGGGATGCTGCTAATGAGGGGTGCAAGGTTGTCGTAGAGCTCGTCTTACATGTCTGGCACAGAGGACAGTGCATGGTCATACACGCTGACAAGGGTAACTGGGCTTGTGGTGGTGTTGAGGTGAAGAGTCATGAGTTGCTCTGAGCCACTGCTGCCCAGTTCTACTGTGTTCATCAGGCTGCCCTTTATTCCGAAGCCAACCGTGTGCTCTCTGGGCTCATCAGAGCCCTTCCCCAGCCAATAAACGTTCAGTCCTTCTCTTTTAGTGAGCTTGCCTCTACCAGCCTTGTATCCTGAAGGGTAGCTATGTACACGTTGAGTCTCTTGAGCTTGTTATTTATGACAGCTGATTTCCTAGAGTCACTGATGTCCTGGAGGTTTTCTGAGCAATAAAAGAAAACAACAAAAGAGACCAGATCTAAAACTGGAAGTTGGGGAACAAGAAAATTGCAAAAGAATTAATCAGATATTTTGGATTAGTTTTTATGTTGGAAGATACTTCTTTCCATTAATACTCCAGAATACGGGAGGAATTAAGTGCCATCACCATCATTCACAAAGTAGTATTGTACAAACTAATGGACCTACTGGCCCTGATGGCTTGCATCCTAGGACCCTAAAAGAGGTAGCGACAGAGATAGTGGATGCATTCGTTGTAACTTTTCAAAACTTCTGGAGAATTGGAAAGCTGCTACTTTGCAATATCAAAGTAGGGCTCAGACATATCCGGTCTTCAAATCCTGACTGAGAATCTGGTCGTTTGTAACACAATTGCATCAACTCCCATGAGTCATGAGAAAAGAAAAAAAAAATCAGCTCAAATTCTTATTCTTGATCTTGGTGTAAGGACCATTGAGAACAAAATATCACCCCTCTGTGGTGAAATACCTTGCTGACACTCCCCAACATGTCTCAAAACACAAAGAGACATTGGCTCATGGAGACAGGAAAGCTGCAGGTGCTCATGGAGACATACTCGAGCTAAAGTCAGCATTTCCAGAGGAGAAGGACAGAAAACAGTGGACCATTGATCGAAGGAAAAAGGGAAGGGTAGAATCTAAAAGAATGCACATTTTATTGTTCTATCAATGCTCTGACGATTCAGTCCATGAGGACTTACCCAAAGTAACAGAGCCAGTATTTCTTGTGTTACTTCAGTATGGTATTGTGATGTTGATGGGAAACAACAGCTATCATAACTTAATCATGGACCATTTTAAAGTAAATCATATGCAATATGCTGAAACACAATTTGCAATAGCTGCAAGAGGAGTTCAACAGAAACAATTTTCACTGCATTGTGTTGTGATTTATTTTTAAAGCAAGAACCATGAAACTGAAACACAAGTAGAAATAAGCAGCACCAGTGGCAGATGTGCTCAAAAGTGAATCGAATCAATTTGCAAATGAACAGTGCCAAATACTGCCAATGTCAATTGATAAGATTATGAAAATGTTACAGCCCTAGCTGTCATTTTATTGTTGCTCAACAAGGTTCAGAAACAATATAAGGTCCACATCAAAAAGTAGTGTGGAAAATCAATTAAATCTTTACATGCTCTAATTTAAGAAAAATGTCCATGCATTGTTACTACTGAACCTTTATTATACCTTAGTTTTCCATGTTACACTTATTGCACCCTGTAATAAATCCTGAAATAATCTTTATTCATAACAAAAACAGAAACTGCTGGAGAACAGCAGCAGGTCTAGTAACATCTGTGGAGAGAAAGTAGAGTTAACATTTCAGGTCCAGTCAACCTTCTTCAAATGACACATAAATTCTGCTTTCTCTCCACAGACATTGCCAGACCTGCCGAAGCTCTCCAGCAATTTCTGCTTTTGTTTAAGATTTCCACCATCAATGCTCACATGTATTTTAACACAGGTCCTTACACCAAGATCAAGAACAAGAACTTGAGCTGATTTTTCTTTTCTCATGGTTTATGGGAGTTGATGCCAATTGTATTACAAAATACCAGATTTTCAGTCAGGATTTGGGAACTAGATATGTCTGATTCCTAGTTTGAAACACAAAGCAGCAGTTTTCCAATCCTTTGTTCTCCAGAATTCAAGTATTTTTGTAAAGATTTTTGTCTGTCATTCATAACAACATCTGTTCCTCAAATGCTCAATTTGCAAAGTTCCAAGTTACTTTTCAGTCATTTGTATATCATTGTGACAGTTTCTAAAACATCTCTATTTACAAAATGGTACAAAATCCTGTTCATAATTATGAATGTCTGTGTTGTAATAGCTAATTATATATCAGGTATTAACACCTTCAAGAATCCCTCACAAAAGATTTCAGGAGCTCTTGTTATTTAAGTTATGTCAACTAACTTCGTAAGTGAAATTGTAGCCTTCATGAATAGAAGAATAGAATAGGATCCTTATTGTGTGGAAGCAGGCCATTCGGCCCATTGAGTCCACACCAACCCTCAGAAAAGCAACCCACCCAGACCCACTGTATCACCATAACACTGCATTACCCATGGCTAATCCACCTAATCTGCACACTATGGGAAATTCTAGCAGGGCCAATCTACTGAACCCGCACATCTTTGGACTGTGGGAGGGAACCGGAGTAGCTGCAGGAAACCCACACAAACACAGGGAGAATGTGCAAATTTCACACAGACGGTCACCCAAGAGTAAAATCAAACCCAGGCTCTTGATGCTGTGAGGCAACAGTACTAACCAGTAAGCCACCATGCCACTCCATATTTCAATAATTTTATAAATCTTGCTCAAGTCTACTTTTAGATGAGTGGTGTTGGCTTATAGTGCTGTCTTTGTTTTTGTTCCCATTGCATGACCTTTCTTTTTCTTCTTTAGTTCATTATCTGTACAACACCCAAATGCCAAGTGACTCATGGCTGGCATGAATATGTTGGCAATTCAATGAATTCATTTGATTTTAGTTCAATGGAATAAATACCTGGCATGTTATACAAAAGGCAGTTACTGTGCTCTGTCAGACTAATGCCTGGAGACAAGCATGTAAACAAAATCTACCTCATTGTGTTCCAGAACTTGGATTGCCTGTAACTATCACAGGCTCATGATCCTTTGATGGAATAGGAAGAAAAATGTGGAAGAAACCCTGATAAAAGAAAAGGACCTCTGACATGAACACTCATTCCACAGATGCTGACAGATCTTTTTCCAGCATTTTCTGTTGCCATTTCAGATTTTCAGCATCTGCAGGATTTTACTTTTGAGAAACTCTGCTCTCCATTAGGCAGGCAGGCCCAGAATGCCCATCCGTATCAACTATTGTTACAGTTTCACCACACAGGTTTGTTTCCCTGGGTGGGATCTTCCCTACCCTTCAGTCATGTTGGCATTGGTGAGTGAGTTGGGAAAATATGGCAAGTTCAGAATAAATAAGATTCTTGATGTCTAGAAAAGAAACATCTAATTCTACAATCAAATTTTGAGCAACGAGATGAAAATATTGCTTCTGATTGGTGAGAGGTTTATTTGCATACATTAGCATGAGTGTAAGTAACCGAATCTCAAAAGGAATTTTAGTATTAATTGAAAGGCTGCTCAGTTGCATGGTGACTTGTGTGCTTTCTGTGTACTCCAAAGGGGTGTGTGTGTCTACGTTAGGTTTTTTAATTGGTGACAGTGTGTCTGACTGAAGTGCTGTTCTAAAACAAATGTATATAAATTAAATTGCATTTATTTCAATGCAAGGGGCCTAACAGGGAAGGTAGATGAACTCAGGGCATGGTTTGGAACATGGGACTGGGATATCATCACAATTACAGAAACATGGCTCAGGGATGGGCGGGACTGGTAGCTTAATGTTCCAGGATGCAAATGCTACAGAAAGGGAGGCAAGAGACAAAGGGGAGTAATATCCTCCTCCAACTCAAGTGCAAAGTGGAAATGAAAATGGCTTCCACCACACCTGGAATGGATAGTGGGCCCCTGGCATGCAAGGCAGACAAGTGAAATGTTTCTATCTATTTTTCCATTGCTTAATTTTCCTGGAATCTGCTATAGCTGGATGTCCATTGAGATCAGGAGTCTCTCCTACTCTTACCACCCATCAGCGGTATGTTCATAGTATATGCATGTAGACAATGAATCCATTTGGTGTGGCCAGCTTCCATGGCCATAAAGACTTGGAAACAACTCCTCTGTGTCAGAAGAACGCTCTGACATTTTGATAACCCTGAATAAAAAGTTCTAGTCACCACACTTAAAAAGGGATGTAAAGGCTTTGGAGAGGATGCAGAAAAAATTCAGAAGAATGGTTCCAGAGCAGAGAAACTTCAGTTATCTGCATAGATTTGAGGAGCTGGGACTGGTTTCCTGAGTAAGAATAACTTTAAGAGGAGATTTTATAAGGGTGCTCAAAATTATGAGCAGTTGTGTTGGAGTTGAAAAGGACAAATTATTTTTATTGGTGCAAGTACCAAGAGCCAGAAGAAATAGATTTACGGTGATTGACAAAAGAAACAAAGGTGGCATGAGAACAAACTTTTTTTTTAACACAATGATAAGGATATGGAATGCTCTGCTTGAAAGTACAATAGAGGCAGATTCAATTGTGGCTCTCAAAAGAGACTTGGATGATTAAGACAAAAGCTTGCTGGTTTACAGAGGAAAGGCAAGAGAATGGGAAAGGTGAGTTGCTGCTGCAGAAAGACAGCACTGATATGGGGGTTGATTGGCCTCCTTCCATACAGTAAGAATTCTGTGATTCTTTAGATTTAGATTTTATCGTCACATGTACTCAAGTAGAAAAGTAAGGGAGTAGAGTGAACCATTTTCAGTGTCGCCACGCAGGGCCATCTTAGGAATAAGTAACTGGGTACAAAAACTTAAGAACAGGGTAGAAAGAAATAAGGAACAAAGTTAAAAGTTAAACAGTACAGTCACTCTTACTCTAGGTCTAAACACAAGCAAAGGAAGAACAATGTATGACCAATGTGCGCCTGTTCAGTGCAGTGCAGACAGCAGGCTGTCTTCATACAGCCTGCTAATTGAAATGATAGCAGTGTACAGCCCAACACAGAGTGCAACAGTGAGTAACTATCCTTCAGTGGGAGGGCATGTTAGTGTCAAGAAAATGCTACTCGATGCCAGCCTGCTGTACTGAAAGCCAACTTGCAAATACTATAGACAAGGTGAATTGTAGCCACTTTGGGTGCTGAAAGTGCTGTAGGAAGGATATCTTACCTGCAAGCAAAATAAAACTGGGTAGAAGGTTTGCTCCAATATTTTCCAGATAGCTTAATCTCAATTTAATGTTATGAAGACTCAGAGTATTGCCACCATGGATGCCAATGCACAAAGGGACTTACTGTCTCTTAGAGCAAATAGTAATATTCCCTCTAAGAGGTTACTGAGAATGCTGTCTGAGGAGAGTAGCTCAATGGACCATAAACACACTGTTCTCACTCAGCCTAACAGAAAGTGAGGACTGCAGATGCTGGAGATCAGAGTCAAAGAGTGTGGCGCTTGAAAAGCACAGCCAGTCAGGCGGTATCCAAGGAGCAGGAGAGTCGATGTTTTGGACATGAGCTTTTCATCAGGGATTGGTGATGGAGGAGGCCCAGGACCTGCATGTCCATGGCGGAGTGAAAGAGCAATTTAAATGTTGAGCTACAGGATCGCAGGGGTGATTGGTGCGGGTGTCCCAGAGATGTTCTTTGAAATGATTTGCAAATTGGCGTCCTGTCTCCCCAATCTCCTCTCTCATGACTAGCACTCCACCAGAATCCTGCTGTGGTTTGTTTGATCAAGCAGTCCCCACTGCTGCCACCCATATTCAGATCAAGGCCCAAAGCTCTTCCACGTATTTCATACAAGGCCATTTGCCATTGAAGGTCAACAGCCATGCTGCAGCCATTGGGGAACATAAAGACTCTGGGAGAAGGCTAACCATTCATGACTAACTAAAGAAGTCATAGACAGTATCAAATTGGAAGACAAAGTATACAATTATGTGAAGTTTAGTGATAGATCAGATGATTGGAAAGAATTTATGAACTGGCTGAAATTAAATAAAGGAATACAAGCTCAAGGTGTAGAAGGTAAAATATTAGCATAGAAGATGATTGGTTAACTGACAGGAAACAGACAGTAGGGATAAATGGATCCCTTTCAAGTTGGCAAGCTCTCACTACTGGAGTAATGGGATCAGTGCAGGGGCTTCAATTGTTCTCATCCTTTATGAATGACTTAGATGAAGACAGCATACACATGATAGCTAAACTTACTGGTGGCCCGAAGTTAGGAAGGAACATACATTGTCAAAAAGGAGATAGAAATCTGTGAAATGATTCAGATAGGTTAAGTGACTGGGCAAAAAGTTGACATATGAAATATAATGTGGGAAATGTGAACTTGTCTACCCTGGCAGGAAAAACATGAAAGCAGCATATCATTTAAATGGAGAGAGACATCGAAATCTGTGCTACAGGGAGATCTGGGTAAGCTGATACATGGATGACAAAAATTGCAGTTATAGTTGTACAGGATGATGCTGAGACCACATCTGGAGTCCTGTATACAGCTTTGGTCTCCTTAACCTTAAGAAAGTATATAAATGCATTAGAAGCAGTTCAGGAAGCTTTTTTCCAACTGATTCCTGTGATGAAGGGGTTATCTTGTAAGGAAAGTTTGAACAAATTGAACACGTATCCATTGGAGTTTGGAAGATTGGGAAGTGATCTATGTAAAAACATGAGAATTAGAAACAAGAATAGACCATTTAAATTGTTCTTTTAGTCAGTGAGATTGTGGCTAATCTGATTGTAGCCACAACAGCACATTCTAACCTACCCTGAGGTTATATGTTTTGGTAGGAAGAAGAGCGGAGCTGATTATTGTGATTTAAATGGAGAAAGACTGAAGAAAGCTACAGAACATAGCAATTTGGGGGTCCTCATCCAAGAATCACAAAAAGCTAGCATCCAAGATCAGTGAGGAACAGGGAAGGCAAGTTGAATGTTAGCCTTTATTTCAAAAGGATTTGAGTTTAAAAGTCAGATTATTCTGCTAAAATTATACAATACACTAGTCAGTCCGTAGCTTGAATATTGTGAAGAGCTTTAGTCCCCTTCTTTAAGGAAAGATTTACTTGCATTGGAAATAAGCAGAGAATATTCACTAGGCTGAAACCAGTACGGAGAGAAAAACAGAAATTGCTGGAAAAACTCAGCGGATTTGGCAGCATCAGTGGAGAGAAATCAGAGTCAACATTCTGGGTCAAGTGACCCTCCTTCTGAACTGATGGTAGCTAGGAAAATGTTGGTTTATGTGAAGAAGATAGAAAAAGGGGAGGGAGTAAGGGATAAATAATAGGAGGGGATGGAGGCCAAAGAGAGAAAAGAGCAGCTGGACAGTCAAAGGAGTAGATTATGATTTGGCCAGGAGGGTGATGATATGTTAATGGGGATTGTTTATGGTTAACAATGGGTTGTGTGTAATAGCAGACTTTATTTTAGCCAGGCTTGGTTTGCAGGGGTTGGGGTAAGGACATGGGAGGGCTCAAGTCCTAAAGTTATTGAACCCGATATTTGTCTGGAAGGCTGCAAGGTCCCCCAAGTGGAAAATGAGGGGCTGTAATTCCAGTGTATGTTGGGCTTTGCTGGAACACTGCAGCAAGCCTGAGACAGAGATATAGGCCAGGGCACAGGGTGGTATGTTGAAGTGGTAGGCAACTGGGAGTTCAGGGTCTTTTTTGCAGACAAAATGCAAATGTTCTGTGAAGCCGTCTCCCAGCCTAAGCTTCATTTACACAATGTAGAGGAGACCACATTGTGAGCAGTGAGTGCAATAGGCTAGATTGTGTGAAGTGCAGTAAAGTGCTGCTTCACCTGGCCCTTGGATACTGAGGAGAGAGGAAGTATACAGAATGGTGTTATACCTTCTATAGTTACAGAGGAAGGTGCCATGAGGCTATGGGGGAGTGCGGGGAGGAGGGTATTGGGAGTGATGGAAAAGTGAACCAGAGTATCCAAGAGGGAATGGTCCCTGCAGAAGGCAGACAAGGAAGGGGAGAGGAATATGCCTCTGTTGGTGGCATTTCGCTGCAGGTAGCGGGAACAGTTGGTAATGATCCTCTGGATGTGGATGCTGGTGGGATCGTAGGTGAGGATAAGCCTGCACAGTGTGGCTACCAATGTGACACAAAGCAAACAAACTATAGGTGCTGCAGATCTGAAGTTTGAAGCCAACTGTTTCCTAAGCAGTTTTCAAGAAGTAAACCCTCTCTTCAGTTTTAGCTGAACTTGAATAGTTAATTCTCTTACAAGAATTTTCAGGTTTAATTTGGGAAAAAGGTTTAGAAAAGAAATAATTTACAATTGCTCCACAGGGTTCCAAGTGTCTCTTTGGTTGACAATATTTTTTTTTATTTTCTAAGTGAACTTGGGGAATTTTATTTGCACTTCATTGTTGACAGAGAAGAATAAAGTATATTTCTGTCAGCATCTCCACTGTGCCCTGAAAATCCCCCATTACTCCTCATTTATCTTAATTGGAAAACCTTTCTTACATGAGGTCCTTTGAAACGTTTATCTATATAACATCAAGTAAACATTAAATGTAACTTATCCAATAATTAATTGTTTATCCTCATGTTAGTTATAAGATGGTACATGAATATAAATGTGGAACATTTTAGCAAAGTAAAATGTCTGCTCCCAATAGCATTGTTACTTGTTTTTTAAAATCCAAATGCAAGACATTTTTGATGTGCAAGTTATTGTTATTTTTAAATATTAGCTAAATTCCATTGCAGTTTCTTTGTGAATATGACATACTTACACTTGTGCATGCTACAGTCTTATTATGTTCTTTAGTATCCTAATTATCTCATCAGTGCATTCTGTGGACCAACCTGACAAGCAGTGGATGAGATGATTGTACCATTTGACCAACAACCAGTGACAGCTTAACACTATTTTCATGATTAATACATATATGTAAGATAACAGAATAGAAAGATAGAGAGGCAGAGTCATTAGAGTGGGAGAAGGCTGGTGTGACTATAATACATAAAGTGGGACCAGTTAGATGAAATGGGATTTTTTTTTAGATTAGATTACTTACAGTGTGGAAACAGGCCCTTCAGCCAAACAAGCCCACACCCATTCCCCTACATCTAACACTATGGTCAATTTACCTAACCTGCATATTTTTGGACTGTGGGAGGAAACCAGAGCACCTGGAGAAACCCACACAGACATGGGGAGAATGTGCAAACTCCACACAGAATTGAGGCAGGAATTGAACCCAGGTCTCTGGCACTGTGAGGCAGTAGTGCTAACCACTGTGCCACTGTAATCTATTTATCTGTTTAATATTGTGCTTTAGAGTAAGCTGACAACCAGACACACAAACAACACATCAATTGAGAGCACTTGCAGAGCTAAGCTGAAAAGTAACCCCACTATGGAGAAATTGGAAAGTTAAAATAACCAAGTTAACCAAATGAAACCTGAACTGGAAATTGCCAACAAGCTTTCATTTTTTTGTAACTTTCACCTTAACGCAAATCAGAATCAATGTAACTTAAAGATAAATTAACAGACAAATGGTACTTAAAATAATAAAGGTAAATTTCATTTTAAATTGTAGATATAACAAACAAATTGTGTTTGACAAATGTGTTAGAGATGTTTTTTAAGATGTTGTTAACAAAATTGATAAAGGAGAGCCAGTATACTTAGAATGCTTAGATTTTCATGAGGCTTTTAATGAAGTTCGTCCTCACAAGAGGCTGGTTAGCAAAATTAAAGCAGGTGGGATAGGACGTAACATATTAGCATGAGTTAATGATTAGCTAACAGACAGACAACAGAGAATAAAGAATAAATGGGTTATTCTTGCATTGGCAGGTGAGTGGATTTCCACAAGGATCAGTACTTGGCCCCAGCTGGTTATAACATAAATCAATGATTTGCATTTGGGGACCAATTGTAGTCTTTCCAAATTTGTAGACGATGCAAAGCTAAGCAAGAATGTGTTTTGTGAGGAAGATGTAAAGTGGCTTCAGGAGAATTTGGACTTTATTAGTGAGCAAAAATGTGAGAGCTGGAATATATTGTGGAAGAATAGGAGGTCATGTGTGTGGAAATTTGTGTGGAAATGTGCAGAGTATTTTCTAAATGTTAAGAGGTTGGAAAAGGTAAAAACACAAAGGGACCTCAGTCCTTGTCCTTGTTGATAAGTCACTGAAGGCCAACATGCAAGTGCAGCAATCTGTTAAGGTGGCTAATGGAATGTTCATCTTTATTGCAAGAGAAGTTAAGTCTTGTTTCAATTGTAGAGGAGCTTGATCAGACCTTGAGGACTATGCACAGTTTTGGTCTCCTTATCTCCGAATTTGATATGATTCTCATTGAGGAAGCTTGATGAAAACTCACCAACAGATTTAAGAACAAATTATTTCCCACTGGTATAGACTCATAGTCATAGACATATACAGCACAGAAACAGAGCCTTCGGTCAAACTCTTCCATGGCGACCAGATGTCCTAAATTAGTTTACTCCCGTATCCTCTAAACCCTTCCTATTCATATACCCATCCAGATCCCTTTTAAATATTGTTATTGTACCAGCCTCCACCACTTCCTCTGGCACCTCATTCCATACACACACCACTGTGCGAAAATGCTGCCCCTTAGGTTCCTTTCAAATCTTTTCCCTCCCACCTTAAACCTATGCCCTGTAATTTTGGACTCCCGTACCCTGTGGAAAAGACCTTGGTTATTCATTCTATCTATTCCCCTCATAAATATAGAGTCAGAGATGTACAGCACAGAAACAGACCCTTCAGTCCTACTCGTCCATGCCGACCAGATATCCTAACCTAATCTAGTTCTATTTGCCAGCACTTGGCCCATATCCCTCTAAACCCTTCCTATTCATATACCTATCCAGATGCCTTTTAACTGCTGTAATTGTACTTGCCTCCACTCTTCCTCTGGCAGCTCATTTCATACACGCACCACCCTCCGTGTGAAAAAGTTGTCCCTAACGTTCCTTTTTGCTGGTGGGATCGTAGGTGAGGATCCTTTTTGCTTCTCAACATAAACCTATGCCCTTTAGTTGTGGACTTCCCCACCCCAGGGAAAGGACGTGGTCTAATTAACCTATCCATGCCCCTCATAATTTTATAAGGTCACCCCTCAGCCTCCGACACTCCAGGGAAAACAGCCCCAGCTCATTCAGCTTCTCCCTATAGCTCAGATCCTCCAAATCTGGCAACATCCTTGTAACTCATTTCTAAAACCTTTCAAGTTTCAAAGCATTAGGAGGGAGATCAGAAATACACATAATATTCCAACAGTGGCCTAACCAATGTCCTGTACAGGAGGGAGATTAGAAATGCACATAATATTCCAACAGTGGCTAACCAATGTCCTGTACAGCCGCAACATGACCTCCCAACTCCTGTACTCAATACTCTGACCAATAAAGGAAAGCATAACAAACGCCTTCTTCACTATCCTATCTATCTGCAACTCCACTTTCATGGAGCTATGTTATAAACCCTCCATAAGGCCAACTCTTGGCTTCTGATGCTCCAGGGAAAATAGGCCCAGCATAATCAGCCCCTCCCTATCGTTCAAACCCTCCAACCTTTACAACATCTTTGTAAATCTTTTCTGAACCATTTCAAGTTTCATAAAATCTTTTTTTCTATAGCAGGGAGACCAGATTTGAATGCAGTAATCCAAAACTGGCCTAACCAATGTCCTGTTCAGACAAAACATGACATCCCAAATCCTATATTCAATACACTGACCAATTAAGGAACGCATACCAAACTTCATCTTCAATATCCTATTTTGACTCAACTTTCAAGGAACTATGAACCCGCACCTCAAGGTCTCTTTGTTCAGTAACACTCCACAGGATTCTACCATCAAGTGTATAAGTCTTCCCATGATATGCCTTACCAAAATGCAACACCTTACATTTATCTGAATTAAACTCCATCTGCCAGTCCTCAGCCCAAAGACCCTTCCTGATCATGGTCCCGTTGTACTCTGAGATAACCTTCTTCACTGTCCACGACACCACCAATTTTGGTATCATCCACAAATGATCAGACTTATGAACAGGCCTCTTAAATATTAGAGTCAATCTTTTTCTGCGCCATCTCTGTAGCTGCAACATTATATTCTGCATTTTGTTCTATTACCTCGTGTACTTATGTAAGGTATGATGTGTCTGGTTAGCCCGCAAAACAATATTTTTCACTGTATCTCAGTACATGGGACAATAGTAAATCAAATCAAATGAATGGCCTATTGCTGTTTCTATATTGCAAATATTTCAGAACAATAAATGTCTCCTGCATAAATGGACACCACGTGGCTACACAGTTCCACAACATGCTGTTCTTTATTCACATGGGGTAGGGAAGGAGCCCCATCCAACAGCAGCTTTCACCTTCTAGTTTCAGGGATAAGGTTATCATCAATAAACCACACTTACACAGACCATCTGTCACTCAGTTCATAACATGGCTTTGATTGGTTCCTTTCCAAATGACCATGCAATGACACGCTGTTTCATTTAACCGCATCTTGGAAAATACCCAGCTCTTGACCATCTGGGAACGAATCACACAGATTACAAGTTCTGGGCCTTTTTAGCCGGCTCACATGAAAATTTCAAGAGTACCTGGCTCCTTTTACTGCCAAATAAATAAATAGATCTATTTCTGAGAAAGAATTGCTTTTTGTCCTGACAAGAACTTAGCATGTTCCCTTTACTGTCTTTAATTTTCCTTGTTTCGCAATTTGTCTCCTGATTACCTCCGCTCTCCTGCTCTTAAAGTAGTTCCCCTTTTTATCTGCAGCTGTCCATTGTGTCTACCAGCCGGACAGCTTCTGGACTTAACTTCCTTCTTGTTTGTAGTTCCTGGGTCAAGGGTCATCAAGTCACAAGGACCAGTATTTCTTCTTATCTAAGAAAATTACAATTGATCCTTATCCAATTGGTGTAAGCTCTTTAAAGTCCTTTTCAAAAATCATTTTAAGAAATACAGATTTCACAGATATTTTTAAGAAATTATAAATTTTCTCAACTGTGCTACTTCAAACTCAATGTCACAGTTGTTAAAGGAGGGGAGGCAGTCCTAGAATCCTACAGCGTGTAGACAGGCCCTTCGGCCCATGCTGACCAAAATGTCCATCCACTCTAACCCCATTTCCCTGCACTTGGCCCATATTCTTCCAAACCTCTCATTTCCATGTATTTGTCCAAATGCTTTTTAAATGTTGCTAATGTACTTGCCGTTATCCTGTGGAACCACCAGAAACAGTGGACAACCAACAAGTGAGGAAAGAGTGAGCCCCTGCAAAATACTGAAAACACAAGTGTTCTCCAAAAGGCAGTAATCAGCACCCTTCTTATGGAAGCCAGCCTTAGCTATTTTCTGGCCGGAGAACAGTTAATTTATTATGAAATCTGCTAGAAATAAGGCAATATGATGAAGTGGATTATGTTCACACCAGAAAAGTCTGAATTATCAAATGTCATTGGAGAAAGGATGTGAGCATTGGTATGGCTGTGGGGACACTGTGAATTTAATATACAACAAAGTCTGGCCAAAACAAAGCTAAAATTAAATAAATTAGGCCCTGCTGATTGACCAATTAACATGATAGTTCTGGCTTACAAGCAGAAGACGACAGTCAGTAGTTTACTGGGAGTACTAAAGTGACTGGGTGGAGCAGTGCTTATTATGTATTAAATAAACTTATTGACAAATGAATTCGTCATAAAGATGACAGAGCAGGTGATGTGCTGTGACTACAGCATGTGGGAGCTTTTGGATACTCTTGTAATCCAGGAGAAACATGTCTACAATAAATATCAGCAGTTACAGAATTTCAGCTCTGAGTTATTGGGCTGAATACCAAGTTGCAGATGCTGGGGCACATCAGGGAGAGTGCAAGTTCCTCAGATATTTTATTCCAGGACAAAAACACAAGATCGAGCATTACATATGGAGAGAAAACAGAAAGGGCTAGGAAAAGGTGATATATATACAGAAGGCAGGAATTAAGATGGGATGGGTGATGAAGGATTAAGTGATAGATGAAGATGGAGAGAAAGGCAGTTTGGCAGACTAAGGGATGGATAATGGTGAGCCAGGGAGAAAGAAGAGCTCATAATGGGGACCATAACTAGGTGAAAATGGGTTGGCTATGCTGAAGGCAGCCCCCGTGATGACAAAGCCTGGTGTGTGGGGGTTTGGGTAAGGATATGGAAGAAAGTATTCAGTCTCCAAACTCAATATTGAGTCCTGAAGGCTGAAGGGTTTGCAAGTAGAAAGCGAGATGCTGTTCTTCCAGCTTGAACTGAGCTTCACTGGAGCACTGCAGCAGACTTGAGACAGTGATGTTGACCCAGGAAAAGGGTGGTGTGTTTGCTTTGGAATGTAGGTGTTCAGCAAATTGGTGTTCACCCTGTTTGTGTTTTATCTCCCCGGTGCAGGGAAATACAGTTGTGAGCAGCAAATACAGTGGATTAGATTGAGTGAAGTGCAGGAAAATCATTGCTTCACCTGAAAGGTGTGTCTGGGGCCTTGGATACGGAGGAGAAAGAAAGTAAATGGGTAGGTGTTACATATTCTGCAATTGCATGGGAAAGTGCTGTAGGGGCGTGCTGGGAGTGAAGGAGGAGTGGACCAGGGTGTCTTGGTGAGAACGGTCCCTGCAGAAGGCCGACAAGGGAATGGAGGGAAATACATCTCTGGATGTGCTTTCCTGCTGGAAGTAGCAGGAATGGCAGCTAATGATCATCTGGATATTGAGGCTGGTGGGATGGCAAGTGAGGACCGTTGGGCCCTATCAGTGTGGTAGGAGAGAAGAGAAGGGGTGAGGACATAAGTGCAGAATATAGGTTAGGTCAACGATAGTGACAGACATTTCCGAGACCCACTTATTGAAGCTGGCATCATCAAAACAGATGGGATGGACACAGAGGAACTGGTACGCTGGAGTGGAGTCCTAACAGGAAGCCGGCTGTGAGGATGTATGCTTGAGGTAACTGTGGGGGTCAGTGGGTTTGTAGTAGACAGTAGTGGCCAGTCTATCCTGAGATATCAAAGAAGGGAAAGGAGAAGTCAGAGATGGTGAGCTGAAGGTGAGAGTGGGGTGGAAATAGGAAGTGAAATTGATAAGCATTCCCAATAATGTTCCACATAGCCTATAAACAGTCAGGCATAACTGGGACCCATGCGGCTACCCACGACCACCCCTCTGAGCTGAAGAGAGTGAGTGGAATTACTGGAGAAGTTGTTCAAAGTGAGAACAAGCTGAGTCAGGTGGAGGAGGGTGTTGATGGGTGGGGCCAGATCTGAAAGAAGCGAGAGCCCTGAGACCATCCTGGAGGGAGTGGGTATGTCATTGGTTTGCATATCCATGGTGAAAGCTGGAGCCTACAAACTGGAAATTCTGCAATTGCAGAGAAGCGTCAAAAGAATATAAGTGGGAGGATACTGGACAAAGGGAGAAGAAATCAAGTCAAGGTAGGACGAAATAAGCTCTGTGGGATAACAACAGGCACAATGAAACTGTCTGAACAATCCTGGTGGGGGGACTTTGGAGAGAAGTTAGACGCAGGCTGTCCAAGGTTGGGGGGCAGTGAACTTGGAGGCTGGGATGGCAGAGATGCCCAGATAAAATGAGATGAATGATGTCATGGACACAATCGTCTCTTGTTGATGATGGGGTGAAGAGGAGAGGGGTCATGATCCAAGGGGAGATAGGAGGAGGAATCAGAGTACTGGCACTCAGCCTCTGCATTGCAGAGGTCAGTCCACCAGACAGCATTACCCTTGTCGGTAGGCTTGATGACAAAGTCAAGGTTGGATCTGAGAGCACAGAGTGCCATCTGTTCAGAGGAAGATAGGTTTGGTGGAGTTGGGGAATCAGAGAAATTAAGATGACTGATGTATGCTGTTCCCAATGATCATGTCAAGATTAGATTAGATTACTTACAGTGTGGAAACAGGCCCTTCGGCCCAACAAGTCCACACCAACCCGCCGAAGCACAACCCACCCAGACCCATTCCCCTACATTTACCCCGTCACCTAACACTAAGGGGAATTTAGCATGGCCAATTCACCTAACCTGCACATTTTTGGACTGTGGGAGGAAACTGCAGCACCTGGAGGAAACCCACGCAGACACATGGGGAGAATGTGCAAACTCCACACAATGAGTCGCCTGAGGTGGGAATTGAACCCAGATCTCTGGCGCTGTGCAGCAGCAGTGCTAACCACTGTGCCACCATGCCACCCATCAAGTGCAAGTAAAAGGCCAGAGCATGAGAGCAGGTGGAGGGAGAGGGTTGGAGGTAGGTGAAGGCATCTCTGAGATGGAGACAGGACTCCTGTCCAAAGAAAAGAGCAGGGAGCTGACGGAAGCATAATTCAACATCACGTTGGGCTGAAAAATTCATTAAAGGTGAAGGTGCTGAGGATAAAACTAAGACCTTTGCTGAGCACCAAATGTTCGACTTTAGAGAGTGGTAGGTCAGAAGGGATAGTAAATATCTGAGGAGATGTGAGGCTGTTAGAAGGGATGGAGACAGGGGGAAGGGAAGGGAGGTTCCAGAGGGATCTGGGTACCTCTAACTTGTGTTCCTTAATGCCTGAAAGGAAGAGAAAAGGTTTCTTGTTGGAATTTTGAATGAGCCAAGAGATGATTACATCCCTTTGGATGGAGTCATCTGATAGTGACCAGTGGTCAGTAACAGGAGTGTGTGACAGCAAATGAAGCAGGAAAAGGGACCGCCAAGGACACAGGCCTCAGCCTTTGAAACTGTTCACTAGGTTTAAGGGTATTTTTACAGCTTGTTTGGATGACAGGGTTGAGTGAGATGGAGAATTAAAATGACAAGTGATATGAAGCTTACGGTTATATTTGCATACAGAATGGGTGTAATCCATAAAGCAGTCCTGCATTCTGGGCTTGGTCTCCCCAATCTCGAGGAACAGTGAACATATGGAGCAGAGTGCAAGTAAATCACTGTTTAACTTGCAAGGAGTGTTTCAAGCTTTGGATGGTGACAAGACAGGGAGTAAAAATGATGGGTGTTATATGTTAGCTACGTGGAAAAGTGCTGTGAAAGCAGAAGGAATGGTAAGGGAATTGAGGAGTAGACCAAAGTGCTGCACAGGGCATGGTCCTTTCAGGCTGCTAGAGTATGAGCCACTGTTTGTGCAGGTTGGTAGAATGGTGATAACATGGCCACTCTCAAATAGCAACATACTGTCTCATCACCAATTATGTACAGATTTAGTTATTTGGGTGCTCAGCTACGAATTCAACATTTTATGATGGGCAGACACACACACAGATTGTCACAAAGATGGATGTATGTTTCATTCTTCCTATAGGCATAAGGTGCTGGTCTAAAACACTGAATTAGATTTTCATATCCCTCCAGCATTTCTTACCAATTTTTATAGATGCACCATTGAAAGCATCCCATTCGGATGCATCACAGCTTGTTATGGCAACTGCTGTGCCCAAGACTGCAAGAATTACAGAGAGTTATGGACATCGCCCAGTCTATCACACAAACTAGCCTTCCTTCCATTGACTCCATCCACACTTCCCACTGCCTTGGGAAAGCAGCCAACATAACCAAAGACTCCTCCCACCCTGGTTATACTCCCTTCCAACCTCTTCCATTAGGCTGAAGATACAAAAGTTTGAAAACATGGAATAGCTTCTTCCCTGCTGTTATCAGGCTTATGAACAGACCTCTCATAAATAAGAGTTGACTGTCCTCTGCATCTTTTCTGTAGCTGCAACACTATAGCCTGCATTCTGTTCTATTACCCTGATGTACTTCTGTGAGATTCTGGTTATTCTGGTTAGCACACAACACAATACTTCTCACTGTATCTCAGTACATAGAGTCATATGACAATAATGAACCTAATCAAATCAAAGATATTTCAAGTACACTAACATTTTAATAAACAAGATTCACAAATATTACCAGTTTGAAAATGCAGAAAATAAATGTCAATGGAGTGATTGCACATGAACATTTCAGTGAACAAATAGCGTGGAATAGTTAGATAAACTTCCCAATACCTTTTTCAAATTCAGTATTTCATTATTTCTTGGATGACTGATTTTCAGTATTCTGAATCCAATAGTATGTTTACTGGTGAGATAACATTTAATCACGGTTTTGATCTGACTCATGTAAACATGTTCAATTCTTTATCACAATGTGTCTTTCCATTGGCAATGTGTTTACCCTCTCCTGCAGGCATTAATTTTCTGCTGTGGTGTAATTCTATGAATGCCATCATTATTCTTATTCTGTGAGTCTTGACAACAATTGTCAATAGTATATTCAAACATGTCAGAAGGAGAAGATGCTGCAGTCAATTGTAGTACATCATCATTCCTTAGCTAGGGATTGTGGGTAATCCAAGATGGCGGACAGGAAAAGAAATTGTGGCTGTTAGGAGCTGCTCCTTTTCTGAGGCATTTTCAGTGCTGGAGCTGATTTCCTCAAATTCAAGGAAAAGTAATTACTGTTTTATAAGCTATTAAATTAGTTTGGAACTTTGGGGGAAAAATATCAAAATAACGCCATTTTAAATAGGAGGAAGACAGACAACGGCAATCATCACATGGGAAGTGATTCAAATGGAGAAAGAAACTTACAGGGCTGTCTGACCCAGCAGTAGCCTGCACAATTGCTGCCTTTGCTGTCTGTTTTCAAGTATCTCTGGACATCAGAATTCATTCTAAGAAAAATAACCAAACAGCGAAATACACAGCTGACCTTAGAGAAACTTGTGTGTGGGAGCTCTTGGCAAGGGAGCAGCTTCGTGGCTTTTTAAAATGTGCAGCTGTAGAGAACATTGGTTAGGCCACTACTGGAATACTGGAAACAGTTCTGGTCTCCTTGCTATAGGAAGGATGTTGTGAAACTTCAAAGGATTGAGAAAAGATTTACAGGGATGTTGATAGGATTGGAGGATTTGAGCTATAGGGAGAGGCTGAATAGACTGGGGCTGTTTTCCCTTGGGTGTTGGAGGCTGAGGGGTGACCTTATCAAGTTTATATAATCATGAGGAACCTGGATAGGGTAAATAGACAAGGTCTTTCCCCTGGGTGATGGAGTTCAAAACTAGAGGGTTTAAGGTGAGAGGAGAAAGATTTAAAAAGGATCTAGAGGGTAATGTGTGTATGGAATGAGCTGCCAGAGAAAGTGTTGGAGGCCAGTACAATATTAAAAAACATGTGGTTAGGTAAATGAATAGGAAGGGTTTCGAGGGATATGGGCCAAATGCTGGCAAATGGGACGAGATTTATTTAGGATATCTGGTCAGCATGGAGGAGTTGGACTGAGGGATCTGTTTCCATGATATATATCTCTATGACTCTATGACTGTAAAACAGGGGCAAATATTGGCAGCTCCCTGCTCTGTATGGTTCAGAAGTTCACAATATAAACACATAGCTACTGACATAGCCTGTGCCCAAAGGTTTCACCATTTAGAATTAGGTATTCCATGAACCTCTTTGATAATAAAACTTATGGCATCTCAATGGCTGATCAGATAATTTAATATTCTTCCCTCTTTCCAAGACAATATATTCCCAGTGCTGTCCCCTTGAAAACATTGACTCCTTCCACGGGGCAGAGTCCTGTGGGTTCTCAGCACCCTCCAGTATTTTGTCCCATTGCCCCATTCTTCAGATACAAGTCAAGGTGTGGCGTGACACTGGGATATTTAACCCAAGGCTGTTACTCAGAATAGAATCAAGTCCTATTCTCACCTGGCAACCACAAACGCACACTTCTAACTAGATTAATGAGTGATGAAGGGCTGAAAGATCAATTCTAATATTCTTACTGTAATACCAGTTAAAACCAAATTAAGGTAAGAAAGCAAGTGGGAGACTTTCCAGATTTGCATTGTCCACAACTAGACTCAGCAATGCTTTTATCAGCTGAGGCGTGGGCATCTCTTATTTAGATGTCGTTAAATAAAGTGCAATTAAACTTTAATTTAGAACTATAGTGGATTGTAAAGCCTAAGGTTCAGTTTCTCATCTGCATCACATGTACAGTGTCATTATTACAAACTGGATTTTCCTTCCAAGTACAAAAATGGAGTCAGGAGTGTTTCCAGGGGCTGAACCCATCCTGGGTGTAGGGAGGGGTAAGGGTTGGGGGTAGTGATGAGACAAATGGTTTCTCTTTGAGATTTTCATGGAGATTTGCCCTTAGTTGTCATGGAGACAAATTCCCTGTGCAGCCATGGGCAACAGGTTGGTTCTGTAAACTGGAGGGTCATTCGGAGCTGTTCCAGATTGAGAGGAACGACAAGCTGTATTGCCTGGTAAGTAACTAAGAGGCTGCTTCAACATTGAGACTCCCTATTACCAAAATGTTTGAATGTTAAATAAAGAAGCATATTGGCCAACACGCTGTTGGGGGAGTTCCTCTTCAGGGTGGCTTTTGGGTGCACTGCACGTAGGCAGGAATGAAAGCATTTGTCTGGAACACTGGTTCTCAGCCACTGTTCAATACCTGCCTCAGGCAATTAAATTGGCCTCCATCAGATTAGGAAACCAGCTAGCAACTGTAAAATCCCAACTGTCCTCCTTTCGCTGTGGTGAACAAGGCTGCTAATGAATAATTGGCTAAACCCCTCATGGGATAAGTAACTCTATGACTCCAATCCTGCCTTGGCAAAAACATCTAGTGCCAGGAACATGCTGTGAAACCTGTCCCCACCTGTATTTTTGAGCTCCATCTACATCCATTTTTTTTTTAAAAGTCTTCATTCACGGGATGTAAGTGTTGCTATCTAGGTCAGCATTTATTGCTCATATCTAATTGCTCAGAGGACAGTTCAGAGTCAACTGTATTAGCTGTGGATCTGAACTGACCAGAGTAGGTAAGGAGAGCAGATTATGTGCAGAGAATTAACATAGTAGTACGCTTTGAAATACTCTATAGCAACCAGCTGGTCAACAAGTATCAGACATGAATAAGAACCACATCACTTGGATGGGATGCCAGAGTGTATGAGAGAGATAGAAAGAGAGAATTGTAACTATGCAAATATGCCACAGGAAAAGAGTTGAAAGTCTTCATGGTGAGCAGAAAATCTGCCAAGAGAATAAAGGAATATTGATTTGGCAAACAATGGTTTATGAGAAAAGGGTCTGAAAGTTTATACTTCTCTGAAGAAGCTGGCAACAATTAAATAATTTCGTCTACTGGCTAGGCTGACCTCTTAGAACAAATCAACCAGGATAAATCTGAAACGATGTAACTGGTCTGCTTGCAATGTTCTTCAAATTCACATGATAGCTTGCAAAGAACAAGATTGCAACTAAGAAACAAGCAGATCTACAGTATGCAGGTAACTCTATATAGCTGCGCTGCATTTATATGAACATAATGTGAGAAGTGTCACATGGGAACAGAAGTCAAAGATTTACCACTTCCATCAATTTAGTTCATTTAGAATTTTATTGTCAGTGAGGATGCCAGATGTGATCAAAGAGTGTACACCCAGATGAATATTTGCTGTAAAATTCAGTACATGTGGCAAATCTCCAGAGTTACTGTTGCCTTTTTAATAAGTCTATTTTGTAACTCACACATGTGTAGAAGACATACAATGTGCCTGAAGATTGTAAAATTGCCTAATGGCATATTATTTTCAGTCACACTGAATCACTTATGTAAATTGACTCCAAAAATAACTCGGTTGTGCAATCCAATCAGGTTGTTTCCAAGAAAGAATTACAATGTATTGCATTCTATTGTTTCAAGTTACTGAAAACTCATTATCATGTACTGACCTTAACTTCAGATTACAATAAGAAAAAAGACAGAAATCTCATAAAAGTAAATATGTTTACTGACAGACCCTACTGATGCACCTTTATGATTCACAAAATAATTCGATAGCCTGAGGAAGATTTGAGTCGAACTTAGTGAAAGGCTCACACATGGTAAAGGCTCTCTCGCTTTTTCAGCATCCACCTGTCAAATCCCCTCAGGATCTTATATGCTTAACCGTAACATTCTGTATAATTAAAATCCAAGGATACCTGATGTCTAACTTCACTTTGAAAACACAGTTGTTTGATCAAATTGCGAGAGCACCCATGGGTGGCAACCTAGAATGAGATATCACCTCTCGCTTTCCCATGGAAAATGTATGAGTTCAAAAACTCCATAAGAGACTGCTGTGCAAGCGCAAATATGCTTTGGCAAAGCTAATCTTTGGAGATGAAGTCTGGCCTAACTCAGTGGACGTATCAGCTTACGCTGTGGCATTTATTTGGTTTTGCGTCTTGCATTGTCACTTCATTGGCAATGTGTAGGAATCAATATTTAATATTATTCCATTCTCTGTTCCATCAAGCTCAATACTGTTTTTCTAACATTCCCATACTACTTTTAAAAGCTCACCCCAGATGAGCTTTTTGAGTTCTAAATTCTGACTAGTTAACACAATGAATCATACGATTGCAAATTATCAACGTAAAATCCCTGATATGGCTCAACTAAGTTCTATTACACTTTTCTGTTTTAAGCAAAATTCTCAATGGCCTCATTGTCCATGAACACGATTAATGCTTTTGTATGTAGACGCTGGATTCCTGCCCTTGAATGTTATCTAGTCTTTGTTTCAAATCAATAACATTTTCAAGGAAATATAAATTGGGTTTGAAGCTTTGTAGCAATCCTGGTTTAAATTATTTGCTCTGTGTTCAAATTTCACATAAAAGTTACAGGCTCATGATTTTATTTCTGTCTCTTGTTTTGAACAGAGCAGTAGTGTTGTTCCTGAATGTATTAACATTCCTTTTTTTCAGTTTAGACTCAACACTCCAACTAGTAGAGTCATGTGTCCTGCAGTGTTCATTCTGCAAACAAAAAAGCCTAAGATACTAGCATCACAGGAATCAGCTGGCCAAAGCCAAACACCCACAGTTTTTAATCATTTTTTTGAGAGTTACACTAGAGTTTTTAAAAAGGAATCAGTATCAGGTCACAAAACAGTTTCTGTTTGAAGTTAGTGGCAAAAGGATCAGTAATTCAGATTCCGGGGTCATTTCAGCAGCAAGTCAACAGTGTTCCACATAGAGCAGATACTGACAAACAAACTGACTTCTGTTCTGCGATAAGACTAAAATAGAGCTCATGCCACAATAATCTAAAGTCCAGCCTCAATGTATTAAGCAGTTGGCATCACCAATGCTGAGAATCAAATGATAAGCACATTCTCCCCTGATTCACCTCCCCCCACCCCGCTCCCCACAACACCCCATTTAATCCTCTTAGAGTCTGTGATAAGTAATGACACGATGGGATGAGGGAGAATATTTTTGTGTTTTATAACAAACACATAAACAGATTCTGTAGTAGTGATTCATTACTGTCAACCAAGCACTTAGCGCTGTCTGTCATAGAGTGTTATTGTTTTGTAGAGCAACTGCAAGTGACTGCTCAAACTGAGTAGTTTCAAAAAGGAATGGAGTAGCTCACAATTTGAATGGAGTGTCCCCAGGGACAAAGGGTGTGAAATTATAATGCATTTCTTACTATAACCCACTGAAGTTGTCAATACTGAGCTGTATTAATGTCTTCCTTGAGTCACTGTGTAGTGGAAGGTCACTGAGATAGCAGTTGTATTATCAATTACAATCAAATGCCAGATGTTTGAACTGTGGAAACTGGTTTTCACTTTAAACAAAAAGGTTGCTGATTTAGAACCGCACCCCGAATGCTAATTCCCCCATGTCAGGAGCGGAAATAAAATCACCTGTTAACCAGTAAATATTTTTCTTCAAATGTGCGTTTCTTATTCTGAGGAGAAAGGAAGAAAGACAAAAAAAACTGGTGGTTATTGTCTTCCTCGTCTCTGTCACTTCAGTTGCAGTGATAGGGACATTTATTTAGTATAATAAATACCAAATGTTATGTCTAATGTGCAAATGTTTTAAGAGGAAAAGAGGGAACATTCTTTTTCATCCCAGTGCAGTTAAAGCTGGCGTCTGAGCCAGAGACAAGAATCTTACATTAGCACTGTCAATCTGCAGAAACATTTGGAATAATTGAACTGTTTTGGGATTTCTACATTCCATATTTCAATTAACAAAGCTCAGCAATTTCCATTTTAGTTCACATTAAGTCAAATTCAAACTTTGTAAATGTGTTTACCAATCACCGAGGTATCTGAAATATTATTAAGTTTTCTGGGCAAAAGCAACTGGAACATAATTTTCAGTAGCTCAGCTCGCTGAAATCCTCCAACAATTGACTTCCAAGGCCTGATTTTATGGTTAAAATATTGGAGTTGGTGAGGGGGGGGGGGGGGGGGGCGTGGAATGGAAACCTCCCTATAGCTCTGATCACTGCCCTACAGTTATTTAACACTGTGAGGTGTTAAACTGCTTTAAGGCAAGTCCACCACAGTTTCTTGGGAGAATTTTTCATGCAGGGGAAGCCAGCAGCTCTACAGTCTCAGCAAGACCACCAGTAACCACAAGTAACCATGAATGGGTCCAGGAGAAGGCCTCAGTAATAAGGAACCCAGATTTACATGTGGAACTGGAGCCAAGGGTTGTGTTGAGTGGAGAATTAATAAGGGAGAGGGTAGTGCTGACTGTGGGGGATGGGTTGAAGTCTTTAAGTGGCCATTAAGTGGCTGGCTAAGGGCCTCTTTAGACCCAAATGAAGGTGGGCATTTCAATACCTTTCTAACCCCTTTCAAATTTCAGTCCGTTTGGAAACTGATGTTCAGGCAGTGAGAAGGCCATCCAATGGAAATTTTGTGCCTTCTACCATCAAACCCCCTGAGCATAAAATATGGACTTTTTTCTTTGTTCCCTTTGGCTCTTATCCATGTCGCAAATGGTATCCAATGTGAAAAGTGAACAACTATCCAATCTCATCCTTCTTGATCAGTCTGCAGTTCTTTACACGGTTGACTGCACCATCTTTCTCCAACGCTCATCACTATTGTTCAGCTGGGAAGGGCTCTGTTAGCTAGGTTCATTCTGTTCTATATAATCATAACCAAAGAATCACTTGTAATGGCTTTTGTTCCTGAACTCATGCTATCACCTCTGGTGTCTTTCAAGGATCCATTGCTGGGTTCCTTTATTTCTCATCAACATCCCCTGACTGCGTCATCTGAAAACACAGCACCAGTTTTCACTTATATACTGATGATACCCAGCTTTACCCCACTACCACCCTATCAGTTCCTCCACTAAGAATAAATTATCAGATGACTGATCCAACATTCAGTACTAGATGACTGCAAATGTCAACCAATTAAATATTAAGACATCCAAAGCCATTGTCTTCGGTCTCTGCTACAAATTCTGTTCCCAAACACCCTACTTAATTCCTCTCCCTGGTAGTTGTCTGTGGCTGAACCAGACTGTTTGAAACTTTGGTATCATATTTGATCATGAGATGAGCTTCTAACCATAAATGTATGTCACCACTAAGTTCACCCATGATTGACTCTTTAAAACTCTTGACTCAATCACTTCATGTGATGAGCTGCTGCTAAAACCATCAACCTTGCATTTGTTATCTTGGGATTTCACTATTCGAATTAATTCCTAACCAGCTGTCCATGTTATATCTTGCATAAACTTGAGATCATCCTGAAATAGATAACCTCTGTCCTATTAAGTTCCACTCGCCTATTTGGTGGTTTACTGATCTATATTGGCTCTCAGTCAAGCAAAGCCATGAATTTAAGCTCTGGAATATCCAGTTTAAACATTTCCACCTTACAATCCATTCTTCTTTCTTTAAGATGTGTCTTAAACCCAGCTCTCTTACCAAGTTTTTGGTTATCTGCTCTCAAAGCTCTGAAGTGGTTGCGTGTCATACTTTATTCAGTAATGTCCCCGAAGCATGCTGGGGGACATCTTTTCTCATTAATGGTGCTATATAAATACAGATTGTTGAAATTTGTATAGATTTTCTCCTGTAAATGATGATGAATTATTTACTCGAAAAATGCCAAATTGATTATGTAGAAAATTATGACTGAGGTTAATGAGAAAGTGAAACAAGCTACTTCTCTCCCTCTCACTCACTCTCTTTTTGTTCCATTAAAACAGCAAACTGTCAAATGGAAAGAACAAATAAGGATTAAAGGACTGTGAGTCAAATCTTCTCCCTCCTCCTCTTCTTCGTATGAATAATTAATTCCAATAGTCATCGGAGCCAGGCACAACAGCAAGAATGATTCTCGGGCTAAAATAGACAGTTCTTGGGAGAGAAAAATAAATTACAATGCAGCCTGCGGTCATATTAATAAATTAACCAATACATTTATTTGCTCATTTGATCAGTGTGTTGCCTGTGCAGTGAATTAAGAAGCTCTGGGCTGTTCTAAACTTGTGAGGCATGGGAATGCGTGGGGGATGGGCAAACAAACCTCTAACTAGTCTTTCTAATACATTCTTGACCGTGGGACAGCAGCTGCTTTGGTGACAGGGTCTGTTAAGTGGCTCTTTAATACACTGAATGGTCATGTTCTTAGAGTCCAGTTGATGCAAAACACACCAATGGATCTCGATTCAAAACACATTTCTTTCTGCAAAGCTTTATTTTATGTGGAAACACATGCTCAACTAAAATTCCACAGCCATAAAAATAATTATTAAGGAATTTCTGGAGTCCACATTATCGCTCAGCAATGGATTTCACTATTGTGCAATAACAACATCTAATATTCATTATTATCCGAAAATTTTTCAGCAGAATTCACTTCCTATGAAGGTCCTTATGTCTATTGTCTCAGTTGTAGTACTCTTATTCATGGGTTTTTTTGCCCTTTATCAGAATCAGAATCTGGGTTGTTTATGCATAGTATCACTGAAGGGGTTATCAGAGCTGTGACGTTTGGGTAAATTGTTAAGCTAAATTCTGTTTGGTAAGTTGGGTCCTTATGGAGGAGTTGGTGATGATGTTAAAAATCTCATGTTATTTATCACAGAACAGTAAATTCCCCCAATTCCAGTCAACATTTGATTACTCTCAAAAACAAAAGTTGTTATCATAAAACAAATGTGATGCTAGCAATCTGAAACAAGCAAAAACAGAAATTGCTGGAGAGAGGCTCAACAGGTGAAGCGAAAACAGAGTCTATACTTCAAATCCATTGGATTTGGCATTAGCTTTGTTTTCTCTCTACAGATGCTGCCAGACCTGCTGAGTTTCTCCAGCAGTTTCTGTTTTAATTTGTCACATTAGCATTTTATTTCATTGGGTGAAGTATCATGATATGCCGACAGACCATATAAGTGCATGGGAATTAGTTGTTTCCATTATCTGTTTAAATTAGGAGTCTGTAACCAATCATTGTAGGCATTGAGTGATTTCAAACAGGGACTCCAACATAAGATCTAGTTTGGAGACAGAGTTGGTGAAGAAGATGGCTCTATTATGCTAAGTGTTTTTCATATGCTTTGTGCAGACTTCCCAGCCACTGGAGAGAGTACTGGTAATAAAGTGATAATCACAATCAGTGACCTGAAAATAACAATCTATCCTCAAAATGTTGAAATTTACTTATTAAGATACTGATAACATGGCACATAGAAAACCATCATATAAATTTATGTAAAGAAAACAGTGCTTAACAAACCTGTGAGATTTTTTGGAGGATCTAATTATCAGGAATGAAAAAGGGGGAATGAATGGATGTAGTATGTTTGATCATACTATTTATATTAGTTATCTGAATAATCAATTGATTATAATAATCCGAATTTGATTATATTAGTTTTCCGAATAATCAATTATCCAAACAAAATATTCCCTGCCTGTCTCGTTTGGATAATTGAGGTTCTACTGTATTGTGTTTGCTAAGGATGGGAAGGTTTAGTGGGCAGGTACACTGTGAGGAGGTCACAGAGGGTATTTTGTCAGACCTGGTATATCAGGAATGGGGCTGAAAATGTGTTGCTGGAAAAGCGCAGCAGGTCAGGCAGCATCCAAGGAGCAGGAGAATCGACGTTTTGGGCATAAGCCCTTCTTCAGGAATGAGGAAAGTGTGTTCAGCAGGCTAAGATAAAAGGTAGGGAGGAGGGACTTGGGGGAGGGGTGTTGAAAATGCGATAGGTGGAAGGAGGTCAAGGTGAGGGTGATAGGCCGGAGTGGGGGTGGGGGCGGAGAGGTCAGGAAGAAGATTGCAGGTTAGGAAGGCGGTGCTGAGTTCGAGGGATTTGACTGAGACAAGGTGGGGGGAGGGGAAATGAGGAAACTGGAGAAATCTGAGTTCATCCCTTGTGGTTGGAGGGTTCCTAGGCGGAAGATGAGGCGCTCTTCCTCCAACCGTCGTGTTGCTATGGTCTGGCAATGGAGGAGTCCAAGGACCTGCATGTCCTTGGTGAAGTGGGAGGGGGAGTTGAAGTGTTGAGCCACGGGGTGGTTGGGTTGGTTGGTCCGGGTGTCCCAGAGGTGTTCTCTGAAATGTTCCGCAAGAAGGCGGCCTGTCTCCCCAATATAGAGGAGGCCACATCGGGTGCAGCGGATGCAATAAATGATGCGTGTGGAGGTGCAGGTGAATTTGTGGTGGATATGGAAGGATCTCTGGGGGCCTTGGAGGGAAGTAAGGGGGGAGGTGTGGGCACAAGTTTTGCATTTCTTGCGATTGCAGGGGAAGGTGCCAGGAGTGGAGGTTGGGTTAGTGGGGGGTGTGGTCCTGACGAGGGAGTCATGGAGGGAGTGGTCTTTTTGGAATGCTGATAGGGGAGGGGAGGGAAATATGTCCCTCGTGGTGGGGTCCGTTTGGAGGTGGCGGAAATGACGGCGGATGATACGCTGGACATGGCGGTTGGAGGGGCAGGGCTCAAGGGCGGAGGAGCGGGAAGTGGAGGAGATGCAGTGGAGGGCATCGTCGGTGCCTACGGAACCGACACCACAGCCATATCAGGAATGGGGTCAGGTTTGGGGATGTGGTCTGTGATGTATAAACAATGAACTAAAGATTGAAAACAAAGATTAAGAATAAATTGATTGCTGGTGAGATATCACAAGGATCTTTATTAATGACTTGGGCAATTGGATCGAATATCATATACAGTCGAACCTCAATTATCCGAATTTCAGATTATCCAGACAAAATCTCAAGGTCCTATAAAAACAGCATTAGGCAAATCAGCACTCAGTTATCAGTTAATTAGCATTATGGCGAGCATTGCTGGATAACCAAGAAATGTTCGATAACCAGCACTTAAATTATTGCTTGTTTCTGGTTATCCGAATAATCAATTATCCAAACAAAATATTCCCTGCCCGTCTCGTTTGGATAATTGAGGTTCTACTGTATTTTGTTTGCTAAGGATGGGAAGGTTTAGTGGGCAGGTACACTGTGAGGAGGTCACAGAGGGTATTATATCAGACCTGGTATATCAGGAATGGGGTCAGGTTTGGGGATGTGGTCTGTGGAGTGCAGAAAATCCGGAAAGGGAGTTTCCTTGTAAAGATTTTAACAGCCATATCATCGATATCTGTTGCTTGATTGATCTTCAGCTCCATTGTGAGAATGGACGTGAAGGTGGTTGAAGAGGATGCCAATCCCAGGGCCACTTGGTTCCAGGGTAGGTATGTCAGAGGCCAGAAGAGGCTTTGTGGCTGGTGGCAATCAGTGAACTGAAGGGAAGAAGTTGGATGCCAAGAAAGGTGATGAAAAGCCTGGGGGACAATCAGACTTGGGAGGTGGGGGGGAATGGAGGCATAGAGCGAGGGTTCAGATGCCTGGGAGCACGATTGTATGTATGGCAGGGGGAAATCTGTGTGGGGTGCGAACGGCAATCAATGAGCCATCTGAGAAAGTTGGGATCTGATTCTGGAGATTATTGAGTACAGGAGTTGGGAGGTCATGTTGCAGCTGTACAGGACATTGGTTAGGCCATTGTTGGAATACTGCATGCAATTCTGGTCTCCTTCTGATCGGAAAGATGTTATGAAACTTTAAAGGGTTCAGAATGTTCAGGGATGTTGCCAGGGTTGGAGGGTTTGAGCTATAAGGAGAGGCTGAACAGGCTGGGGCTGTTTTCCCTGGAGCAATGGAGGCTGAGAGGTGACGTTATAGAGGTTTATAAAATCATGAGGGGTATGGATAGGATAAATAGACAAAGTCTTTTCCCTAGGGTAGGGGAGTCCAGATCTAAAGGGCATAGGATAAGGGTGAGAAGGGAATGATTTAAAAGGGGCCTAAGGGACAACTTTCTCACACAGAGGATGGTGCGTGTATGGAATGAGCTGCCAGAGGAAGTGGTGGAGGCTGGTACAATTACACCATTTAAAAGGCATCTGGATGGGTATATGAATAAGAAGGGTTTGGAGGGATATGGGCCAGGTACTGGCAGGTGGGACTAGATTGGGTTGGGATATCTGGTTGGACCGAAGGGTCTGTTTCCATGCTGCACATCTCTATGACTCTAATAAGTGGAGCAGATGTTCTGAGCGAAACATTTAGCGAATAGTGATCATAATTTCATAAGATCTATGTTAGTTTTGGAAATGGATATGTAGCAATATAGAATAAAACTACTTAAATTGGCAGTTACCTAGTTTCGGTGGGATGAGAACAGGTCTATCACAGATAAATTGGAAACAAATGTTGGCAAATGAAATAATATCAGAATAAAGGGCTGTCATTGAAGAGGAGATGGTTTGGGTCCTCTTGAAATACATTCCCACAAGGTGGAAGTGAAGGGCAAGCAAAAACAGAGCTCTCTGAATGACAAAGGGTGACGTGATAAGATGAAGCAGTAGAAGAAGCCAAATAAAAGATGACAGGTTGATAATACAAGGGAGAATCAGGCTGAATATCAAAAGTGCAGAAGGAACTTATAAAAGGTAATAAGTGAGGCAAAACAAGTAAATGAGAAGCGATTGAATACTTACATAAAGGGGGTGGTGTAGTGGTCTTGTCACTATACGAATAAACCACATACCCAAGCTAATGCTCTGGGGGCATAAGTTCAAATCAAACCTTAGGAGATTGTGAAATTTGAATAAGTGAAATCTGGCTCCCATAATTCAAGAGCATAAATAGACCATTCAACCCATTGAGTCTACTCAGTGCGATTACAGAGCGTGGCACGGTGGCTCAGTGGTTAGCACTGCTGCCTCACAGTGCTCGGAACCCAGGTTCAATTCTACCCTTGGGTGACTGTCTGTGTTGAGTTTGCACATTCTCATCATGTCTGCCTGGGTTTCCTCTGGTTTTTCCAGTTTCCTCCCACAGTCCAAAGATGTGCAGGTTAGATGGATTGCCCATTGTGCAGGCTAGATGGATTAGCCATGGGAAATGCAGATTTATAGTAAAAGGGTGGGGAGGGATTGTGTCTGGGTGGGGTATTCCTCAGAGGGTTGGTGTGGACTCAATAGGCCTTATGCCTACTTCTACACTGTAGGGATTCTATGATCATTGTTGAACTGATAATCCTCGACTCCATTTTCCTACCTTTTCCCCATAACTCTCAATCCCTTTCTGACTAAGAAATCTGTCTACCTATGCCTTGAATGTATTTAATGACACAGCCTCTACATCTAGCAAATTCCTGTGTGATAAGGTGACTGTGAGATTGTACCCTCGAGGTCTCCACCTGCAAGTTCTACTCCCTGGAATTCTGCTCTTCTGTCCTTATTTGAACCAAGGCTGTAATGAAGTCAGGAGTTAAGGAGCCCTGGCAGAACCCAAACCGGGCATCACTGAGCAGATTATTGCTGAGCAGATGCCACTTAATAACACTTGATGACTCTTTGCATCACTTTACTGATGATCGAGAGTAGACTGCTGGGACAGTAATTGGCTGCATTGTGTTATTTATGTTTTTCCACATTGTTAGGGAGATGTCAGTGTTGTCCCTGCACTGGACCTGCTTGGGTAGGAGAGTGGTACGTTCTGAAGCACAAGTCTTCAGTACTCTTGCCGGAGTGTTGTGAGGGTTCATGGCCTTTACAGTCTTTGGTATCTCCAACTGTTTCCTGATGTCATGTGGAGTGAATCAAATTAACTGAAGACTGGATTCTGTGAATCTGGGAACTACTGGAGGATGCCTAGATGGATCATCTACTTGGCAGTTCTGGCTGAAGGTTATTGAGAACTTATCTTTTGCACTGTTGTGTTGTGCTCTTTGAGGTTGGGAATGTTTATGGACCCTCTTTTTCCAGTAAGTTGTTTAATTATCCTATGCCAGTATGTGGCAGGACTGCAGAGCTTAGATCTGATCAATTGGTTATGGGATCATTTAACTTGCTACGGTTGCAGTTTGGCATGTAAATTGTCCTGTTTTACAGCTTCAACAAGTTCACCTCATCTTTATATATGTCTGGTGCTGCTCCTGGCATGCCCTCCTGTACTCTTCCTTGAACAAGGGTTGATCCCCTGGTTTGATGGTAATGGTTGAGTAGGAGATATGCCAGGCCATGAGGTTTCAGATTGTGCTGGAGTACACTTCTGTTACCGTTTATGGTCCACTGTGCCTCATGAATGTCTAGTCTTGAGGTGCTAGATCTGTTCAAAGTCTATCCCATTTACTATGATGATCGAGTCACACAACATGATGAAGGGTATTCTTAACTCGAAGACTGGACTTTGGCTCTGGAAAAACTGTATGGTGGTGGTCATTGTTACCGATACTGTCATGCACAGGTGCAGGTAGATAGATAGATAACGTTGGGGTCAAGTGTATTTATCCCTCTTGTGGGATCCCTCACAACCTGCTGCATATCCAGACCAACAGCTGTGTCCTATAGTACCTAACCAGCTGAATCAGTAGTGCTGCTGCCGAGTCTATTTTGGTAGTGGCCATTGAAATCCCCCACACAGAGCACCTTTGCCATCCTCAGTGCTTTGTCCAAGTTCAGGAAGACTATCAATGCATCAGCCAAGGGTGAGGGTGGTTTATATAATTAGTCATGTCCCCACTTTACGCCCTAGAGCCCATGTCTTTGGAAATTCCCATTAATATGTTAACCCTACACCATGTTGAGGCTGGAGTTACCATTATAGACCATAAGATTTTGGAGCAGATTTAGGTCATTCTTTCTCATTCTCCTGCCTTCTCTCTCTAACCTTTGATATCCTTCCTAATCAAGAACCTATCTTTCTCTATCTCTCTCATGATCCACATGAAAGCCTTCTTCCAGAATTCCCAGTTACCGCTTCACCACTGGGACAGCCCAAGCTTTGATCTCTAACTATCCCCATTGCTGTCACCATTCCCTTAGCAACCCATTGCAATGAAGTCCATCCATTGATTTTGAGTTGCCCATTTTCACAGGAATTCCATGGGCCACAGCTCATAAGCCCCAGGTCATTGCCCAATCCATGGACTGACCCTGGCCCACCCCTTGCACTGCTTTGGCAAGGTGGTCCCAATGGGAATAGCCCAGCTTCCAGACTATTGTCTCCTGATTGACCCACGAGTAATTTACAAGTTGCACTGGACCTGCAGGGCTGAACAAAAAAAAACGAAGAACTGCTAATGCTGGAAATCAGACACAAAATCAGAAATTGTTGGAAAAATTCAGCAGCTCTAGCAGCATCTGTGGAGCGAAAGCAGAGTGAATGTTTTGGGTCCAATGATCTTTTGAATTTCACACATGGCCATTTAGCTGAAGTGCGTACAAGTGTTTGTTCCACTAAACTACCTATGCTGCTGTGTCATGTGATGTAGCACAGTGCCTTATGGATTCATGTCTACCTGTCTGACTTTTCAATATTCCCCAGTCTGACAAGCTGCCTGCCTCTCCCCTCGCATTAAAAGCAATACAAGCCGCAAGGGTTGCCAGCCTGTAACAGAGGATGAAAGACCCAGTGCATATAGAAAGCAATGTGAGCCACATAGAGACTGGCAGCTGACCAGTCAGTGCTGAAGTCAGTAAGTGCACGAAGGAAGCAATATGAGCTAGATAGAGGCTTACAAAATCTAAATAAGTCCAAAGTCAGTATAAAAGCAAATGAAGTTGTCAGATATGTCCTGTGTTGATACATGAGATGCACGTGTGTCCCTGCATACAAAGTGATCTAGCAGAAACATGAAAGTCATAGTTGTCCCTGAGCTCCAAAGTGAATTGTTGAAAGGTTGAAGTGGTGGCTGACTTGGTCTGACAGCAGGCATGATGATGGGGTTTACCGATGCTGGTTTGCATGGACACAGAGTGAGGGGCAGGGTAACCATGGGGCATAGAGGGACATGGTTGCATAATGGCTAAACCAAGCAATCAGTGAACTGCAGCCATCAAAGAAACTATTGATTGAAGATGGAGGACGGGAAGAAAGTTGTGGCTGTAAGAGCTGCTCCTTTTTTGAGATATTCTCAGTGTTGGAGCTAATTTCCTCAAATTCTAGGGCAGAAATTGCTGTTATATAAGCCGTTACAGTGTTTTCAAACTTTGGGGAGAAGAAAGATCAAAACAATGGCACTGTAAAAAAAGAGGAAGACAGACAAAGGTCGTGACCACATGGGAAATGACTCAAATGGGGAAAGAAGCCTATACTGCTGACTGACCCAGACTGTGGATCTACACAACTGCTATCTCTGCTGTTTGATTTCAAGTATCTCTGGACATCAAAGTTCGTCTAAGAAAATTGAACAAACAATGAAATTCACAACTGACCTTGGAGAAACTGGTGTGGGATAGCTATTTTGTCAAGCTACAGTAGTGGAAAGGGTACAGAATATTCTCAAAGGGGAGAGGGACCAAGAGAACATCACTGCACACATTGGAACTAACAAACATGAACAGAAAAGGATAAAATTTTGAGGAGAGAATATAGGAAGTTAGGCAGGAATTCAAAAAGGAGTTCCTTGAGGGTAGCAATATCTGGATTAGTCCCAGTGCTGTGACCTAGTGAGGGTAAGAATAGGAGGATAGACCATATGAATGTGTAGCTGAGGAAATGGTGCAGAGGAGAAGAAATCACATTTTTGCATCTTTGGAATGTTGTCTCCGGTTGGAGTGACCTATATAAGAAGGATGGATTGTACCTGAATTGGAAAGAGACTAACGTACTGGCAGGGCTATGTGCTTGGATTGCTCAGGAGGATATAAATTAGGAAGGGGGGGGGCGGGGGGGGGGGGGGCTGGGACCCAGGGAGATAGTGAGGAAAGAGATCAGTCTGAGACTGTTACAATTAGGAAAAGAAACAAGTCAAACAGTCAGGACAGGAAGGAACAAAGCAGAAACCAAGGTAGGACTGATCAATTAAACTGTACTTATTTCAATGCAAGAGGCCTAACAGGGAAGGCAGATGAATTCAGGGTATAGTCGGGAACATGGGACTGGGATATAATAGCAATTACAGAGACATGGCTCAAGGTTGGATGGGACCAGCAGTTTAATGTTCCAGGATATAAATGCTGTAGGAAGGCTAGAAAGGGGGCAAGAGAGGAGGGGGAGGGATTAGAGATAACAGTATGGCTGTACTTGGGGAGGATATTCCTGGGAATACATTCAGGGAAGTTATTTGGGTGGAACTGAGAAATAAGAAAGGGATGGCCATCTGATTGGGATTGTATTATAAACACTCCAGTAGCCAGCAGGAAATTGAGAAACAAATTTGAAAGGAGATCTCAGTTCTCTGTAAAAATAGTTGGGTAGTTATAATAGGGGGTTTAACTTTCCAAATATAGACTGGGACTGCTACAGTGTTAAGGGCTTGGATGAAGAGGAATTTGTTAAGTGTGTACAAGACAATTTTCTGATTCAGTGTGTGGATGTACCTACTAGAGAAGGAGCAAAGTTTGACCTACTCTAGGGAAAAAGGCAGGATAGGTGACTGAGATGTCAGTGGGGGAGCACTTCGGGGCCAGCGACCATCATTCTGTTTGTTTTAATATAGGTAAAAAATCAAATGACACCAGGTTATAATCCAACAGGTTTATTTAAAATTGCAAGCTTCCAAGCCTCAGCTCCTTCCTCAGATGTGGTATGACAGACAGGTGTAAGACATAGTATTTATAAGCAAAAATTAACAACTTCAAAATTAGCTGCCCTTGTTGAATCCTTTAATCAGTTGTGAGACAGATTGTTGATTAAAATGCAAAATCCAGATTCCTTTTAAGTCTTTGTCCCTAAATAATAAAAGGTTTTATCAATGCATAAGAGGTGCATCTCAGGTTAGACAATGCACTTTAAGTGTGAGGTCCCAATTTTAAAGTGAGTCAGGTTTTTTTCTTGCAGAAAAGAATTTTGAATGAAGTAATTCCCATGTGTGTGCGTATGTGCTTGTGTGCATGTGTGTATGTATTGTGTGTATAGTGATGGAAAAGGATAGGCCAGATCTTTTGGCCATCATTGCATGGGAGTTAGTTTTCCAGAATAAGGATGTCTAGCTACAGAGTTTTAGTGACATCATACTAGGAGCATTTTGTACATTTTTGGTCTCCATTTTTCCTTCAGATTCTACACAATATAAGTTTTGAAATGAGAGGATTGCTCTGTGAGGCAAGACTGAACAACTTGAGCCAAAGTTCTCTGGACTTCAGAGAATGAGTGGTTGCCTAATTGAAAGATTTATGATCCTCAGATCCTGTCATAGGGTAAATGCTAGAAGGCTGATTTTCCTGGTTTGGGAGTCGAGAATTAGGACATAGTCTCAGGATAAGTGAACTACTGTATACAACTGATATGGGAAGACATTTTCCACTTGATTTCTTTGGAAATCATTTGAATTCTTTACTCTAGAGAGTTGTGGATACTCATTGGTTGAGCATATTCAAGGCTGGGAGCACCAGATTTTCAGTTTATCGGAAAATCAAGGGATTTGGTGAGTAGGTAGCAAAAGAACAAGCTGATGTGGAAGATCAGCCATATCTTACTGAATGATAGCATGCTTGAAATGGCCCACGCCTGTTCCTATTTCCTACAGGTTTACATATCTAAGCACACAGGCCACTGAATCATACTTTTCAAAAACATCTTAAAGTGCTTTGCATATGACAAATTGAAAATACAATGAAGTTGTCACATGGACAAACACAGCAATGTAATGCACAGGACAGGATGTCTCACAGTGTGATGAATAACTAGATAATCTGAAGTAATCTAGATAATTGATTGAAGTATGTGTTTGGCCAAGAATTTGGACTAGTGTTTCTGTGTGTGATAGAACCTTAAGTGTGTGCCTGAGGAGGCAATTAGGGCTCCTCCGACAGGAGTCCATCTGAATCATGTTTCACTCAGATTCTGGCTACTAGGAAGTGGGATTGATATTACATTGAGGTGCATCTAATTAAAATATTGCTGAATATATGGCATGGTGACACTGCTGCCTCACAGTGCTGGGGACCTGGATTCAATTCCACACTTGGGCCACTGTCTGTGTGGAGTTAGCACACTCTCCCAGTGTCTGCATGGTTTTCCTCTAGGTGCTCTGGTTTCCTCCCACAGCCCAAAGCTGTGCAGGTTAAGTGGATTGACTGTGCTAAATTGCCCATAGTGTGCAGGTTAGTTGAACTGGCCATGAGAATAGGGTAAGGGGTGAGTCTGGTGGGATGCTCTTCAGAGGGCCGAACAACCTGCTTCCATACTGGATGGATTTTATGTAAATTGTTTGGCATACATTATTGTGGGAAGTGATTCAAGTAAACCTGTAATATGGCAGTTGTTCAGCAGGTTACATAGGTACGAAGAACGCTTTTTGAATCCTTGAATTCGGAGGAAGGGCTACTCGACTTGAAACTGTAACTTTCCATTTTCTCTCCACAAATTCTGAAAATGTGTTGCTGGAAAAGCGCAGCAGGTCAGGCAGCTCCCAAGGAGCAGGAGAATCGACGTTTCGGGCATGAGCCCTTCATCAATTCTCCTGCTCCTTGGATGCTGCCTGACCTGCTGCGCTTTTCCAGCAACACATTTTCAGCTCTGATCTCCAGCATCTGCAGTCCTCACTTTCTCCACAGATTCTGTCAGACATGCTGAGTTTCTCCAGCAATTTCTATTTTTATTTCAGATTTCCAGCATCCAAAGTCCTTTTTTTTTGTTTGCTTTCCTTGAATCCTGCTATTTTTTAATGAACAAACAACTTGTTTAGTCTACCAATCACTGCCATAGTGTTTGGTATATTTGTGTTCAATGCAACAATCAGTTTCTCTGCAAAAATGCAATCTGACTAAAATAAAACCTTTAAAATGCTGGAAATTTACAGCAATTTCATCAGCATTTGAAAAGAGAAAGAACAGATTAATGGTTCGGTCAATATGATATCTTCATCTTCAGCAGGAGGAGAGCTCACTGTGGAGAATTGTTTTCTTAACATTCATATTCACTTCTGCTCTAATTTAGTTATCCGCCAGACGGGATCAAATTCCCAATCTTATCCAGGCATTTTTGTTTCCCTTTGAACAAAAGCCTAGGGAAAATCACGTCAACAAGCTTGTGAAATCCAGTTCACAGAGATGAAAGTCTGTCTGTTATCAGATTGGAGTAAATATCCTTACACCTTTCGCAAACACTGTTGTAATCAGCTGCAAACTCACAACATGGAGATTTACAGATGTGACATAAATAAAGCCTAAAACACATCAAGATATGTTTTCAATTAAGTTGCATGTACAGTAAGTATACACAGGAATGTTGATGAGTTTAATCCTAAATTATTTGAAAAAAATATAATGGTTGTATTTATTAGGCTTAAGAATCTATGTCGATTTCACAGCATAATAGCAATCTAATGTTCTGAGTTCGCACATTAATTACTCCAGACTGTTTAGTATCTGGTAATTAACACCCTTACATCAGCCCATGCAGTCAAAGACTGGGAATGTACACACACAAAAAAACTAGAAACAGATGACTCCACTGATGTGATCTTGGCTCACTTTTCTGTACAATTGAAATCACTGATGAAAAGGACTGTAACTTCAGGAGGGCACCATATGGGGCCAAATGCCATAAGTGCCTTGTTCACAGTGTGAAGCACATTGGTTCTGATAAGATTGACCCAATCTGAATGTGATCCTTGTACTACAGATGAGGCATACCAACATTTTAGACCAAGCCAGTGGGAGTTGGAGCAACTGGATCAGAAGAGCAAGTTATTTCAACAATTACTGGTGACTGAAAATACTGTTTATTTCAATGGTGCTGATCTTTAAAACAATCAATATAACAGCATGAATTAAGCAGAAATTGCTGGCAGTGCACAGCAGGTTAATTCGCAACTGAAAGAGAAAGGTTAATGTTTTCATTGGGATCCATCATGTGGTGAAGAGTTACACCCTAAACTATCACCTATTTTTCTCTCTGAGGTGTTGATCCAGCCACTCTGCACTTCCAGCAATTTATTTGATAATTCAGAATTAAAATATTCGAAAAACGTTGTAACAGCCTAATGTCTTTAATGATGATCTAATGGTAAATATCACCATTTATTTTAGGCTGGTACAAATCACGCATTCACATGACCATTGTAAGCTTGTGAATAGCTCTGAATCATAGTCCAATGTACGTGACTGTTCATGCAAAATGTAACAAAACTCTGGCAGATATCAGAGTAATACGGCATTTTTTTTATTCTTTAGTATGTGCAGTCACCTTGGATATGGGGCTGGAAAAGCACCACACTATTTTCACCAGTTTGATTTACAGAGTCATAAAGTCATTAAGATCTACAGACGGAAACAGACCCTTCGTCCAACCCATCTATGCCGACCAGATATCCTAAACTAATCCAATCCCATTTGCCAGCATTTGGCCCATATCCCTTTAAACTCAACACTATGATGCCTTTTACCCAGCCCATCCAAAAAGCCTTAATGCCACTGGGAACCAGAAATCTTTCCAAATCTACTTTAATAATATTCTTTAAACAGACTGAGATTCCACATCCCTTATTATTTTGAAGCTTGGGCACTTACTTTGATCTTCATTTTGAGTTCTCTCCACAAAGGTAGGTCCAACCCACAGTGTGAAATCTCAACTATGGGTAGGACAAGGAAGCAAGCCCAAAGGCAATCTCATGAGGACCAAACTCAGTGCTGTTGGCATTAATCTGATTTAGGAGGTAAAAACAATAACTGCAGATGCTGGAAACCAAATACTGGATTAGTGGTGCTGGAAGAGCACAGCAGTTCAGGCAGCATCCAATGAGCAGCGAAATCGACGTTTCAGGCAAAAGCCCTTCATCAGGAATAAAGGCAGTGAGCCTGAAGCGTGGAGAGATAAGCTAGAGGAGGGTGGGGAGAAAGTAGCATAGAATACAATGGGTGAGTGGGGGAGGAGATGAAGGTGATAAGTCAAGGAGGAGATGGTGGAGTGGATAGGTGGAAAAGGAGATAGGCAGGTCGGACAAGTCCGGACAAGTCAAGGAGACAGTGCTGAGCTGGAAGTTTGAAACTAGGATGAGGTGGGGGAAGGGGAAATGAGGAAGCTGTTGAAGTCCACATTGATGCCCTGGGGTTGAAGTGTTCCGAGGCGGAAGATGAGGCGTTCTTCCTCCAGGCGTCTGGTGGTGAGGGAGCGGCGGTAAAGGAGGCCCAGGACCTCCATGTCCTCAGCAGAGTGGGAGGGGGAGTTGAAATGTTGGGCCACGGGGCGGTTTGGTTGATTGGTGCAGGTATCTCGGAGATGTTCCCTAAAGCGCTCTGCTAGGAGGCGCCAGTCTCTCCACGCTTCAGGCTCACTGCCTTTATTCCTGCTGAAGGGATTTTGCCTGAAACGTCATTTCGCTGCTCGTTCGATGCTGCCTGAACTGCTGTGCTCTTCCAGCACCACTAATCCAGTATTAATCTGATTTATATATGCCATCCAATCGATTAAGATAGCCAGTCTGCCTTGAAGTTGGCATGCCGTAGCAAGGTACACTTCTAGATGTAACTTGAAGCCTGGAGCAATGGATAATGATGGCAGAGGCTCCAATGTTTTTCCTTCACAATCCATCATACAACTGACCTGGAATTTCTCCTCTTCTCACTGTCTATCAGTGTCATATGTTGAAAGGGTTTGCAAGTTGATGTTCAACTGTTTCATTACATTATGAATACACCTTCCTTGGCCTTCAAGTCCTATCCATCCAATTGCAGTTTTCATTCCAGATAACAGCCTCAATAACCTTTAACTGTTAACCTTTGGAGTTATCAAATCACCCGTTGTGGGTATCCAGAAAATCAACCAAACATCTATCCTAAGATAAGTCACACAAATGACTTGAACCAACAGCTTCTGGTTCAGAGAGGGGGATGCCATTCCATTCCACCCCAAGACCGGCTGCTAATTGGAACTAACACTTGCATGAATCATTTCACATTATGCACATGGTGTGTAATATTTGACTTACCTTTGAACTTCATTAGAATCTAAGCTAAACTCTTAGTCAAAGACCATCTGGAACTATTTCTTTCATTCTTCCAGTAATATGGGGTTTCAGGGCATAATGTGGACATCAATGAGTAGGAAATAGTTGGAGAGTTTATTTCATAGCATTTCTGCCTATTTTTCTATCCACCCAATAGCAGTTTTGCTCCATCCAGTTAACAGCTTCAATAACCTTTTACTGTTAAACATTACAGTTATCCAATCACTCACTGGGGACATCAAGAGAGTAAACTTAACCAGGGACCCAGGTTTGATTCCAATCTCATGTCTGTGTGGAGTTTGCACGTTCTCCCCATGCCTGCATGGGTTTGCTCTGGGTTCTCCAATTTCCTCCCACAATCCAAAGATGTGCAGGTTAGGTGGACCGGCCTGGCTAAATTGCCCATAATGTCCAGAGAAGCACAGGCTAAGTGGATTAGCCATGAGAAATATAGCATTAAGGGATAGGATGGGAGGGTGGGTCTAGGTGGGATGCTCTTTGGAGGGTTAGTGTGGACTCAATGTCTGAATGGCCTGCTTCTTCACTGTAGGGATTCTATGATCTATCCCAAAATAAGTCACGCAAGTGACCAATACCTGACTTATTAGAGCATATCATGTGACCTCCTGACCTATGGTCAACAATGGCATTAGAAAGCTGACAAATTGTTTCAAACTATAGGATTCCATAAAATGGTGGGAATATAGATGATATACAGACATTGTCTGAAGTAATCACTTATACAATGCAGTATCTATATGAATAGGAATGTATTTCATTCTCTTATGTCAAGCTTATTTACAATTATCAGCATCACTCCATACAATTCATGTTGGCATCCCATTCTGTGACCTTCATTTTAAAGGATTATTTGACCTAGAAAGACAAGTCTCAAAGTGGCTCCAAAACTGAGGCTTGATGCTAAGAAATAATCCTATCAAATTATGTCACATGAGATTCAGATCCTATGCAGATCTCAAATATGTCTTCCAAAAAGTAAGTTCTTCCAAAATGTAAGTTCCTCCTCATTTGCCTGCTCCTATACTAACATACAATCTATGCACGAGCCATACACTCCCCTCTGTGTGTCTGTCTGTCTCTCTAGATGCCACTTGGATTGAATGAGACTAAGCTGGTGCTTGGCAGCAAGAGTAAGAGAGTGAGTGGAACTTGCTTGGCTCTATGAATTAGGGCTTTGCTCACTTTTATCTGACATAACTCAAGAAAACAGTGAGGAGGCTAGCTTTCAGTGGTGAGCAGCCTTTATATCTAGTTTTCAGAAACAGTGACATATGTCAAATGTTTCAATGTATGCTTACCAGAAGTAAGTGAATGGGAGAACAGGATGGAAAAACAAATAGCAAGTCGCTGCTGAGCCGTAAGCTGTCAGCTGTCCATCCCATCTTCAGGTGCCTCCATAGCCTTCTTTAATAGGATCTCAAGAGGGTTTTCTTTTATGGGGTTGCTGTTTTTTAAGTCTTCAAATAGCGAAAAATATAAGAAGTACCAGTTCATAAGATATCAATAAAACAATGGGTAGATATCACCATGTTATCCACAGTGAGTGTGATGATAAATTCATGCAACACTGAGCTACACTGGAATAAATTGATTTTCTAAATTATTTCAAAGAACATGAGCACCATTAGAATCTTTTTGCCAAATTGCCCTTGAGAAGGTGGTGATGAGCTAACTTTGTGCATTGCTGCAGTTAATGTGGTGCAGGTACTCTCACAGTGTTAATGAGAAGAAATTGTCAGGTTTTGACCCAACTATAGTAAAGGAACAGCAATATAGTTCCAAGTCAGATGAGTGTGTGGTTTGAAGGAGTACTTGCAGGTAATGTTGTTTCTTTGCATCTTTTGTTCTTGTTCTTTTAGTTGGTCGAGGTTGTGAGTTTGGAAGGTGCTGTTGAAGGAGGTTTGATGAGTTGCTAAAGTGAATCTTGTAGGTCATAATTATAGGAGACAAAAATACATTGTACACAATATTAATGGAGGTTCTTTATCAATTCTCCTACTTTGGCTTACCTGGCAAAGCCTTTGAACACTTCCGTGGGCTTCCACATATATAATGTGAGGAAAAAGGCATTGATACTAGTGTTGTCAACTCCCATTCTACTCAGATGCCTGTCTTGGGGGTCTTTGGTGTATGGTTCCAAAATGAAACACAGTCTTGCTCTTTCCAAAGATTTGTCTAATGAGAGAACCTAGGCTTTGTTTCTTATTATCAATGCAGTGCAAGCTAAAAATATTATCACATTGGAACACAAGTGAAGACTGGTTTAGCATAACAAAAACTCAACTGACATGTATTTCAACAAATTGTCCATCTTCAGCAGTCCCAATATATTGTTTACTATGTCTATTATTTAACAGGGAGTTCAAGTAAATTGTCCAGGCAGGTGAAGGTTCAGTCACTAGTCTTTACTGAGTTAGCTGAAAGGAAAGGTCAAAGTTAAAAATCACACAACACCAGATTATAGTCCAACAGGTTAATTTAGAAGCACCAGCTTTCAGAGCATTGCTCCTTCATCAGGAGGTTGTGGAGTATAAGAAAGGAATGGTGGTCAAGCTGGCAACCCTCTGAACTTGTGAGGGGAAAAATAAGGCAATTTGGAGGCTCCTGAGCACTATTCAGTGAAACCTTTTGGAAAAATGACCAAGTTTTGATGTGAAATGAGGGTTTGGATAATTTCCACTTCAGAGCTCTCCCACTGGTTGAACACCATGCCAACAATCACTGCTCAGGTTCGTATACGAAAGTAGACACTGGTGAGACTTTAAAGGATTCAAAGTGCCTGTGCAAATGTAATTTATAAGTTAGCATCTTCAGGATAGGAGGGGTGAAAAACTAGAAGGGAAAATTCCAAACCTTCCATTCATTCTAAATGTTCAATAACCTTCTGAGAAATGACAGATGTCGCTGAGCGAATTCCATAACCGCACCCTACCATTCACAATAATGAAGACCTTCAAACAGCATTTTATGAAAGAATATGTACAAAAAGGATCAAATAATTATTTTTGTTGCTTAATTGCATTGTACTGTATTAATCACAGACACAATACAATAAAACACACGTGTACCAATTAGAATTCTGGCAGCACATGAGCTCAGAGGAAAGCAGTTCAGTTTATAACAGCCTTTCACAAACACGTCAAGAGTAATTTTATTACCAACTGAGCTTCAGCAGCTTAAATTAATTAATTCTAGACATTTCAAAACAATCAAGGTCACTGTTGAATGATTTTAAACAATTACAGCCCAATGCGAGGTAATTTTACTTGGATACATTTCGGATAAGCAGTTTCTGTAGACAATTTTAAAATAACTGAGATAAAATTTCATTTTTTAAAGAATGTGTAGATTCTTTTTCAGCATTCTTTTCACAGAACAACTAATCCAAATCAATTCATCACAGCCTGACCACCACAGGAAACATTTTGAATCTGCTTCAATCTGAACAAGGGAACTGAGTCCAATCCAAACAGAAAACTGATTAAAAGGAATGTTCAGGGAAATTGGCTTTAATCTGTCAATAAACAACTCCTTCTTGTAGATTTTTTTGAAGCGATCTTGGGTACAAAATTGGGACATGTTTCGTTTTCTTTCACAGGTTCGCAAAAGAAAACATTCATTAAATAAATTATACATCTGTGCCCTTGACTTGTTATTCCATTAATCACGCAGTTACAAACCTATAAGGATTACTTGCAAATGAAATCACAGTATGCTATATCAAGTTGATATTCAATCTTAAAGTATAATGATTACTGACTACAGTAAATGTGTTGTTTATAGTTAGGTGTAAATAAATACCTATAAAGAACTCCAGTGTAATTGACAATTCTGTTTCATTTGTTTAAATTATTATTACATAGCCCTCTTCCTTAGATAGCAATGAAAATCAAATATGCTTGGGTAGCATAACACACTGAAGGACACAATGAGTGCAGAACATTTAGATGTGACACATTTTAATTGGAATGTGTCACTTTTCTTTAACTACTGCACTCCACTTCACTGAAGGCTTTTGAAGGAGGTGTTTGTAACGCATCCCTGTTGTAGTAAGTTTTCACAGGAGGGTTCCTGCTTGTAAAGGTTAACTGTGTAGAAATCAAGGCTTTGTGCATTTTTTTGGAAAGGTCACACTCATCAGCATTACCGTAGAGACTGCTGGGGAGGGCTATGGTAACTACTCAATGATTGCAATATGCTGTAGCTTTCAATTCCTCCACTAATGCCACCTCAATCACTATCAGTGTCACCAAGGAATAAGCTGTAACTGAAGAACCTGCATACTCACTTGAAATTCAATTTGTACCTGACTTGAATCTCTTCCACTTTTTTTTGTTTAGTGCCTAGAAGCAATTTCAATGGCTTCTGTGTGAAAAGCCCAGAGCATCAACCAGTAGCTTAATAAATGAGATACATTTTGATTAATTTAACACATTTGGAGGAAAAAAACAATGATGTAATTCATATTCCAGCAAAGAGCTTTTTAGACATCTGAATAAAAAAAATCAAGCTAGTGGAATGTACTCAAGAACTATGAGGGAATATTAAAGTATTTATCTAAAGAATTTCACCATATTGAATATTAATGCGCTATACCATCAAGAATTTGATTAATCTTTCATATGCTTTAAATATTTTAAACCTTAGTCTTTGTTAAAATGCAACTCATTCTTACTTTTTAAAATTATTTTTTCAAATTTTCTCCCTTTTTTATTCATTTTCAGAAATGAATGTGATTAAGAAAGCCAACGTTTATTGCCTCTTGCTAGTTGCCATGAAAATGTGATGATGGTGCTCCTTTTGAATGAGTCCCAAAGTGGTTTGATCCTCCAGGCAATGGTCACCGCCAGATAACTCATCCCTCCATCAGTCATTCACATCTGAGCCTTTATAGTCATTATCAGCAGATTATCCACTGTGGAGGTTACCTTAGCTGGACACTCACCTGCAGGTCTTATCAATGTGGGATAATGTAACACCAAAAAGAGCGTGAATTTAATTCCTTAGTTAAACAGATAATCTGGAGATTATTGTCGAATATGTATTCAGTTAAGCCAGTTTGAACGAGGAGATGAATTGAAGAGTCTTTCTGGTATCTGTACTTCAAAGGTGAAGATGACTTCATAATGGATAAGATGTAAGGTGGCTTAAATAATGGGCAGACTCTTAACAGTTTTTGGCAGAATGACACAGCTCAGTCTGTAGACCTTCCCTGCTGCCAACTCACTCATTCGGGAAATCTCGCCACCTGACCAATGGAAATAGCCGTGCCACACACTTTCATCTTCCATAATAGCTACCTCTCACTCTTTCCAGGGGCAAAGCAACCTGCAGCAGGATAGAAAGAGTCAAGATGGGTGATGTGCTGCCTAACATTCAGCTCCTTACATGTAAAGAACAGCTGATCCTGTCTCTGACTGCACTGAGCAGGGTCTGGACTGGTATTAGAGGCAGTGCTTAACTTGCTGTGCCAGGACCCTGAATAAGGGCTATCCCCTTTGACTGGACTGAGGCCTGCTGGCAATCGTGACAAGCTTCCTGGCTTTGTGTCTGTGCTAAGTAGCACAGCTAGACAATGGTAATGGGAGCCAAGCATCCTTTGCTGAGGGGGAAAAGTGCAAAAATGCAAGGCAATACAAAGCAGGGATGCTGTGAACATCCAAGTAGGCTCACGGTGAGTAAGTGCTATTACAGTAAGCAGTTGCAACCTGTTCCTGTCCATGAGCTGGGTTCAGGTCTCTGAGAACACAGTATCATTGCAGCAGCATTATAGTGAAAATGAAGTGCAGAAGTGTACTGTAAGTAGATCAGAGATGCACGACAAGAGGTCATAGAGGCTGCAACATGTTGGATACCAATGTCTGTGACTGTGGGGGTTTAATGGCCAGCAACTGTGGACCATGCCTGAGATGGTGCCTGGTATCCAATGTAGAGGTCGTTTGAGCGAGCTGCAAGTTGAAACCACCAAGAAGTCACTCTGGCTTCCATGGCAGAAGTGAGTACTGCAGATGCTGGAGATTAGAGTCAAGATTAGAGTGATGCTGGAAAAGCACAGCTGGTCAGGCAGCATCCGAGGAGCAGGAAAATTGATGTTTCAGGCAAAAGCCCTTCATCAGGAATGATCACCATTCCTGATGAAGGACTTTTGCCCAAAACATTAACTTTCCTGCTCCTTGGATGCTGCGTTATCTGCTGTAAATTCTAGCACCACTCTAATCTTGACTCTGGCTTCCATGTCAAGTTTTCCCAACAGTGTGTCTGGCTCACAAGTTTAGTCGGATCACAACCTGTGTTGCATTTGACTGTTGACAAGCAGCTTCACAAGCAATAAAGGGTGTCAATCAGGAACTTGTAATGCTTCTTGACCAAAGTGTGAAAGTTGCAGTGATGTCATCAAGATGTCATCTTGCCCAAGTCAACCATGCATTGAACTATCATCCACATCTCCCAGAGCCTGGTAAGATTCAATTCAATGAGTCTGGGTTGCCATTGAAGGTGAGTGAAGAAAATTTGTTGAAGATTTCTGAATTCCTATGGATATATGTTTGGCTTTATGTGTTATGCGGTCAGGTGGTGAAAGGAAGGCAAGAATTGCAGAGTTAATTTGGGAGAATATAGAGCAAACACATAATGGGTCTTATCATTCTCTTTAAGAGGAGGTGATGGCCTAGTGGTATTATCGCTAGACTGTTAAAAACAGAGACCCAGGTAATGTTCTGGGGACCTGGGCTTGAATCCTGCCATGGCAGATGGTAGAATTTGATTTCAATAATAATCTGTAAGAGTCTAATGTAAATCATTGTTGGTTGTAAGGAATAGCCAATCTGGTTCACTAATGTCCTTTATGGAAGGAAGTCTGCCAACCTTACCTAGTTTGGCCTACATGTGACTCTCGACTTTTAACTGCTCTCTGGGCAATTAGGTCTAGGTAATAAAATCTGGCCCAGCTAGTGATGCCCACATGCTGTGAATGAATAGAAAATAACCGAAGTACATTACATAACAAAAGCTGTACCAATGCTGCTGAGACACCTCCATTCACCATATCATACAATATGATATCTGTACTTCAAAGGTGAAGATGACTTCATAATGAATAAGATGTAAGGTGGCTTAAATAATGGGCAGACTCTTAACAGTTTTTGGCAGAATGACACAGCTCAGTCTGTAGACCTTCCCTGCTACCAACTCACTCATTCGGGAAATCTCGCCACCTGACCAATGGGAATAGCCGTGCCACACACTTTCATCTTCTATAATAGCTACTTCTCACTCTTTCCAGGGGCAAAGCAACCTGCAGCAGGATAGAAAGAGGCAAAATACACAAAGGTAAATATCTATTTAACATACTAATCAAGATGGTTTACAGGTATGAGACACTGAAACACCTATAGACACAATTTTTTCCTTTCCGCTCAATTGGTGCAGATCTACGAAATAATTAAAATGGCTCTTCACATTTATACACTTGTCCTGTATTTCTCCCATTGTCGATATTTTTAACCAACCTGTTCAGAAGTATTATAACATTCCTTTAGAGCAGGTGGGACTTGAATTCAGGCCTTCTGCCACTGCACCACAACAGCCCCTTTTTACCAATTGTGCACAGAGGCCTTTTGACTTTCCACAAGGGTATCTTAATGAGTTTGAGTCCTCTCTTACATAATCTGTGGTTCACACGCATACCTTTCTGATACTGGCAAACCACTACTGATCAGCTGCAAAAAATGGATATAACCTCCCTCCACTTAATGAATGGCTTTGTGGAGAATAGGAAACCTTAAACTGCTGCCTAGGTGAGATGAGATAACATAGCCGGGAAGTTGAACCTCAATGTTTTTTGCTCTGAATGGTTCAGTCACTCATAAATTTACTGAGTGATTCGATATGCATCAGGATCCACCCTTGTTACTCAAAGCAATCTGAAGTAGGGATGGGGTTGAGGTTAGTGGAATTTAAGTGCATGATTATTTTGGAATAAGTGCTATCGTCATGCTTGATTTCTTCCATGTTGTAATAAAACAACCTGCATAAACACACTATTCATTACTACACAGAGCAAGAAGATAGAAGACCTGATGATTCAGACAAGATGGTTGAGTTACCATGGAAATTAGCAGAAATTAGGTGAAGATTGGGAAACACTAATCTGCATGAGTTTGAGAATTCTAACAGTTGCTGGATGCTCCATATTTGTTGAGAAGTTCTTTGAGTCATGGAGATACTTTTTTTCCCTTGCATTTTTCAAGTAAAATCTTTACTTGTTTAAACCACAGAGGCTTGAGATGATTTTGTTTAACAACACCATGTGTTAATTAAAATATTTACAGCACTGTCATAAAATTTTGTCTTAAATAACAAGTAGGAAGCTTTTCATAAATTTTAGTGACTTGTATATTCCTTTTAATACTCTTTAAAATCTTATCATGTATCGGCATAAAGATAAAAATCTCAGCTAGACTGAGCAGAATACTAAACACTGGGTTAGCAAATATTTTCTGCAAAATAAAAATGTCCCCAACAGAGTTTGCATCTGCACAACGGATCAATATCTCACACTCATCGATTTTTCTGTGGGAGAAGGAGGATTATATAGAATTTTAAATTGCATTCTCTAGTTTAGCTAGCCTGATTTCCTTCTGAGTGTTAAGCAATCAACTCATTGCACTGAAAACATAAGATTATTAATGAGAGAAAGAAAATGATGGGAATGCACAGCCTAGGCAAGAGACTAAATCCATGTGCTAAAAGTAAGTAAGCTTCTCACCTTTCAATATGCCTTTTGAAAGCATGTGTTTAAGAAACAATTAACATGTTGTGGACTGTACCTCAAAGTGATTTCTCATTTTATTTCAATCAAGACAAATACAGCAGGATAATATATTGCTCGCACAAAATAAGGTAAACAAAAGATGCTCTGAATGTAATTTCCATTGTTCTGTCATGGAATGTGGATGTTATTTGCATGATCTGCCTTTATTGCCTATCCCAATTGGCCCTCGAACTGAGTAGCTATTCATGGATGTGGGTTTGAAGTCACAAATAGGCCAGACCAGGTAAGGACAGCAGATTAGTGAACCATTTGCATATATAAACAATCAGTGATAGCTGTCAACATTATTGATACAACTTCATATTTAAAATGTATTAATTGAATTTAAATTCCACTTAGTGTTGGAGTGGGATGTGAGCACGAGGTTGGCCTTCTTAATTACTGGTCTGGGGACATTACCACAATGTTATCACTTCTGCCCACCCACAGATCAAATACTACAGGACTTAAACTTGCAATCTTTTGGAAATGTTGTGATTGATTCACGCTAAACACAGATCCACGATAAGAGTAATAGTGAGAGAGCTTGTTGGACTATTAGGCTCAATGATGAAAAGCTGTAACTGCAATGAAGACTAGCAGTCAATAAAGGGATTATTTTCAGAAAATTATCTCAGACTAACATGGGTGGCACGGTGGCACAGTGGTTAGCACTGCTGCCTCGCAGCGCCAGAGACCCAAGTTCAATTCCCACCTCAGGCGACTGATTGTGTCAAGTTTCCTCATGGTGCACCGGTTTCCTCCCACAGTCCGAAAACGTGCAGGTTAGGTGAATTGGCCATGATAAACTGCCTGTAGTGTTAGTTGTAGGGGAATGGGTCTTGGTGGGTCAGTGTAGACTTGTTGGGCCGAAGGGCCTGTTTCCACACTGTAAGTAATCTAACAATACCAAATATAAATAATCAAAGCTTCAAAGTTCTCATAAAAGTATATTGTGGCTAACATATCAAATGCGTTTATGAATTTACTTCCTTTGCTATTTCATGAAGGTAATTTTTGAGTGAGAAGCACAATGGAAGCAAAGGAGGTATTGATAGATGTCCTTGTCATCTGCTATAGAGAAGATCATTGCAAGGATCTTCTTCAGTCATTTCCTTCCAGTGTCTGAGGATCTCCTTTCAAAGTCAGAGTGTGGGGGTTTGCCCATTGAGAGGCACCGCAGACATGATTTTTTACTTTTGTATGAGAAGTAGGCATTGCTGACAAGGTGAGCATGAGTAGCCCATCCAAAGACTCCCTTGAATTGATTAGTTCTGCATTGTAGACGGCAGTGTCAATATTGCAGGCAACAGCATCAACAACCATTTACCATGTCTTGGTATACGCTGCTGTGACTGGGCATCGGTGGTTGAGGGTATAAATGTTTGAGATGTGGTCCTAATCAAGTGGATTGCTTTTTCCTTGCTGGTGACAAACTCCTTATTGGAGCTGCACTTATCCATGAAAGTGGGAAGTATTCCATAATCTTAACTGGCACCCTGTAGTTGTTGAACAGGATTTGTTGAGTTGGGTGAGTAACTCACTGCAGACCTCCTAGCCTCTGACCTTTCTTGTAATTGCATTTATAGAGACATAGAGATGCACAGCATGGAAACAGACCCTTCGGTCCAACCCGTCCATGCCGACCAGATATCCCAACCAAATCTAGTCCCACCTGCCAGCACCCGGCCCATATCCCTCCAAACCCTTCCTATTCATATACCCATCCAAATGCCTCTTAAATGTTGAAATTGTACCAGCCTCCACCACATTCTCTGGGAGCTCATTCCATACATGCACCACCCTCTGTGTGAAAAAGTTGCCCCTTAGGTCTCTTTTATATCTTTCCCCTCTCACCCTAAACCTATGCCCTCTAGTTCTGGACTCCCCAACCCCAGGGAAAAGACTTTGTCTATTTATCCTATCTATGCCCCTCATAATTTTGTAAACCTCTATAAGGTCACCCCTCAGCCTCCGACGCTCCAGGGAAAACAGCCCCAGCCTGTTCAGCCTCTCCTTGTAGCTCAAATCCTCCAACCCTGACAACATCCTTGTAAATCTTTTCTGAACCCTTTCAAGTTTCACAACATCTTTCCGATAGGAAGGAGACCAGAATTGCATGCAATATTCCAACAGTGGCCTAATCAATGTCCTGTACAGCCACAATATGACCTCTCAACTACTGTACTCAATACTCTGACCAATAAAGGAAAGCATACCAAGTGCCTTCTTCACTATCCTATCTACCTGCAACTCCACTTTCAAGGAGCTGTGAACCTGCACTCCAAGGTCTCTTTGTTCAGCAACACTCCCTAGGACCTTACCATTAAGTGTATAAGTCCTGCTAAGATTTGCTTTCCCAAAATGCAGCACCTCGCATTTATCTGAACTAAACTCCATCTGCCACTTCTCAACCCATTGGCCCATCTGGTCAAGATCCTGTTGTAATCTGAGGTAACCCTCTTCATTGTCCACTACACCTCCAATTTTGGTGTCATCTGCAAACTTACTAACTGTACCTCTTATGCTCACATTTAAATAATTTGTGTAAATGACAAAAAGTAGAGGACCAGCACCGATCCTTATGGCACTCCACTGGTCACAGGCCTCCAGTCTGAAAAACAACCCTCCACCACCACCCTCTGACTTCTAACATTGAACCAGTTCTGTATCCAAATGGCTAGTTCTCCCTGTATTCCATGAGATCTAACCTTGCTAATCAGTCTCCCATGGGGAACCTGTCGAACACCTTACTGAAGTCCATATAGATCACATCTACTGCTCTGCCCTCATTAATCTTCTTTTTCACTTCTTCAAAAAACTCAATCAAGTTTGTGAGACATGATTTCCCACGCACAAAATCATGTTGATTATCCCTAATCAGTCCTTGCCTTTCCAAATACATGCACATCCCGTCCCTCAGGATTCCCTCCAACAACTTGCCCACCACTGATGTCAGGCTCACTGGTCTATAGTTCCCTGGCTTGTCTTTACCGCCCTTCTTAAACAGTGGCACCACGTTTGCCAACCTCCAGTCTTCTGGCATCTCACTTGTGGCATTTGTATGGCTGGTTCAATGTAGCTTCTGGTCAGTGGTAATCCTCAGGATTTTGATTGATGCTATCAGATAAAGTTCTATGCCTATGTCAGGACAATATGTTTTGAAATGTTATGCAATTATCAATGCATATCTGCAACATATCCAAATTCAAGTTTTCATCATTCGACGGAATAACAAAATCACATGAACACAATACATTTGCCTCAGTAAACATATTCCTTGCTTATAAAAATCAGACACTTACTATTGGATATTTGGCAACCACTACCACATGTTCATACAATTTTTCTCAGTGTTTTACTGCTTATTAAGACTCATCTGTCTACTTATTGCTCATCATTTGGTTCAGTAATAATTAGGCAAGCCTCTTATTTTACTAATAAAACCCCTTTTTGGAAAAACACTTATCTTGTCAAGCATGTCACACCCACACATAGGCAAAGGGAATTGTCATAAAATAGTGGTAAGCTGTTGGTGAGTTTCAAGAAGACAAAAATTGCTACCTTTCTCATGTACTGATTTTCGACTGGTTTTATCCTCAGCCACTTGTTTATGCAAATCATATTTGTCAGGTATGCAGGAGCATGATTTTTAAAAAGAGTCCTGAGTTTTCCTTTTGATATTGAAAATAAATATCTTTGAATGAAAAGGATAAAATAAACAGCGAGGATGTGATTTAAAAGTACACTTGGTTCCTGGGATGAAGACAAGAAGAGCATGACATCTTATCCAAACAATTTACAAATGTCATTTTATGGCTTTGCGTTGTGAGGCATAACATTATACAGGATCAACATAATCTGTTGCACTTTTGTACTTGCAATCAAATCAGCCTAAAGGCCATGCTAACGTTGTTTATTATCAGCACAAGTACTCCAGCTTATATTAATATAACATGTAATGATTAATGTTTGTCTTTAAGCATTACGAATGCATTGTTATTATTACCAACTTAAGCAAACAGAATTTTGCTGGCAATACCGTAGATTTAATTGGCTTATTCATGATGACCAAGCAGTCTTTTAAATATTTTTTACAGTGTCACTATGAAACTGTGTCTCTTGTGTAGGAAAATGCAATGATCTTCTGTACCAGATAGCCACTGAGCTAGTTAGTGATTAGCCCTTTGTGCAAAATTTGAGGTTACATGAATTTGAATAATGAAAGCTTCCTTGTACTGTGCCACAGTAGGAAGGTCAACAATGTACTCTTGAATCACCATGAAATTAATTGTGCTGCTTTTTTTATAGGTCAAATCATCCCAACACTTGTGCGCATATATCTTTGCGTAAATCATCCAGATTGCAAGTACAGCATCTTTTACATTTTAAGCCCATTCATGTTAAAAGTCATCTCCATAAAATGGCCATTGCTCAGAATGATATATCAACTCCTGGATGATTCGATAAACAAGCAATGACGATGAGAAAGAACGCTAAATGTTATTTTCCAGTGCGGTGATGTTTGTGGGTCAGTGGTGGGAGATAGAGGAAAAGTTACAATTGGTCTTGGTAATCTTGGGCTCAAGTTAAACAGCATATCAAAATATCCAGGCTATTGTGTAGATACAAATATGTTTCAATGAGATACTAGAAATGTATACCACTTTGAAACTGTCCCCCAGATGGTAAATCATTGCTTTCAAAATTGGAAAAAATAGAGAGAGAAAAATAAGAAAAAGGACCAGATTTGTGTCTGTATGATCTTGCCTTACAAATCAAGAGTAGAAGCAAGATTGTGTTATGTGTCAGATTGTAGATACAATCCGTTGATAATTTTCTCTGTTCAAGTGATTCCCAGTAGAAGGCAAAACAATACTAAATTCTGGAAAAGTTGGAAGCATTTCTACATTGCTTACGCATCATCTTAAGTGTTTTACTCAATTCCTGTTTATGATAACCAAAAAAATCCAAACACAAAAGGATTATTTTACATAAATTACACAACCAAGCTCTGAAACATTGATTGTTACATGATTCAAAAATACAATTTTTTGAAAACCTGTATTCATTTAGAAATCCTTGTATCCTTGGCAAGGTTTACCTTTAATGCCCATGCGTGGTACAGTAGCACAGTGGTTAGCCATGCTGCCTTCACGGTGCTGGGTTCAATTCCATAAGACCATAAGACATAGGAGTGGAAGTAAGGCCATTTGGCCCATTGAGTCCACTCCGCCATTTAATTATGGCTGATGGGCATTTCAACTCCACTTACCCGCACTCTCCCCGTAGCCCTTAATTCCTTGCGAGATCAAGAATTTATCAATCTCTGTCTTGAAGATATTTAATGTCCCGGACTCCACTGAGTTCCATGGCAATGAATTCCACAGGTCCACAATTCTCTGGCTGAAGAAGTGTCTCCATGGGTCCTGGTCTCCCCGCCTAATAGAAACAACTGCCCAGCGTCCACCCTTTCCAAGCCATGCATTATCTTGTAAGTTTCTATTAGATCTCCCCTCAACCTTATAAACTCTAATTAATGCAATCCCAGGATCCTCAACCGTTCATCATATGTTAGGTTTACCATTCGAGGGAAATTCCAGTCTTGGGTGACTGTCTGTGTGGAGTTTGTATGTTCTTTCTATGTCTGCGTGGCTTTCCTCTGGGTGCTCCAATTCTCACGTCTAAAAATGTGTAGGTTAGGTGGGATTGGCCATGCTAAATTGCCCATAGTGCACAGGGATGTGCAGGCTAGGTGGATTAGCCATGGGAAATGTGGGGTTACAGGGATATGGTGGAGGGCTGGGTCTGAGTGAGATGTTCTTCAGAGGGTTAGTGCAGACTTGATTGGCCAAACGGCCTCTTTCTGCACTGTAGGGATTCTATGATGTATTTCACAGACTGTTTGTACATTATGCCCCTGTGAATATGGTCTACTTTAGACCTCCTGATAAAGCAGAAGATGGCATGGGTGGTCTCCCCGGGGCAGAAGTGAATAATGGGCCAGACCTGCACCGTGTATTGCAATACTGAAAGTGCCTTGCACCTGATAACCAAGAGCAGAGTGGGAACCCTGACCCTTTTGAAACATTTTCTCAGCACCACCATGTAATCTGACCAGACAGCAAAGGGGCAAAGGATTGTGGGTTTCAGTGCCCAATGCACATGGCCTTGTTCTTTACCTTGATGCCCGAGGTCCATTTGAACTGGTCTCAGATGCACTGACAATGGAAGAGCAGAAAATTGAGCCATGTAGAGAGGTTTGACCTGAGTCCCTCCATAATTTGAAATAGTTACCCCTTTTAAGTCAAAATTCTTCCTAAGGGACCTGACAAAGGCAGTACATGTACAGGATGGAGGAGAGAGGGCTGACTTGCCTGACTCCAGATTTGAGTGGATATTCCCCATCCACTAGTTGAAATTGCACTACTGCGTCAAGTAGTTGGATCTAATTCTGATTCCCATCCCAGGCACCATCCATTCCAAAATTCTGTCAAAGGCTTTCACCTTCCACATGCTCAGGAGGCAGGTGTCCATTCCACAGTCTGCACATGGACGATCAGAATTGTTGGAGAGTCTCAGAGATGTTCCTACCGAGTACAGTGTACAGGGAAAATCAACACCTTGACCTAATTGGCAATGACATTGCATTGAATGTTGGAGTCCATGTTCAGTAAGTGATAAGCCATCAATTTCTAATTTTCTCCTTTTCCCCTTCTTGTAAACCAGGCTGATGATGCTTTCCCTTGTGGATTCTGACATAGTCCTGGCCGGAGTAGACTTGAGTCTGTCAGTGGTACACCTCCAGCACATCTGGGCCAATCCAGTCCCATTGAGTTGAATGCACCCTACTCAGTAAGATGTCACTACTGACATCTTTATTTTCCTCTGTGAACCATAGGACTTTAGTCAGCTCATTCAGAACTATCAGTTTGTCCAGACTACCATGCATACTGTCACCTAAGATCTCCATGATCGTGGCAGAGCAACTGGAAGGATGAGCTGTTTGTAGGCTTTCTGCTATAAGGTCTGACATTGAAGCATTTCCTGGTCTCCACAAAGTTAATAGTTTGCCTTCTTATTTTATGCTGCTCATCACAGAGCTCGCTATCTCTCTGTCTACCTTACAGTCAGCGTCATAGAAATACACTAGGAGAAAGTGAGGTCTGCAGATGCTAGAGATCAGAGACAAGAGCATGTTGCTGGAAAAGAAGAGCAGGTCATGCAGCATCTGAGGAGCAGGAGAATCAACATTTCTGGCCGTAGGCCATTCATTCCTGATGAAGGGCTCCGGCCCGAAACGTCGATTCTCCAGCTCCTCGGATGCTGCATGACCTGCTGTGCTTTTCCAGCAACACACTCTCGTCATAGAACTAACCATAGAAACAGGCTCTACAGCCCACCATGCCTATGCTGGCTAACAAGCACCAAGCTACACTAGTCTACTAAACTCTGGCATTTTAAGTGCTCATCCAGATGCTTCTGAAATGGTGTGAGAGTATATGCCTCCACCACACATTCAGGCAACACATTCCACAGTTCCCACATCCTTTGGATGAATTTATTTCTCCTCAGAACCCTTCTGAACCACTTATTCCTCACCTTATGCCCTCTGGTCTTAGACACATCTGCACTGGGGAAAAGATTCTCACAGGGTAAAAACAATGACTGCAGATGCTGAAATCCAAATACTGGATTAGTGGTGCTGGAAGAGCACAGCAGTTCAGGCAGCATCCAACGAACAGTGAAATCGACGTTTTGGGCAAAAGCCCTTCATCAGGAATAAAGGCAGTGAGCCTGAAGCATGGAGAGATAAGCTAGAGGAGGGTGGGGGTGGGGAGAGAGTAGCATAGAGTACAATGGGTGAGTGGGGGAGGAGATGAAGGTGATAGGTCAAGGAGGAGATGGTGGAGTGGATAGGTGGAAAAGAAGATAGGCAGGTCGGACAAGTCCGGACAAGTCAAGGAGACAGTTAGTGAGCTGGAAGTTTGAAACTAGGATGAGGTGAGGGAAGGAAATGAGGAAGCTGTTGAAGTCCACATTGATGCCCTGGGGTTGAAGTGTTCCGAGGCGGAAGATGAGGCGTTCTTCCTCCAGGCGTCTGGTGGTGAGGGAGCGGCGGTGAAGGAGGCCCAGGACCTCCATGTCCTCGGCAGAGTGGGAGGGGGAGTTGTCACAATCAACTCTGGATATGCCTCTCATGATTTTGTATACCTCAGTCAAATTCCTCCCTCAACCTCCTCTGCTCCAAGGAAAACAAACCCAGCCTATCCAGTCTCTCCTCATAACTGGGAATTTTCATCTCAGGCAACATCCTGGTAAATCCCCTCTGCACCCTCTCTAGTGCAATCATATCCTTCTGATAGTGTGGGGACCACAGCTGCACACAGCATTCCAGCTGTGGCCTAACTAATGTTTTATAAAGTTATAAAAAGACTTCCTTGCTCCTTTATTCTACAGACCATACACAACCTCATCACCTCAAGGGATTTCCCACCCACAGCTTCCAATCTCACAGTTTGGGAACCCCATACCGCCCGATTCTACCCCCTAACCAAGATCCACAAGCCTGACTACCCCAGCCGACCCATCATATCAGCCTTCCCCTGCACCACCAAATTCATCTCCACCTCCCTCAATACTATCCTATCCCCCCGGTCCAGGAAATCCCCACATACGTTCGGGACACCACCCACGCCCTCCACCTCCTCCAAGATTTATGGTCATTATCCCTAAAATGTTCACCCATTGACACTGTAACAACTTGACTAGCTTAATTCTCCAGTAGGTAGGTCCAGAACTGTCCCATCTTTAGTGGGACTATCTCTGCACTGGCACAAAACTCACCATTACAACAGATACATCTATAGTCTGGAATGCTAAGCTCCCAGTCCTGTCCTTCCTTCTACCATGTCTCTGTAATTGCAAAGATATCGTATTCCCAGATGCTGATCAATGCTCTAATTTCATCAGTCAGATTCTTTGCATTAAAATAAATATAGTTTAGCTTTCTGGTCCTCTCATGTGCCTTATCATGCCCATGTTCTCCACCCACTGGACTGTCCCAGTATTTCTTCTACATTTGATTGAAACCTCCTCCTGACTTTACATCTACTCTGTGTCCCATCTCCCTGCTAACATAGTTAAAAACCTCCTCAACAGCATAAGCAAACCTCCCAGCAAGGATATTGGACCAACTCCAGTTTGAGTGCGACCCACCCGCTTGTACAGGTCCCAACTACCCCAGAAACTGTCCCAGTGATCCACAGATCTAAAGACCTCCCTCCTACACTGTCTCTTTAGCCTCATGTTCATCTGAGTTTATCTTTCTATTCTTAATATGTGGAATAAAAGTGATCTGGAGATTTCAACCTCTGTAACCCTCATCTTTAACCTTCTTTCTAACTCTTTAAATTCCTGTTGTAGGACTTCACTTCTTTCTCTACCCATGTTGTTGGGACTGACGTGGACCACTGCTGCTGGCTATTCACCTTCCCTCTTCAGAATCTCATGCAGTTCTTCTGAGGCATCCCTCACCCTGGGACCAAGGAGGCAACATACCACTTATGAGTCTCATTTGTGGTCACAGAATTGCCTGTCAGTTGCCCTTACAATCGAGTCTCCTATCTTTAAAGCTCTACTTTCTGGAAGAAGAAACAATAGACCATCTCATCCTACTCCACGGAGCAGACTGTGGACTGAAAGCTGATCTTACAGACTTCTGAGGAAAATACTATATATTACTTGGAGAAATCTTCCTTGACATCGATCCCCAGTGACTGCAGACAGAGCAGATACTGCCTAATTTTCTGGAGTTGGCACATTTCTTTCTGGTTTTCTCTCACCCTCTGAACATCATGGGGGTGAAGAACCTTTTGATGTTGGCGTTGATTGTTTCTCCAGAGTCCTGGAGACACAAAGAGAGGATTCACATTTCTCCAATCCCTGAAATCCTTTCTGAGTTGCTCAATGTTCCCTGTGGTCATCAAACTAATGTTTAAGTTCCATGTAAGCCATACCACAGTCTGGCTTGCTGCAGATCAGGCAACATCTGAGGAGCAGGAAAATCGACATTTCAGGCCGGAGCCCTTCATCATTCATTCCTGATGAATGGCTCCGGTCCGAAATGTCAATATTCCTGCTCCTCAGATGCTGCCTGACCTGCTGTGCTTTTCCATCAATACACTCTCAACTCTGATCTCCAGCATGTGCAGACCTCACTGTCTCCTTGCTGTAGGTCAGTCATTTGAAAAGAACATCAGCGGCTTCATCCTTTTCTTACATGCATATCCATGTACTTCAGGCAAGTTTTCTCTGCAGCCTCTCCAGATTCTTTGTGTCTTTTTATAAGGTGCAGATCAGAACTGCAGGCTGGACTGATACATCAGCTGAGGCAGCGTGGTAAGTCCTAATTAGCAGGAGGTTTCCTTGCTCATGTATGATGTAATGCCTTAATTTAATAGGGGTGACAGTCAATGCCAATGAGCCCCAGATGTACTCCTTCCTGACTGTATTCCACTGTGTTGACACCTCTAGTGGGCCATCCTACTAGGTGGGATAGGATAAACAGAGGGATGATGATGGAGAATAAAAACAAAACTAGCTGGGTAGACTCACCTGGGAACGGTGTCTCTGTGGAGAGATAGAAGGAGAATAAAGATTTCAAGTCCATTCCGAGAGTCGTGATGGCCTAGTGGTATTATTACTAAACTGTTAACCCGGGGACCCAGGCAATGTTCTGGGGATCTGGCTTCAAATCCAGCCATAGCAAATATATCTGGAATTACGTGTCTAACAATGACGGTGAATTTATTGCCAATTGTTGGAAAAACCCATTCTGGTTTACTAATGTGCTTTAGGGAAGAAAGCTGTCATCTTTACCTGGTCTAGCCTACATGTGACTCCAGACCCACAGCAATGTGGTTGACTCTTAACTGCCTTCAGGTCAATTAGGGTTGGGCACTAAATGCTGCCCTAGCCAACAATGCCCTCATCCCCTGTAAGTGAATTTAAAAAGTCTCTTTTCAGAGGATTTTGTGTAATTTCAAGCATCTCTGGCATCTCAAGTCTCATATGGTAATGGTAGATTCTGGGATGCTGTTTGGTATGAATGTGTTTGTGAGTATGACAATTTCAGATTGTACTTATGTAATCTGTAGTACACCTTCCCAATTTTAGTACAAATTCCCATGAAGAGAACTTTTGTAGGCTCAACTGATTGTTGTTGGGTCCAAATCTGATGCCTAGGACAATTTTAATTATGAAGTTATATCCTTTACTTTCCATATGATAGCTGAAAATGTGCTGCTGGAAAAGCGCAGCAGGTCAGGCAGCATCCAAGGAGCAGGAGAATCGATGTTTCGGGCATGAGCCCTTCTTCAGGAATTCCTGAAGAAGGGCTCATGCCCGAAACATCGATTCTCCTGCGCCTTGGATGCTGCCTGACCTGCTGCATTTTTCCAGCAACACATTTTCAGCTCTGATCTCCAGCATCTGCAGTCCTCACTTTCTCCTTTCCATATGATAGCCTAGATAACACATTTTCTGGTAAACAAAGCATCAGAGCAATTAAATGTGTTGACTTGGGAGTTGCTCAAAAGGACACAAAGAATGGGGGAGTTTTTAGTATTTGCTATTCATATATAAGAAGCTTTTCTTTAAAATTAAAAAAAAACTTTAACCTTCAGATATTCTCCTTCCATTATCACATAAACACCAAATTCCGTGCTTGACAAATGATATGAAGTAACCATCTTTGTGTTTACTCGGCTAACCAAGCCTATTCATGTTGCATGTTGACATTGAGACCGCACATGAAATGGTGACTCCCTTCACCCACTCCACCACTACCACCATGTATGCTCTGGAAAGACAGACAGCAACTCAGAGAAGTCTGAGCCATTATCTCTATTTTAAAAAGTAACTGATACCTGATAATACAATGACCTAAAAATGTACAACCACATGCAATAAATAGAATTCCTTTCTTTTGAACAGCAGACAAAATATGTGATTATCACTGAAGCTTTGTAAAGTTAATTATGCTTGGCTGCAAGGCTGCTACAGAAAAACCTGTTTCATCCTTGACCAAATTATCTCTACAGCATTTGAAACCTCAAGTTTTGCCAGGAGACTTGGTCCCGCGGGCCACCAATTATCTGCTATCAGCTCGCAGATCTGTGGACTGTAGTTGATTTTTTTTTCATTTAAGAGCAATGATGCTATCATTTGCTTGGAGCTGTCCGGCATTTTTAAATGTTTCTCAGCAGGCAAGTGATATCTTGTTGTTGACATGGTGAAACGAAAGAAGGAACGGTACCTGGGTTACACAGAGTTCAGCTCTTACAATATGTTTCCTTCTGATTTGAAATAGATTTTGATTGTAATTCTGTTCTTTTAAGAAGAAACAGTTGTCCAGTTGCAAAGTGTTATTATAATATAGCAGTCGTTGTCTGGAGTTAATACATTAACTACTGGTTGCGCATGCCTAATTGGTAATCCAGATGTAGATAACTGCACTTCTGATGAGTAAATAAAAATGAGTAATAGACATTGCCCTTGGACATGTGACCTTAATATTTATACTCTTATGGTGAATACATTTATACTTTAGCTATTTTCTACGTTTACTGGTAAAATTAGAGAAGGGGAAGTGTGTGTTCTTTGATCATGTAATGCTTTCTATCCTTCTTTTATGAATGACCCTAGTAAAAAATACACTTATACAGTGCAAATATGTTAATGTTTATTGCAAGAAAATGTGTGCATGTGACAAAAATAGTTCTTAATCAGAGATTTGACAACATTGATCTTGAATTATATCTTGCTAGGTATTACAGAAGTATCCAATTTACGATGTGATATGTTTAAGGAACTTGTATTTTTTTCAGAGTAATATGACTTCCATGCTGTAATGTTGGACAATATTCCTCTTAACCGAATAGTGTTCAGATTTAGCTTTACACCGTTTGATAATTTTTTGAACACTGATAAGGTTTAGAAGAGGACAATGAATCAGTAGTCAATGTGAATAAAACTGTGAATAAAGACACCAGCTGTTGATCGCCTATTTTATACTATAGTGCAAAGTCAAATTTGGGTCCTTTGGATTTAAATATTTTTCTTTCACATATTAAAAGCAACTGTCACATATATCGTTTACCTCCACTGCAACAGTCCCTGCATTTCAAAATGATTCACTGTATGTGAAGTACTGTATAACATTTCTAAGCCATGTGTCATAAAAATGCAAGTTTGTTCTTACTTTCTACTCAGCCAACAGCATGTTAATAAGAACAAGGATAGGACATATTTGGACTACAATAACCATCTAGGTTTGTGGGAAATGGCTATTGTGAAATATTTTTATTAAATACATTATTGAAGATGAAACTGCATTTAAAGGCTTAGTGACACAGCTGTTCAGTTGTAAGAGGGTAGGGAAGTTGCATAATTAGGTCGTGCAGAAGACAATTTGTGTTTAGGCATGTTCCAAATTCCTGTTTTTCCAAAGAGCACAAAGAACTGACACACATGAAAAGATCCTAGTACATTTGCCCTGGCATCAAGGAAAACATGTTTCTGTTTGAAGCTATTAATAAGCAATTGAAAATTGCTTCTATCTTTTTCATGAAACCTAATGCTTGGTTCATTTCTCCTTAAACTGAGAAAAACTTTAGGTGTTACTGTTCAACTATACTGTTTTCCCATTGACCCAGCTATGAACTGATGTTTTGAATAGATTAGATTTCCTACATATGGAAACAGGCCCTTCGGCCCAACAAGTCCACATCAATCCTCCGAAGAGCAACCCACCCAGACCCATTCCCCTACCCTATATTTTACCCAACTAATGCACCTAACACTATGGACACTTTAGCATGGCCAGTTCACTTGACCTGCACATCTTTGGATTGTGGGACGAAACTGGAGCACCCGAAGGAAACCCGCACGGACACTGGGAGAATATGCAAAGTCTACACAGACAGTCGCCCGAGGCAGAAATCGAATCTGGGTCCCTGGTGCTGTGAGGCAGCAATGCTAGCCACTGAGCCACCATTTTCTTTCTGCAATTTATTGTTCTCTGCTGTAATACTCTTGATTATGCTCTTGTTATGCATTATCAATGTAGAACTTTCATACTGAAAATATAGATCTAAAGTCAACCAGAAAATTGTGATACGTCAACTGAAAGTGCATTTCAACAGTTACCTGGAACTGGGTACACCCGAACTTATCTGATATGGTTTAACAACCATTAAGGAATTCTCAGATAGATCAAAGAACCATTCCTGCACTCAGTTTATTCTGTTGGTATCATTCTATTTCAGAGAAATGAGGTGGTTTTAAAAGAGTGATGCTCACAGGAACTATGGGATTGCCTACTGAAATTACATTGTCTAGTTCAACAATCAAGGTCACAGTTTTCATATACTGTACTTAATACACTGCAGTTTTTAATCAGGCTGCATACAAAATCTCATTCCAAGAGACTGAGTAGTGAGAATGACATTCAATGAATTAGCCTTCCTAACTGGCAACATAAGACTGCAACATTTATCAGTTATATTCTTGGGAAAGGGTTTATAGTAGCATTCGTCCTCACAGTAATAAAAGCTGTTAGCTTGGATTATTTATGAAAGGTTAGTGATAAGTGCCATGAGGACGGAATATGCTATCAGGAAATGTTTCTTTGTAAAGATAAGAAATGGGTCACATGTAAGGCCATAGAATGAGAGAAAGCATTTATTTAAGGTTACTAGACATGAGAAAAGCAAACAAAATACAACAGTTGTGTGTGTGGTACTGGAAGAGGTTCTGTTGGAGAACAGATATTATTGGAGCTGTTACTATATTCTGGTTGGCAAAAACAAAGCATAAACGCAATGTTAATGGAAACTATTCTGAGCCTCATTATAGCCCTGTGGTTTTAATCCACCAAGTGCTGCTGAAGAACTGAGTTTAATCTAGCTTGAAGTGGTTTATGTCAGTTATATTTTAATTAATAAAAGGTCACTATACTGGTTGTATTGCGGTCAGCCAGATGGGCCTCATAGAATATAAGTTCCCTGATTGGGACTGTTAACCTGATCCGATCAGGGAGCCCTGGCTGACAGATAAGAACAGGAGTGTCAGAGATTCTGTTCACTCCGAGAGCTAGCTCTGAGGGAGCTGGATCAGTTTCAAGGACTCTCCATGTGTAAATAAAGGGTGACTTGGTGATGGGATATCAGCTTCTGTGGAGTTCATTCAGTTATCAGCCATATGTTAATGCCTCAGTTTGGTAGGTATAAGCTCAGGGTGAAAAAATACTTCAGTTTATCAACAGACATTGGGAAAGGCCTATGTTTGAACAAGGAACTTAAAATTGAAGTGAAGAAGATAAATCCAAATACACTTGCTTTGTCTGGACAGTTATATTGGCGTAGGATACAAAATAATATATTGAATGCAGCCTTATAAACTTTTCACTAAAACTTTGTTGATAGGCTCATGTCTTTTATAATAGTGTTGTAAAACATGTTTTTAGGCCACATATAGTGTTCTATACTGAACTGTGGATGGATAAAACTCTGGAATAAACTGTTGAATAAAGGTTGATAGACCATTTCAGCCCAAATTATTTCCTCTTCTCCCGAGAATGTGTTGGCTCATGCCGAGGTATGATTGTGCAAACGGAACAACCTTATGGTTTCAGTGTGCTTTATTCCCTGTGTGAATATCACATATCAGTATCAGAAAGCCTAGTTTGTTCTCACCCATCACTCACACCCATCACCGTACTGGCATTGGATGGCCATCAAGAGACGGAAAGGCTGACTGAATTGTATTTATCCCAACCAAGAGGTAGCTGAGGTCAATTATTATATTCTCATCGTAATGCAAAATAAGATCAATCACATCACCCCAAACAAGAAGTAGATCCCCAGAACATACATGCTCTCCATGATTCAGTACCACACCAGATAATAGACCGAGTCACGTGAAGCCAAAAATCAACTTCTCTAGAGTATTCCCAGTTCAAAATCAAAGCCACTTTCTTCAGCATGGTTTTCCAACCAATATGAATGTGGAATTACAGTCATTTGAATCATTTGCCAGTTCAAAAAACAGATTATTTTATGCTGGTAAGCCGTGAAAGTCGTTGACATTAGAGGAATAAAATGAACTCCTCATTCGTCCTTTACAGTACTAGATGTTTGTGAGAAGATTTGTAGCTCGGGTGCTCGTTGTTGTGGTTCTGTCCGCCGAGCTGGGAATTTGTGTTGCAGACGTTTCGTCCCCTGTCTAGGTGACATCCTCAGTGCTTGGGAGTCTCCTGTGAAGCGCTTCTGTGATGTTTCCTCCGGCATTTATAGTGGTTTGTCTCTGCTGCTTCCGGTTGTCAGTTCCAGCTGTCCGCTGCAGTGGTCGGTATATTGGGTCCAGGTCGATGTGCTTATTGACTGAATCTGTGGATGAGTGCCATGCCTCTAGGAATTCCCTGGCTGTTCTCAGTTTGGCTTGTCCTACAATAGTAGTGTTGTCCCAGTCGAACTTATGTTGCTTGTCATCTGCGTGTGTGGCTACCAAGGATAGCTGGTCGTGTCGTTTCGTGGCTAGTTGGTGTTCATGGATGCGGATCGTTAGCTGTCTTCCTGTTTGTCCTATGTAGTGTTTTGTGCAGTCCTTGCATGGGATTTTGTACACTACATTGGTTTTGCTCATGCTGGGTATCGGGTCCTTCATTCTGGTGAGTTGTTGTTGTCTGAGTGGCTGAGAGAGCCACACTACCATACATCAAGGGCATTTCCGAACTGACAGCCAGACTACTATGACTACTAGTACTCATAACAGCACACAAACCAACAGCCACACTCAGTGTACAAAATCCCATGCAAGGACTGCACAAAACACTACATAGGACAAACAGGAAGACAGCTAACGATCCGCATCCATGAACACCAACTAGCCACGAAACGACATGACCAGCTATCCTTAGTAGCCACACACGCAGATGACAAGCAACATGAGTTCGACTGGGACAACACTACTTTTATAGGACAAGCCAAACAGAGAACAGCCAGGGAATTCCTAGAGGCATGGCACTCATCCACAGATTCAATCAATAAGCACATCGACCTGGACCCAATATACCGGCCACTGCAGCGGACAGCTGGAACTGACAACTGGAAGCGGCAGATACAAATCACTATAAATGCTGGAGGAAACATCACAGAAGCGCTTCACAGGAGGCTCCCAAGCACTGAGGATGTCACCTAGACAGGGGACGAAACATCTGAAACACAAATTCCCAGCTCGGCAAACAGAACCACAACAGTGCTAGAAGTATCAGAGAAATGCAATTAAAATGGAGAAAGCACAATGAAGCAGCAATAAATAGCTCAAAAGCTGGAGAATGTTGCAGGAACCAATTTAAAAAAAACATTCACTGAAAGACAAGTGAAGAAACCTACACAGCAGCAGAAACCTGAAAAACATGAGAGATCTGAAGCAGCAATCAAAAGTGCAATAATAAATTGTGGTGTCAATACTGTAGTCATAGGGCTAATTACATTGCTGTTACAAATCCCCAGCCATTTTTCATCAAAATACCTTTACAAAAACTGAATACATTCAGTGTAGTCTTAACAGAAGCAGTGGATTTGATCACCAACTGTTTATCTTCAGGACTAGCAATGTATGGTTGGGGAACCTATAAAAATGTTCTATTATTTTCCATTCCAACTTGTTGTTGCCCAATGTAACAACACCACTTGTGTTCACAAATTTTTTGATGAATATATGTAAGATAACTAGCTATGATCCATAAAGCATCATAGGCATTGTTCCCTGTTATAGAGAGAAAAATTATGAATGGCTGAAATATTTTCAATCATCTTTGGCCAGAGGAGCCAAACAATAACCATCCTTAACGAGAGAGATTCCAACCTTCTCCCTTTGAGATTCAATTGCGTTACCATCACTGAATTGCCCCGCCATCAATATTCTGAGGGTTATAATTGGTGAAATTAAATTCACCAATATAATGCTGCAGCTACAAAAGCAGGTCAGAGGCTAAGAAATGTGCAGCTTATTACTCAAATCATTGTTCCCAAAAGCTTGTCCACTATCCGCAAGGTGCAAGTCAGGAGTGTGATGGAATGCTCCCCACTTGCCTGGACAGCAGCAGCGCCAACAGCACTCAAGAAGCTTGACATCATCCAGTCCACTTGACTGACACCATATCAACACATTTGATATCAATATTGATTCCCTATACCATCAACATCTGGTGACAATGGTGTGTACCATTTACAAAGTGCACTATAGCAATCCACAACATCTCCTTCGGAAACAGCTTAAAATCATCTAACCTCTCCCACCCAGAAGGACAGTTGCAGCTGAAGAATGAGAACACCACAACCTGCATTTTCCTCTTTTAGCCACTTACCCTTGTGACTTGTATGTCACTGCTCCTTTGCTGTTGCTGAGTAAAAATGCTGGAACTCCTTTCCTAAGAGCGCTATGGGTGTACGTTCACCATATTGGCGGCAGTAGATCAACAAGGGCTATTAGGGATGGATAATAAATGCTAATCTAGCCTCCAATAACCAAGTCCCATGAATGAATCTTTTTTGAAGTGATTATGAAGCTTCAGGGCTACCACTCTGCATTAAGTATAGGGTAAGAAATGCAAATAGCCTCCCCATAAACCACCACAGCTGGTACAAAGATTGAGCCTGTATTATAGGCGTCATTATACTTGTAGCAACTGATGCCCACTTTGAATAATATACCCCAAATTGTATAAATATGCAGAAAAAGAATACATATCATCCATGCATAATTATGGGAGAGTAAATGGTACATTGTGTTTTTTTACTTAATTATGGATCACGGTGACTCAGTGGTTAGCACTACTGCCTCACAGCACCAAGGACTTGGATTTAATTCACCCTTGGGCGGGCTGTCTGTGTGGAGTTTCCTCCAGGTGCTCCGATTTCCTCTCATAGTCCAAAGATGTACACATTAGGTGGATTGGCCATGTTAGATTGCTCATAGTTTCAAGGTATGTGGAAGACTAGGTGGATTAGCTATGGGAAATGCAGAATTATAGGGATATGGCAGGGGGTGTGGCATTCTCTTTGAAGGGTCAGTGTGAACTCGATGGGCTGAATGGCCTGCTTCCATACTGTAGGGATTATATGATATAAAGCAATTGATACACTATTAAAATGTCAAAAGAACAAAGTCCAGATAATGAAACAGAATAGGAATGGGCAATTCGATTCAAGCATGCGTATGACATACTGTACACTGTGATAGAAATGACACTAATGGACATTCTCAATTATCGATGAGGCTAATCAGACTATCAGTATGACAAAACCTCATTATGTATTCCAAACAAACAGTTTGGTGAACTATGAACGAAACTTGGGCAAATATTAATAGCATTTCCAACTGAAAGGTTTATTATCATACCAGTTTATAGAGTCATAGAGTCATAGAGATGTACAGCATGCAAACAGACCCTTCGGTCCAACCCGTTCATGCCGACTAGATATCCCAATCCAATCTAGTCCCAACTGCCAGCACCCAGCCAATATCCCTCCAAACCCTTCCTATTCATATACCTGTCCAAATGCCTCTTAAATGTTGCAATTGTACCAGCCTCCACCACTTCCTCTGGCAGCTCATTCCATACACGTACCACCCTCTGTGTGAAAAAGTTGTCCCATAGGTCTCTTTTATATCTTTCCCCTCTCACCCTAAACCTATGCCCTCCAGTTCTGGACTCCCCAACCCCAGGGAAAAGACTTTGCCTATTTACCCAATCCATGCCCCTCATAATCTATAAGGTCACCCCTCAGCATCCAATGCTCCAGGGAAAACAGCCCCAGCCTGTTCAGCCTCTCCTTGTAGCTCAAATCCTCCAACCCTAGCAACATCATTGTACATCTTTTCTGAACCCTTTCAAGTTTCACAACATCTTTCCGGTAGGAAGGAGACCAGAATTGCATGCAATATTCCAGCAGCAGCCTAACCAATGTCCTGCAACATGACCTCCCAACTCCTGTACTTAATACTCTGACCAATAAAAGAAAGCCTGCCAAACGCCTTCTTCACTATCCTATCTACCTGTGACTCCACTTTCAAGGAGCTATGAACCTGCAGTCCAAGGTCTCTTGGTTCAGCAACACTCCCTCGGACCTTACCATTAAGTTTGAGGGAGTGTGAACTGTCTTTGGATTTAATGTTTTGCACATTCAGATCCAATTATTCAAACGTTTAAGGAACATGAATATATATTCAACCTGATAAGACCCCAACTAACACTAAGTGCATAGCAATACATTTTAACCATTAGAGTCACAAAGTCACATATACACAGCAAGAATTGAGCATGGACACCCAAACCATTAACACATGTATGCTATGCAAAAAACCTTATGTTTTGTTTTGCTTGTCAAAATCATCAAAACTCTCAATAACCCTCAGGAATTGATACCTTCCCTTCCTAAACCAAAAAATAAACCAAAGAAATTGGACAAAACTTTTAACAGTCAAATTTCTGAATCATTATTAATGATACAGTGGATAAAACCATGGCATTGTGCAGCACTGGGCAATTCAAACTACAAGGTTTCTAGATTTCATGTAACTGTGTTTAATTAAGCAATCTTAAAGGGGCCCTCTTGTATGCAGAGGTAGTGACCCTACCCCTGGACCAGTAGGCTTGCGTTCAAATCCCAATTTCTCCAGAGGTGCATAATAACATCTCTGACCAGGTTGATTAGAAAAAAACTATGTTAAGAGATCTTAAACGAGTTTGCATTTAAGTATTACAATTGGTCCTAGCCAAAATACTGGAAATAGTTAGCAATAATTCATCCCCTTTCACAAAAATGTTGTCCTGTCTTTTTCTTTCAAATATGATACATTTCCTGTACTCAAGTGCCAATCCTCAATTGACTGTCACTGGAGCTTCAGTGATTATCCGGCCCATCTCTTCTTCATTGTGTGTGACAGTAATTCTTTCATGATTCTATATCTTGAAAAGTTAGGATCCACTGCTTGTCATTTTATTTTTTATTATTTGTAGCTGAATTGCTGGGCTTATACTCATTATCTTAGAAAAAAATGTTTTTTAAAAATAAATCTCAGGATGCAAGTGGTTTCTTACTTATTATAGCTATTGTAACAGTATATAATCTAATTTAACATTGAACTATATAATAGCAACCATGCAATGATACACTGAATGATATATTCATAACTTCCAAATACTTTCTGTTCTATCTGACTTTATCTACCCAGACTTGATATCTTGTTGCTCCCAGTAGTGACTTTCTTCTCCCATTGTCCTTCCTTTCTTACATGCTGTTACAGCTTTAATTTTTCTGATGCCATTCTCATCACCCAACTGTTTCAAAGCATGTAACCTCAACTGAGCAGGCTAATGTTGTGATCTAAGCACTGTCAACAAGTTACGCAGTCTGACCATGAACCTCTGGTCCTTTATTCATTTGGTTACTAACATTTATTAATTGTGCTCACAGGTCAGTTCATGAGTAGAAAGAGAAAAAAAAATTGAACACAGTCACTCATTGTTATCCTTCACAACCGAGGAAAAGGCCCAGGAGCCTTTCCAGCACAGTTGATGAAAGATTTTGGCGCTGACAGCATTTAGTAAAGGTACAATAAAAGAGACTTGATGAGAAAAAGCTTTTAGTAGGAGTAGCTTCATCATATTGTCAGTAAACAGAAAACACCAGAACCATTAAACTCAACATGACACAAAATAGAACAGAGGTCATAAGGGGAGAATAAGATCTTTACAGCAGTAAAACAAACTGGTAAGAGTTAGAAAGAACTGCACAAATATGTAACAACAGACAAGATGGTAAAACCTAACTCATTGGAAACTAGTATATATGTATGATTCTGACAATAATTCATGTTTCTCTGAAGACTATTCTAAATTGGGTTTATGTCCTGCTTATTCATTCATCTATGCAATTTTCAAATATCTTGTACAGGTTTCGAACTTTTATACATTAGAGTTGTGTTGCACATTTGAAGCGAATCTGCCATTCCCCTTTCTTCTTTATTTCTTGGGATGCAAGCATCACTGATAAGGCCAGCATTAATTGCCAGTTGTCAATTGCCCTGAATGGCATGCAACGGTAGTCAATTCAACTACATTGCTGTGGGCCTTTCTCTAAAATACATTATTTGATTTGATTTTCTTTATTACTGTCCCATATACTGAGGTACAGTTGACTTATGTGCTTTACAGACAAATTGTACTATACAGCAACATCAGGGTAACAGAACAGAGTGCAGCATACAATGTTACAGCTGCCAAGAAGGTGCACAGAGAGAACAATATTAACATTACGAGATCCATTCAAAGGTCTGACATAAGCATGGGAGACGCTGTTCTCGAAACAGTTTGTACATGTATTCAAACTTTTATATCTCCTGCCTGATGGAAGTAGGTGGAAGAGAATTTAATCAGGTTGGGAGGGAGCTTCAATTATGTTGGTTGCTTTCCCGATGCAGCAGGAAGTCAATGGATGGAAGGCTGGTTTATGTGATGGATTGGGCTATGTTCACAACTCTCTGTAGTTTCTTGAGGTCTTGGGAAGAGCAGTTGCCATATGATTCTACGGAATCCAGCTTTCCCCAGCAGTGTATCCTTTCCTGGCTTGGAAACTGTCAATTCCAGGATGGACAAAAATCTGGGCTAACCAGATTCCTGAACTCATCTGCCAAATGTATGCATCAGATTCTTCTTCCTGAACCTTGCTGCTGCTTTGTTAAAACTCTGTTGACCCTTCTGCAAATCAAAGTCGCCTAAACTACTGACCTTCAACACTACTTATTGAAGCTTGAAAGATTTGAATGAAGAGGAAAGGAAAAGAGAAACATCCATATCAAAGGTGTGGCTGAGTAGTAAATTGATTACTTTTGCTTTTAGTTAGCCAACAGTATTTCAGGGTGATATCAATATCTGTCATCTTGTGTTATTTACTTGGACTTTAGTAAAACGTTTGATAAAGTTCCATCTGGTAGACTAATCATCAGGGATTCAGGGTGGAGCAGGTATAGTTACAACATTTAAAAGACATTTGGATGCATTCATAAATAGGAAAGGTTTAGAGAGATATGGGCCAAACGCAGGCAGGTGGGACAAGTTTTATTTTGGGAACGTAGTCAGCATGGTCTGGTTGGACCTAAGAGTCTGTTTCCATGCTGTATGACCCCGTGACAAGCTGCGAATCATCCAGATAGGATGCTTTCTCTGGTGCATCTATAAAAATCTGTAAGAGTCTTTATGGACGTTATCAAATTTCTTTGGCCTCCTGAGGAAATAGAGGCTTTGTGCTTTTTTGATCATACTGGCAACATGGGTGGACCAGGACAAATTGTTGGTGATCATCACTCCCAGGAACTTGATACTGTTGATCATTCCCACCTCAGCACCATTGATGCAAAGTTAAAAATCACACAACACCATGTTAGAGTTCATCAGGCTTATTTGGAAGCATTAGCTTTCAGAGCGCTGCTCCTTCATCAGGTGGTTGCTGAGTATACTCCACAACCACCTGATGAAGGAGCAGTGCTCCAAATGTTAGTACTTCCAAATAAACTTGTTGGACAAAACCTGGTGGTGCGTGATTTTTAACTTTGTACACCCCAGTCCAACACTGGTACCTCCAGTCATGACTACCATTGATGCAGACAGGGTGTGCCCTCCACTCCACTTCCTGAAGTCAATGGCCAGCTCCTTCATTTTGCTCACATTGATGGAGAGATCATTGTCATTACACCTTGCTGCTAAGCTCTCTATCCCCTTCCTCATGTCTCATCGTTGTTTGATATCTGACCTACAACGGTGGTGTCATCAGCAAACTTGTAATTGGAGTTGGTGTGGAATTTGGCCATACTGTCATGTTCATATAAAGAGAATAGTAGGGGGCTCAGTATACAGCCTTGCGAGGTACCAGTGATGACGATCATTCTGGAGGACGTGTTGTTACCTATCTTTACTGGATGAGGTCTGTTGGTCATGAAGTTGAGAATCCAGTTACATCCACTTACATTAGTGGACCCGATGGGCTTTTATAACAACAAAAAAAAATGATAGTTGCCATTGAGGCTGAAGGATGGAATTCCCAAATGTTGAGTCGAATGGCAAGTACAAGCACCAATGGAAGTGCAGGATACACAGGAAGTCCAATTTGGAGGAACACAGAATTATCACAGGGGTATAAGGTTGCAGGATGTTACTGAGATTGGGAGGGATGAGACCAGAGAAGATCATTTGAATATGAGGTTCAGAACTTTGACATCAAGTCATTGCTGCAGCCAATGTAGGTCAAAAGAATAAGGTTCCACCTTATTACACAATTATATATAGAGAAATACTTCCTGGGCACTAATTTACTCAAGGCAATTATTATTTATCGAAATGTCCATTGGTATGAATCAACTGAGTGCTAATATAAACATTTACATGCGTAGACAGACATTATAAGTAAATAGAAAACGTATTTGCATTTAGTTTGGAATTTGCTGGCAGATAGACTCACTTGAGTGCCTATAGAGAAACTTTCTTAAAATATAATATAGTGGAACTAAAATAAGCTAAAAAAAGGAATGGTACAGCTCAATTTAAAGGAATTTTATATCCATTTTGGATAAAATAGACCTGCAATTTGTTTCAAACCAAACTAAATAGTCATTTTCAGAGTGTGCAACACCCAATGAATTTTTTTAAAAACCTTTAACCTATGCTGACCTTTTCAGTCACACAAAATAAAAACAGAAGAAGCCTCAAATTGCCTCGGGCTTTTCACAAGGATTCTGAAAGGAGAATAGAGTGTGAAAAAGCAGAAGTATTATTAATATTTTCACTGCAGCCAGATGTCAAATATTACAAGCAGTCATGCAGACCATTTCTTTCTGAATGTCTGTGAGAGTTTTGAGTTGATAACAATGTTGGTAAATTAACAAATTGGGCCATGACATAAGCTTCCACTGAGAAGGTCTTTCACAAACAAAAGTGATGTTTTCTCTGAAAACATTTCATTGTAAGCCATTCATCACTGCAAACGGCTTCTGGCAGTTTCCAGAGTGAGGATTTAGAGAAAGGGAACAGTGCGGCCTTTCCCTGTCACAAAGCCTGGTTTCCGATTATAAACTATTCACAATATAGAGAGCACTAAATCCAGTATTTTTACAGCTGTAGTTTGCTACAACTTACTATTCATTTCATACACTGCGATCCCATTCTACGGCATACAGTGTAGAACTGATGGCTGAGAAGGTCAAGCATGTGTTTTACTATTTTTTAAAATGTCTTTTTTATTAACTTTTACTGCGTTTCATCTGAATGTTACATCCTTCCTTAAAACATCTGCTAAGGAATACAGTTTCTGTCAAGCAATAAGTAGTGACAGCACTTTAAGAGAATATGCATGCCTTTTGCACGCTCTAGTCTGCACTGGAAGAAATGTCTTCCCCTCCCCCAGCTGGGCTATTTGTCAGTATATTCACATGTGTTAAATGGTCTGGGACCCCCTGATTTTCAGCAGCACAATGCGATTGTAAACAGCTCTTGTTGGATGTCTGGTCTCCTGGTCCGTGTTTCAGGGAGTTATAGGTCAACTCACAGATGTGTACATGAACCTGCTTTTGGATTAGTGGTGCTGGAAGAGCACAGCAGTTCAGGCAGCATCCAAGGAGCAGTAACATTGACGTTTTGGGCAAAAGCCTTTCATCAGGAATAAAGGCAGAGAGCCTGAAGCTAGACGAGGGTGGGGAGAAAGTAGCATAGAGTACAATAGGTGAGTGGGGGAGGGGATGAAGGTGATAGGTCAGGGAGGAGGGTGGAGTGGTTAGGTGGAAAAGGAAATAGGCAGGTAGGACAGGTCATGGGGACAGTGCTGAGCTGGAAGTTTGGAACTAGGGTGAGGTGGGGGAAGGGGAAATGAGGAAACTGTTGAAGTCCACACTGATGTCCTGGGGTTGAAGTGTTCCGAGGTGGAAGATGAGGCGTTCTTCCTCCAGGCGTCTGGTGGTGAGGGAGTGGCGGTGAAGGAAGCCCAGAACCTCCATGTCCTCGGCAGAGTGGGAGGGGGAGTTGAAATGTTGGGCCACAGGGCGGTGTGGTTGATTGGTGCAGGTGTCCCGGAGATGTTCCCTAAAGCGCTCTGCTAGGAGACGTCCAGTCTCCCCAATGTAGAAGAGACCACATCGGGAGCAACGGATACAATAAATGATACTAGTTGTTATGCAGGTAAAACTTTGATGGATGTAGAAGGCACCTTTAGGCCCTTGGATGGAGGTGAGGGAGGAGGTGTGGGCGCAGGTTTTGCAGTTCCTGTGGTGGCAGGGGAAGGTATCAGGATGGGAGGGTGGGTTGTAGGGGGGGGTGGACCTGACCAGGTAGTCACGGTCTTTGCGGAAGGTGGAAAGGGGTGGGGAGGGAAATATATCCCTGGTGGTGGGGTCTTTTTGGAGGTGGTGGAAATGTCAGCGGATGATTTGGTTTATGCGAAGATCGGTAGGGTGGAAGATGAGCACCAGGGGCGTTCTGTCCTTGTTATGGTTGGAGGGGTGGAGTCTGAGGGTGGAGGTGCGGGATGTGGACGAGATGCGTTGGAGGGCATCTTTAACCACGTGGGAAAGGAAATTGTGGTCTCTAAAGAAGGAGGCCATCTGGTGTGTTCTGTGGTGGAACTGGTCCTCCTGGGAGCAGATACGGCGGAGGCAGAAGAATTGGGAATACGGGATGGCATTTTTGCAAGAGGTAGGGTGGGAAGAGGTGTAATCCAGGTAGCTGTGGGAGTCGGTGGGTTTGTAAAAAATGTCAGTGTTAAGTCGGTCATCACTAATGGAGATGGAGAGGTCCAGGAAGGGGAGGGAGGAGTCAGAGATGGTCCAGGTAAATTTAAGGTCATGGTGGAATGTGTTGGTGAAGTTGATGAATTGCTCAACCTCCTCGTGGGAGCACGAGGTGGCGCCAATACAGTCATCAATGTAGCGGAGGAAGAGGTGGGGAGTGGTGCCGGTGTAATTACGAAAGATCGACTGTTCTACATAGCCAACAAAGAGACAGGCATAGCTGGGGCCCATACGTGTGCCCTCCAACACATCTCGTCCACATCCCGCACCTCCACCCTCAGACTCCACCCCTCCAACCGTAACAAGGACAGAACGCCCCTGGTCTTTGGTCTGGAGGAAGTGGGAGGATTTGAAGGAGAAATTGTTAAGGGTGAGGACCAGTTCAGCCAAACGAATGAGAGTGTCGGTGGAAGGGTACTGTTGGGGACATCGGGAAAGGAAAAAACGGAGGGCTTGGAGGCCCTGGTCATGGCGGATGGAGGTGTAGAGGGATTGGATATCCATGGTGAAGATGAGGCGTTGGGGGCCGGGAAAACGGAAGTCTTGGAGGAGGTGGAGGGCGTGGGTGGTGTCTCGAACATCTCGAACCTGCTTTTGCACATCCCAATGTTTCCCTGAATGTCCTGAATGTCTTGTATTAAGAAGTTCCAGAAAGAATCTCTATCAGACGGTCAGTTATGTGCAGGATGAAACACAATGAAAATCAGAAGCAAAAGGGAGAATGATGAAATAAAATAACACAAAGTTAGGCTATTAACTTTGATCAAAGTGTCTTTGACATTTGAAAATGACCAATAAGCAAAAAAAGAGGTGAAGGGATACAACAAAAATACAATATTAAAAAGATGAAAGGTTCCTCCGCATTTTAAAAGCTGTTTTGTGGAAACTTTGGGCAAATACCTTTTATATACAGCAACACTCAACCACAGATTCCACTCACATGCAGGGTTTAAATTGAATTATTCAGGAGCTACATTGACATTTAAGAAAATATTAGAGATTTAAAAGTTCTTAAGAACATGTAAGCCATTTTTCAAAGGATCACAAAGCACACTTATGCACAATGCTAAAATGCTTTTATGGTAAATGGCCACTTATTTTCAAAAGCACTTAAATGAAAATTGCAAATCTTCAACTACTACTTTCATTGACTGTGTCATGAAATTCCCCTGGAAAAATGTTCTCAACTTTGTTATCAAATCTCTTCACATATTCCAGCCCTCTCTATATCTGTATTATCCTCCACTCTCACACTTTCGATGATACCTGCACTTCTTGGGTTTTTTAAGAATCCCCGATATTAACCGCACCATCAGGACAATGCCTTTAGTTGTCTCCAAGTAAAGAACTGGAATACTCGCCCTACAACCGTCTGCTTGCTTCTCCATCTCACCTTCCACCTTTGCGACCCTCCTATGACCACATCTTTTGACTACATTTTTGGTTATCTAATCAAAGATCTCTTCACTTGATACAGTGTCATATTTATTTTTACAATACCCCTATGGAGGTTGTATTATTTTAACGGCCCTGCATAAAAATGAAGCCAGAAAGCCACATGTAACCTGTTTTCTTTTCAAAAGGTGATGATGGATATATTTTTCCTCCTCTGTAAGCAGTTTATGGAGTCACTTAGCAAACAATGAGTGCATGTTGTTTAGGCTTCTAGTAGTTTCTGATAAGCGCCTTGTGGGTAATTTGAATGGCAAACAGGTACAAGACTACTCACAAAGTAACAGCCATGTTCTTCCAGTGGTAGATATTTTCTAATCAGCTTGTTCATGGCACACTTTTTTTTATTCTATTACACACCTCTAGAACCTCAACCTGGGCCTCCTGGCCGAGAGATTGGAATGCTATGTTGCACCACAAGAGCCAACTTTGGTGAAAGTGCCTGTTACTTAATTATTGAGCAGTTTAACCATTAAGGTCCCTTTTTCAATCTCTGATCCATGCTTCAGCTCGCTGATCTTTACCAAAGACAAACAGATTTCTACAACTCACTACAGCTTTTCCAAAGTTGAAGCAAAAGTAATCAGTCAGGGTATGTATGATTGATAACCACTTATTAATCTATATTGGAAGTTGACATGGCTTGATTCCAAAACAGGAAATCCTGTGATGCTCCATAAGATCAGGTTACTTGCTGGAGCTTCTGTTAGCTTTGCACATTAAGAAAAATGACAATGATGAGATATCTGAAAGATATTGACTTCCAACAAAGTATACAGCTTCATCAGTCACTTCCTTAAAGGAAAAATGGAGGGAAACTTAAGGGAAATAATTAATTTGGAAACCACCGTTTCAACTTTAACCCTATGTATTGAGCAGAAATCAGCCACCCACTTAATGTTTGATCCGATCAGTTCCATTAACCTGAGGGCTTGCAAATTACAATTATTTTTATTCTGTCATGACTTGTGAGTATTGCCGGTAAGGCCAGAATTTGCTGTCCATTGCGAAATGCCCTTCAACCAATGCCTTCTTGTATGGCTTGAATCAATTGCGTATAGATGCAGAGGAAAGGCTCTAAAGTGAGCTCCAGGTTTGTGATGTAATGGTAATGAAGGTATGTATTGCAGAACCAGCCAAGACTAACTAATAATTGGGATGTGTTGCTGCTGACGATGACCCCTTCTATCATAAGCACAAACATCCCTTGCCACCTTTCCCTGTCCAGAAGCCCATCCTCATCGGGGAAGCTCCTAGTTATTTTTAATTAACCTTTTCAGATTTGTTCTGCCATATCCCCAGGACATGTGGTATTTGAACCCAGGCCTCCTTCGCTGAGAACTATGGATGCTACCACTGTGCCAGAAAATCTTACATCAATCTTGCCTCTATACTGGGTTTCAAGACTTGTTTTGTTAACAGTGACAGAGATCAATCACTAGTGATTTTAACAAGAAGCAAGAATGCTTGTCGTAATCACTATATATAATCGATTGCAAGATAGTAATAAGTACAAGTAACACTAACTAGTTAGAGATCTTAACAAAGCCTCTCAGGAACCATGGATAACCACATCAGGATCTTGAACTAACCTACTCATTTCGTGATCAGGTTAGTGGAGCTTAATGCAGTCTCTAACAGTAAGTCTTTCAGAATACAACGGTTACCTCCTTAATGGTTAGTTTCCAAGTCATGGATTTTTGTCAGTTGGAGAGAAACCTGCTGGTGGTAGTGTTGCATCCCTCTGATGTTCTGGTCCCTAGGTGTTAGAGGTCACGGTTTGAAAAGTGCTGTCGAAGGAGCCTGAGATGATGCCAATGTTGCTGCTGTACATCATTGGTAGAGAGAGTGAATGTTTAGGGTGACGGATGTGGTGGTAATCAAGAGGGCTGGTTTGTCCTAGGTGGTGTCAAGCAACTTAAATATTGTTGGAGCTGCACTCATTCAGACCTTGTGGATGGTGGACAGATTTTGGGGAATCCAAGAGATGCAGAATCGTTGCAGACAATTGTAGACTGGTCACAGAATGTCAAGCCTCTAACCTGTTCCACTTACCACACTATTAATACGGTTGGACCAGTCAGATTTCTGGTCAATTGTAACCGCGTTGGTGGTGATTGTACAACTGCAATCCCATTATGTCCAAATATCATTGAGTTACTTTTAAGAAGGCCTGAACAGGGAAATTGTTGTAATTTTACTGCTTGGTACATGCAGATTTACAGTCGAAAGTGTGGTGCAGGAAAAGCACAGTAGGTCAGGCAGCATTCGAGGAGCAGAAAAATCAACGTTTCCGGCAAAAGTCCTTCATTAGGAATGAGGCTGGGAGCCTCGGGGTTGGAGAGATAAATGGGAGGGAGTGTGGCTGGAGGGAAGGTAGCTGAGAGTGCAATAGGTGGATGGAGGTGGGGGTAATGGTGATAGGTTGGAGCGGAGGGTGGTGCAGGTAGGTGGGAAGGAAGATGGGCATGTAGGACAGATCATGAGAGCAGTGCTAAGCTGGAAGGTTGGAACTGGGAAAAGGTTGGGGGAGGGAAAATGAGGAAATCCACATTGATGCCATGGGGTTGGAGGGTCCCGAGGTGGAAGATGAAGTGTTTAGATTTTAATTTACATTTTTAAGATTCCCTACAGTGTGGAAACAGGCCCTTCAGCCCAACAATTCCACACCGACCCTCCAAAGAGCATCCCACCCAGACCCATTCCCCTCATTTACCCCTGACTAATGCACCTAACACTATGGGCAATTTAGCATGGCCAATTCACCTAACCTGCACATCTTTGTAACTGTGGGAGGAAACCGGAGCACCCGGAGGAAACCCATGCATACACGGGGGGAATGTGCAAACTCCACACAAACAGGTGCCTGAGGTGGGAATTGAACCAGGGTCCCTGGTGCTGTGAGGCAGCAGTGCTAACCACTGAGCCACCGTGCCACGTTCTTCCTCCAAGTGTCAGGTGGTAAGGGAGTGGCGATGGAGGATGCCCAGAACCTGCATGTCTTTGGCAGAGTAGGAGGGAGAGTTGAAGTGTTCGGTGGGGCTGGTTAGTGCAGATGTCCTGGAGATGTTCTCCGAAGCATTCTGGGAGTATCCTGGAGATGTTCTCTGAAGCGCTTCCTGGAGATGTTCTCTGAAGTGTTGTATCCCAGCCTCATTCCTGGTGAAGAACTTATACCCGAAACGTCGATTCTCCAGCTCCTCAGATGCTGCCTGAACTGCTGTGCTTTTCCAGCACCACACTCTCAACTCTACTCTCCAGCATCTGCAGTCTTCACGTTCGCCTACATGCAGATTTACAGTTGACCTAAAAATCAAGAAGACCTTTGGATAAGTGTAAAAGTGGTTCACAATGAACAGGAGTACTCTTTTGGGCCTGAGAGAAAGCTGTATCTTCCATCTCCCAGGTTTCATTTTCCTAAAAGCTGCCAACAGCTGCATTTAACCTGACACTGCTAGGGTTACCTTGTGCCGTCTTCCTGACCTTTCTTAGACTGGAACCAGAATAAGGACATTGAATCCCAGAAGTTAAAATTGGTGTAGTCTCTTCCTGCTTCCATCTTCACTGAGTAGTATCCCACCAAAACCTCTCCCAAGTTAAAATCCTCCCTCAATATCAATTCAAATTACAATTTCGGCAAAAAAAAAGATTCCTGCTTGACACATTAAGGAAATCCCATTTTATTGTCATAGACTATTGTCATAGCCAACTGAGCAAAAGTGTCCTCACTTTAGTACGTTCCTAGAAGTGAGAAAGCTTTGTCTTGAAAAGATATTTCTCAGTTGCAGTGAACAGCTAGTATATACAGGTTGTATTAGAAACAAGTCAATACACAACACATCCTTGTTTTAATACAAACCTGAATTAAACTAAAGGTATTGGGAACATGTACTTATACTTTTCGGGAACTCAGTCCCTTCTCTGATGATATTATCCTCATCAAAGAAATAAAGATGTCTTCAATTTCTTGTAGATGTGTGTTTGAAAGAATGTAATTCTGCAGTCTTTCACATTTCTGACAATCTTTATAAGGTCTATGATTGTATAAATTTTTAAGCTTTCTCTTTGAAAAATATTGTGAGCCCTGCGGAGGTTTATATGCGAATTTGACACTGTTCATCCACATTTGACAACACCTTAAAAAGGATTTGAGGGAACATGATCTGACAAAAGCTTTTATGAATTCATCACTGAAGATTTGTTAAGCCTGCTCTCAGCAATAGCTCAAGGAGAAAGAACACTATTCAAATAGAGATGAATTATGATCTTTCAAAAGATTACCACCATCTATAAACGGGTTTGTCCTGCAGCTAAACAGCTTTTGACCAGGTTACTTATGAATGTTACTGGTTCTGCTTGAGGGGAGGGAAAAATATGCAGTTTTTCCACTGATGTTGAATTTCTCTTGCGGAAACTGAAAGGGTTCTGTTCAGCATTGGTTGCAGTTTTAACATAGATGAACATACTCCAGCAACAGTTGACATGTGTTGCAATGATTTTAAATGGGTGAAAACTGAAGCAGGACGACAGATTGCTATGTGCTGAATCCATTATGGTTAAAGAACTGAATGCTTGCATTGGGCTATTTCTAACTCGTATTTTTAATAGCTGATACTTTTGGGCACAGAGTAATCTGAATGGAATTTTTTAAACTTTGTTTCTACACTAAAGAACAAGGAAAAACGTTTACATCCTAGGCAATACTTAATTAAATACACAGCTCTCACTCTATATGTAGATAAGGACTAATTTTATCTTAATGAACAGTTTTCTAAAGTGCCTTTTCCGAAACATTTTCTAACAATGCCAGGACAAATATTCACTTCAATTCAATGAAACAAGTATTCTGCAGATTAGAATGTTCCAAATGAATTACTCATGCATGTTAAAACTTTGGTGCTTGAATTGAAAGAAGGTAATTTGGTTCATATTGCAATCGAACATATCATGTTCTCTTTGAGCATAACTTGCTTCCTTCCTTGGTTTATTACAGAGGAATCAGGATTCATAAGGAAAATATTAGAATCTTTATTGACAACAGAAATTCCGCACTGACACACTTCATGTATCTTAAATTGACAAATATGGAATGGGATAGTTTTTTTTCTGGAGCTAAAATTATTGTGTGCGTAACAGCAACTTGCATTTATATAGCAGTTTGAATATAATGATGAAAGATGTTTCCCAGGAATATGGTCAAAAGTTTCAGGTTCTGCATTCAGACAGTATTTTGTAATATGCAAAGGAGAACTTCACAGTTGTGACCTGTATCAAATAATCACCACAGAAGGAACTGATTTAACTGTACACCATGTATAAGATCATAAGGAAAACAAATATTATTGCATTTACATGCAAATGTTAAGGTAATAAAAGAACCCCAAGTGGTTTCACAAGAGCAATAACAAACAAAACTTGATATTGAATCATATGTAATACAATGTGAGGAAAAATGTTAAAAACCTTGGTCATGGTTTGGTTTTAAGCAGTGTCTTAAAGGAAGAGATCAAGGGGGAAAAGGTAGAAAGAATTAGTTTGGAAAAACCTCCATGCTCCTCTCCAACCGATCACCTTCTTCACCTCCAACTGATGACCAACTTCATCCACTTATCACACTCTCAGCTACCTTCCCTCCAGCTCCAACCCCACCCCCCCTCCCATTTATCTCTGCACCCCCTTGGCTCACAAGCCTCATTCCTGATGAAGGGCTTTTGCCCGAAACATCAATTCTCCTGCTCCTTGGATGCTGCCTGACCTGCTGTGCTTTTCCAGCACCACACTCTCGACACTGGTAAAGCTTGTGTGCTTGGCAGTTGAAATCATGGCCATCGATGATGGAGTGATAAAAATCAGGGCTGCACAAAAGGCCAGTATTGAAAGGAAGCAGATATCTTGAAGGGTGTGTCATAAAGCTAGAGGGGTTTACAGACATAGGGAGGGTTGAGAGCATATTGCAACAAATTCCTATTTTAAAATAAAACTCCCAAAGCAAATATGGCCCTGATGTCACCCTCACCTCACTCTGGAGTTGAGCTCTTTCGTCCATGATTGAACTAAAGCTGTCAGGACATCAGGAGCTTAGTGGTCCTGACAGAACCCAAACTGAGCACTGGTCAGCTGGTTATTGTTATGTCATGCTGGTTGATAGCCCTGTGGATGATACACTCCTTCACTTCATGGATTATTGACTAAGAAATGCCTTTAGCTGGTTTGCTGGATAGAATGAAGGAGTAGTAATTTGATGAGGTAATAATTTGATGAATTGGATTTGTCCTGTGTTTTGTGCTCAGAATATAGCTGATTTTGCTTCCAATTTCCATCTTTCCTGCATGTTCAGCTGGTCCATCTCTGACTCCCCCTTTCCTTTCCTTGACTTCTCTGTTTCCATTTCTGAGAATAGGTTATCCATAGCTATCCATTACAAGCCCAATGGCAACCAGTTACCTTGACTACAGCTCTTCATACCTTGTTTCCTGCAAGGATTTCATTCCATTCCAGCCCAGTTTCTCCATCTCCATACCACCTTCCAACGGGCTTTCTCCAACTTGACCATTTTTTGCCTCAACTGAGGAATTCCTCCACTCACTCCCGCATTATGATTGATGGACCTTTAGATGCATTTGTCCCATTTCCCACACTACCACCATTTAGCAGGGACCATTACTTACATGACACCCCAGTCCACTGCTCTGCCACTCTTAACGCTTTTAACCCTGACCTTTCATTTTCTCCCTCCACACTGACCAAGGCCCCAAATATACCTTCCAGGTAAAGCAGCAATTCATTTGCACTTACTTAACTAATTTCCTTCTTTAAAATCTTGTCTACTGCATTTGTTGCTCACAATACATTGCATTCTACGTTGGTGAGATCAAACACAAGACATTCTTTAATTTAAAAATTATACTTTATTCATTAAAATATGGGTGGCACAGTAGCTCAGTGGTTAGCACTGCTGCCTCACAGTGCCAGGGACCCAGGTTCGATTCCCGCCTCGGGCAACTGTCTGTGTGGAGTTTGCACGTTCTTCCCGTGTCTGCATGGGTTTCCTCTGGGTGCTCCAGTTTACTCACACAGTCCAAAGATGTGCAGGTCAGGTGAATTGGTTGTGATAATTTGCCCATATTGTTCAGAGACTTGCAGGTTAGGTGCATTAGTCAAGGCTAAATGTAGAAAAATAGGGTTGGGGAGTGGGTCTGGGTGGGTTACTTTTCAGAGGGTTGGGCCAAATGGCCTATTTCTACACTGTAGGAATTCTATGATCATAACAGTAACTAAAGCTGCTCGGTATAGTCACATATGAAGAAACAAACAAACGGAATTTCATTCTATCCAGCAAACCAGCTAAAGGCATTTCTTAGTTCTGAGGAAGGGTGATTGCACCAGAAATGCTAACTGATTTCTCTTCACAGATGGTGCCGGACCTGCTGAGCTTTTCCAACAACTTCTGTTTTTGTCAAAAGCAAGATTTTTGTCAAAAGCATGCATTTGAGGAATCATGGGATAACTGAATGTCTCCCTATTTAACTTTGGCAGAAACATCTTAGGAGGTGATCTGTCACTTGGTGACAGCTGCCCCAAGCATTAGTGCATCCCTCAGTCCTGGGTTGTGCCCAGTCTGCTACACTCTGTCCAGGTCAACTTCTTACACTAAAAGATCAACAAGTTTCAGACAGACCAAAGACCGTCTTTCACTGAGTTGATGGTCCTCCTGTCAATGTTTATCTCAATGTACATCCAGGGGAACAGCTTGTAGAGGATAGAGTCTTGCATCACGAAGCCACTAACGATCAACTCTCTGCTCTATCTGCAATGACCCTGACCTCACCTCCCAGTTGTCATTTCTAGAAACCACCTTGCTTTCACAGCCAGCTGCAGTGTAGCAGGGAAGCACAATGCAAGCTCCAGAAGTGACATCTCATTTCCTGCTTAGGCATTTTATAGCCCCGAGGTCACAACATTGAATTCCATTCAGAGCCTGACCACATGACGCCTGTATTTTATTCTTATATTTTATCACCATCGCGCCCCCACCCCACACCTCCACAACCTTGTCTTTATGTTTTGTTTACTTTGCTCTTAGTAGAGAGGATCTGTTTTCTCCCTTTCACACCTTAATTTACACCCGGTTTACAGCTCTTTTACTGCCATTAACAACCTGTTTGTCATTTATGCTAGGCCTCTACCATCTGCCTCCTTCATCCTCCATTGCCTCTGTCAAAACTTTCTTTAAAAAAACATTTCCAATACCTTTCAATTTTGAGGAAAAGCCATACTGGACTTAAAACATTGACTCTGTTTCTCTGTCTACACATACTGCCGGACCTGCTGAGTTTCTCCAGCATTTTCTGTGTTTGTTTCAGATTTCCAGCACCCCCCCCCCCCCCCCCCCCCCCCCACACACACACACACACAGTATTATTGTTGTCCCCATACTGGAGCAGCTTGGCTCGGTCAGGGGTCACCAAGTTCTAGAGCACAAGTGTTCAGTACTGTTGCTGGATTGGTGTCAGGACCTTTGCAGTTTCCAATGCCTTCAGCCGTTTCTTGACATCACATAAAGTGAATCAAGTTGGATGAAGATGGGATCAAAAACTGAAATGCAGAGAAGGGTCACTGGACTTGAAACATTAACTCTGCATTCTCCCCACAGATGCTGCCAGAAGCAATTAACTGTTTTTGTTTCAGATTTCCAGCATCCCCAGTTCTTTCATTATTTAATGTGACTGAAGTCTGGCGTCTGTGATGATGATAATCTCCAAAGGATGATGGATGATTCACTCAACACTTGAGGTTGAAGTTTGTTACAAATGTCTCAGCAGGGCATCCCTATCATCAAGGATAGAGATATCTGTGGACCCTTCTCGTCCAGTGAGTTGTTTAATTATCCAAGACCATTCACAACTAGATGTGGCAGGATTACAAAGTTAGATCTTATCCATTGGTTATGGAATCATTTAGTCCTGTCGATCACTTGCTGCTTGTGCTCTTTGGTGAGTAGGGAATCTTGTTTTATAGCCACAGAAGAATCGACATCTCATTTTTAGGTACGCCTGGTACTGTGCCCATCAAATCAATATCATATGAACAAGCAGAAGAGACAATCTACCAGTAATGACAGGAAGATCCCATCTGTTTTATGTGTGCTTATGCAAAGTAGCACAACCTATCTATCAAAGGTTCAGAGCATGTATAAAAAGTGATGTAAAGTTGTAAAGGGTGTATGGATATCGTCATTGAATCTAAACTGTCCATTAATTAGTTGATTAGTCTTTTGCTTTTAAAGGTAATTTCATATTGACTGGCATTCTTTCCCACAATAACACATTTAAAGGCGTTCCCTTCACATTAATGGCTACTGGCCAAGTGCTGGAAATTGGGGTCAGAATAGTTAGGTAATTGTTTTCGACCAGCTCAGACTCAATGGGCCTTTTTCTGTGCTGTAGACCTCTATGAGCCTATAAATGGACAAACTTTCCAATTATATGGCACCGGGGCCATTGAAAATGAGGCATTAAAATGTGTCAGAAAGAGCTGTTAGATGTCATGCAAAACACCGAGTTGTTGATCACTAACACTCTATTCAGCAGCATCATCACCAGCAGAATGGTAATAAACAAGAGAACAGAACTCAGGAGTCATGGATACCTGCTTGAGTGCCAGCAATATAAAAATGTCTTTTGAGACGGCCTGGGCAAGTTGTGATCTGTAGAATCTACAATTCAGCACGTCTGACACCTGATAGGCTTGTTCTACAAGTGTCAGGTCTGTCTGAAGCAGATGATGAGAGGAAAGATTTACACAGAAGAATTCAGAGCCAGTTTTGAAGGACTACCCTGCAGGTGAATGTTTCAACAGGCCTGAGCTCCCTGATGTGCTGCTCGTGAAAGCTCAGGAAAATGAGCTGCATCAAAGAAGAGAACACATAAGAGAAAAGCCTTTGGATAACAGAAAAGATTTACAAGGATGTTGCCAGGGTTGGAGGATTTGAGCTATAGGGAGAGGCTGAACAGGCTGGGGCTGTTTTCCCTGGAGTGTCAGAGGCTGAGGTTTACAGAGGTTATAGAGGTTTACAAAATCATGAGGGGCATGGATAGGATAAATAGACAAAGTCTTTTCCCTGGGGTGGGGGAATCCAAAACAAGAGAGTAGAGGTTTAGGGGGAGAGGGGAAAGATATAAAAGAGACCTAAGAAGCAACTTTTTTCACATGTGTATGGAATGAGCTGCCAGAGGAAATGGTGGAGGCTGGTACAATTACAAGATTTAAAAGGCATCTGGATGGGTATATGATTAGGAAGGGTTTGGAGGGATATGGGCCGGGTGCTGGCAGGTGGGACTAGATTGGGTTGGGATATCAGGTTGGCATTAACAACTTGGACCGAAGGGTCTGTTTTTGTGCTTGTACATTTCTATGACTCAATGACTCTATGATTCTAAATTGTGTGAAATCAATACAGTTTCTGCAATATGCAATGATTTACATACTGAAATGAAACAAAGGGCTAGGTTAAAAGACGAATATACTGTACTCTTTGTTTTCTAACTAGTTTGTTTACAAGTACTGGGGACCTCAGTTGGCAGAATGCTAGAACCTGGAATGGGACAGTCATGATGTGCAGTGACAGAGTATGCGATGACAGTAGGTCATTGAGTTGGACAGGGAGAAAGTGAAGACTGCAGATGCTGAAGATCAGAATCGAGAGCATGGTGCTGGAAAAGCACAGCAGGTCAGGCAGCATCCGAGGAGCAGGAGAATCGACGTTTCGGGCATAATTCCTAGTGAAGGGCTTATGCCTGAAATGTCGATTCTCCTGCTCCTCGGATGCTACCTGACCTGCTGTGCTTTTCCAGCACCACACTCTTGACATAGAGTTATACAGCACAGAAACAGACCCTTTGGTCCAATCCATCCATGCCAACCAAATGTCCCACATTAATCTAGTCCCATTTGCGAGGATTTGGCCCATTTAGGTGTTTGCCAATAATGGATAAGTTCAATTTATTTGAGGTGTGAATCTCAGAAATTCGTACACCCTCTAGGATGCATGAAGGGGGACAATATTTCAGGATGTGTGTCAAAAGCCAGAGTTTGGAAGGACTGTGTAGTGACCACAAAAATATTACAATATCCACTGATCTCTGGGTGTCACCAAAAGGAATACTATGGGCATCATTCCATGAGATAACAAGGCAGGGAGAATATCACACACTCACCTGCCACAGGGATAAAAGATGGGTGCTCTGGTGTCAGCTAGCCACACAGTGTTGTGACATAGGGGAGACAGTCAATTAGGATCTACCCACTGGTAGGCAGGATCCTGATGCAGGAGGGGCAAGTGATGCACCAAACAGCTCCACCACCTTGTGGCCAACCACTTCAACTCCCACTCCCACTCCACGAAGGACATACAAGTCCTCAGCCTCCTTTCACTGCCAACTCCTAGCCTCCCGATGCCTGGAGAAAGAATGCCTCATCTTCCGCCTTGGGACCCTCCATCCATTTGGCATCAACATTGCTTTCACCAGTTTCCTTCCATCCCCTCCCCCCACCTCATCCCAGTTCCATTCCTCCAATTTGGCACCATCCTCTTGACCTGTCCTACCTGTCCGTCTTCCTTCTCACCTCTCTGCTGCACCCTCCCCACCGACATATCACCATCACTCCCCACCTGCATCTACCTATCGTCTTCCCAGCTGCATTCCCCCCAGCCCCATTCCCCCTCCTATATATATCTCTCAGAACCTTCTCCCCACCACATTCTCGATGAAGGGCTTATGCTGGAAACGTTGACTCTCCTGCTCCATGGATGCTGCCTGACCTTGCTGTGCTTTTCCAGTGCCACACTTTTCCACCCTGATGCAGCAAGCCCAATCAGAAGGCCTGCAACATGGGAGCTGGCAGCACCACCACAGGTCATGAAGGCATCTCAAAATAGGGGCACTTTCTAAAGCCTTTAATGGTAGAAAATAAAGAACAGTTGCAAGCAGTCAAGCATTGCTTGTGACTCTGGTTGTGGCTTTAATGTAGCTGTGATTCCAAATCGGAAAGATTAGGGAAGGCGCTGGCAGCTCCTTAGCTCAGGTGCCTCCAGGTATTTATTGTGCTCTCTTCAGAGGGATTCCTATCCAATAGCTGGAAAATCATGGCAACTCCAGTGACCTGCCCCAGTTGGCACCTTAATGAGTTTGATTGATTATTGGTACTGCTATGGCCACCAGTAACGTTGCTCAGAAGTATGAACATGACAGAGAGCTGACTTGAGGCACGATATTCAAGTTTTGTTCTCATCTCACCTTCAACCTTGACTGTGTAGGGCTGGTTCGGTGCTGCCTGAGTGCTCTTCTTGTTATAATTGCATTTGGTGTGTAGCTACCCAGTACTGTGAACCCATCATCACAGTGCCATGTAGAAAGCACTAGCACTTTTAATCCACTTCACAAAAGCCTTTCAGTTCTGTCAATAGTGAGGTGTAACGGAGTGTCCTCAAATTTTGCTCCCACAGAAATTCATCACTATCTTTTGTCTGCTGCATGACATCATGCAAGCCTCATGGAGCACCACAGTACTCTGTCCTCTTAGTAACCGATTGCTAGGCCAAAGCTCAAAGTAGTCAGCTTGTTTTGGGAGTTATGTGTCAGGCACGTTGATAAGTAGCCTGACATTGCTGTTGATTGTGCCTCGATGCTGGCGATCTTGGCTTGAGAGATTACTCTGATACTGACATGCCTTTCCTCCCATTGGTCTTTCAGGATTTTGCAGAGGCATCATTGGTGATATTTCTCCAAGGATTGTGTGCTATAAGTGGTCCATGTCTCCAATTACACACAAGAGGGGAGGAACATGCTGAAGTGTCGATCATGGGAAGAGGGGCTAAGCAAGACTGTGCCATTGCACCAGTGCTCTTCTCCATTTTTATTGCCACAACACTCCAGCTCACGTCTATGCAGCTTTCTGTTAGAATGGGGCTAACCTATTGGAGTGGAAACCATTGAATCTACATCACCTACAATTGAGAACCAATATCACTCCAAACTTTGTCATCAAACTGCAATATATAGGTAGTATTTGCATGTATGCAGACTCAGAGTCCAAGCTCTAGTGCCTATAGTGTTATGTGCATTAGTCAGAGGGAAGTGGATCTGGGTGGGTTACTCTTTGGAGGGTTGTGTAGACCTGCTGGGCCGAGGGGCCTGTTTCCACATTGTAGGGAATCTAATCTATCAAAGATTCTTTTCTTCCAAAGTTGCACTGGAACACTGTAGGCAATGTTGAGTTCCATCAGCTATTTGTTCCCATGCTGTGAGAACATGGTCAAGACATGAAAAGTGGTATTAGTGTCCAATTGTGGATCAGGATAGTTGAAGTGTGGCTCAGCAGGACCAGGCTGAATGAGATCCTTTGTCTTCTGGATATTCAGTCTAATGCCTGTACTTTCATATGTTATCACAAAAACAAAGTTTAGAGCTTGGACTCTGAGTCTGCATACACACAAATACTATCCAGCATCGAGGCACAATCAACAGCAATGTCAGGCTACTTATCAACGTGAGCTGAAAATGTGTTGCTGGAAAAGTGCAGCAGGTCAGGCAGCATCCAAGGAACAGGAGAATCGATGTTTCGGGCATAAGCCTGACCTGCTGCGCTTTTCCAGCAACACATTTTCAGCTCTGATCTCCAGCATCTGTAGTCCTCACTTTCTCCTACTTATCAACGTGCCTGACACATAACTCCCAAAACAAGCTGATTACTTTGAGCTTTGGCCTAGCAATCAGTTACTAGGAGGACAGAGGAAACATTGAAGGACATCCTTAAAACCTCCCTGAAGGATATACAACATTCCACTGGTTCATGAGAATCTCCTGCCCTTTCAGTAAGGGAATCAAAGTTTAGTAACAGCATGAGGGACTATGCAAGCCAACATTACTGTAAATGGCAATTTCCTTCCTCCATTTCCTTTAACAGGCTCTTTTCTCCCTTTATTCCTTCACATGAGTGTTTGTTGTACATCACTATTGCTCTTGAACTGAATAACATGCTAGGCCATTTACAGAGCAGTTTAATGTAGGTTTAGAGTCAAGTGTATGCCAGACTGGTTAAGGATGATGCTTTGTCATTCCCGAAGTTGCATTAGTGAATGAAGTAAATGATGGACACTGAACCCATGTTCCAAACCATTAGTCTGGCTCTCTGGATTCCTAGTTCATTTATATTATTACCACTTCACCTCCATCTCCTTCTCTGGAACTCAGCTATCTCACTCACACCTGGATTTGTGCTAATTCTTTTGGGGGCTCAAGAAATCCTGGGGCAGATATCTTATCCACATCCACATCCAGAAAATCATTAGCCGCTATTTCCACCACCTTCAGCAAGATGCCACCACTAGACACATATTCCCCTCCCCTCCCTTGTCCCCCTTCTGCAGGAACCGTTGACTCCAGGACACCCTGGTGCACTCTTCCTTCACTCCCAACATACCCCACAGCCCCATAGCACGTTCACCTGCAATACCAAAGGCGTAATACCTGCCCATTTACTTCCTCCCTCCTCAGTACTTTCCAGATGAAGCAGCATTTTATCTGCACTTCATGCAATCTTCTGCATTGGGGAAAGAAAGCGTAAACTGAGTGATCGCTTCGCAGAACACCTACGTTCTGCTCACAAAAAAGACCCTGTGCTTCCAGTTACCTGCCACTTTAACACACCACCCTGTTCCCTGGTCAGCATTTCTGTCTCAGGCTTGTTGCAGTGTCCCAGAAGAGCTTAATGCAAGCTGCAAGAACAGCATCTCACCTTTCACTTGGGGACCCTGTAGCCTTCAGGATTCAATATCAAGTTGAATAACTTTAGTGCTTGTACTCTCCTATGCCCCGGCCCGCACCCTCACACACAAGGCCTTGAGATCACATAGTCCACTTTTCCGCACAACTCATTGTCAGCCCCAAACAGTCTCCATTAACATCTATTCACCCTCCTAGCCAGATCGTTATCCACACTGTTGTGTGAACAACTATTCTTCTCTCTTTTTGGCCTCTATCCCCAGTAATCCCCACTCCTTATCCCACACCCCACCCTACCTTCTGCAGTGGTTAGCACTGCTGCCTCACAGTGCCAGGGACTGTTGTGGAAAGAACATCCAATACTTTGTGAGAATTACCAGGAGATGCAGAAAATCCTTCATGAAGTTAAACTTTTATTTGCAAATACAAGCTGTGACAATCAGAAAATGGCTTCCCGATTCTTGGGGCCACTACATTTGATACTTTTCTAATTCCGGTGCTTATCTGATAGCATTAGCATAACCAATCATACTAGCTTGCTTTGTCTCTCTAAACTAGTCGCCTTCTCCCATCCTGGTTTGCTGTTTAGACTTAACCTATCACATTACACCACTATCATCTTTAGCATTGGCTCATCTATCATTGATTTAACTAGCCTGTCATAGTGTGCTACCATTATCTGTTACTGGAGCCCTGCAACATGATCCTGTGCATGCATTACACCAAAAAGTTAACTACATAACTGCAAATTAACTTCCATATGACTCGGGTTGAATTCTACCCTTGGGCAACTGTCTGTGTGGAGTTTGCGCGTTCTCCCCATGTCTGTGTAGGCTTCTACCAGTGCTCTGGTTTCCTCCCACAGTCCAAAGATGTGCAGGTCAGGTGGATTGGCCAAGCTAAATTTCCCATAGTGTTCAGTGATGTGTAGATGAGGTGCAATAGCCATGGGAAACGTAGGTTCACAGGGAGAGTGGGATGGGTTTGGGTGGGATGTTTTTCAGAGGGTCAGTGTGTACTTGTTGGGCCAAATGGCCTGTTTCCACACTGTAGGGATGCTGTGGAATAAAAACTGACATTTTTCTAGCTACCATCAGTTCTGAGGAAGGGTCAACGGACCTGAAACATTAACTCTGATTTCTCTGCACAGATGTTGCCAGACTTGCTGAGCTTTCCAAGCAATTTTTGTTTTTATTTCAGATATTTTAAATTTGCTAATCTTAGAAGCATTAAATCCCCACAGTGTGAAAAGAGGCCTTTCAGCCCCTCAAGTCTGCACTGACCTTCAGAGCAGTATCCCACCCAGACCTAGCCCCTTACCCTATCGGAGCTTGCGCATCTTTGGACTGTGGGAGGAAGCCAGAAAACCTGGCGGAAACCCACACAGACACGAGGAGAACGTGCAAACTCCACACAGACAGTAGCCTGAGGCTGGAATTGAAACCAGCTCCCTGGCGCTGTGAGGCAGCAGTGCTAACCACTGAGGCACCGTGCTGCTCAACTTGCTTTCAACTAAATACATAGCATCCCATCAGGTTGCTGTAGGTGATTAAATCCATCAGCAGTAGACCATTTCCCACACAGCAGATGACAAGTTCACAATCACAGGCAGAAATACCTCTGACAGCATGTCTTCATTATTCAAATTAATCTGAACCCAAAAAATTAAGCAGGGACTGAGCTTATGTGGTTGGACATTGGGGAACACGTCTAGCCCATTTATGTTGCTGACTACACCGTTAAGCGAAAACCTAGCATCTAAGATATCACTGATGAAAACATTTACACCCCTGATTTCACCAATATGCAAATTGAACAGACAACATTGAAGATTTGGATAAATATAAAAAAGGTTAAGATCATTTGAGTTGCAAAGTTACCTACACTGTGAGACTGCCAGTTGAATGACCTTGTTAAGCATAGTAACAGAAATAAGACTTGACATCAAACATTACTGGCATGAAACTTTGAATGAAAACCAGCTGAATGGCTCAGAAAAGAATTGCAGCAGTCAGAAACCACAGAAATTATGTATTAGAGTGAAAAATTTTATAGCTTAATTCTAAGTTGACATCATCATGTTTGTCATTCAAAATATTGGACACATGTTTCCAACTATCTGGCTCTTTTCTGTCTTGTGTGTCTGGATGGGGGAGGGTTTACTTTTAGCAATGTTTATTATTTGTACCAAGAATGGTTAAATAATGACCTCCAGCAATAGCTCAGTAATGGGATTTTATTTCCTTCACTCAAATGACCCAGAGCTAGTCGGGCTGTAGACTCAGAAGGAAACTTCTTGTCTAATAATATGAACAGAATGGCTTTTCTCCTCTGATTTTCTGACAGAAAAAGCTCAATATAACAGCACTGGATACATTGTGCTTTGATCCAATGACACAAAAATCTCTATTACTTAAATCACAAACCATGTTCTCTGCATAAAAGGGAGTAAAACTTCTTTTGGTATGTATTTAAAGAGATTATTCTTTCATTTATTTATAATTTGCCAACATTCCTCGCCACCCCCTTTTCTAATTGCATAACTCTCTGGGTTCATAAGGAAGCATACTGTTATAACAGAATTTTCTAATATGTGTCCCCATTAACAATTAGAGTGCTAAAACAGATCATCACTATTAAATGTGTTCTTATAAGAAGTCCTTATGTCTTCCTAAAAATGTTCATTTTGAAAAGTATGGCATTTTTTTAGTTGTGATTGTTTTACTTATCCATGATACAGCAAGGTTATATTGTGAACAATACAGACAAAGTGCTATCTTTCATTTCTGATTTGTGCTGTGTTTGCTAACCAGAGCTAGAAAGGACAAACAGGAGCACCATGGCTTAAACAGAGCAATATTAAGCAAGATTCCTATTGCAGATAGATATCCTAGGAGTGTAGGTTGGGTGAAGAGAGAATCATAGTAGGTTATGATGTTCCAGCAGAGTAATGGGTTGCCAAATTCGTGACCAGTTTTACATGTGAACAATGATTACAGGTGGTATGGTGGCTCAGTGGTTAGCACTGCTGCCTCACAGCACCAGGGTCCCAGGTTCGATTCTAGCCTCAGGCGACTGTCTGTGTGGGAGTTTGCACATTCTCCCTGTGTCTGTGTGGGTTTCCTCCGGGTGCTACAGTTTCCTCCCTCAGTCCAAAGATGTGTAGGTTAGGTGAATTGGCCATGCTAAATTGTCCATAGTGTTAGGTGCATTAGTCAGAGGGAAATGGGTCTGGGTGGGTTACTCTCCTGAGGGTCGATGTGGACTGGTTGGGCCGAAGGGCCTGTTTCCAAACTGTAGGAAATCTAATCTAAAAAAATTAATTAGGAAAAGTGCCAAGAGTGAGATGAGTGCCTGTGGAATCAGACAAGGAGATATGAAGAGAACAACGAAATTCATAAGAACAAGGAGAGGCAACATCTATTTGGATGGGAATTAAATATGAAGAATGTCTTAGAAAATTGCATGACGTCACAAATTTGTAAACTCATACATACGTCCCGGCAAACAGCACAATGTTTTACAGAGGGTCCCCAATTTACAAACATCCCACTTACAAACACTCATACTAACAAACACAATTCCATGCAGGGGTGTAATTTTAAAGAACCAACATATGAATCTTTCCTGTACATAGAAACACTTGTTTCGTATTGCCCTGCATTGTGTTCCAACTTGTGTACAAATTGACTTGCAAACAAACTCCGAATGGAGCCCATTTGCATCCATGGACTGCATATGGATAGAATTGAAACTGAGTTGTGACACTTGCTCGAAATAAAAGGATCAGATTACAACAGGATCTTGATGAGATGGGCCAATGGGCTGAGAAGTGGCTGACGGAGTTTAGATTAGATGATTAGATTAGATTACTTACAGTGTGGAAACAGGCCCTTCGGCCCAACAAGTCCACACCGCCCCGCCGAAGCGCAACCCACCCATACCCCTACATTTACCCATTACCTAACACTACGGGCAATTTAGCATGGCCGATTCACCTGACCTGCACATCTTTGGACTGTGGGAGGAAACCGGAGCACCCGGAGGAAACCCACGCAGACACGTGGAGAATGTGCAAACTCCACACAGACAGTCGCCCAAGGCTGGAATCGAACCTGGGACCCTGGCACTGTGAGGCAACAGTGCTAACCACTGAGCCACCATGCCACCAATCTAGATAACTGTAAGGTGCTGCATTTTGGGAAAGTAAATCTTAGCAGAACTTATGTACTTAAAGGTAAGGTCCTTGGGAGTGTTGTTGAACAAAGAGACCTTGGAGTGCAGGTTCATAACTCCTTGAAAGTGGAATCACATATAGATAGGATAGTGAAGAAGGTGTTTGGCATGCTTTCCTTTACTGGTCAGTGTATTGTGAAGAGGAGTTGGGAGGTCATGTTGCAGCTGTATAGGACATTGGTTAGGCCACTGTTGGAATATTGCATGCAATTCTGGTCTCCTTCCTATCGGACAGATGTTGTGAAACTTGAAAGGGTTCAGAAAAGTTTTAACAAAGATGTTGCCAGGGTTGGAGGATTTGAGCTAAAGGGAGAGGTTGAATAGGCTGGGGCTGTTTTTCCTGGAGCGTCGGAGGCTGAGGTTATAGAGGTTTATAAAATCAGAAGGGGCAAGGATAGGATAAATAGACAAAGTTGTTTCCCTGGGTGGGGGAGTCCAGAACTAGAGGGCATAGGTTAAGGGTGAGAGGGGAAAGATATAAAAGACACCGAAGTGACAACTTTTCCACGTAGAAGGTGGTACATGTATGGAATGAGCTGCCAAAGGAAGTGGTGGAGGCTGGTACAATTACAACATTTAAAAGGCATCTGGATGGGTATATGAATGGGAAGGGTTTGGAGGGATATGGGCCGGGTGCTGGCAGGTGGGACTAGATTGGGTTGGGATATCTGATTGGCATGGATGGGTTGGACTGAAGGGTCTGGTTCCATGCTGTACATCTCCATGACTCTATGAATGTGTCTGTAAACGTTCAGCAAGTTTCCCTTAAGGAAGTATAATTGACAATTAATTAGTCATTTTCAGAGTGGAAAGTAATGATGAGTGAGTATCGAAGGAATCATTGCTTGAGCCCCAGCAGTTCAGAATGTACATCAGCGATTTGAATGAGGGGGTGGAATCTTCTCAGGCTCTGAGTAAGGTAGGCTATGGAGTGATGAGTGAGAGAATCGGGCAAGACATTAAGATCATCTCAGTGCATATTGTATGATATTTTCCAGTAGTGTGATGATATTCTCATGAGGTAACAGTGAATTCCCAATTGACAATCAATATTGCTTGTTAATCACTTTGTTAATTTTTTTAAATCACTACAGCCCTCTGGCCCAATAAATTCTCACCAACCCTCCGACGAGTAACCCACCCAGATCCTACTTTATACTTCTCTCTGACTAACCTACCTAACTTACACAGTCCTGCACACTATGGGCAATTTAGCATAGCCAATTCATCTAACCTGCACGTCTTTGAATTGTGGGAGGAAACCGGAGCAAACCCTAGCAGACACGGGGAGAATGTGCAAAGTCCACAGAGACAGTCATCCGAGGCTGGAATCGAATCCAGGTCCCTGGCGCTGTGAGGCAGCAATACCAACCACTGCTGGCGGAACTCACCACAGCTTGTGACCTTACCGAACTCACCAAGCAAATTAGACATTGGGAAAATTCAACATGGGAACTAAAATGGGTGCTTGGCAGGTTCAGCTTGCTGTTTGCTGCAAAAGACTTCTATGCAAAAGGGCACCAAAATTTTGGCTATGGTCTATTGGCATTGACCAACTACACCAGTCTCCATGGACTTTGGCACCCAACATGTGCCAGCCTCTATGAATCTTCGTGGCACATGTCTGATCCATTTTCAAGATGTTTCTGCACATCAGTGCTGCATCTGGAGATCTAAAATAGATAATCATTATCAGATGAGTTTTCATAAGAAGACTTTATTTCTTACTTAAAAAAAAGCTCATTTGAAAAATCATGGCTCTTTTTGTTCCAATTGTTTTCTATCTCGATGATACAGCAAGGTTGAATTGTGAACCATACTGACAAAGTGTAATGTTTCATTTCTGATTTGGGCTGACTTTGCTAACCATTGCCACAGAGTGTCAACAGGAGCATCCATGCTTTACAGAGGAGTAGCAATTGTATTGATAATGGACTGTATCATTGTAATGCAGCAGCAAGGACATTTTGCTTTCAGGGACATGCAGTCAGCTCATTGACTGGGCCAGACTGTACTTCTGGGTTCTTCATTCATCGCTATAGTGTTCACTCACTCTGAATCTTCCTGGATGCTTGCATTACCTTTCCTCCTCTTTTGCACATTGTCCTCTCAGCCAGTAATGCCAGGCTTAATATACAACTAAAAGCAAAATTCTGTGGATGCTGGAGAATCTCAGCACATCTGTGGAGTTTGCTCTGAGTCTGATATAACTGTGTTTCAGAACTGAAATGGGTTGAAAAATGATGGCTTTTATACTTTTGACAGCGGCGGATAAGGAGTGGGGGGAACAGATGATGTGGGGGGTCAAGGTAGGGGATGTTTCCCATTTCAGTAAACCAGCTTGATCTCACGTTAATATTTCTGTCCTGGAGTGGGGCAGGAGTGGGGCATGATCTGCTCTGTAACAGCTGAAATGCCAATTTGTTTGGAAGCAAAGAATATTTGTCGATGGATATTTTTCCGTCTAGAGGAAGGGGTCAGTAGTAGAACCGTTGCTTTTCCTGATATATATTAATGATTTAGATCTTGGTGTGCATGGAACAATTCCAAACTTTGCAAATGGCACAAAAATTGGAAGAATTTAAAACTGTGAGAAGTACAGTGTACAACTTCAGAAGGCCATTAAAATGTTAGTGGGGTGTCAGATGAGTTTCAATACAAAGAAGAGTGAGTTGATGCATTTTGGGAGGAAGAACATTGGAAGACAATATAAAATAGGGGGTTCAATTCTAAGAGTGGTGGAGGAGCAGGGGGACCTGAAGATATATGTGCACAGATCGTTGAAAATGGCAGGACAGGTAGGGAGAGCAGCAGGTACAGCATACAGTGAAGTGTTCTTGGCTTTGTGAGTAATAGAATAATCCAAGGATGTGCAGGTCAGGTGAATTGGCAATTCTAAATTGCCCATAGTATTGGGTGCATTAGGCAGGGGTAAATATAGGGTGGGGGAATGGGTCTGGGTGGGTTGCTCTTCGGAGGGTCATTATGGACTTGTTGGGTCAAAGGGCCTATTTCCATATGGTAGGGAATTTAATCTAAACGAGGAGGTGATGTTGAACTTGTATAAGACACTTATTAAATCTCAGCAGGAATATTGTGTACACTTCTGGGTGACACATTGTAGGAAGAATGTTAATGCATGAGAAAGAATGCACAAGTGGTTTACAAGAATGATTCCAGGAATAAGGAACTTCAGTAACGAGGATAGATTAAAGAAGTTGGGACTATTCTCCATGAGGAAACGAATGCTGAGAGGATATCTGATAAAAGTTTTCAAAATCAAGAGCAGGCTAGATACAGTAGATAATAAGAAAATGATTCTTCATTACAAAAAGAACAAGAACAAAAAGGTACAAATTTAATATAATGTGGAAAACAGGCAAAGGTGAAGTGAGGAATTTTTTTTTCACTCTGCAAATAGTGAGCATATGCAATGGATTTCCTGGAACTGTGGTGGACACAGGTTTAATTAAAGCATTCAAGAGGGTATTGGATGATTATTTGATTAAGAATAATGCACAGGGGTATAAGGAAAAATCAAATGATTGGCATGTCATTTCATCATTTATATAAATGATTTGGATATGAACTTAGGAGGTATAGTTAGTAAGTTTGCAGATGAAACTAAAATTGGAGGTGTAGTGGACAGAGAAGACGGTTACCTCAGATTACAATGGAATCTTGATCAGATGGGCCAACGGGTTGAGGAGTGGCAGATGGATTTAATTTAGATAAATGTGAAGTGCTGCATTTTAGGAAAGCAAATCTTAGCCGGACTTATACACTGAATGATAAGGTCCTAGGGAGTGTTGCTGACCTTAGAGTGAAGGTTCAAAGCTCTGTGAAAGTAGAGTAACAGGTAGATGGGAAAATAAAAAGGGTATTTGGCATGTTTTCCTTTGTTCATCAGAGTACTGAGTACAGGAGCTGGGAGGTCATGTTGCAGCTGTACAGGTCATTGGTTAGGCCACTTTTGGAATATTGTGTGCAATTCTGGTCTCCTTCCTATTCGAAGGATGTTGGGAAACTTGAAAGGATTCAGAAGAGATTTACACCCCAAGAATGTTGTCAAGGTTGGAGGATTTGAGATATAGGCAGAGGTTAAATAGGCTGGGGTTGTTTTCCCTGAGGCGTCGGAAGTTGAGGGGTGACCTTATAGATATTTATAAAATCATGAGGGGCGTGGATAGGATAAATAGACAAAGTATTTTCCCTGAGGTGGGGGTGTCCAAAACTGGAGGGCATAGGTTTAGGGTGAGAGGGGAAAGATATAAAAGGGACCTAAGGGACAACTTTTTCACGCAGAGGGTGGTACATGTATGGAATGAGCTGCCAGAGGAAGTGGTAGAGGCTGGTACAACTGCAACATTTAAACAGTATCTGATGGGTATATGAATAAGAAGAGTTTAGAGGGATATGGGCCAAGTGCTGGCAAATGGGACTAGATTAGGTTTGGCTATCTGGTCGGCATGGACAATTAGGACCAAATGATCTGTTTCCGTGCTGTATATCTGTATGACTCTTTGAGGTAATAATGCTTATTTAACAAACTGATGTAGGCAGGATGGGCCAAATAGCCTTCTCCTGTTGCATTCTGTACCACAGATGGCTGGAGAGGTCAAGTCACTGACTATATTGAAGAAAGAAATCAACAGCTTTCTAGAACCACGAAGAGCTTAGTGGGTTTTGGGAGAGAAAAGGAGCATGGTATTGAAGTAGAGGTTCAGAGAAATTGTGAGAGGGATACAGACAGCTATAATGCGATATTGATAGGCTAAGTAAGTGGACAAAATATTGGCAAATGGATTATAATGTAGGAAAATGTAAAGTTGCTTAATTTGGAAGCAATAACAAAAGAGCAGAGTATTATTTAATTAGAAAAAACTGCAGAAAGCTTCAACACAAAGGGATTTGGGGTTACTTGTGCATGAAACTCAGAAAGCTTGCACATGGTGCAGCAGATAATCAGGAAGGCTAATGGAATGTTGGCTGTCACTTCAAGGGGGTTAGAATATAAGAATAAGGAAGTCTTACTGTACAAAGTACTGGTGAGACCACATCTGGAGTACTGTGAGAAACATTGGTCCCCTTATTTCTGGAAAGATATCATTTTATTGCAGGCAGTTCAATTAAGGTTCACTGGAATGATCCCTGGTATGAAGGGATTGTTTTATGAGCAAAGGTTAAACAGGTCGGGATTCTATTCATTGGAATTTACAAGAATTAGAGTTGATCTCTTTGAAACATATTAGATTCTTATGGGTCTTGACAGGGTAAATGCTGAGAGGATATTTCCCTCATGGGAAAGGCCAGGACCAGAAGGCTAATCTCAGAATAAAGGGGCACTGATTTAAGACTGAGATGAGGAATTTCTTCCTCAGAGGGTTGGGAGTCTTTAGAACTCCTTGCCACTGAGAGCAATGGGTGTAGACTCCTTGTGTATGTTTAAGAGATAGATAGATCCTTGATCAGGAGGGGAATCGAGGGTTAGAGGGCAAATGCAGGAAAATGGATGTGAGGAATGTCAGATCAGCCATGATGCAAATAAAAGGCAGAGCAGGCTGGGAGGGGCTAGTGGCCTATTCCTGTCCCTTTCTCTTCTGGCCTTATGGTCTCATGTTGAACAGGTTCAAAGGGCTGAATGTTCTATTCCTGCTCCGAGTCTCTGTTTCCTGTCTGGGAATTATGAAAATAATCACAAATTGTTGGCTGTTCTATATGCAGCCAGCTGCCAGTTGGTTGAGGTGACACTACAGTGCATTACTATAGGTAGTAATGTATAAGAAAATGGCTCAATTTTCAAATGCTACTGACATTCATGTTGCATTTTTATGTTTTACAATATCATCAGAACCTTCAAGTGAATTACTGATTTGTGACGAACTGCCAGGCATCCTTCATAAATTCCCTTATTATTTCATGGACTCAGTGAAAAAAGTGTTATACAGGATAACAGTGCTAAATATAACTTTATTCATCGACATACATCCAATCCTCATACCTGCAATCCTGTGAGAACTGGCAAAGCAACTCTCCTCATCAGTGATTTATGTTATTACAGTTGAAATTCTGATCCAGTGCTTCAATGCAATTTTGGGAGGGGAGGGGCATTTATTTCAAAAATTATAATAATGGAGTTCAATAGGTTGTTTTCTTCCAAGTGCGAAAATGCACCAGCAAATACTGTTGTTACTGCCTTTTTGGATCTTCTCAGTATTCTCCAGATGCAGGACTAGACAATGGTACTTAATTACATAATTCTAAATTCACACCTGTCCACATACTGAAAATATGTACAGTACTTGATATGATTGTAATTGGTGCAAAATCTATTCAAGTCTAATGCATTACTGTTTTCTGCCTCTGTTTTATGTTTTTACCTTTTCTGAGAGAAAATGTAAAATGCAAATTCCCTTTGCACGCCAATCTTACCTCATCGCACTTACTGTGCCAACCTAACCCCACCCCCCCGCCACCCCTCCCCACCCACCTTCTCCTTCACTGGGTCTGAGTAAGAGCTTTGCTGGTTTATTATTGCAGGAATGAAAGGCATTCTGACCTTGTCTACAATACGTGTTGGTGGTTTCAATGTTGTCCATTATGCTGAAGTCATAGAGACAGGAATTTACACGATCTGCTCTCCAGGCAATCTGCCAACTCAGGGTAAAACATGCTAGGACTTCATCATCGTCCTCATCAATCTAACCATGGCCAAAGCTCCCTAGTTGCCTAGTTAACTAATAGACGGTGACAGTGAAGAACAGAGACTGCAGTTATGTAGATACATTGTAAACTATATCCAAACACTGTCAGAATGAAAATGCACCAGCTAAGCTTGTTGAACACATTGTTAAATGCAGATGTAACAGAGTCAAATTACTACACTGTAGAAACTTTGTCAAATATGAAACCTTTTTTCAAGATCAGCAATTGGTGGAAATTTTGATCTTTACACATTGCATTGATCAACCATCCACAACTAACTGAAGGATCACGAAATGGCTTTACATCCTGGTTAGCTGATCAGGTTTCATCCCTAATCTTCAGGATAACTAAAACGAAAGTACCTGCTCAACTTTTGTACAACAAAGAACTATCAAATGCCTACAGTTTGCTTATGCGATATGGTTTGTAATAAAAAGGATGTCTCTTCCTCGATTAATTACAATATGAATAAGACACAAGTGTTTTACTGATAAAGAAAAAATTTGATTAACTTTAAGAAACACCAATTAAAGTGACAGTTACTTTTGATTTTATCCTTGCCAATGTCAGGCAACTTAAATTCCCCACAAAATTTTCTTCACACATGGGATGTGGGTGTTGCTGGCTGAGCCAGCGTTTATTACCCATTCCTAGTTGCCTTTAGCAATGCGATGGTGAGCTGTCTTCTTGAACTGCTGAAGTCCATTTGCTGTTAATACATGCACTGTTAAGGAGAGAATTCCAGGATTTTGACCCAGCAACATTGAAAACAAGGTGATATATTTCCAAGCCAGAATGGTGAGTGGCTTGGAAGGAAACTTGCAGGTGGTGGTGCTCCCATGTATCTGCTGCCCTTGTCCTTCGAGACAAAGGTGGTCATGGGTTTCGAAGGTGTTGTCGAAGGATCTTTGGTGAATTTCTGCAATGCATCATGTAGATAGGACATGCTACTGCTACTGAGCATCAGTGATTAAGGCAATTTGTGGATGTGGTGCCAATCAAGCAGGCTGCCTTATCCTGGATGGTTAGAGACAAAAAAAAAGCTGAAGATGCTGGAATCCAAAGTTGACAGGCAGGCGGCTGGAAGAACACAGCAAGCCAGGCAGCATAAGGAGGTGTAGAAGTTAATGTTCCAGGTGTAACCTTCAGAAATGAGATAACGAGAGTGCAGAGACAGTATATTCCTTCTGGTCCTGGCTTTTCCCATGAGGGAAATATCCTCTCAGCATTTACCCTGTCAAGACCCATAATAATCTAATATGTTTCAAAGAGATCAACTCTAATTCTTGTAAATTCCAATGAATAGAATCCCGACCTGTTTAACCTTTGCTGAAAGGAAAGGCTGAAATGTATAGAGAATGCTGGATGATCAAAGAAATTGAGGGTTTGGGTGAGAAAAAGAAGGAAGCATATGTCAGGTACAGACAGGATAGATCAAGTGAATCCTTAGAAGAGTATAAAGGCAGTAGGAGTATACTTAAGAGGAAAATCAGGAGGGCAAAAAGGGGACATGAAATAGCTTTGGCAAATATAGTTAAGGAGAATCAAAAGGGTTTTTACAAATACATTAAGGACAAAAGGGTAACTAGGGAGAGAATAGGGACACTCAAAGATCAGCAAGGTGGCCTTTGTGTGGAGCCACAAGTGATGGGGGATATAGTAAACAAGTACTTGGCATCAGTGTTTACTGTGGAAAAGGACATGGAAGATATAGAATGTAGGGAAATAGATGGTGACATCTTGAAAAATGTCCAGATTACAGAGGAGGAACTGTTGGATATCTTGAAATGTTTAAAGGTGGATAAATCCCCAGGACCTGATCATGTGTACCCTAGAACTCTGTGGGAAGCAAGGAAAGTGATTGCTGGGCCTCTTGCTGAGATATGTGTATCATTGATAGTCACAGGTGAGGTGACAGAAGACTGGAGGTTGGCTATTGTAGTGCCACTATTTAAGGAAGGTGGTAAGGACAAGCCAGGGAAATTTAAACCAGTGAGCCTGACATCGGTGGTGGGCAAGTTGTTGGAGAGAATCCTGAGGGATAGGATGTACATGTATTTGGAAAGGCAAGGACTGATTAGGGATAGTCAACATGGCTTTGTACATGGGAAATCATGTTTCACAAACTTGACTGAGTTTTTTAAAGAAGTAACAAAGAGGACTGATGAGGACAGAGCAGTAGATGTGATCTATATGGACTTCAGTAAGGCGTTCAACAAGGTTCCCTATGGGAGACTGGTTAGCCAGGTTAGATCTCATGGAATACAGGGTGAACTAGCCATTTGGATACAGAACTGGCTCAAAGGTAGAAGACAGAGGGTTGTTTTTCTGACTGGAGGCCTGTGACTAGTGGAGTGCCACAAGGATTGGTGCTGGGTCCACAGCTTTTTTTTGACATTTATTTCAATGATTTGGCTGTGAGCATAAAACGTACAGTTAGTAAGTTTTCAGATGACACCAAAATTGGAGGTGTAGTGGACAATGAAAAAGGTTACCTCAGATTACAATGGGATCTTGATCAGATGGGCTAATGGGCTGAGAAGTGGCAGATAGAGTTTAATTTAGATCAAAGTGTGATGCTGCATTTTGGGAAAGCAAATCTTAACAGGACTTATACAATTAATGGTAAGGTTCTAGGGAGTATTGCTGAACAAAGAGACCTTGGAGTGCAGGTTCATAGGTCCTAGAAAGTAGACCTGCAGGGAGATAGGATAGTGAAGGTGGTGTTTGGTATGCTTTCCTTTATTGGTCAGAGTATTGAGTACAGGAATTGGGAGGTCATGTTGCGGCTGTACAGGGCATTTGTTAGGCCACTTTTGGAATATTGTATGCAATTCTGGTCTCCTTCCTATTGGAAGGATATTGTAAAACATGAAAGGATTCAGAAAAGATTGACAATGATGTTGCCAGAGTTGGAGGATTTGAGCTATAAGGAGAGGCTGAACAGACTGGGGTTGTTTTTCCTGGAGTGTCGGAGGCTGAGGGGTGACCTTATAGAGGTTTATAAAATCATGAGGGGCATGGATAGGATAAATAGACAAGGACTTTTCCCTGGGGTGCGGGAGTACAGAACTAGAGGGCATAGGTTTAGGGTGAGAAGGGAAAGATATAAAAGAGAACTAAGGGGCCACTTTTTCACGCAGAGGGTGGTGCTTGTGTGGAATGAGCTGACAGATGATGTGGTGGAGGCTGGGACAATTACAACATTGAAAAGGCATCTGTGAAGCCTTGTCCTCAAGTGAGTTTTTCCACCACCATTCATGACTGGATGTGGCAGGACTGCACAGCTTAGATTGATCCAGTGGTTATGGAAATGTTTAGCTTTGTCTATCATTTGCGGGTGATACCTTTTGGCATGCATGTAGACCTGACTTGAAGTTCCTCCAGGTTGACACCTTATTTTTAGATATGCCTGATGCATGCTTAGGCACACCTTCCTGCACCCTTCATAGAACCAGTGTTGATCGCTTGACTTGATGGTCATGTTAGAATGGGTTTTGCTGGCCCATGAGGTCGCAGGTTGGATTAGAATATCATTCTGTTGCTGATGATGGCCTGCAGTGCCTCCTATTTGATCGGATTTTACAGGTCGATTGATAATAACAGGGCTGGGAATCCTCTCGATGCTATGGACATGATTGTTTATTCAACCTGAAAAAAGTGCATGCACATCAGTGGCATGGGGTGGCTCAGTGGTTAGCACTGCTGCCTCACAGTGCCAGGGACCTGGGTTCAATTCCTGCCTTGGGCAACTGTCTGTGTGGAGTTTGCACATTCTCCCAGTGTCTGTGTGGGTTTCCTCCCACAGTCCAAAGATGTGCAGGTTAGGATAATTGACCATGCTAAATTACCATTGTATTAGGTGCCTTAGTTAGGGGAATGATTCTGGGTGGGTCCCTCTTCGGATGGTCAGTGCAAACTTGTTGGGCCGAAGGGCCTGTTTCTGCACTGTAGGGAATCTAATCTAATCTAGAATTTATAGAGAAACTTTTCAAACCCAGAGCATCTCAAAGCACTTACCTGATTAGGTGCCATTATTGAAGCAAAATTACTGATATAATGTCAGAAACAGGGCACCTAGCTCCTGCAGAGGGAATGAGAAAATCTGTTTACATGTTGTTACTTGAGGGATAAATATAAGCCAGCCCACCTGCCTCTTCCTCAAAATAGCGTCATAGAACCATTTCAAGAAATCTGAGAGGGCACACAAGGCTTTGAACTCCACAAAAGTCAAAATTACCGGTCTTTAGTGTTTGAACAGCATTGCTGCTTTCATCTACATAACAGTCGCTGCCGCACAAAGGGAGAAAATAAATGTGCAAAACATTTTAGAACACCTGTGACACTGAATAGGGTAACACTTTTATATGTACACATTAGTACTACATGGAATTGGAATTATGGCAAAAACTCTAATTTTGGCAGGATATAAAGGAAGTAATCATGGCTCACCCACCCATTATATATCCCACCCAAAGTGCACTTCCTTTGATTTCCATGTTGGGTGGGATGTATAACAACAATAATTTGCATTTAGGTAGCAGCTTTAATGGAACAAAATGTTTCAAGCCACTTCACAAATGAGTTATCACTTAAAAAACACCTTTAGCACCAGGCCATATCAGGAGCTATCAGCGTAGATAGAAATACAGTCAAAAGGGTAGATTTTCAAGAGAATCTTTAATAAGGAAAGAGATACAACGATGTAATATTGTTTCAGGAAAGAATTCCAGAGCTTGAGGCTTTGGCAGCTGAAGGCATTGCCATCAATGGGACATACAAGAGACTAAGACTGAAGGCTGCAGAGCTCAGGGAGATTTGTAAGGCTAGGGGAGAAGGCCAAATAAAGGTTGGCTTACTGAGCATTTTATCCCCTGTTAGTGTATACTGTTCTGTGTTAATTTTGTTTTTCAAACATGTATCAAGTAGAAAGGAAAATTCAAATAAGTAAAACCTAGGAAGCACTCTGTGCTTAAATTGTGTTTTTCTCCAAGAAATATTTTTACTTTCAAAACACAGAAATTCAAAATGTTAGAAGATGTACACCATGGACCTGGTAGCATCTGAAAAGAGAGAATGAAGGTTAACTGTTCAAGCATAAGACCCTTGTCTGAACCGTGTAAAATATTTCCTGACCTAAATACATTCTCTCACTGAGGAAAAAAGACAATTTGTTCAATACTATTTGCTTTTATAGGTCTCAGTGACATTAGCTGCGGGCCATTTGTCATTAGATTTTTTTCCCTCCCCGTGACCTTTTATTCATTTGCAGGCAAGTTAATTTGTCGCTGCATAATCAGTTAGGAGTGGAATAGAATTGCTGTGGGGGGGATGGGACTTGCTATATATTTCTATTTCTCAGCTCAGTAGAAATGCACTGAATTAAAGGGTCCTTGGGAGCTGCAGTTTGAGTTCAGGCGTCACCCTCCTACCATGCAAAAAAAAATGCATGACAAAATGAAATATATCAAAACTACTATGAAGAGAAATTACACAGCGAGGATCTTAAAATTTTGGACCACGAAAAGCAAATCACATAGTCAAAATAGAATTAGCAGGCTGAAAGTATGATGAAGGATTTGAATTGTCAGATTAGAAATGCACATTTATGAACAACAGAAAAATAGAAGTCTCTTGCTTGGATTACCTCCAGCTTTGTTGCCCGCTAATAGGTTTTGTTTTAGTGCACAGTTGTTTTATGGGGTGCCTTGTGCCCGAAAATATTTTGCCAGTTTATATGAATGGGGCAGTTTTGGAGTCATGCATCATGTCTTTGAAACCAGTCAGCTTTCTGATTGAGCTTGAAGCATAAAGTGATTTAAACATAGCCCATATTGGGTACTGAGACTGAATTTTTCAAGGCTCGTAGGTTAATTCTTTGCACAATTAAATTAATAAAACACACTGACAGGCTAAATCAACAGATCACACTTGTGAACATTTGCCATATTTAAGGAAATTGTTTAAAGAGACCAATTTTACAGGTCTGTGAAGAATAAGTTTATTTTCAACAATAGATTGTAATTTTATGACCACCTTAATGTAGAAAAATACCCTTAGGCTCAACATACTTTAGAAATTCAAAGGGGAATAAAAGATCCTGGGAAAATTAAGTTATTATGGGGTAAAAAAAAAGTCTGATCAAAGGCACATGAGGTGTGGGGTGGAGTACCTGCACTGTTAAGGAAGTGAGGTCAATTTTGAAAGGAGACAGGAATAAATTAGTGTAGACCTTGGAATCTGTACTGAAAACAAAAAAATGCTGGAAATCACAGCAGGTCAGGCAGCATCTATGGATCAAATCATTCTGGACTGAATATTGAAGTAACACCTTCAGATTATGAACCTACTCCTGTTCCATCCCTTTCTATTAACTTTGCTTGTTACATTCTCTGTGATGTGGAGGAGTTGGTGTTAGACTGGGTTGGACAAAGTTAAAAATCACACAATTCTGGGTTATAGTCTAACTGGTTTATTTGGAAGTCCACTGTATTAGCTTTCAGAGCACTCCTTCTTCATCAGGTAGCTGTGGAGCAGGATCATAAGATACAGAATTTATAGCAAACGATCACAGTTTCATAAAAATCACACAACACCAGGTTATAGTTCAACAGGTTTATTTGGAAGCACTAGTTTTCGGAGCACTGCTCCTTCATCGGGTAACTGTGGAGCAGAACAAAAGTGACACAGAATTTATAGCAAAAGATCAAAATGTCATGCATCTGAAATGATACATTGAACAAACCTAGATTGCTGTTAAGTCTTTCATCCTTTGGAATGGGTTGTAGGTTTTGATTCATTAATATGTATATCCCAGAACTCCTTTTAAGTCGCATTCTCAAGATAACTTAAGGTTTTATTTAAAAAGGTGACATCTCAGCTCAGACAATGTATTAAAGGTGTGAGGTTAGGGTCTGTCTGTATCCCAATATTGAGTCAGACTGGTTCTATTTCCAAAGTAGGAATTTTTAAATTGTTGCATGGATTGAATGCCTGCATTGGAGAAAGTGAGGACTGCAGATACTGGAGTACCAGAGTTGAAAAATGTGGGTGCTGGAAAAACACAGCAGGCCAGGCAGCATGCGAGGAGCAGGAGCAGGAGAATCGATGTTTCGGGAATAAGCCCTTCTTCAGGGCTGAAATCCTGAAGAAGGGCTTATGCCCGAAACATCGATTCTCCTGCTCCTCGGGTGCTGCCTGGCCTGCTGTGTTTTTCCAGCCCCACATTTTTCAACTCTTGATTGCCTGCATTGTCATGATATAGAGATTATTGGTTTTATGTTAGTGTGAATGGGCATGGAAGTGCCATTGCTTCACAATGGGGCTTTAAGGAACCTTAGCAAATGAATGTGAGGCATAACATGGCATGGATAGCTGATCAGGATTGCCCAGGGGAGTTGAGGGGTGGGAGTTTAGAGGTTTATGTTTTGAAGATAACTGGGACAAAGTCTCACAGCACCAAGATGGGCCATCCAGACAGTTTGGCCAGTACAGAGTAGTCACTATGGCTACTTCTAGCTTCTTTCCCAGGTTGGCTGGCCTGAGTGAAGCTTGTGAATCCACCTCAACATTGAAAATCACATTTTTGTGGGTATTTTCTCCTCTGACAGGCAGTTTGAGCAGGGAATTTCTTGTCACACGGTGCCCTTCAAAGATGAAATTTGAGGTGGAAATTTTACTTTAAATTCATTCTACTTCTGACCTAAGACAACCTAAGTCAACAAGTCAAGCACAGAGTTAATAGGCAAATTGGACTTGGTGTGATTAGGGACACAGGCAGCAGAACCTTAGATCAGCTGAAATTTATGGCAGGTAAGGAGCAGGAGGCCAAACTGGAGAGCATTGGAATGATTATGCCTGGTTGTAACAAAGACCTCATAAACTTCAATGGATATTTTCCATGGAGAAATTTTCTTTGATACACATCATGGCAAGATTATACTCATTTAAAATTTCCTGGAATTATATACGCATTAATTATGCATTATAGAGAACTGTATTTGAATTTTATTACAGTGTCATTAACATATTAACCATTTTCTTATAGGCTGAAATTATTTCACATTGCAATTGTTATTTTTATATGTTCAGAATAATCTGAACTACTGTCATTATTGCAATTATGAAGAAAGAAAAGAAAAAAAATGCATATTTGTGCTCATGACCTTGGGATGGCCCATTAATATGTTCATAATTAATGAAGTACCTTGCACTATTATATTTGAGGGAAATATCATATTTTCTTTTGATTATATTGCTGAACTAACAAATGGCACTGCTTTTGGGAAATATGTCTCGATATGATATCCAGAAACATGTATCTATACCTTGGCTATGATATAAACAATTATCTGTGTGTTTTACAGAGGATGGGACCTAAGTAGAAGTGGGAAGAGATTTTGTGGAAGGTAAAAAACAGTTAACTATGTGTTAAGGAAAAGTTAAAGGATTGAAAGGTGGTTTGATGAGAAAACTTCACAATATTCACCTTGTGCTTAAAATATCAGCCTCTGATGGTGAAACAGGGAGTACAGGATATGTCATAAACCAGATTCTCAGAAGCAGAGGCTTTAGGCCAGGATATATTTGGCAGATGAACCTGCTAAAGAAAGACTATGGAGATGAGCCTGAGGAGTTTGCAATTGGATCTGTGGGATGGATAAGGAGGAGTCTGTGCAACTTTTTAAAGACAGGCATGATGTATTTGTTGGAGAAAGATCAAATGGGCTACAGATGTTTCTAGTAACTCTGAACTACTTGGGAGAGGGATGCAAAGAAGCAAGAGTAAGAGATTTTAAGAAGTCAGTCTTTTCGATAGTGAATGCGCTCTGGTATTAGCAGTTGACAAAGAGGGGAAGGGATGCAAGAAGACAAGATTGCAGCAGTTAAATAATATTCACTTTGAACTTAGCTGGATGTGGGGGAAGGATGAAATGGTGGTATTACATAGCATATGGTTTGAATGCAAGGGATAGCCTAAAAAGTTAATAAAGCTGAGCCAGAGGTACACAGGTGGTGGCATGCATGTGATGTAACAGGATCTTCCAAAGATATTTTTATTGAGATGTTCATAAATCATCTGAACTGTGGAACAGGAAGATTTGATCTGTATTGAGTTAGTTCCTGCCAGATGAACAGTGCTGCAGACACTAAGTTGACCTGAGCAGCTCCCCTCCCCCCTCCAGGTGAGGGAGTGGAAAAGTTAATCAGGGTTTCAGCTCTTGACCAATGTCGAATGGCCCCTGCTAGAAAATTATGCGTGTACAGAGATCGGTCTCAACTATGAGTTTCTCAACAGTCAAGTAGCCATTTGACATTCTATCTCAGCACAGGTCAGGTACCCATATGTTCAAAAACTGAAAAGATCTAAAACTGAAGGTCTTTTTGGAAGTGGAATGATCAGATCTGGAGAATAAGCTGGATTCCTGGCCCTTGGGGAAAAAAAACTTTGTTTGACCCAAACAGACCTAAAAGAGAAATGTATTTTCCAACGGGTTCGACTCAACAGTTTGGTCACGCTGGAAGCAAAACCTTCACTTTTAGATCTGCTGGGGTTAAGTGCGTTTTTTTCAAAAGAACCTTAATGATTCTGAACAGAGCCGAATGGACCATAGTGAACCCACAATCTGAAAATATCCTTTATCTGGAAATTAGTTTGTCCTGAGGTTTTTGGATAATGGATTTCTGAACTGTATCCGTGTACACCCTCAGCTTATGGAATAGTACTGTAACAGAAAACATTTTAGCAAAGAGGGGGAAAAAAAGATAAAATTAATGTAATTCTGAACAATTTTTTGGAGAAATAATGTTAAGACTGGGTTTCCAGCAGGTTGCTTACACAGATTACTACAAAATGGAGGTCATGTATTGCTAAATTTCTGGTATGCCCTGCCAGCAGGTTAAGGTAGGTATGTATGTTTACGTGTCAAAAGGATTAAAATCTGGCATTTACAGATCACTGTCTCACATTGAGTCTCAGGCCTCATTATTGTTGAACCAGGAGTTGTGGATGTCTATAGGCTACACAATTCAGTTCTGCAGCACCAAGCAAGGCTTGAATTCGAACAATGGTGGTCAAAACAGTTCCGGTCATATCTGGTAAGTCTATGCGGAGTGCCCTCATACCAATGCTATGACTGTGCCAGAGGCATGCAGAGTGATTGTTATTGTCAATCAGCCTGTAGTGCTGATTTGGCGCACAATCTGCCATTTTAAACTACACAGATCCAGTTAATGCACTTGCATAATCCCTCTTGGCTGGACATGCCTTCAGCTTCATGAGGGACTTGAGCACTATTTAAAGAGCTAATCAGCCAACTTCCAGTGACTGACTTAGAAAGCCTGCTTCAGTGATGAGAGCTATAGTTAGAGTCCCTGTAGATTGCAGCATGATTTGAAAATGGGGCACAAGCTGCACAGAGAAGAAACAGTGTGTGGAGCAGGTTGGCTCTCAATAGCCAGGAAGCATCTTAGGGCACACCACATGTACCTCCATCCTGGCTGGAACAGTAAAGTACTTATGTCCCTCCAAGAGGTGATCATTGGACATTGCCACTTGCTACATCCTGCACTGCTGCCTTACAGATGAAGGCACCACCAGCGGCCTTCAATGTCACCATTGCCATTATTTGCTGCACCAGTGAATCCTCTTAGGCAGGAGAAAAGAACTCTTGGATATGCCAGGCTGCTGGAATTGCCAATGATATGGGGTGCAGTTGGCTGTACAAACAGGACTCTGCAAGACATTAGCAGGGGGATGGAGGTAGTAGGGACTGCAGATAATGAAGGGTCCCAACCCAAAATGTCAATTTTCCTGCTCCAATGATGCAGCCTGACCCACTATGCCTTTCCAGCTCCATTTTTCATTAACAGGTAGATGTTCAGTAACTGCAAGGGCTCCCCACTCTAGAAATGCCCCTTACCTGGCAAATTCACTTTGTGAATGCTTATTGTCATGACAGAAAACTCGACATCTTCTAGCTTTGTCAGTCGTCAGTTCTCACTACATAAGGCTCATCACAAAGATTCTGACTCTGGATACTGGATGGTACCTTGTTAATCACTCTGACTGTCATTAGACCATTTGAAGACAACATGCAGCAATTAGGAATTTCTGGAGCAAACCATCAGCATGCTAAAGTATTGACTTTGCTGCCTGCATTGCTCAGCAGGAGCACCCCCAGTATTCACCAGAGTATGATTCCAATTTCATGGTGGTCAGCTATGTCATCATAACATTGTTTCCATGAGGCACTAGGCCTTTGGAAATGACCTGGAGAGGATAACGAGAACAAGGGAGAATAGATAAGATGCATCCATCACCCTTTCTTTCCTGATGAATTGAGTAGACATTCATATTTTTGTTCCATTGTGATGTGAATCCCACATCACAGTTGTTCCAGAATCTTCCATTTTCAACAGATCTGCGGTAAACAATCACAACTTCACTGTCACTGAATTCCGAAGTAAATTCTATCAACAAAGCAATATTCCATTACAACCTTAACCAACAACATTTCCGATAATATGTACAAAACTCAACAATTCTCCCACACGTACTCCATTTGTGCCTGTTTGCCTGGGCTAGCGCTCATACTCAGTGTTACTCCGGTAATTATATACAATTCCTGACTTTCACTGAGGAATTTATAGGTGGCTTTGGAGGACAACTTCAAGCAGCTCTGAGACTTGAGGAGCTGGCTCTAAACTTCACCATCTTGTCATGGGCAGTAGTTATCTCAGCTGGTTGGGTGAAAAGCAACAGGTAAGATACTGGTGTATGCGTTGTGTAGAGAATTTCACACTATTTTCTTGCAAGAGGATACTGGCTCATGTTTCAGGGAACCACTGTCTCTCCACCCTAGGCAGTACCCGGGAAATACTGGATTAGTGGTGCTGGAAGTGCACAGCAGTTCAGGCACCATCCAAAGAGCAGCGAAATCGACGCTTCGGGCAAAAGTCTTATTCCTGATGAAGGGCTTTTGCCCGAAACGTCGATTTCGCTGCTCCTTGGATGCTGCCTGAACTGCTGTGCTCTTCCAGCACCATTAATCCAGTATTTGGTTTTCAGCATCTGCAGTTATTGTTAGTACCCGGGAAATGTCAGTAATCCACTGAAGGACCGATTTCTGAAGTGTCTTTGAATGCTGTAAGTCTGTAAGTGCCTTTGAATGCTGGTCTCCCTGCTATAGGAAAGGTACTATGAAATTTAAAAAGGTTCAAAAAAGAGTTAATGGATTGAAGGATTTGAGCCATAGGGTGAGGCTGGATAGGCTGGGGATACTTTTGCTGGAGCTCTGGAGGCTGAGGAGTTACCTTTACAGAAGTTTATAAAATCATGATGGGCATGGAGAGGGTGGATATACAAGGTCTTTTCCCCAGGATAGGAAAGTCTAAAATTCGAGAGCATAGGTTTAAGGTGAGAGGGGAAAGCTTTAAAAGGGCAACATTGTTGAGTCAGAGGGTGGTGCATGTGTAGAACAAGCTGCCAGAGGAAGTGGTGGAGGCTGGTACAATTACAACATTTAATGGGTACAACATGGATAGGTATATGAATAGGAAGGGTTCAGAGGGATATGGGCCAAATACTGACAAATGGGACTAGATTAATTTAGGATAGCTGGTCGGTGTGGATGAGTAGGACGGAAGGGTCTGTTTCCGTGCTGTATATCTCTATGTTTATATGAGTGTGGACACGTGCAACCATGGTGGAAGCTTCAACAAGCTGAAATTTCATGACTCAATTTGAGCTTCCAGTGCAGCACCCAGATAGTTTATTACATTGGAAGCTGGGATAACAGTTAGCTGACATGCTGTACCAGTAGATTTGCAAACCCTGTGTGCACTCCATTTCCAAACTGGAAACAATATGCTCAAAGCATTGCTTTCAATCCTGTTTCAAGTTGGAGCCAGTCTCCTCTGTGCACTTTGACAATACAAAGGGGATCTGAAATAAGCCCATCAATTTACCAAACATTTCATTGTGAATGCCCATCAAGATTCTCCTGCTCATTAAGCTATTGAATCCAAATTGATCAAAACTCAACTGCAATAATATCTTCCACTGAACTGGCATTTGAACCATAATTGATATTTTAATCAATCTGCTCTAACCAATTATGGCATATTGGACTAGAACCCCAGACCTCCTGGCTCACAGGTAGGGACGTCACCAATGTGCCACAAGAGGCCCTTTTGGAATTATGCTTTCCCCCTATGCCCACTTCTATCCAGTGACTAACAGTGTGCCAATCTGACCCAGTGCAGGCCTTCACAGATTGCATGGGGCTACTTTCTAAGCTGATGGCTGCGATTGTTAGATCAAGCATGGGTGCATCTACATTGTTAGACTGAGACTATCTTCTGTGCTATAAGCACAATTACCTGTTTTGGGAGCTGGCAATCTTCAGATATGGAAGATTATGGGCTGCTGGTGTACCCAAACTCTGTCTCCTTCTTACCACATCAGAATTAAATTCCAAGCAGTAAGGCCCATGCTCAGCATCATGTCCTGCTGCCAATTGAGGCTCTTGCAGAGACAACGAAAGATCACTTACGGACCTCAGCTCACTACCATTGGAATTTACCACCTGCAAGTTGCCCTGTCAGCATAACCTGTGTTGGCAGCTTGTCACTTAGAGTCATAGAGTCATAGAGATGTACAGCATGGAAACAGACCCTTCAGTCCAACCTGTCCATGCCGACCAGATATCCCAACCCAATCTAGTCCCACCTGCCAGCACCCAGTCCATATCCCTCCAAACCCTTTCTATTCATATATCCATCCAAATGTCCCTTAAATGTTGCAATTGTACCAGCCTCCACCACTTCCTCTGATAAGATACAGGTCTGTATCTGATCAAGGGACTGAACATCGGGCTGAGACATGTCCACTGGATTCCACACACTGCACTTGCTTCCAATACTCCTTCCTCCTGCACCCTATGACCCCCAACCTAAGAACACTGATGCCCCACAACCCAAGCATCCCTCCTCCCTATCACTAAACTTCAGGTCCTCTCTGATCTTACATCTCTAGCTGGGGAATGGAGAAGGCTGTTCTCTCAGCACCAGCTATAATATTGACTATGACACTGCTGAGCATACATCAATCTCTGATCAGTTGGCAGTTCATGCTGTAGGCATGACTACTTCCATATCAGAGAGCAAAATGAGGTTGCACTGGGATTGAGAGGGCCATTAACCAGAAATGTCTCATCATCTTGGAAGCTGGCTGAAATTACTTCAACGGTCCCAAGGCGGTTCCCACAATGTGGAGCACCATCTCCTTCAGAGGACTTTAATGATGCAGATGCACACAGTCCCAACAGTCATCCTCATTGTCCACCACCAACTCTGAGATGCTCCCCACTGTGACACCTTGCACTGCAAGAGAGAGGAGAGAATGTGAGTGATGGTCTTATGTCGTTTGGGTGATAACCATCCTGTCAGAGCTGAATAGCTGTTGGTATGTCAAAGATGCAAGAGATGGGTATGAGGCTTCCAGCGTGGTTGTTGTGTAAGGATGAGGTCGAATATTCAACAGGAGTCCATATTATTGATGGGTATGTGATGAGGCTGTGTATCATTGAGTGTGTTGGTTGTAGTGCAGTGAGTCAGTGTTGCCATTTGAAGGTGCATTCACTAACTTTGACCATGCTTGCGAGGTTTTTGAACTCGTTGTGGAGATCTTTCAAGAAGGTTCCAAGAACTGACCATTCTGGCTATTTGCATATCATTCCCTCAAGGGCCTCCTCTTCAAATATCCAAACAGAGAGGTTTTGCCAGAATTATATGAAGTATTAGTTAAACCATGGCTAGATATGGTGTACAATTTTGGTTACCATAATAAAAGAAGGGCATTATCACACTAGAAAAGGTTTCAAAGGAAATACGTAAGGATGTTTATTGGAATGGAGACTTTTACTTATTAGAAATGATTAAGTTGGCTGGGCTTGGTTTCTTTGGAACAGGGAGGCTGACAGAAAATTTAATTGAGCTGTATAAAACTGAGGGGCTGTGTTAAACTTGATATGAAAGAGCTATATTCGTTAGCAGAGGGGATAATAATCCAAGGGGTAGATTTCAAATAATTATTGGAAGAATTATGGGGGTGAGGAGAAACCTTTTAGTTTTTTTTTCATTATTTTCCATCTATTGTCACAGTCCTCCTGGTGAAAAATTTAATCAGCTTTGCACATTTCCCATTAGAGGTAAGGCTGTAAGTACATAGATAAAGAGTTTAAGGAAGTAATCAAGGAAACAGTAGACGAAAGGTGCCTGAAGTTAATATAGCCCTCAATTTTGAGCTTAAAGGATCGAGTTATTTGGTAAAGAAAAGTGTGATCAGGTGGAACATGATGTGAACCAGCCAGAAGCCATTGATACATACCTAATCCAACTATGTCCGAAGTACTTCAATCTTGTGTCTCTTGGACTCAAAGGAATGGAAATGAGTTCTGAACCTGTGGAAATGACTAGATGGTGACAATGTCCCTTTTGCTAGGGATTGGTTCTTTGAGTGTGAAGATGATGAATGAATGAATAAACCGCACTTGCAGAGTTAGAATATCAAAGGAGGCACAAGGATTTAGCAGTTGGAAGTTTGGAAATGCAGTTGGAATTAGTTGAAGATGAGTTGTTTCCATGCGGCAGCTATGAAAGAAATAGCATTGAACTCAGGCTGAGAAGTATGAGAGTGATCAGTGCCAATCTGCAAAGAATTGAGAGGTCCACAATACCATGGGGTGACCATAAATATGGGTTGGAGGCTTTATATGGTGTTGGAAATTCCTTTGACATTTTCAATATAATTTATATATGCATCAAGTTTCGGAACAATGAACCACTTTTCTCCTGATTATTATCCACTTTGAAGTTGATTAGGTCCTTTAAGCTCAGTGCTTATCAAAAATTCATTAAATTGCTGAGATTGTGATTTTTTTTGATCACAGTTCTATTCCTCATCAACTATGACTTCTGCATCTGAGTCAAATTAGTCTTCTCCAGTTTATTGGAAGAGTATAAAACAAAGTTATTGACATTTTAATCTAACCAGCATATGTTGTAGGATAAAATCATCCCTCAATGAAGCATGAAATACCAGTACACTGGAGAGAATCCCATATTTGAGCCATACACTGCTTAAATTTTATAAGGAGTCACATATATAACAATTTAATTATGTTCTCCTGTTCCAACCACAAAATGGGAAGTAACTTGCAGATGTGTGCTATTAAGTATATATTTAAGAATACATTTTGACCAGAAAAATAATCGGGAAACTTGAGAGGAATTTTGTAAAGCTACTGAGGTTAAGAAGAGTTGTTAAAACTGGTTGTTCTGTACCATTCATCTTAATAAAAAAAATGAGTGATTAATAAAACTTGAGTCAGGACAAACAAGCATTAACCACAGTCTAGTGAGCAAAAATAGAGTGCTTTAGGGTACATTTTACACAGCAGTTCTTCCTGTGATCTGACAAGTCTTGACAGGTTTTATATGCACTGTGTTTTTGGACAAGATTACACCCATTATCAGTTTCTCTTCAGGTTAAATCCTCATGTTAAGTAATTATAACTCTCTTGAAGCAACAACGTCCTGTATAACTTTTTAACATGATATTTATTTAATGCAAAACAACCAAGCAGAATGAAATTATTTCAATATTTTTCTCTTTGAAGTTATCAAGTGATGAATCGCCAGTGTATTAAAATAATTGAGGCAGTTTACAAATGCAAGCTGCCTCTGTGTCAAAGCTGCAACTAGATTTGTATTAAAGGCATTGACCCGAATTGCCACAAAACACAATCCCCAGAGCCAAAAGAGCTGGAACCCTCAAGTTCACCTTGGCAACCAATCACAATGCACAGGATTTTAATCCACATTTGTGATTGGCTCACATACATAGAGCATTTGTTCAGTTGGCAGCAGCAACTGTGTTTCGGATTAAATACAATGAGAGTCATTCAGCAGGGCGAACACAGGTAGGGTTTGCTAACTTCACTCCCAGAATTGTCCTGGACTACTCGTGTGTTAAACGTTAACTCCCCATCACAGTTGTGAGAAAAAAACCCATGGGGGCATTGTGAAAAATTCTGCTCATCATTTTCTTTGAATATACCTTGTTTATTAGTCATAAAAGTTGTTGATATGGGTGAAGTTTCATTGGGTAGCTGGACGAATTGAAAAGAAAAATAGGTGATTTAATTGAAATATATGTGTTTCTGAGGAAGCCTGACAGGGTGGGTGCTGAGAAGATGTTTTCCCTTCCTCGGCTGACTTCTAGAATTTTCAGAATGCTCCATCTCCCATTTAAGATGGAGATGAAGCGCAATTCCATCTCTGAGAGGGTCATTAATGATTGGAATTATCCACCCAGTAGATTTGTGGGATCTAAGTCATGGAATATGTTCTAATTTGAGATAGACATATTCTTGAATTACTACAGTGTCAGAGGTTCTAGACAAAAGGCAAGAGAGAAGATTTGAGTTGACGATCAGATCGCTAGTAATCTTACAAAAGGCATAGCAGGCTTAGGGGGCTGAAGGGCTCCTATTTTACGTTCTTACACAAATTATAACAGCAACTCCACTTAAAACTTTGAACCCACATGCAACTTAAAAGGAGTTAATCCTAGAAGTATCTTTAAATATATATAGCATAATGCATGTTCACGTATTCATATCTGTAATGAGCTGCAGAATCAGCAAGTGGGCATCCCATTATGTATTCCTGATGCTTCCAGCATTTCAATACTGCTTCTCTACTTGGTGTTAAAAGATAACATAGAACAGAGAGCGCAGGAGGATCTTGTAACCTGAAGACTGTGTTTGAAGTGCTGCACTGGAATTAATTGTCTCAAAGTGCATATAAGTTGGGAAAGGTGAAACTGAGGGATTTATATAAGGTCAGAGTAAATACCTCTGCCACATTTCCTTTTATTCTTTGCTCATTCACTCATTGCCTCCCCATCTATAAACATTAAGAACTACACCATATTATATTTATTGCCATGTAAATAATATTTAAAAGATGTGTTACCCATCCAGTAAAAGCTGACACCCTGTCTGTGGACTGGGGCCACCTGGTTGTCGCCCACACTCAGCATGGTGTGAGACAAGCCATATCACCCTCCCTATCAATACCCCCACCCACCTTGTGGGAACATGCAAGTACCTTCCACAGTCACCCCTATCTTCCTTTGCTGGTGTCTGAGTGGCCCTCCATGTACTTCCCCACTTAACTTTCCCTTGGACATTCATTACTGTCTTTTGTCACAGAGCTCTCGCAGTTTCAGCAATAGTTGAAGTGGCGCTACTCCCAGCAACATTGCTGAGTCTGAGGAGCTTCTGGCCTCTAATGGGTCAGCAGCTCTTGGAGTTAGGATTCTTATCCTGAACGTTTCAAGGAACCCCAATAGCAAGTAGCCAAGGTGAATGATTGCAATTTAATTCCATGACGGTTCCTAGAAAAGTAAAGTTACTCATTGCCACGGGACAAGACCATTGCTACAGTTATTCGATTCAATCCATTACATGAATTGCCATTTCATATTGTATAGGTTAGAAAGACTGCTTCAGGGCAGGAGATATGATTTTCAAATACTTTTCACACCAGTCATCCTCAAAGTTACTCTTAGATTTGTCTGCAAAGATAAAGGGTCTCGCTAGTTTGGGACAGTTGTACATATTGCTGATATTGCTTTTGGAAAGTGAGATAGATAAGATTTACTACTATTCCACATAGAGTCATAGAGATATACAGCATGGAAACAGACCCTTCAGTCCTACTCGTCCATGCCGACCAGATGTCCTAACCTAATCTAGTTCCATTTGCCAGCACTTGGCCCATATCTCTTTAAACTCTTCCTATTCATATACCCATCTAGATGCCTTTTAAATGCTGTAATTGTACTAGCCTCCACCATTTCCTCTGGCAGCTCATTCCATACACGCACTATTCTCTGAGTGAAAACGTTGCCCCTCAGGTCCCTTCTTTATCTTTTCCCTTTCACCTTAAACCTATTCCCTCTAGTTTTGGACTAGACCAGGGAAAAGACCTTATCTGTTTATCCTATCCATGTTCCTCATGATTTTAAAAACCTCTATAAAGTCACCCCTCAGCCTCCGACACTCCAGGGAAAACAGCTCCAACCTGTTCAGCCTCTCCCTATAGCTCAATATGTCAAGGAATGTTATAATGAGGAGATCTGGTCCTCTAATTCTGCAATCATAATTTTTTTTGTGGAGTTCAGCACGTACTGCAAATGTTTTCTCTGGATGTATTTTATTTTCCCAAATCAGTTTTCTATTTTAAATGCATTCAGACTAATGTCATCACTGATGTGCAACAGCTTAAACCCTATGCATTTCACATCTTGTACAGTTCCCCTGTGCATGACATTTTCTAACTTAAAGGTGCTATATAGAGCAAAGAGTATTAATATTGCACTTTTGACATGGCAAAAATATCTTTAAGCACCACACAGAAGTGTTATAAAACACAATGTGACACTTGAGCCTCATGAGACCACAATAGGGCAGATGGTCAAACCCATGGTCAAAGAGATAGGTTTTAATGATTGTCTTGCAGGAGAAGAAAGCAATGGAGGGGTAGAGAGTTTTAGAAAGGAAATTTAAGAATTTAAGGTCCTAAATAGCTGGAGACATGGCCGCTAAGGGGATAGAGATTAAAATTGAAAATTCTCAAGAAGAATTAGAGGAGCCTAGATATCTTGTGTGGACTGAAAGGGGCAAGAATGGAAGAAAATAGTGTGAATTATAGAACTCCTTAGATTTTGGCTCCATAACTGGATTTCCAGAAACTTGGGGATATTGTATTATGGATCAGCAGGTCTGATTGGAGATAGGAGGACTTGCCAAAAAATGAAAGTGTGCTGAGAAGCCATTCTAATCTGAAAGATTGCAGCTTTTATTCAGATAGAGCCAGGAGATAGCAGTCAATCCATTCCCAGGAGGTAGGGTGACACTTCAAATAGGTAAATGGTTTTGAAGCCTTGGATTCTTGCTTTGTAGATTGAACTGTGGCTCCCAGCAATGGAAATAAGGCAAGGACAGCACCGGAAATTTCCTCCTGAACCTAAATCTCACCACTGCCATAAATCCCTCCTCATAATAAACCATCTTCGAAGATCCAACAGACTTTCACGTCTAAGAACAGACTGTGCCTCACCCTACGGTCACATGCCCTGCTTGTGGACAGAAAACAGACCACCTTGCTCTAGCTTGTGAGATCAGATTTCAGGGGTTAGGAGTTGACACTCTTCTCTGGAATTCAGGAAATAAGGACTTGGGATAGATTGGGAAGGGGAAGGGGAAGCCAGGGGAGCTGAGGTTAAAGATTGATTCTTTAGCGGGTTGGGCTCTCTTTCCCCCAGGACTGTGTCCCCATTTTGTACTGTAATCCCTGCTTGCCTCCTCTTGCCATGTCAGCCATTGGGGATATTTGCTCCTTCTCCCTTTTTTACAATGGACCCCACCAACCTGGAAACTTCTCAATTATAGAGACTCATAGAGTCATACAACATGGAATCAGAGTCTTCGGTCCAATTCATCAATGCCGACCAGTTATCCAAAACTGAACTACTCCCATTTGCCTGCATTTGGCCCATATTCCTCTCAATCTTTCCTATTCATGTACCTATCCAAATGTCTTTTAAATGTAGTAATTGTACCCACTTCTACCACTTCCTCTGGTATCTCATTCCACACACACACCACCCTTGGGGTGAAAATGTTGCCCCTCAGATCCCTTGTAAATCTTTCTCCTCTCACGTTAAATCTATGCCCTCCAGTGTTGGAATTGCGTACCCTTGGAAGACCTTGGTGATTCACCCTATCCATGCTGCTCATAATTTTATAAACCTCCATAAGGTCACCCCTCAGTCTCCAACATTCCAGGTTAAAAAGTCGCAGCCTGTCCAGCCTCTCCCTATAAACCAAACCCTCCAGTCCCAGCAACATCTTTGTAAATCTGTACCCTTTCTAGTTTATCAACGTTTCCTATAGCAGGGTGACCAGAAATGTATGCAGTATTCCAAAAGTGGCCTCACCAATGTCTTGTATAGCTGCAACATGATGTTTCAATTCCTACACTCAATGCTCTGACCAATGAATACAAGCATGCCAGATGCCTTCTTCACTGCCCACTCCACCACCAATATTAGCGTATCTGCAAACTTATAACCATCCCTCCTTTTTCATCCAAATTGTTGATATAAATGAGAATCAACAGTGGACCCAGAACTGATCCTTAGTACTGTGTATAAGTTCCTGGAATGTGTCCAAAATGTTCTTTTTACATCAGTATATTGAAGAACCAACCTAGAAACAGGGTGTCTTACATTTGGGTTTGTGAAATCAGAAGGGTCTTTTCCCAACCCGTGCCAGGGAAATTTCAGGTCTATCCCTCTATTAAGATCAGTGGAGAAATCCTCCCAAATTTGGAACATTTTCCCAACCAGGGAAGTAATCTCCCATCTAAGGCTGACATTGATGCGGAGATCCAATACTGCTTCCGATCTGCAAGCGCTGCCTTTGGACTTAGGATGAGAGTCGCCGATGACCGCAACATCTGTACTGACACAAAGATCACTGTATATAAGGCAGTCATTGTTCTGATTCTTCTAAATGGCTCCTATACTTGGACTATGTATACATGCTTCCTCAAGGGTCTTGAGAAGTATCATCAACGCTGTCTGAGATGGTTGTTCTACATCAGCTGGGAGGGCAAACATACTAATATCAGCATCCTTGAAGGAGCCAGTAATACCAGCATTGGGGCGATGATCATCCAAAACCAACTGCACTGGGCCAGCCATGTGCTTAGGATGCCTGAGCCTGGATTACCGAAGCGCTACCATGGAAACCAGCTGCCATCTCACGGGTAGTAATGTGAGATACAGGCAGACTTTGAGTGGGGGATCCTGTAAGTGATGTCTGGCACACGTTGTGAGGTTAAAGCTTCACAGCACATAGAGAAAGCCAAGTTTTCTGATTTCTGGGTTTCTCATTACTGAGCCTCAATCGGTCAAAACGTTAAATTCTCCCGATTCAAGTTTAACCGGTATAATGTCCAAGATATGAAATGTGTGGGGACTGAGAATCTCTCAATAATTTTTAAACATTTGTTCATTTGCAGTATATATGTGTCACAGGCTAGTCCAGCATTTATTGCTTATTCTTAATTGGCCTTGAGAAGGTAATAGAGAGGTATCTTCTTGAACTTCTGCATTCTGTATGGTGTATGTGCACCCACAGTGCTATTGGAAAGAAAGTTTCTGGATTTTTACTCAGCAGCAGTGCGAAAATCTTATAATTTGATCAAAAGATTCACATCAAAGGACAATGTTTGGAATTGCTTACTTACTGCCTAGCATTTAGCTATTATGTGCAAACTACCAATTTCACCTATAAAATGAAACATTAAAATAAACTTGGTAAAAACAATGACTGCAGATGCTGGAAACCAGATTCTGGATTAGTGGTGCTGGAAGAGCACAGCAGTTCAGGCAGCATCCAAGGAGCTTCGAAATCGACGTTTTGGGCAAAAGCCCTAAACTTGCTGGGATTTACTAAGTAACACTGGAACTTTGATAATTTTCTTCAGTTTAGCACTAAAAAAGTAAAAGCAATCATGTTTGGTTCCTTAAGCGCAGATTTCATTCCTTCTTGAATTTGAATGATTTATTGTCACTTGCATTTTACAGTGAATAATGCAACAAAATACAATGAAAGCCTTCCACTGTTGTTGCAATCTAGCACCAGTTTGAACAGTAAAAATACATAACTGAAAGAGAGTCTATTATCGTTTCGCTGCCTCCAGGTGAGTCCTGAGCTGGCTCACCAATCACACTTGCGCCAGCACCCTTCCTCCACTGCCTCACTGCCACCTGGGATGGACTCATATTGTATGAGTTGCCAATCTTTAGGTGCCATCTCTTCACTGCTGGCCCACCTTGCCAACAAAGTTGATTCCCATGCTGAACCCTGGCTCACTCTGCAACCAGAAGGCCCTGGCTCCCCTGACAGGCCTGGTTTCCCTCATACCAAGCATCCCACCCTTCTTTGCTGGCATTATCATCTTGAGAGTCCATTGCCTTCAATTGAAGGAGGAGCTGCTGCTGGGAGGCTCTGATCGCTGGGAGGACGTCCTTGCTGCAGCTGCCTCCATTCGCTGGAAGGTGCCATGCCCGCCAACTGCTTCCAACCACCAGGAAACTGTTGCCACTCCGTGTACAGCCTGCTCTCGCTGCCACACAGATGCCGCCAACTAGCCCACCAAAGACAAAGAAACGAAAGAGAAAAAAAATGAAAGACAAAGAGCAGAAGAGAGAAAAAAAGAAAGCAGATGGGAGCAGATGAGCTCTGGGCAAGAGCCCAAATGCAGCTCCAATACCCCACTGCCATCCTGGACAGCCCTTTTCTGATCTGTCTGATTGCTTCACCAGCTGGATTTGTTGGTACACCTTGAAATACTGTTCCACCATAATAAGATCTTTAAACCCGACACCTGGTCTCTCAACAAGGCTCCAGAAGGTCATTTGCAAAATATCATCTGTCTTCATCCTGCTTGTATATTCACCTCCACCGAAGTGTTCATCCATGTCTTCATCAGTTCAAGACTTGGTCTGCCCTCATTAATCTTCTACTCATCCACAACATCAATGATCATTTTGTCTTCACTAAATTCAGCACATCAATCTTTGGAATTACTTCTTCCAAATGATATTATAATCTTGAATTGCAAACTCTACAACCATCTTTCTCCAAACTCCATTTCTGTGCCCCTTCACCCCATTTTCTATTATCTTCTGATTCTTCTCTATGGTATATCCTCCTCTCCCTCCATTATCAATACCAATGTCTCCAGGCACCACCCCACTGCACACTTCTAAACACCCCCACTTTAAAGGCTGCTCAAAATCTATCTTGGCAACCATAAGCTTTATCACTTCCACCATGTCCTCTCCCATTTCCTGCATTGTTTCCCTGATTTCCTGTAAAAATGTCTTGGAACGTTTGTCAGTTGAAGGGTACTACATCATTATAAGTTACTGTTCCTCCTCTAGCATTACAAGTGCATTGGGAATAAACAATTCATGAAGTTGTGATAACATCTTTCCATTTCTAGTACATGTGAGTCCAGCCCAGGTTGTTGAGATAAACTGGTAGCAGGATCAAAGGGGAATATACTTGATCACTCTCAATGTTATTTCTAGTGGATCCTACCTTAGAATATAAACTGATGACAATTCAAGACAAATTGATGTTGAAATGCCATCTCACCCTGAGAAAAATGTGATTATTCCACAAAATCCAGAAGTTTGCCTTAATAAAGGTGATGATTGTCTATGATTGGATCAAATCATTACTGGGGCAAAGTAAACTTTATTCTGTAATCATTTGCATTAGGATGTAACTGGACTTGTTGAATGTTGACACTGAAAACAAAAAAATGTCGTAATGAAAGTTTTGGTAAGGAAAGAAAATGGGTGATTTTGTCATGCAGGGAGTCACTGAGTGACAATGAACAATTGTAGGGTGGTATGCATTTCCAGTCTAAATGTAGCTGGAGCTGTACTGCAGAGTGATTGTGGAAATGAAATGTTGCTTTGCTGCAAATCAAACTGTTATCAGACTGTGTAAAGACAGCCATGAGATGTGCAAGACCTTTTTTAAAAACTAAAATTTCAATTAATCTGTTGCACTTTTTCCGGTATCTATTCCATTCCAAAAATAAATGAATATGAAATCAAACATGAATAATGAGCTGCAGTTTTCAAATACACTACTAAAATACAACAGGAAATGCATCAAAAACTAAAATAATTAAAATCACAAGGAACATATTATTCCCCTTATATTTTCTAAATTTTATTCTTTTATAGAATTGTGTATTTTAAACTGATATAAAAAATGTTGAAAACAGACAAGATAGATTTTCATTTATAGGTTTTGAAAACAATACTGTCTTATCACAACATTCCCAGTAATGTTAATCAACAGCAGTTTGTGAGTACTCAGTGAATTTTTTGTTTCAATTACATTGAATCAATTGACAAAGCTGGCAAGGAATTAATTGCTTCCCAAGGTGCACTCAATTGAATGTTACAGGGGACATTAGATTACCCAGTCACCACCACCCCCAACCCCGTGCACAAATCTGGTTTTTGAACTTGATCCAGTATCTTGACTTAGAAATTCAACCACTGCAAGAAGAAAAGGACAGATGTGCAATACAGTAATTTGGTATGAATCAGAGAATAAATAGCATTTGGGCATGAAGCCAGATTATGTTAGCTTGGACACTTTGGGTTCATAGGCTAACGCCTACGAGCAACTTTGCTAGTACAATGAAATCAACCTTATAGGAGGGGAAAGGGAGCTAGGGTCTCAGGGTTTATTTCTGCAGGTGTTGTGGCACGCACTCAAATCGAGAAGACAGACAAATGGGAGCTGATAATGTGATGTACTACACAGGAGATTAGAAACTAAATTCTTAGCACAGGGGGTGGTTAAAATGTGGAGTTGTCTGGCAGAAACTATCAGAGAAGCAATATTCCTAAATTAAGCTGCTTGAGAAAGAAAATAATATGAAATGAAGCGGGAATGAGCAAATCAGAATTAGACCAGATGACTCCTGTGGAGTAAAATTTGACGGATGGGATGGTACTATTATACTCTTATGATTCTACCATTTCATAATATTACAATATAGTTTAAAATCATATTTCACAAATCTGCATACAGCTAAAAAAGTAAAATCTCACAAAAATACAGAACATGAATTAACATGCAAAGACATTAAGGACAAACAGAAAATTAATATCTTTAAGAATCATTGCAATTTAGAATCTCCAATATTCACTCGCGAGTGAACAGCTAAACAAATCGTTGTGATCATTTGAATGTTGCACAACGCCATTTCATTTTAAAAAGCTATGTGAACAAACAATAATTAAATTATTGTAATGGCGTATATGCAGATGCCATAGTAATTGTATCTACGTAAACTGAATCTGTTTAGAAAGCAAGATAGTGTTGATAAGAATATTTTATAAATTTGTTTTATTGTAAAAATATAAGTAAAAATGCTGGTCGACGAAAGAGTATGGTGTATAATTAAACAGAGAGCCTGTGGCTGTCCCTGACATCGTTATTGTCTATTTATAATCTGAGAGACAAGAAAGATTTAGCGTGTGTGATAACGTGCCACTTCTGCATGCTCACGATATACATCATACATTGCTATTCATTGGCTAGGCAAATATTAAACTTTCATTTCTATCATTTTAAAGGGTGAAACCTCTTGAAAGGATTTTGTTGTAGCAAGCAAGATACATAAATGAATCAGAGCAAACAGGAATGATCCATTGATAGAAACCAGCAATGGCTCTTGTTAAAACATATTTTGGATTGTGGCTTTCCAGACGCCAGTGAGGTTATTGTGCGAGCTTTGCTGCTGCCCATCCCCCACTCAGTCTCCTTTGTAGAAACACTCAGTGGAAGAATGAGGAAATAATCGCTGCTTAATGCATTGCCACGGGCTCAAAATAAAACACGCTCAACATGTCCAAACAGAAACATTGTTATCAACCACACACACACAACAAAAAGAAGCTATTACGAAACACCGACTACGACCTCTGCAGAATGTGTTTATGGCAAAAATGTGAGTGAAGCATGAAGGTTGCTCTTCAGCTAAACACGGGCTGACTTTCGGTTGCAGAGACTTAGGGTGATCGCTGCCAAATGCGACATAATATTTTAACACCCTGCCCCCAAAGAGGCAACATTGATTGTTGGGCATTCGCATTGAAAAGCTTCTTGTTGCATGTTCTGTACTCGGGCAAACGTTTGCTCTGCAAATATTATTTGCCAAGTGTTATCGGTTGGGGGGAGGGGGCTCTAAGGGCAAGGACAAATAGCAATGTGGAATAAACACACAAGCCGTCGTCAGAGAAACACCATTCGCCATACGGTTCACTTGCCACACATGCAGTAAGCACACACCATACCACAGATTATATGCTGCAGACACTACACAACACAGACTGCACAGACCAGGCGCCTATCCATTGATCAAATCTGGGAGTTGCCCAGCCGCATCAAACCAGGATAACTTCAGATCTGACTCTGGTTTGTAAATTTCAGACAGATTAGTCTTTGCGCCAGAGAAGCCTTCCATTTAGATCGAAAGCGAATGGGCACACGTGAACATGCACATTGGTAGAAATACAGAGAAAAAATAAAAACGGAAAGATTCGCATTGATAGACACAATTGACACGTTTTATAATCATGCACGTTTTATAATCGAACTTCAAACGCATCTAAGTGACGTTACAGAGGTCTGCATAAAAATCATGCAAGGCATCCACCAGAGTAAGACACCATGTACTACACTCAAGTCATATGCTACAGAGAGACACACGCCAAGATGCTTAAGTATCCAAATGTAAAATATAACGCATATACACAAGTAGATACAGCTATAACAACCGACATAATGTGCACACAAACAAACAAACACCATCCACAGGTCGTATAAATAATTCCCAGACATAACATACAATAATTCTCTGGACATATACACAAACACAGACACGCACAGGAACATCCACAGATGTAAACAAAATCGCCATATATGGGCACACTATAAAATCTGGCGCGCAAGAAAAAAAGACACGGAAAGCTTTACTTTAAGGAGTGCTGCAAATCGCCTCTTACATCAATGCCACCCTCGGGCGACCGTCTATGTGGAGTTTGCACATTCTCCCCGTGTCGGCTTGGGTTTCCTCCCATAGTCCAAAAATATGCAGGTTAGGTGGATTAGCCATGAGAAATGTACGATTCCAGGGATGGGGTGGATGGGATGCTCTTCGGAAGGGAGATGGGCCGAATGGCCTGCTTCCACACTGTCGGCATTTTATAATCTTTTCACTGCAAAATATCCATTTGCTTGGCCTGAGGTAATAGAACAAGAGTCCGGGTATCTTTAACTTTTTAAAAATGCAATGCCACTGTTCTTCATGGGTTGCCTAAAATAACAGATCAAAGATACCGCTGTTCCATTGTAATTGCTGAACAATTAAAATATATTGGCAGAGCAAAAATTCTTACATGTTTAATTTAGGGACAACACATACGCCACAGAGGGAAACCATTCTATAAAGATTAGAGTGAATGCTTCCAGCTGTCGTGCTTTTAAAATATTCCGGATAAAGGAGATGTTTTGAAAAACGTGCCGCGTACAAGGAAAAGTGATGTCCTTTCTGATTTTAAAATTCAATGTTTGAAAGTGTAATGTTCAGTAAAATGGTGGGCTATCGTTTTGGTTGGGATGCTGCAAAGACTATTAGTCTAAATATTGTCTTCAATCTGTATTTTCTGGATGAACAAGAAAGTAATTTCTGGTTAAGGACAGATCGCTATAACTGTAAATAGGCATGATATAAATTATCTGGATGGTGGTTACATTTTACTGCATATCTAAATCCCATGACCTAAGCGTTCTGGATGAGGGCTGAAGAAAATCTAAATGTGTGCCTTCCGTCGTATAATGTTCTGGATGAAGCAGAAAGTCAATGTAACTATTTGTTTTATGCTCAGTGGGCCCAACGTTCTTGGATCTGGTTCAGCTGGGTGCTTGATTAAGGTACTGCTACCTGATCAGGGCTTTAACGAGACAAGGGTGAAAGTGTCTGATTTTTGCAGGCACTGCTAGCTAAACGCTCAACTGCTGGGAGTTGAATGCTCTAGTGCTGACTCTGTTGGAAGCTCCTTTGACACACAGGGACTGACTTGACTCTTGCGCTGGAAGCTCAGCTCCTCTCTCTCTCACACACACACATACACAGAAATGGGAAAACGCGCAGCCAATGATTGAGCTCAGTTTCATAAAAGCTGCGCTCTGAGTGGCTGCAGGGCGAATGTCTGTGAAACAAAGGAGAGAGCCGGGTCTGGTGCACAGACACTAATGTTCAGCCAGCAAAACACACAGACACTGCGAGGACAAGCCAATCCACCCAGAAAAGCACAGGCAATGTGAGGACAAACCAATCCACACAGACACTGCAAGGACAAGCTAATCCACAAAAAAAAACACAGACACTGCGAGGACAAGCCAATCCACCCAGCGAACACATATCGCCATACAGCCACAGTGGTATAGAACAGGCAGTCACATTAGCACACCACTTGATGTAAAACAAACAAATGCATTTTCATATCACACGAAGACCAGGGCAAAACCGAACCAATACCGATCGTAAGTACATTGTGCAATAACCTGAGTGTGAAGTTTTACCAATCCCACCAGACAACCGTTTCATTTGGCAAGACAAGTAAGCGCTTTTCAAAGTTCTTTTTTTAAAATAAAACTTTACTCCCTGTCCCCAATTTTGAACAAACTCGAGGAGATTACTGAATACGATAAGAGTTTTGATTCATCTTGTTGATTTGAAAATTGTGTCCGGGTGCTGTTTCCTTTTTTTGGTTTTACTTCCACGGTTTTTAAAAGAGGAAACAAATTTGGCTGTTAGTCCCTCGTGACACCTACCGTGCTAACTTGAGCTTGTAAATAGCTGCAAGTTTTTTTTGCTGAAGTTGACTTTAATAAGCATTTACAACTGTCGATCACGAACGCTTCCCCTCCCCTTTTTTATTGCTGATATGAAAAGAACGTGCAGCGTGTTCTGAAGATTTGTGTTTAATCTCACCCAGGCGATAAGAGCTCCCTAAGAGATTTGACCCCCCTCCTTCCCTCGATCAAAATTACAGATTTGAAGTTTTCCCCGATTTTGTTTCTCTCTAAGGCGAGATCAGTTTTCTGATACGCTTGTCACCGATTTTTGTTCTCACGTCAAGCTACAGGGAATCTTGGATTCACGTGATTGAAGCTCGAACAGTAACAAAATAGCTGCTTTTAGATGGTTGGTTGTTGAAACCTCCCCCTTCAAATCCATCAACAATTCATTACAGCTTTTAGCTCTAAACGCCAGCTAATTAAACTGTGTAGCTCCTAATCCGAGTACAAGATGACAAAAAAAATGGTAAGCAGACAATCGTCAACGTTTGCAACAAACCGGTGCTGGTGATATAAGATTTTTTTTCACTCCTTCCTCCTCTCCCCAGCACCCCTCCCACCCCCTTTTCCTTCTCCCCCTGTCCTCGTCTTGTTGTATTTGAAGCTGTCGATTATGAAATTGCCACATGATTGACTGGCGTCGTTTCCTCGCTTAATTTGTATGTTTGACACTGTTTTGAGAGACGATGGTGCCACGTCCGGACAAAATGTGTAATCCAGTCCAGGTTTCTGCTGTTATTTTTTTTTACCCTTCCCTAATTTATCCCAGGGTGAGCACATTCTGTCTTCTTTCAACCGGACGCTTGTAGTTTTCCTTTCTTTTCTCTGTGTGCTATAATCATTTACTGATCACGATGTTTCCAAAAGTGTGCGGTTAAGGCGGAATGTGAAGTTTGGAAACTTTATTTTTTTAAAATTTTTGGACCTGTATATCAAATCTTTTTCTTGAAAAAAAAGAAATCAATGTATATCCCCATGCATGTGGCTATTGTTGCTCGGGACGCGAGTGTGGACTTTAATTTTTTTTCGTGCTGGGAAAAGGCACGGAATCCGGACTGTGTGCCAGGAGAAAGGAGGAGGAGGGGATCGAAGTGAAACATTGACTTGGCGATGAGGTTTATAATGTTTCTTCCATTCTGATATTAACACAAGTTGTGCAGCATGGTGATGTATGGGGAAATGTTGCAATTTTGTTTTGTGTGGGGAGGGGGTTTAATGCGGGGAAGAGATGTTTGAATGATTTGAAGGTAAGAGTTGCAGCTACCCATGATGCATGCTTTTCAGACTTTGAATGGTTACACTGATCTTTGTCAAACAACCTCATTTGCGGTCACTGAGGCCACCTTGGTGCAGAGCTCATGGAGCGCGAACGGGCGGTGATCCATTTCCAGCAATGTTTTTAAACGCGTCTCTTTTGCACCATGATAACTTTCTCAGATGTTCGTGTTTGGCAAAAGAAAAAAATCAAGTGTGTCTTTTTTTTGCCCCCCCCACCGTATGTTCTTTTATGTGTTTTATTTTGGTTATCCTCTCTCATTTGGGTTGGTGTGAAATTACTAAGGTCAACAATGAAACAGGGCGACTGTAAGGACCTATGTACATATTCTTTTAAAGCCATGTAATCGGATTGTCTTTTAATATTGGGAAATTCAAATCAGACTCACTCGCTGAAAAAAAAGTGAGGAAAGAAAGCAAAATGTTGGTCTCACCCAACAACCGATTCATTAGTTTTATCTTTTTGCAGGAAGTAATTTATTCGTGCGTGTGGATCGTGTGAGTCGAAAATAAGGGAAATATCTATCTCTCTGTCTCTTTCTGTATAAAATAAACACATGAGAGGGTTGAAACACGTGGCGGAGAAGCGAATGTCCTCCCACATCCAAAGCAGCGAAGTTCATCCAGTTTTTATCCAAGCGATCCCATCTTCAGGATGTCAGTGAACAGTTCCATTGCTACGAGTAAAGGTGTTGATTCAAACGCGGTTGATACTTACGACAGTGGCGATGACTGGGAGATCGGAGTTGGGAATCTGATCATCGATCTAGACGCGGATCTGGAGAAAGACAGGCAGAAATTGGAGATGAATAACTCGAGTTCGAGCAGCGGCGGCATTGCAGCCCCGGGCAGTGGCAGCAGCAGCAGCAGCAGCAAGGACTGCGGCGGGGCCAGTGTCACAGCAGCTTCAGCCCTTTCTGAGAGCCTCAAATTCACCTCCTCTTCGGTCCAGCCTCCCCCTGGCAATCCCCACAAGGAGACTGGCAAATCCAAAGTGAAAAGAAGCAAAACTTCCAAGGATGCTAATAAATCTCTCTCCTCCGCCGCACTGTATGGGATTCCTGAAATTAGCAGTGCTGGCAAGAGGCAGGAAGTTCAAGGGCGCCCTGGAGAGGTTTCTGGCATGAATTCAGCCCTGGGTCAAACAGTGAGCAGCAGCAGCAGCAGCAACAGCGGCAGCGGTAGCGCTGGTTGCAACAATAATAACAATAACATTAATAATAACACTGCCCTTGGCAATTGCACTAAAAACAAAGAGGAGAAAGCGGGCAAGGGCACGGGCAGGGGAGGCTCGAAGCGGGATAAGGAGGCTGCCAGGTCTCGCAAGGATGGCAATAAGCAGGAGGTGGGGGTGCACCCTGGACAGCACCCGATGTCGGCGCCCGTGACACCCGCTGCCCATCTCTTTAATTTCGGTGCCAAAAGCGGCAGCAGCTCCTTACAGTGCTGCGGGGAGCCCCCAGCCCGTATCCAGGACATTAAAACCACTCTGGAGTCAGGAATACTGAGCAACCCTGTCGTTCTGAAAAAGGATGATGAAGAGCATGACGAGGAGAGTGTCCGACCCATCAAAAAGTTGAAAACTGATAAGGTAATTTGCACTTTTTAAAAAAAAAGTTATTGATGATTTCTTTGTTTTTCTTTAAATGATTGCTTTATTCCATGTGATATGATTTTGCTGCACTAAATGAGAATCTCCCAGGGATAAATATCAGGACAATATTTTTGATGTTTCAATTCGAGCATCTGCCAATTTTAGTGTGGTTGGAGGTATAAAATAATTTGCGGTGGCATTCCTTAACAACTGTCCCAAACACATCAAATTATAATGCATTTTTGCAATAATAATTATGGTGCAGCTTTTTTTGGAAAGCATGATTAAGTGAGAACGTCAACGTTTTCGCTTTTTTTAAGTAACAGGCTGGTGTTATGGTTATACATATACACAAACAACGGAATCACCGCCGCAGCTGGAGAGAAATGAGGTTATTGTAATCACTACTATTTGCCTGAAGGATGGGGGAGGTGCTTTGTAATCAAATACAACAGCAAACGTCTTCATAAAAGCTGGGCTAGCCTTGCCTTCTTGGGATGCAGATCAGATGGTCGATATGATGCCTGACATTTTGCTAACATTTTGTAGATGTAGTGTGAAAAGGAAGTTTGGCCTTCGCTTCCATTGTTAGTATGCAACCTGGCTTTTGATATGTTGGTGATTATCCAAATACTATGGAGTTTCTCAGTATGCTCTGATCCATTGTTTGCTGGATAATTATTGGGGTTGGGAGGGTGTGGTGGTGGTGGGAAGTGTCACTGGAATTGTGCTATTTTAAGATATAAGACACTTAGTGAAGGTAATAGTTTTACAAACTATGCCCTCACTATTTCTGAATAAGTTCTGCAAGTTTCTTATTTTTAATAGGCATGTTTAGATCAAGGCTTTAAAACTGCTTTGCATTGTTATGAACAATGAAGCTTTTGTGATACATGAGTTTAAGTGAAGAAAACATGAAAAGATGAGTGCTTTCAGAATAATTACTTCCTTTTAATATAATTTGTCGGATACCTTGTAGTCCACTTTTCAGCCTTTCCCTTGCCATTAGACTCAATAAATAGATTCCCTGTAATGGGAATTGGTCAGTTGTGTCAGAGAGAATTTTGTTCCTGTGTATAATAAAGTGAATTCCTAGCTTGTAGAGGTGGTGACCTTTGCAATTCTGCTGATACTACTGTTGGAAACTTTAGACAGAAGCAAGATTGGTTGGCTTGAAAAACGGTATTTTATTTGATTAATTTTATTACTGGTGGAACAGTTTCAAGGAGACATTTGAGATGTTAATAAAGATTTAAACAGTAAGGTGCAGAGGCTAATGTTCCATAGTCTATTAGTCATGAGAAGGGTATCTAAACAGATTCAGAATGAAGGAGAGATTGGCAAACTGTTTGACATGCATGACAACTCCCCAATCAAATCGTTTTATTTTGGTCTCCAGCAGACTGCAAATTGGGAGCCGTTTTAATCTGTTTTAAATATCAAGATAACTTGCTCTAATCTGTTCTTCACAATGGCTGTGGTTAAAGTTTCAAGACCATTTGATTGAATTCGCTGGCTGTGTAGAATGCAGAAAGCATTGCTCCCTGCACCCCCAAGCGTTTTTAATCTTTCAGCCAAATGTTCAGATTCAACAGTTTTGTTTAGCAGGCAATCTGTACATTTTCAAATCCTAGAGGCAGGTGTCATGGCAACAGAGATTAGAGCGGTGTGGTTTCACTCCTCTTATTTCTCCCTTATTTATACCTCAAATAGTCTCCTGGGGAAAATGTTTTAGTGTGTCTATTCCTCAAAACAATCAAATCAGTGTTCAAAACCAGTGCCTGCTGATATTCAGTCAGTGGGTCATACACAAAAATGTCCAGTATCGTACTGCCACTTGCTTGTCTTGATTCTTCCCAGATATAATTGACAAGCACATTCTATTCATTCTAGCACAGCCTGTTTTCCTTTTGACTGCTCCAGAGATCATTCAAATTTAAATCTGCAGCATACACAATATATGACTCGAAGGAAATGAAATGGTACTGATACATAACCTGTGCTTTTAAAGTATACATTTGTGTCTTGTACTTGTTATTTATTTGAAAGGTGAAGGCACGTTTTGTTAAACCATGTTGTAACAAGCTGTGAAATATTTGTACGTTTATACGTTCATCTGGTTTAAATGAGGTTGAAGAGAAATGTGTCCAACTAAACTTGTGTGAGTAGCAGGTTGCTAAATGTATAAGCTAAATTCTTATGAGTTATAGTCATTGGTTAATCTCTGCAATGTGTTTGCAGGTTTATTCTTGGTCTGTTTATTCTATTCGTTTTCTGCAGTTAGTCATGTAAAACATGATAAATTGGAACCTATTAAAACTAATTATTTTTGTGACTCTGTTTCTGCATGCCTTTTATGCATAAAACCACAAGTATGTTGTAAAACCTGCCACTCCCTCCAAGTATTGCTCAAGTAAAAAGCAGCCTATAATTTGAGTTGTTTGAGCTATTTCTATGTAGCCCATTTTTGTGGTTTAGCTGTTGCTAACATGTCTGATTTAAGTAGACTTGGCAGGACCAGTAACCACTCCTAGTAGTTGGCAAAATCCTTCTAATATAGGATTAGCTAATAAAGGTTTGCCAATACCCAGTCCTTCACCAGAAGTAAATAAAAGTTTGCACTTTCATTTATCTAATCAATGAAATAGAATTATGTATTTGATTTGCTTGAGGTAGGGCACTAAAGATGTGAACAATCACTCGCTAAATTAATTAATTGTTAAAGTATGTTCCTGGAATATAGAGCACAACTGAAAAACCAAACCAGTTTTAAACACCACATTGTAGTTTTCTAACTGGGACTGACAGTTGACTGTAAAAAACATGCTGCGAGTGCAGGCTTGAGAGTTCTCATAAGGCTTGTTAATATCTCAGGGTGGAATTTGTCACCCTTTGAAAGTGATGCAATGATACATTTCACAGCTGAGAATTGCATTCACAAATGACATGACATACATTAATGCTAGCAACTATTTTTTAGCTGCATTCGACCAATAAATGGAAAGGAATAGTATTGAGAGCAAGTTACAGCCAGAAGCATATTTTCTACTGTGCCTTTTGTGCTAGACTTTGTTCCTGCTGATTAATTGATTGAAACATACATTTACCTTCCTGTTCTTTGTATACTGCTGTTACTTGTCTGTTACAGTCTGTAGCAAAGGACTGTAAATGGTAAGCAGTCGTTAATGAAGAAAACAAAGGACAGATTTGTTGAATGTGAGCGGTTTAAAAGTTGACTCGAAACTCTGCAAGAAGAGATTTGGCTGGTGAATGGTACCATAACTAGCACGAGTCCCTGTAGAACAAAAAAACTCTTCAGTCTACTTAATGCTTTGTAACTTTGAATAGTGTGACCAGAGCTTTTCGGAAGGGGTGAATGAGCTGGTGGCCTTTGACTGCTGAGAACCTTCTAGACGAACTTGTGACCTCCCAAGATCTGTGAGACCAAAGTAGCTATAGATTTTTTTTTGGCTAATAAGCTGTTTTTAGAATTTCATTTGCAAGGTGGTATGCTTTTAAAAATCATACCATTACACATAATTTTGAAAGGAGACCATCAAAATATATTGTAAAGTACAATTTTATGAATTTAATATTTATGCCGTAATAGTTATTTTGATATGTTACGGCAGGGAGTATCGTACATAGGTGGGCTGTGAAATGCCTAAAGATCTCCTGAGATCATAAGAGGCCCTATACAAATGCACACCTTTTCATTAACCAAAATTGAAGCTCCCAAGTATTAGTTACAGGTTTCTGAGGACTGTTAGGGGAAAGTAAGTCACCCAGGTCTTCTGGGAGAAGAAATATTTGTGTATTCTTTAAATGCTATGGACTTTTTGTGGTATAAGGACACAGCTATTCATGTGCGATTGGTGGTACCTGAGCAATGTGGGCTATGGTGAGATGATCGCAGAATCGGGCGAGGTGTTCAGCAAGATCCATCTGGACATTGAGGTCATCTTAGCTCATCTTATATGCTTTTCTCAAGTGGTGTGGTGAGACCTTGTTAGGCTGGGTTGAGTTCTCAATTGATGTTCGTTATTGCTTGTTCAACCCTTTGCTATCAGTCCAACCTGCCATGGGTTGTGATCGTAGCTAATCATACAGGGGAAGGAAGTGGCCTAATGGTATTGTTACTGGGCAATTAATCCATTGACCTAGCTAGTGTTCTCTGGACCCAGGTTCAAATCCTGCCATGGCAGATGCTGGAATTTTCAATGAAAGTTGAAGTCAATAATATCTGGAGTCTCATATTGATCGTGAATCCATTGCCAAAATAACTGCAGATGCTATAAATCAGAAACAAAAACAGAAGTTGCTGGGAAAGCTCAGCAGTTTGAGCAGCATCTGTGAAGAGAAATCAGGGTTAATGCTTTGCTTCTGAGAAATCCCAAAGGTTAACTCTGATTTCTCTTTGCAGATGATGCCAGACCTGCTGCGCTTTTCCAGCAATTTCTGCTTTAATTCATGAATCCACTGCTGATTGTTGGGAAAAGCCCACCTGGTTCACTAATGTCTTTTAGGGAAGGAAATTGCTGCTCTTGCAGCAGGGTGCCACAGAGGGCGGCACGGTGGCACAGTGGTTAGCACTGCTGCCTCACAGCGCCGGAGACCCGGGTTCAATTCCCGCCTCAGGTGACTGACTGTGTGGAGTTTGCACATTCTCCCCGTGTCTGCGTGGGTTTTCTCCGGGTGCTCCGGTTTCCTCCCACAGTCCAAAAATGTGCAGGTCAGGTGAATTGGCTATGCTAAATTGCCCATATTGTTAGTTAAGGGGTAGATGTAGATGTAGGGGTATGGGTGGGTTACGCTTTGGCGGGGCGGTGTGGACTTGTTGGGCCGAAGGGCCTGTTTCCACACTGTAAGTAATCTACTCTTGCCTGGTTCTGGTTGACATGTGGCTCCAGACTCACAGGTGTGTGACTGACTTTTAACTGCCCTCCAAGAAAATTAGGGTTGGGCAGCAAATTCTGGCCTGGCCAGTGACCACCACGTCCTGTGAATGAATGAAAAAAAAACCTCACCGCCATTGAGTCGGAAAATCTTGATGTGGAAACCAGGACAGGTTCTTAGTGGGTTCAGCTTGCCGCTTGTTCCAAAGGCCATCCTTGTTGAACCTGATGCCAACATCTCAGTCATTACCCAGGGGCACCATCCACACATACACAGTGGCGTCCTACATGAGCACCAGCCTCTTTAAACCCTCGTGGCACATCTCTAATCTACCTATAGGACACTTCTCTACTTGAGTGCAACCATCACTGTGATGCTGCAGTAGGGTTACTTTGTGCTCAGGGCCACATGCTAGCTCATGGACTGGGGCTGACTACATCTCTGTCTTTTTGCTTGCTGTTATAGTGCTCTCTTACTCTTGAGTCCATCTGGATGTCCACAATATCCCTGCCATGCATTGTATTGCCTTGCTTTCCTGTGCATTGCCATCTCAGCTACAGATGCCATGCTCATATTGTCACCATTGTGCTGTGTTGCTTAGCGTCAGCATGAAGACAGGAAACGAGCCAAAGTGTCAGTAGGCATCAGGTCCAGGCAAAGGTATAGACTTCGCACATGAGTTCCCTGCGTAGTAAGTTGAGGGCAGGCTCCCAAACTAGTCTAGGCTCTGCTCAGGGAGTCAGAGTCAGAGTCCTTTCCTGATAAGGGGTAATGAGCCAAATGAATAGTGGCATACCACTGGTCTAGAGCTTAAAAACGTGTTGCTGGAAAAGCGCAGCAGGTCAGGCAGCATCAAAGGAACAGGAGAATCGACATTTCGGGCATAAGCCCTTCTTTAGGAAGAAGGGCTTATGCCCAAAACGTCGATTCTCCTGTTCCTTTCATGCTGCCTGACCTGCTGCGCTTTTCCAGCAACACACTTTTAAGCTCTGATCTCCAGCATCTGCAGTCCTCACTTTCTCCTACCACTGGTCTGGACCCTATTGAGGACTGTTTTGGTTCTGAAACAAGAGAGAGGCAGGTACCATGGAAGATGAAAGTGGGTGTATGGTTGTCTAATGGCTGTCACAGCTATTACTGTTGGTGTTTTCCTGAGTGAGTGAGTGTGCAGCACAAAGAGTGAGTGATATTGCACAATGAGGTGAGTGAGGGTGAGTGGCGAAATAATTCAATCCATTAGTGAGTGTTGGGGCATGGGCCTCAGTTGGAGGTGAATCCAAAGCAGAGATAGTGAGGATGAGATATTGGAGCAGTTATGGTGGCAGAGTGAAGAAGGACAGGGAACTTGTTCCTATAGTGCTGGACATTTCTTCAGGCATTTAACCTGGGTGGTAATCTTGGAGCACGCTGGAATGATCTGGTAGGAGAAAGTGAGGACTGTAGATGCTGGAGATCAGAGTTGAGAGTGTTGCTGGAAAAGCACAGCCGGTTAGGCAGTTTCCAAAGAGCAGGAGAATCAATATTTAGGGCATAAGTCCTTCAACATGAAATGATCTGGTGTCATCGTCTCCACTGGTGGTCCTGGGGCAAGAAGAGGCCCCATCTGTGCAGCGCACATCCACTAAGAGTTTCAGGACCATGCCTGCAAAGGGGATGGTGTCCTAATTACCCCTGTGTGTCATGTCAGGGACAAATGTCAGGAACTCCCAGTTGGCAGGGTTTATCCCATGCGCAATGACCTTATAAATATTGTGTGTCGGTACCAGGGATGCCACTGAATGGAGGGTTGTGGGAACAGCGTACGTTGGATATGATGGAAATCGGACATGATACTCACATAAATGGCAAGAAAACTCACTCACCCTCACAGCAAGAATCAATCCACCAAACCCAACACGACTAGTGGTTTGCCAAAAAAATTGTAAGCTTTAGCCCTATGACTATGGAGTCTGAAATGTGAATCGACCTTTTGTCCCCTTCAGCCATTCATTTACATCAAGTCACATACATCATCTTTATTCATTTCACAAACCTTCATTGATCTTTGCCATGGAAATTTGGTTTAATCAAACATTACCGATGCTAAACTCGAAATAGAGCGTAATATCACAGAGCAAATAATGCTGCAAAGGTTGCCATCTGTGGAGAGAACAGCCAAATTAATATTTCAGGTGGGGACTCTTCATCAGAATGCTGACTTTTTTTCCACCAGTGCTGCCTGACTGACTGGACTGTTTCCGACATCTTCTATTCCTGTTTAAAATTAAATTCTGTTGATTGTTAAAATGTTCAAGCCTGGTGTTTTATGTGGTTATCGAAATCATCTACAATAATCAACATTCATTAGGAGAAATCTGCTGCTGGTTGGTGTGTGAGTACTTCATTGCAATGTCTCCACGCCCCCATCCCCCAAAGAAATTAGTTTTTTGGCTGCAGACTCTGAGCAATGGATAGCAATCACTGTTCTTTGTTCGAGGTCTTTTTATTGAGGCTAATGACTGGTCTTGTGCCGCTCCAAGATAAATGACACTATCTCTGAGTGGGCTGACAGGAAACAGACATGTTAATAGTGAAGCTGCAGGGAGGATCTTCCCCGTTCCTTGCAAAAGAAAAGGCAGGACCTCTAGTTGTGATCATTAGCGCATAATGCATTCCTGCTTTTCCCATGTGGGTCAAGGTAATTAGAAGCATAATGGTGTGTTTTCATATGGATGTCAAATCACAGCAATGACATTCTTAATTTCAATTTATCCTGAATCATTTTAGGAAAGATTTTTTTTCTCTGTGGTGGTCTACATCTCTTTGAAAAAGAAAAGATTTCAGGTCATTTTGTTCTGTACAGCTTGATGTGTTTTTCAAAAAGCAAAAATAATATTGTTAAGATGACACCCACTTTGGCGCAATGACTACTATTTGTATCACGCATATATATGAGCTGGGAAGATTTGGACTTTGCAGTTTTTAAAAATAAACATATTCTGATTTTTTTTCAGGGTATCTGATATGTGTAGATCTCATTGTATAAACAATGAGAAATTAGAGTTTTGTGTTTTTCTCATATGTTTTCACTCTCAGTGGAATCTGTTACTTGTCAGTAGCAGAAGATGACCCTGATTGTAGAGTTTTAGTTGAACACAGGATCTAAAATGAAGTAGCATGGAAGTGAGATAGGAAATCCATCTGTGTAATCAAATCTTGCAGCCAGCTAAGCATAAAGCTCGTCCTTGAGCTTAGATAAACCCTGACAAACACAAACTCTCCAATCCTTATTGAAAGCCATAGGCTGAAAGTATCTGTATGTACAGAGATTGACTCCACAAGTAAAATAAAATTGTCAAGTTTTCAAGTACAACAGTGGTAATCTATTAAAATGTCAAATCCAACTTTCACTATCATTTTAAGTTAACATAATACATGATTTACGGAATAGCAGTTTGTCAAATGGACAATTTCTGTGTTTCCCAAAAACGTGATGGAATTGTTTGAGGTTGTTCAAAATGTATACTGTGATAGGTTGTACATTTTCTTTCTCTTCCTTTCTTCCGTACTGCAGCTCCGTCTGGAGAATGAAACCGCAGAATGAAACACTGTGCATGTGTTCTTTTGACCAGCTGAAAGTCATATATCCTACTTTTTGAAAGGAAACTCAATTTACGCATTGTGAAAAATGTGCCCGAAAAGCGTATTCAGCAGGTTAAATAGCTGCTTGAACCAGGATTTTAATTCAGCAGCTTGGAACATTAACTGGGGCGAGATCTTCAAATTGGATAACCTTTGTTAGTGAAGAACAGAAGATCAGGCCAAGTGATAATTTGCCATTAAAGGGTATTAAAGTAGAAGGACAGCAGTAATAACCAAAGGCTGCTTTGTGTCCATGATGGTTTTTAGTGCAGTGTGTCTGTTGCTTTTTTCCCTTTAATCCAAACTAAATGGTCTTGGCAAGTTGAACAAAGCTTTTGCATTTGAATGAAAGGTTGTAAAACTATTCAGACATTAATGCATGGATTAAATGTGGATTGGCTGACAATAGGGCTGTTTGTATCATTTTTTGGGAGCTAAAAGCAGATTCGTGAGGGGAGGGGGTGATGCATTTCTCTGGGGTCACATGTCAGCATTGCTGTTCCATTAGTAGGTTTAGCAGGGGATGTGAATTGTATCTGTTCAAGGTTTTAACTAAATTGTTCAATTTTTCTAACATTGGGCAATGTTTAAATGCTAATTTAGAAAGGAACCTTTATTTTACCACACAAAAGGTATAATAGAAATAATAAAACGTATAAAAATCTGTAGTTTAGGTTACTGGAAAACAGATTGTAGAATACACTCTAGATAGATATTTTGCCATTGTTATACTGTTTCATATGAAGTTAAAGAGCTCTGCTGCTGTTTAACTTTTTAAAAGTTGCTTTGTTAAAGACCAAAATGGTTAGTGGTCCCTTGATAAATGGAGAGATTGAGACTATTATCCTCTGTCTTTTTCTTCTGTGTTTCGAAGTTGAGCTTCACTGCAGATAGAAATACAGTCAAGAACTTAGCATTTGCGTTTAATTTAGAGAGGATGTTTCATGTAAAAAAAAATGGATCTAGGTGTTTCCTCTTCAATTTCTCACATTTCCAGTTCATATTTTACACTTTATAAAATAAACGAGAGACAATTAAGCCATTTGATGTGAAACCTCTTTACAACTGTTTAAACGTATGTTGAACAAGAAGTATGCTTTCAATGAGTAAGAGGCTAAAAAATCCCATTCTTGACTGTACAAGGACATGCTTCCTCAAAGACAGTGGGTAAGCATCTTCATAAATTTGTTTTTTTTTTGCCCTCTCAAATTTGACCCTAATAGAACCAGATGGCTTTGTACTGGTTTAGTTTTATCAAAGGATGTATTTAATTTTCTTCAACTTTCTCCTGAAGTTTTCGCAAGCGGTGCATTTAGCATTGAATATTGTCTCAATGGATTTGCATTGACAGGTGAAGCATTTCATCAAATTTTTATGCAGGCCTCTACTATACCCTCAATAGAAAAGCAGAGGCTAGGGAGAAATAATATGCAGTATTTAAGTCTCCTGTATATTTCTTTGTCATTATTAATTGTTACTGTCCAGACATGACACCCAAACCCGATGGGATATTTTATCTAAATCTACAGCTTTCTAGTAATGTTTCCCAGTACTCAGAAGTCAAGCTTGACTGGAATCTGTTTTCTCATTATTTCAATCTGAGTTTCTAAAAAGTTGACCCATTCTCTCCTTGCCCATTCTGCATCCTGCTGTTTGGCTAGTTGTCTGAATTTACATTTGCTGTCGAAATTCTAAACCAACCTTTCCCATGATGCTGTAGCAGATGCCAGACAGCGGAATATAAAGCAAGCAGCTGTTTCCATTACACCATCGCTATATTATCCTATACAATCTGTTTCCTCTGTAAGAACTCTCCTTGCTGACATTAGCATTCTCTGCAAGCTCTTTCAGTCTTTGTATCTTGGAGAATGCCTGTGTACTTTTAATTCTGGCAGCAACCCTTATTAGATTAATTTTCTTCATACATTCATTGTGAATAAATAAATCTGGTCGCCTTTCCTTACTTGCAACGTTGATTCTTTCTTTGTCTTGTGCGCGTTGATTTTGGACAATCTTGCCTTTGTAAGGCAATGTCAAAAGGGCTTCAAAAGACCCATCCCTCTCTTCCATTTTCATCTTCAGCCTTGATCTTTCACTGCCCAATCTCCTGTTGTAAAATAATATATTACTAATCCACAAAGGGAGCTGTTCAACTTCCTGGTGAATAAAGTTACGGCATACCATTGTTGCAAACGATTAGTTGCAAAGACCACGAATGTCAGGAGACAATTTCAATGTTAGCACGGAAGTCCTTTACTAAAGAAATGAATTGTTCTGGATAATATTTTGCTGTATTCAGAGGGCCTATATCCAGCTTTGATTTAGGAAACAACACAGTTGTACAAACCAAATAAGATAAATGAAGAATCGGAAATAATTGTAGACAAACTAGTGTGAAACAATAGTACAGAGACACCTGATAGACTAGAAAAGGTGGAATGGCTATTACTGCGGTTGTACAAACATTTGTGAAATTAGTGGTTTTGTTTTGAAAATTGAAAATCAGCCGATGAGTGTGCAAGCAGCAATTTCTTTGTGGAATTAAGTATTTCTCACTTCTCTCTGTAACAATTCTGTTTCCATCTTAATTCTTGGAAATTAAGCTTTAAAGATCAGGATTCTTAACATTAAATAGAATCTTGTCAAAAGGTAAAAGGGAACTTGGTACGTAGCAAAAATAGAAGGCATAAATGCAGATGAACATTGTAATTAGGCAGTTTCACTTGTAAAATGTTGGTTGCATTTAAAAGCCAAGGGAGACCTGTTTTGATAAATTTAAAGCTAACAATGTTCCAAAGATGAGATCGTATTCTTAAAATTAGAGGTTAGCTTGTGAAAGATTACTTTGTTTTATCAGGAGTTAAATGGATGGCATATTTCATTTTACGAAAATACCGAAAGCAAAATAAACTGAGTTATTATTATTCTGTAATGGGAGAAGTCATGTGTGATTAGTGTAACATTTTTAATTCCAGTCCCTGGGCACTTAAATTGCCTCTGGCTTTTTAAAGCTGTCAGTTTTTTGCTTCCCACTGCCATCTTCTTTACTGTCATTGGCTTTGCTGTTTACAGCTTCTGCCGAAGACATTCATAAATTATGAGCAGTGCAAACATTCAAGGGTCCAGGGCAGCACAACGTATAATGAACCTCAGGGGTGTTCCCTTGGATCAAAAAATGTGGTGTACAAGATTATCACAACACTGAAGTTTATTTTAATTTTTGTTCTTAGTACAATGCTTGCAGCACTGATACAATGACCATATCAATGAATTGGGATGTGTATTAGTTAGGGAGAAAGGTCCTGAGCATGGATTCAAAGCATGGCCCCCAATACTAGGGCAAATGGAGGTGATGGGGACATATGTGGAGAACGTAAATGAACAGAGAATTTAGAGGAAGTTTTGCTGAAGAAGGATATAGAGCTGGCTGGGTTGGGGTGGACGCAATGGTGTGGTTGAAATGCAAAGTTGCTCATCTTTAATTTGATGCCTTAGATTGATTATAGAACTGCAAGATTAGGGGTTTTCGCATGAATTGGGCTTAGTTATGAGCAGCAACAGTTTGGATTAGTAAAGCGTATGGAGGATCAGAGATCAATCAGAATAAGACTCTGATGAAGAATCATTTACACTCGAAATGTTAGCTATCTCTCTCTCTCCATTTATGCTGCTTGACCTGCTGTGGGTTTTTTTTGTTTCCAGTACCAATCAGAATAATACTGGAATGGTCATGTCTGAAGGTTGCAGAGATACAGAGCTGAACATTAAACAGCCTTACTGGGCGTCATTTCAAGGAGGGTGGGTTTGCATGTAAAATAGGGCGGGTGCACCAAGCCACTACATTCCTGCCCATCCCTCAAAATGGAAGATGGTCAGGTGTGGAATGAGCAGCTCACCCACCATATGTAAGTGAGTAATGAAGGGGAAATCGAACTTGTTAAAAGACAGGAGTAGGCAGCCCATTTTTAAACACCACAAAGGCAGAAAGGAAGTGGGTCATCACACTCCGGGAGGAGACAGGAAAACTGTGTGCACCAGGGTCACTATCAAGATACCACCCTGCTCTTCATTCCAGTCTGCCAGCCTGACAGAACCTGGCACCTACTTGCCATGACCTGTCCTTCCCTGGAGTCTAGAAATGCCTACCACTGTAAACCGTGGTAGACATGCTCCTCTTCCTACAATCCTGGCAGTGTCTGTTATTGAGCTCTGGTACTACCAGGAGTGATGGAGTGATAGGGTGCCAGCTGCCAAGAGTGAGACTCCTCCCACCATCTCCCACTCCCAAGCGAGAGGTGCATGTCCTTCAGTTAGCCAGTTCAGCCTGGCCACCACAGGTTATGGCTGCGAAGGAAACCAATGTTTGTTCCAGGGACCAAGCATTCCCCCCCCCCCCCAACACACACACACCCAATGAATTTGTGTCTGTTGTTGTCAGTTTCAGTGGTAAATGGGCTGAGATGGGGCAGAGTTGAGTCATGACTTGGGGGTTAAATGAGGCATTCTTGATGATGGTGAGATTGGGTGTTCGGTGCAAGTTCAGATAGAATGCCAAGCTGATCCCACATCTGCAGAGATGTCATCAAAGTAGGGAGAGGGTGCCGATTTCAGAGATAGATTTTTGATGCAAATCTGGACGTGGACAGGCCAAATAAACTCATCATTTCGAAGTGCAAAATAATTAAAGGCAGGATCCTTATGTAAATTCTTTTACTGTAGGTATAATTCTTACGTTGTACGCATATACCTAAAGCTTAAATTTATGTTTTAAATATGCAGCAACATCGAGATTTCACTTTGCTAATAAATAATCTAGGAGCAAAACCTGCTGTTGATAATGGATGGTAACCCGCATATTAGTTAACTAACAGGCTAGAACGTTTGTACTGATAAACAATAGATATTTAATAAGATAGGTGCCTCAGAATTTTATTGTCAGGGAAATGATCGTCTTTGTCAAAAAAGAGTTTGGAAGGCAAAGGGTTAAGTAATCAAGACAATCACAGTCATTACTCTGTCAGCTTGATGATGCTGTCCTTATCATATACAGTCATATGAAGCTAAAATTTGCTTTATTGCCTTTTTAACCACACTAAATTATAACAGAGCCAATGAGCTTGCAGTTGGATGAGGGCCAACTGAAGAGAAGTGTATGAATGGCTTAATTGTAGAGCAAGATCACTTGTTTATAGAGAGAAGGTCCAATTTGTTAGCCAAATGTTGTTTGAAATGAGGCTGAGGAGGAGATAGAATTGGATGCAGTTGGGCTGGAAATGCAATAGCATTCCTAATTTCTGTTCAGGTGTCTCTAGTCTGTGCCTCTTCACCCCGTACTCTAGTCAAAACAGAAGACAAAATACATTCTTAATGGGTAAAGGCAATTCTTCATTGCACAGTAAGTGCTTTCAGGAGAACAAAGAGTGGGGGATGGGCAATGACAGAGTACCTTCAGAAGCTGACGAAAACTTGTCAAGCCAAGCTGCTTCTAGCTGTTGGGCACCAGTTATTGGCAAAGTGAGTTTACAAGCACAGTGGAGAGAGTAGGGCAGGTGGAGGCGGATGGAAAAAATTGTTCCATTAAATTAAAGTAAATCCTCGAGTTTTAATTTGAACTTTTTTTTGGAGAAAACGTTATGTGCTGTAAATCTGCCATTGTTCCAGCACCCTAATTAATTAGTGACCTGTATTAATGGGTAGCTAGGATCTGAAGCGATTAATTTGCTGTGCTTGACATTTTGTGAATAGCTGTTGGACCAAGGCTATGCTTATGTGGTGTGATCATTCTTTTTTTGTCATATGGACAGTTGCTGAGGTTGGCAATGATGTATAAAAATTTGAAATGGACTGTAAATTTTGAAACCAAACGATTGTGTATCAAACGCTTAAATTTACAGTCACATTGAATACTTGAGCCTTATGTAATTCTTTTTCCGTTACTGAAGAAGGTATGGAATTCAAAGGCTTTTCAATAACTGAAATGCAGTAATGCATTTCTTGCTAGTGATAACTAACATAATTCCTTGCTGTAAGTTTTCTCCTGAATTAGTAGCGCCTCTGCAGCTTTGCATTTTGTAATTGGTTGCACTTACCATGCACCACCATAAATCAGTGGCCTAATTACCATATGCGAGCATTAATTTGTATTGTGAATCACTGCTGAGCTTTTTGCACTGCTGCACTGCTCTCTCTTTGATGCTTTTACGGTTAATTGGAATGAAATGTTTCTTTCCAGAGGTAAAACTCATCACTATTACACTGCACTGTTATTGGTGTTGCAAATGAATGTGGTGTCTATCTAAGCTGCATTGAACAATTTGAATGCTACATGTGTAAACAATACTTCTTTTGACATGCCCTTCAATATTGTGTGAGGTTTTTTTTAGCAGTTCTGTTTTATGTTTGCACCAAGACTGTTGTCAATTCGGCAGAATGATGCCAAATTAAACTGTGCAGATGACACTTCATTGTGAGTCCTGTTTCTAACGTTAGATAGAACGGAGGAGGTGAATATGCAATGAGGTTCAGTGTTTTGTGTTCAGAAATACAAGCTCCCCCATTGTTTTGTTGACTACTCGTCGAAAGATCAGGACCAGGATTATTGGGATGGTTTCCTGGCCCAATACCTGAACAGCTGGTTGAGGATGTATTACTGCCAATACTGGACAACACTTGGGAGTGTTATTACATGGAGATGGATGTTTTGCCCTTCACTACTGAGGAAGTCCCACCTCATCTGCTGCGAGCACTCAATGTTGATGGAGGCCGCCGATGGAGCAACCCTACCCCAATTCCTACCTCGCCTGGACCTGAGTAAGGTCACTTTTCAAGCTTCCCGTCTACCCCGATCTCTTCCTGCAAATTGAGGCTAGGTTGCAAATGGCCCACGTGGTCATGAATTGCCCACTCAAGAGCCTTAGTTGGGACAAGAGTGAGAAGGCCAGGCGAAACCTTCCCCATCCCTCTGAAAAATTGCGGAGAGGCCTGAGCGAGTGCAGGAAACTTGATTCTCACACGGGAAAGAGCCAGAATTTTTGGGTGGAACCAGACCATAATCAGGTTCTGACCCATTTGCCATGGCCTGTTGGATTATAGTGATGAGAATTATAGTGATGAGATTTTGGGTTGTACACACAGAAGTTCTAAATCTACCTCTGGAATAATGCTGTTTACTTGCAACAGCTGAGAACTAGCATTTGTCCTGATGAGATATTCAAATTGATCCCAATACTTTGCTCAAATAAGGTGATTCATCCTGAAGATGATCAATTATCCTATTCTGAAAGGGCAGACTCTCTATTGAGAGCAAAGATGTTTCCTTTTTGGTGATTTATTTGGCACAGAAGGATCTGGGAGCTATCTGGTGGTGCATCTATGACGAGCTTCACTTTTAGGAGATGTATTGGGGCCAAAAAGACCATTCCAGTTAAAGTTGACGCTATACTAGGGAGATGGATGGAGCCTTCAATTTGGATTTGGGAGAATAGGGGTTTTCTAATGCCAGATTTGCATCAATGACATGGATCCTCAAGAATTGAGACCTTGTCCCACCTCTGCAAAATATACCTGTCCACCCTAAATTTTACACAAACTTTGTTTTCTGTGTCTGTGCAGGTGGTATAGAAAAGTTGACACCATTCCCATTTACTCAAACAGCTAAGATGACTCCACGTTTCGAGAATAACTTTCTTGAAAGTTTCATTGGTTATAGCAAAGACTGATTTAGGTCTTAAAAGAATGAATTTATCTTGATAAATCCTGTCATTTCTATCCAGAAACCTTCATTTTGAATATTTTAGTCCGCACAGTAATTAGATTAGATTAGATTAGATTACTTACAGTGTGGAAACAGGCCCTTTGGCCCAACAAGTCCACATCAGAATCTGTGGCAGATTGAGTGAAATCGCTTTCATTATAACATCTATTACACACACTAACTGAATGTACCGTTTTGTAAACAAAAGTATGGCTCTTTAACTTATTTTTATCAACTTGCACACACCTCCTACAACCCCACCACAAATGCCCATTGGGTGGAACTGCATAGAATGGGAGCAATTATGTGTAAAGTTACTTTTTGTATTTTTATTGGACCTTCACTGTTCACTACAAACAGACCTAGAATATTATTAAATCATCAGGAAGAGTGGGCTTGATAATTTCCTCAACTTTTGAAGCTGAAACAGAATGGCAGCATTTTCTTTAACTAAAATTCCATTGGAAGAGTATGATTCAATTCTGAGCAATACTAATCCTCCAACTCCCCATCCCCCATCACACCAAATAATGTACTGACTCAGCAACGATTAAGAGCATTATTAAGAGCTATTAGTCACAAAATGGACCATGTGATTGTTGTAAGACCTGTCCTGGCAGGCTGCCACATCAAAAATGGTTAATTGAACATTACACTGCACTTAAAGTTTCCTCAAGCTACAGACAATTGATGTTGAGGAATATTTAGCCAAAATTGGGAACAGACACAAAGGTGCAACTTATCATAAATTTCAATATTTTGTTGTTCAAAGGTAGTGGTGCTATGAGAGGCCTTGTTATTGCAATACAAAGAGTAGGGGCTTGTCTGTTACTATTATGTTAAAAAGATTTGCCTGCTTAGGTGCAAGAATGCTTGTGGAATCAGGAAGTTTGCAGATCTGAAGAGGAACTCTCTTTGGCCTTAGTGGATTAATAGAAGCCTTGTTTTACTGAGTTGTGCAGATTAGGAAAATTTCAGATTTTGTTGCACTTCTGTGCTAAATTACCTGATCTCAGTGGGATAATATTTCAGGGAGAATGCTTGTTGTCACAGTTTCCCTCCGTGCTCTGGTTCTGATTATAATACAATCTACCGGTGAGGGTGCACTTGTGGTCAATAGGTGAGAAGCAGGTTTAGCAGTGATGCCTTTCTTTTGAAATAGCCTGCTGTTGCTAAGAATCTGCAGTTGCAAATGAAGAATGAGTACTTGAGAAGCATCGAACAGAAGGTTCCATGGAGGGGAGAGAAACTTAGTGTGGGGTGTGGGATTTTCCATTTTCCGTGAACCATCTTTCAGAAGAACCACTTTGTTTTCTTTATCCAGAATAAGTTATATTTACAATGGGTGGTTTTTAAACATGTACTTTTATCCTTTCCTCCAGTGTTGGGTGACATTTATATTAGTTCTTTTTGTGGGCATGAGTGAATCATTTGCTTTGCTGCATCTCCATAGCTTAAAGGAAACATAAAACTGGTTGGACTAATTGTGCTGAGTACAGTTGCTATGAAAGGCATTATTGTTCTGAATTAATTCCTTTCTCTGACAGAGAATATTGCTTAAAGATTTTGTGCAGAACCCGTGTCAGTTAGGAGACGGAGGAGGGAGAAAAAAATGGTTTGCACTTACTGGCTGTGCATGCATAATGGGAAGAATTGAGCTTATTGTGTGGTGCTTGTGGCTGTAAATCCTTGTGATGAGCAGCATTTGCTTTCTCAGCTTACCCACAACGTCTGTGACTAATTGAGTGAATGTGAAGATTGCATCCATATGTTAATTACAGATACCAGAACAATCTACTAAGCAAGGACTAAACAGCACTGCCGATCACATTTTTACCACTGTTTGAATATTTGTTTGTTAGAAGACGAATTTAACGCCTATTCATGATGAGCATACTGAATCTATACATCATTTCTCTCTATGAAGGGAACAGGGAGCCATTAAAGCTAACCTTTTAATGAAAATTGTTTATGTTTTTCCATAATTAATTACCTGATAGTGAAACTTGGTACTGCACTATTTTGAGATGTGTATTTTTTCGAGATTGTCACCGTTAATTAGGGAGGAAAATTGTATTGTTTTCCTTTTGAAAAGGGAATTAAAAATCACACCTTAATATGTAAAATGTGAGGGCCTGTTTTTGGAAACAATTATGTAACTGCATGCTATGAAGAATAATGCATTCAATTTTTTTCGTTCTTTTCTTCAATCCTCCCCCTTTGGTTACAGTTGATGCTTTTCTGTGCTCAACATTCCAAGTCTCTCAAAATCTCTACATGTTTAATGCTGACTGACGCTATTGACCTTGTAAATCTGTTGCAATGAATTCAAATCAGGAGGTAACTGTGCGGAGCAAGTGTTGCAGTCCAGGTCATTAGAGCTGTATTAGCGATAGGGTTTAAGGGAGGGTGAAATACTCACAATTATTTGTCCTGCTGGGAGTTACCAATGGTATACTAGCTGAAAGTAATAGATTTACACAAATTTTGGTGATACTGCATTTGGTAGTTTATATTGGACGCTGAGAGTGGGCTGAAAGAACACTGAAGATTATAAATTTTAAAAATCCATCTGTGTTCAAAACTATTATTCACAGCCTAAAGATGGGGCAAACATGTAATTTAAGTCAACTTATTGTCTGCTTAAGACTTACAACATTCAATTTATTCGATATTATGGATACACAACTGAGATAAAATTATCCCTCATGTATTAAATAATAAAACTCTGGAACTGTCTGAATTTCAGGACACTCATTACAGATTCTACCTTATCAGTGCATGACATCAGTACATGAAGAATTTGCACCTTGATATGACTACAGTTGTTTTGTCATGTTTTGAGTCAGCATCCTTAACTGCTATTATCTGAATGCATACTTCTGGTTTCTTTATGTTTTCAGAAAACTGGGCGCTGTCATGAAAAAGGAATGATAATGGGATGAAACAAAACAAATGCTTTTAAAAGTACCCAGCCTGTAAATGCTTGTTAGAATATAAGGACAAAAGTAACTCCGGAGTCTTACGATTTTAAATGTTACAGTGATCGCAACAGTGCTTTTGAAAAGGTGGAAGCTATAGACTTTGTAGTCAGTGCCAGTTTCTTTCATGGGATAGTTTCGTGGAAAAGGCTGGAGGAAATGCTTTACATCCATGACTGAATCAGCCTGACAAGCACTCACACCGCCCCCTCCTCTTATTAATATTCCTTTTGATGTGCGCTTGTAAAACAGAGGATTGCCTGTTAATCTGCTGGATCTCCGGAGCTTTTGGCACTTACCATAATTGATGTGTTCACATGACTACTGTCGGAGTACTAATGATTAGATTGGTGGTGGGACTGTAATATCTTATCGTTAAATTAATGTCACCTTTTTAAGAAAATATTGTGTAGAAGCTTTGCTATTAGATTGAGGTAATTACAAAATGCCCAAACACTTTTCTGATGCTTGGAACAAAGAAAATAATGTAAGTTACTCAAATCAAGAATGATATTGGAGAATGATGTCCATTTCTTAACAGTATCACTAAAGCATGCATAAAAGATTTAGTTGTAAATAGTTAGTATAATTATTTTTGGACTGTTTCTTCAGCATTGCATCACTTAAAACTGTATAGTTTTAAACAGGTTGGTGGTCATCAAAATATTTTGTAGCACAATGCAGCATAAATTGAAAAGAAAATGCAGTTTGTATTATGAGTATTAATATATGATGAGTAAGGCTTGCACTCTAAGTAGTAGTAGTGTGTGTGTGTGTGTGTGTGTGTGTACGCGCTGGAGAGAGAGATCACCTAACATGTTGTCCCTCTCTCTTCATCTCTCCACTGTGGCTTTTGTGATGAATTGCCAGAATTTTGGTCGTTATAACAATAACACCTGGGAATAATCACATTAGAGTAACACAGTGGAAAGCAGTGTCTGATTCTAACATTCTTTCCCTGTTTTAACAGACTGTCGCATTCAGTGGTTTGAGATTTGTACACCTAATGTTTTATATTTGGCTGATTCCCACCCCACTTTCAGTTCCCCCTGCAACCACCATGAAGAAAATGGCAGTGTGCATTTAATTGCCTTCACAGTAGGATTGGATATGAAAACAGCATATGGGAGTAGGGAGAGGGAGCACTGTAAAATCAACTTTTCAAAAGTAGATGCATTTAAAAATAAAATTAGGCTATTTTTGCTTATTTTTGGTGTGCTATATTAATTAATGTGGGAATTTAAAAGAACTTAATTTGCTCTGTGGAACAGATGGTATCAGAGTGCTGCCTCATGGAAATTGCCTCATCAGTGGCACGTTGTTGGTGTTTTTACACTGAATGACGTTTGTCTCTTGTTTTTTATTCTCATTCAGTTTGAATTTTGCCGACGCGCATGGAAAAAATATGTCTTATAATATGCTCCGCAGGGCTACATTTGATTACAGTCTTTTCCTTGCAGTAAGATTTGAAATGGGTTTTCAATAAACAGCAAGGAAGGTTTCATCAAAGAATGTGTCTTTCAGTATTAACATGATGACTGTCTTTCCCTGGAGCTTTATGTGTTCCAGCAAATCTTGCTTTGTTGGGGAAGGAGAGATTCGATCCTGATATCAGAGCCTTTTAAAAGTATTAAGTTACAAAGTACTGGGTTGGTATATTGAGAATGTAATACCATTGCCAATCGACAGTTTTATTACTGTGATCCGCGTGAATTGGATTGTAAGTATATGCCTGCGCTTACATTGAGCTGTTACCAACTGCAGTCCTGACTCTTAGAAGCCTCCTAATCTGAGTGGACAAGTTGCAGACATAATGGCTGATACATTAAATAGGATGTCACATGCTCTTCATTATGTGGTATTTCATGACATGTCAAACCCATAATAATCGTATGGGCTTCATTTTTCTCCCTTGATGTAAAATACAATGAATGTGACAGATCAGTGCAAGTAGAACAGAAGGGCTACAGTGTGATTTTTCCAGCAAATGTAATAATCTTTGTCCAGGTGCAGACATTCCTTGTGCCTAATGGTAGGGTTAAAATTATGCTGGAGAGTAGTTATTAATGCACTCTGAGGCTGCCATAGGGTCGTAGAGTCATAGAGATATACAGCACAGAAACGGACCCTTTGGTCCAACTCATCCATGCTGACCAGATTTAAATAAATCTAGTCCTATTTGCCAGTATTTGACCCTTCCTATTTATGTACCCATCCAGATGCCTTATAAATATTGTAATTGGATCAGCCTCCACCACCTCCTCTGGCAGCTCATTCTATTCGTGCACCACCCTTTGCCCTTTCTTGCAAGTCATTTTAAGTCATCAGAATGGATTGGAGGTGCTTAATAATTTATGCCTTTTTTGTAGCTGATGCCATCACTTGACCAGGGCTTGACAGAGTGAACCTGAGAGGATAGTATCTCCCACAAGGAGATAGCAGAACTAAATGTCAGAGTTGCAAAAAGCTTGGGTCTCCTGTTTATAAGGCTGAGATAAGGAGGATTTTGTTTCTCTCAGAGGGTCATGAGTCTTAGGGACTGATGGTTTCTTGACTAACGAGGGAGTCATTGGTTTTCTGGGGAAGTTTGAATGTGAAGTTGAGGCCTCAATCAGCGTAGGCCTGATATAAAGAAGCTGAAGGCCCTACTCCTATTACTTATTTATATGCGTGTAATAACAGTAAATTGGTGACCATGTATGCAAGAAGTTTCCAACTGCAGCTAAATTTCAAAGTAAATTCACTGTCGTGCATCTGTGCTGCTGGGTAACGCGTTCGGGGGTGGGGGGGGGGTGGTGGGGGGGGGGGGGGGGGGGCGTCTTCACGTGATGACTGAACAGACAGAGTAGAGGAAATGCCCGTAGCTACCCCACTCTCTCATGGATACATTCATGGAAACTGTTGAGGAAGATGACTGTGCAGGGGAGAACACTGGGAGCAACCTTCATGGTACCATGAGAGGATCTGCTGCACAAAAGGAACAGTAGGGCTGTAGAGTTGGAGACTCAATTGTAAGGGGAACAGATAAGTGTTTCTGTGGCCACAAAGGAAACTCCAGGATGGCATGTTGCCCCCCTCTTGCCAGGGTCAGGGTGTTTCAGAGTAGCTGGATGGGGAGATGTGGGCAAACAAACGGTGATGGTAGTACATGTTGGTACAATGATGTAGGTAGGAAAAGGGATGAGGTCTTGCAAGCAGAATTTGGGAAGCTTAGTAGTACAAGGTTGAGGTGTGTAAAATTGTGAGGGCCACAGACAGGAAGTAATATTTCCCTTTGGTGGAGGGATCAATGACCAGGAGACATAGGTTTAAGGTAAGGGGCAGGAGGTTTGTAGGGGATGTGAGGAAGAATTACTTATCACCCAGAGGGTGTGGGAATCTGGAGTTCACTGCTTGAAAGGGTAACAGAGACAGACACCCTCATGACATTTAAGAAGTATTTAGAAACACATATGCAATGCCAAGACATAGAAGACTATGGACCAAGTGCTAAAATATGAGATTAGAATAGTGAGGAGGTTGTTTTTGACCAGCGCAGAAGGGTTTTTTTTCTGTGACTTAAACCTCTATGACTCTGTAGTCGCCATGCACTCATCCCAATAGCTGTTGGACGTGTATATAGAGAAATAAATTGACAATCTCACTGACTTTCCTTTCAAATGATCAAAGGTCAGAACTATCCCATACTTTCGGGATCATTGTCAAAATTTGAAGAAATTTTAGTACAGATCTCCAGAAGGAGGAGGCTTGCAATCCCTCCAAAAAGGAAGTTGCAGCTAGGTAGTGCAGAATAATTTTGTTTATAATTGTTCAGTGACTTTGTTCCCTTTGCATGCAATGGCATGAGCAAGGATTGAACTCACTGAAGACCCATCACTTCAATTCATTGGGTTTTCCCTAAAAGAGGTGCTGCAGGGCTCTCATTCGTAGGCAAGACTCCAGACATCTCATTAAAATCCACACAGTATGAACTTTCACAAATGCAACTTCCTGTGGGCTCATTGATATTTTGCACATTCTAATTGTGACTTTTTATACAGTACGATTTTCTTTGCTGAGGGATAAGAGGATAAGATTGATTATTTCTGATGGTTCTTATCATTCCTTAATGTTGCAGACTTCAACATGCTTTCCAGAGGCAACTAACTATATTTATGATGACATGATTAACATTTTTAAAACAACAGAATGTGTGAATAAGTATATTAATTGGCAATGAATGTTGAGTGACACTTTCCATTGCGTATGAGTATGAAAAAATGTTTGTTTATGGCAAAGTTGTTGGGATGTGCTAAAGTTTACTTGAAGCAAGAAAAAAAACTGATGAACTAAGTCCTAAGTTCTGTATATTAAGTTGTTATTCTGTCGATGCACATGGGTAACGTTTTTCTAATTTTTTCCAGGTTGATCCCTTGTTCACTGTGCCTGCACCTCCACCACCAATCTCTGTGAGCATGCCACCTCAGATTCTGCCTTCTTACTTTCCTTCTTCATCTAGCATAGCTGCACCAGTTGAGCAGCTTTTAGTAAGGACTCGTTCAATGGGTATAAATACGTGCGAGGTTGGAGTAGTGACTGAGCCGGAATGCCTTGGACCTTGTGAGCCGGGAACTAGTGTAAACCTGGAAGGGATTGTGTGGCATGAAACTGAGGAAGGTAAGAGGTTTTAAATCATTTATGTATTTTGTGATAACATCTGAGGCAGCATGTTTAAGTAACCAGGTGAAGTTTGTGTCAGCTTATAAGGTTTGGATTGAAGGGAAAGTTAAGCACACATAGGGCTGGAAACTTGCACAGATAGAATTGGACAAGAGCTTGTCCACCATTCAGTACTGCATGAGCAAACATCTTTACCCCTAAGCACTGGGAAAAATTAAGACATTATCTTGAGTTCCCCCTTACAAATTCTATTCTGTAACTACTGAGTCTACCACTGTCTAGCAACTGTCTGAAGTTGAATTGAACTGTCCAGCACCTCGGTGATTTATTTTGACTGTGAAATGAGCTTCTGACCACAGGTCAGTGTCATTGCTAAGACCACCTATGTGTTTCACCTCTGTGAAACTATCTGAATCATCTAACCTCAGATGTTAGATGTGTTCCATCTAAACCCCATTATCCCAGCGTGTCTCCAGCCTCCTTATACTAAAATGCTGCTATCATATCCCAGCTTGTACTGTTCACCTACCATCCTGTATTCTGAGACCCACTTCAGACTCCCATTTTAGTGACCTCTTCATTTTAACATTCTTATCTTTTTTAAATGCTTCCTTAAGATTACTCCTCCCCAACCTTCTCAATTCCTACAGCCCTCTGAGATATTTGTGACCCTCCATTCTGCACTCTCTGGAGTCTTTGATTTTTGTCACTGCACCAATCCTGGCTTTGGCCTTAGCGAAGAAGGACATTCGCTCTGGAAATCCCCCACGAAACCCACCCAACTCTCTTCTACCTCTCTTTTCATGATACATTCTTTAAAACCTCCGTTGACAAAACTTAAAGTCATTTGCCCTAAAATTTCCTTGTTTGCTTTGGTGTCAAAGTTTTGTTTGGTATCTCTTCTGCCAAGTATCTTGAGATATTTTACCATGTTATTGGTGCTCTGTAAATGTCAGTTGATGCTGAAGGGAGTTGGGAGGACAGTGAATCAACATGAATCAAATGGACAGAGTTGGTTGTTTCTGTGCTGTTTCGGTTATAGTTCAAGGAATTGCTTTGAGGTAAGTTACAGGCAACCAGGAATAGATTTTGTTCTTCCAGTTTTTTGTCCCCCTTATTTCCTGACAATTTTTAATGACACTAATTTTTACAGGAATACAATTTCCCAGTTGCAAGTCATCTTTTCAAAACAGGGAATTCCTTTAAGTGTGACTCTCAGCAGTGTGTTTTGGAAAGCTGTTTGAACTTAGAGGGCATCATATCTAAGCTCAATCCTCCCTTACCTAATATCAACCAGTGTACTTTCTGACTGATGACTACTGCGGGTCAGGAACCTGAACTTTATTATTTCTCCCCACTCACCTAATGTTCATTTGCAGCAACGACAGCCCTAACTGAAATCATTTAACTCAGTCCTAGCTGTGAGCTGATGGACCTTGGTATTCGCATGATTTCAGATTCAATATTTGAGTCCAGTTTTCAAGATGTTTTTGTGAGATCATGTGAGTGGTAGAGACACCGCGAATGTATTACAGAAAGTTGCCCTTTGTGAATTCCAACAAGTTTACAATTTGCTAGCTGTGCTACTAGCTCAGGACTCTGTGCCATGTAGAAGCAGATTTAACACTCAAAGCTTGCATCAGTTGAAGTCCCTTACCCCCGCTTAAAGGCAGTACTGAGATACCGGCTGTTAACTGTATGTTTGGCAGTTTCGAGTTGTGAATTTCAGCACCTGGGGCTGGGGGTGGGTGGGGGGAGGGGTCATGCAGAAAGTTTAAAAAAATCAGTTTGTCTGGAGAAACTTGTACTTCCCCTTCTGCACTTGTGGTTGTGGATTTGTAACCTTTCGGTGCTTTTCTGCGGCGTTGTACCTGACTGTGCAGCATTGTTCAGTAGGCTTTCTTTTTTGGTTTACTGTGAAATATTGTAATATTTTTCATTATGTTTCCTGAAATTGGAGAACTGAATAATCCAGGTTTTCCTCAGTATATTCAGGGATGATACAGTGCTGGGGGCAAAGGAGCCATCATTACAAAAGATGTGTCATGTGTTCTGTTCTCATCATGCAGAAGAAAATTGGAATTTAGCGCCTGAACAGTTAATATTTAGAAAGTTAGAGTTAAAGTTAGAACATGTTTGTGGTTAGCAGCTCTGGTTTAGTGTCTGCACTTTATACAACACTTATTCTTTGTGTTAAGTAATAGAAAGAAGCTTTTTTTCACATGGTCAGTGACTAATGTTAAAAATAGCTGGGGGCTTTTCTAAATTCAATGCAAAATGTGACGCTAGTGTGTTCAAAATAACTTGGCTCCTGGAAACGATTTCCTCCTGCACCAGAATGTGTGGCTGTTTGTGGCGCAATAAGAAAGCCTGTGGTGACCTTAATGGAGTTATTCATGGTGAATCAAATACCCTTGTGACCCACTGAATATTTTATGCTTGATTAGAATTAATAGTTGAGGAGAAAGCGATCCCTGCACCCCAGTGTCGATGTAATTTTCTCTTACATTTTTTTCTTAAGTCTGAAGGTTTTTTTCCCCTGTGTAGTTGAAGTAGTAATCCTCTATCTAAATCTGTTCGATAACAGTGAAATTACACACAAAAGCTTTTCCCTCCCTCACTGACCAAACAGTAACAAACAAGATATAATTGAATCATGTAAATTAGTAGCCTCAGTGGATGAACAGTAATAATCAAGAATATGCTCCCCATGTTTATCAAAGGATTAAATTACATACTGAGCTAATTAAATGTTGCAAGAGTGAGGTCTTTTCTGCTGTCCTTCAAATAGAAATAATGGCAGAAATGTATAAAAAGATGTGCTTTGGATTCAGATGCAAAACTAGGTTTGCTTTTGTTGTGAAAAATGGTTCGGGGATTAATGACAAATATTTCATTTATAAAACTATTCTTAAATTGGTGCAATGCTCTTGTAAGGCTGTTTTTCTCTTTACATCTTTTTAAAATAGGTTGGGATTGCTCAGTATGGTTGTCTGGGATGTTGCAAACCATCTTGAATGCTTGCCTGTGGCCATTCTGACTCCTTTGTGTTACTGGGTCTAGGGTACTTTGCTAATAAATATGAAAGTGTAGCGTAGGCAGAAGAGAAAGGTGCCAAGGTTTAGCCTGTTGGCAGTAGAAAACAAATGAGTCCTGCATTCTTAGTGAAAAGACGATCAGTTCTTTACTAATGCCAGCGAAGCAGAGGATATTATTATGCAAAAGTTCCAATCATCAGGAGTGATAATTTGAAGGTTGGAGAGGGCTATTGCCTAAGGCTTGAATTGCTAAGCGAACCAGTACAATGGACTTGTAGAAACAGCTCAGATGTCAAACCGAATGAAAGGCAATTCTTTCTCCAGCTCTGTCTGTTAAACCATTTGCACACAGCAAAAAGGAAACAAATGGGCTACTAAGCTCCAGAAGATGGCTAATACCTGGCATGACAAATTGCCTCAGGAGACCATTACATAAACTGTCAGACCTTCTTCTGGCTCCGATTATCTAGTGTGAATGGAGAGGAAAGGCAAGATTTTTCAAAAGCATTTTTCTTAAACAAAAAAGGTCAGGCTTTAATAGTGTTTGCGTATTGTAGCAATGATGTGAATATTTGTGAAGATCTCTGCAGCATAGGGATATGTAACCACAGAAAAGAGTCTTTCATACTGAGCTAAATTTTGCGATACATTAATGGATTTAATTGCATGAGCAGTGAGCTTCAATGTATTCATGAAACTAGAAGCTAATATATGTTTTACTATATGTAATGCAATTTTAAGCGAATACGATGATAGTGCTTTTCCATGTCATTTTGTTCATTATATTTAAGCTGTTTGCTAAAGTCAAATGTATAACATTAGAAAAAGATTTGAATTGTTAATTCAGGGAAAGACAAGTTGAATTTTTCCTACGTGCCTTTTGCATTGAATTAACATATTTAATTTTCCTCACTCTAATTGCAAAAGAGTAGATCTGCTTTAGTGTTTATTGGTACCTAGGATTATCTCCAATATTTAAACGTAGCTCAGAAACAAGCATCCCCACAGCTTGGTGTGATGCCCAGTTGTGACTGGATGGATTGTGAACAACATCTTGTGGATTTGTATGAAATATGTAGCTGGCCCACATTAGCTGCCACCTGCCAGACACAGAAGCTCAATGCTAGGTCCCTTGTGCCTCTTGTACATACACAACAAAAATATTTCATCACTCAGAAAATGCTAAAGGAATAAAGGGGGAGAGAAGCAGAGAGTCTGCCAGACAAGACAGTCTGACCGTCTCAATCTGCAAACCCGTAGGTGTGCTGTAGCTTGAAAAGGATAATGAGGCCCAGTTGTTATGGGGGAGGGGATTTGCTTGGAGACTTGAGTATGTTAGTCTGGTAAAGGGACTGATTCAGAATCATAAATAAAAAAAATTAGTGAGTTTGAAGGTGTTAAGTGATGACAGATGAAACTGCTAGCCTATTGTGAAGAATGGTGAGTGGTAGAGAATAGGTTAGTAAATAGAGAGGAAATTGTGTTACTGAAATTACAGAGAACATTACAGCACAGGATTTCTCACTGCTAGTTGAACAAACAGATCTGCCATTGAATAATTTATGACTGATGTCTGAATTGCTTTATTGTGATACTGTTGTAGTCTCCAACTCAGGTAGTGTCAGATGGCTGATGGCACAGGAAGTGAAAATATAAAAAGATAGGGGTCAAGAATGGAAAATCCAGTGACTTTATGGGCATTATTTTTACCTCCCTAGAGAAGGCAAGAAGGGGGAATAATGGAAGGAGTTGACTTTAGAGAGAAACATATCTCTTTACGCCACCACACCTGGATAGGAGGTTTAAAGACAACCCTCTCCACCAATAACTAATTCAGGCCCTTAGGTAGTCAAGAATGGCCACTTTATGGCCTCAACCAGCCAACTTGCCGATCACGTGCCTTTGTGGTGGGCGAGAAAGATAGTTAGTTGCCTGAGTTGGAAGCCGGGTGACCTGTCTGCTGGGCTTGAAGGGGAGGGGGTGGCCCCAATTACCTCAGTCCAGGGCATTTATGGCAGGCAAGAGGGTTGCCTTTGAAAACCATCATTTTGCCATTGCCTTTGACCTCCCCCGCACAGTCCCAACAACATACCCTCCCCATCTCCCCTTTTGACAAGAAGATAAAGACAACTCACCTTCTCACCATGGAATCCCCCAAGAAACAAGCTTCAACTAGCAGCCTGTAGGACCCAGAAGTTGTCTGTATGTGAGGATGGCAATCTGAGACATCAGTGCTGGGGTTGTGAGATTCAGCTGGAAACTTGCCCAATCTCCCCCGTCAGCTCTTCAAGGAGCAGGCGGTATTGGCAAGTTTTCATGGTGATGGGGGTGATGTGTTGGTCATCACTGAATACTGTCACCCTCACACTTTAAAACAAAAGTAGAAAAAAAACATCTTGCAGCCTGTCTCTCTTTACAGGCACACGAAACTCTCCTGGGAAGGAAATCCAGCCAAATTTGCTTTGAAGTATAGATAAAATAACAGGCCGTTAATGGCCTCTGCCTGGGGAAGGCCAGTTAGGAAGTGACAACACGAGGTCACTGAGAAAATCCCAGTGCCGTTTGCCAGTTTTCCTTTTGAAGGAGAATTCTGATTGCCTGTTCTTGCTGTTGGGTGGGTTGGTGTTTCAGTTCTAGATAAGGATCAGAACTGTTCATTGTCACCATCTTGTATTTTTAATTGTTGCTGTCTAATTTTATTTTAAAAAATTTGAAATATGGATGACAGCCAATTTTCAGTTCAATAAGTTTGAATACTGAAATTGTGCTATTAATCATTGGTAATCCTTTGTTTAAAAAAACGCAGACAAGGCACATCCAGGATTGTTAATGGCTCAGGAAATGTGCATATCTCAAATTACTTCGTTCCTTACTTTTTGGTAAATGGTTTGGTTAATCATAAAATGCATGGTGAGTGACTATGCAAGTGGTCCACAAAACAATGTTTATTTTAATATTTCTTTGCATCCTATAAAAATACTTAGTTAGCTTTTGGCTGACCACTTCTTCTATTTATTCTCAACTTGTGACTTGCTAGCAAAGCCAGCATTTATTTCCTTCCCTCAATTGTCCACCACCTTCTTAAACTGCTGAAAATTCTGACACATATTTTGTTCTGAAGGAAGTTCCAGGACTTTGATCCAGTGGCAATGATAATATCTCCAATAAAGATTTTGTGATTTAGAGAGAACTTGCCAACTTGGAGATGTTGATGTTTCTATGTGTCATCTGTCCTTGTCTTTGCAGGAGGTAGAACACAACAAGTTTGAAAAGTACAGTTGATGGAGCCTGAGCTAGTTTTGCACTGTGTCTGCATCAATACTGGAGGGAATGAATGTTTAAGCTGCCAGTCAAGTGGCCTGTTGCATCCTAGGTAATGTTGAGGTTATTGGAGCTGCTCTCATCCAGGCAAGTGGAGTGTATTCCATCGCATTGGGCCTTGCATATGATAGACAGGCTTTGGGGAATTAGAAGCTGAGTTGTTCTCTGCAGCTTCTGACCTGCTATTGTAGGTTTCTGGTCAATAGTGACCCTTATTGATGGTTGAGGGATGGTAGTGTCATTGAGAAATGGTTAGATTCTCTCTTGTTGGAATTGGTCATTGCTTGCTATTTGTGTGGTACATATCTTACTCCCAATTTAGCAGCTTAAGCTTGTATGTTATTTCAGTTTTGTTGCACATGGACACAAGCTGCTTTGTTATCTGAAGAGTTGTAAATAGAAATGAACATCAGTCGTCAGTGAGCATCACCACTTGAATGGAAGAGGTTATTGATAACATTGTTGAAGATCCTTGGACAAAAGGGCAGTAGGAACTGAGGACCTCGAGTGGCGATGTCCATGGACTAAGATCTTTGGCTTCCAACAACTATACCAGTAACTTTCTTTGGATAGCAAATCCTCTAGTCAGTGGACAATTTCCTCCCTGGTTCCAATTGACTTCAGTTTAGAAATTTCTAGGACTTATTGCTGCCACAGTATGTCAAATGGTACTTCAGTGAGAATGGCAGCTACATGCAGATCACCTCTGGAATTCAGCTCTTTTTGCTGTGTGGAGTTGAATCCAGACTTGAGCATCAATGAGTAAGTACTGATTCGTCACACTGTTGACTACGCCTTCTATCATTGGGGGATTGGTGATGGGGAATCGTCTGATTGAGTATGTTCACCATATCTGGTCATTTTTCTGTTTAGTTGGACAGTTGCAGCTGCTGTAGCTGCACCAGGCTGACTGAGGAGTATTTTGTTCTGCAGCTGGATGCTTTTAGGCCCATTGCCTTTAAAACACACAATGCACTCAGTTGTTTCATCACAAAAGGGCTGATTTGACTGAAGATTAGTTTCCATGATGATGAGGATCAGATGTGGTTGAGATGATCCTGACTGAAGATGGTTGTAAAGGCTTCAACCTTGTCTTTTATACTGATGTGCTGGATGCCCCTGTTATAGAAGATGGGAAGGCTACTCCTCCAGTCAGTTGTTTAATTGTTCAGCACCTTCCCAACTAGAGAGCTTTGAACTGTTTTGTTGGATGTGAGATAACTATGGCATATTGCTTCTGTGCATTCGCAAGTTCAGCATTGTAGCATCACTAGGTTGGTACCTCATTTTCACATACCTGGCATTGTTCTTGGCATGCTCTCCGAAACTCCTCAATGAACTACAGTTGGTTTTCTAGCCTGATGGTTATGGTAAACTGAGGGGTTTTCTGGGCCATGTTATGATTGGGGATAATATTGCTGCTGAAGATGGTCCACATTGCCTCATGCATGCCTGTTTTCAGTTGCTGGATTTGCCAGATCTGTCCGTGCATAGTGGTAGACCTTCTCAGCATAGTACAGTGTGTCTTCATCTCAACAACTTCATCTGCATATTAACTGTGCAGTGATCACTCCCACCAAGTAAAGGTAAAATCCGAGTCTCTGAGTACTGCTTAGTCATAGACAGAGATGACTGGCATTGAGTTTAACCTGAGGGTCACCAAATTTGAGGCGAGGGGTGAGGTTGAGATGGCTGGACATTCATGATGACTGCAGCCAGTACTGGACCTGAACCCACAGTGGCATCACTCTTTATCATAAACCGGCCCCAGCCATCATGCAGTAGATAGATGCTTCTACAACAAGTAGATTGGTGAAGACAAGTTTGAGTAGGTTTTCCTCTCCTGTTCATTCTATCAAATTTGTCAAAAGGGCCCTTAGTCCTTCAGGACACAATCTGTTGTGGTGCTACTAAACTAGCCATGGTAATGGGTGTCTAAGTCTTCTCTTAGAATACATTCTGTACCCTTGCAATTTAAAGCAGTAATTCCTGCACAACAGGATTCCTATTGAGTGGTCTCGTGACCTCTGTGTTCCTGAGTTCAGTATGCTACTTAACTTCTTTTAGATGTGGTTTAGTGAGATGTTTGAGCTGGTGGTACTCAATGTGGCAGTCTTGCAATCATGTGTATCTGATAGCTCCAAAGTAAATGTACTGATTTGTAACATAAGTCAGCGGAAAGATCCAATTAGCAAAAAAGACTGGTTTCCTGGCAGCTGGCCATTGCAAATTCATTGGAATTCAGGGCTGATTTTATGTTTCTGTTGAAATTACTTAAGTTTCAAATGCACACAGTACTTTTGAAGATGGTGCTTCAGGAATGTAGTTGGTGCGCTGTCCAAATTAGACATCGTAGCTGTTATCTTTGACAGTGGGCTTGTGTTAAGAGTGGAAGTAAGTGAGTCTTACAGAAATTATGAGGCATCATTTATTTTGGCTTGTGGCTTATACAAATCAGTTTAGACAGGAAAAGCACTGAGCAATGCTGATTGAATTAGCTTGTAATGTTACTAAACTTCTCAGAGGAGAAAGCAGTTTTTCACAACTTCTTCAGTTGATCTACGGCTGTTAATAAACCATTTATTAAAATTTATGTTCAATAATTATTCAAACTAATAGCTTTTGTATGATTGGTCCTGTTATATAGTGAAAGCCAGTTCTATGAAAAATAAAATACAAAACAAGTTGTTTTTGTTAATCACTAACTTATAACATAGTCCCGGATTTTAAGAGGACACTGGATGTTGAAGTATAACTGAGCTGAGTAAAATATCATAAAGTAAATCTTACAGCATTTAATCACATAATATTTCTGACAAATGTTTCTTTTGTGCTGTATTTGTTTTCATGCTAAGACTTTTTATTCATCAGTTTTGGCGTTCCAATCTAACTTACTTTACTACCTTAAAATGTGGAGGACGGAATTTTCTCTCACAAAAAATCCTCTTTTTTATGGCTAGGCTAATTATAAAATTACATTTCCTGTCAACTGCCTCATTATGTTTATGCACAACTCACTGGAAGCTTGCATGTAAAACAAATTACGAGAAGGGGATGCTTTGTGAACTGTTGTGATTTTCAAGAACAGTCGTTTAAAAATAGAAATGGAAAAATTTGGAAATCCCCAACAGATCAGCGAGCATCTCTGGAGAGAGAAATAGTGCTCAAATGTTTCAGGAGGATAAGCTGAAGGTGATGCCGGCAAATTATCAATCTTCAGCTTTAATTCAAGCTATCCAGCCCCTACTATCCAAACTGATAACAACTTCAGGATGTACAGCATGTGTACTCCAGCACAGAAATCCTGAAGTTACAATCTTTCCGTCAAATTACTAACACTGACTTTGCTGTGAACCATCTCCAGTGCTGGTAATCACTTAAGTCACTGAGGACAGGACGTTGAACCTTGTCAATCAGATGTAACTGGACTTTTAGCAGCAATGATTTGAATGATATCTGGTGAGCAGTAGAACTGGCCCTGATTTTATATAGTATTCATAAAGTGATGTTAAATGAAGTTCTTAGGGAAGTCAATTTTCATTATTGCTGACATTGTACCTATTGTTAAAGTTCACTTGAGAATGTAACTTTTAAAAAAAGTTTTGGGATTTACATATGAAAGAACTTAAACCAATGTGGTCATTCTAAAAGTTGAGAGGTTTAACAAATAATCCAGATCTTTTTCAATATATAATTTCTGTTACATCATACTGTAAACTTTTGCTATAAATTTTGTATCTTACAATCTTATTTGCCACAATCACCTGATGAAGGAGCAGCGCTCCGAAAGCTAGTGCTTCCAATTAAATCTGTTGGCTATAACCTGGTGATGTCTGATTTTTAACTTTGCATTATTGCTTTGTTTCTTGTTTGCATTTTTTTTAAGATTCCTTGAAATTTGCTACTTAAATGACATCATTCAAACTCCATGCTTTGAAGGCCCAGTAAAGAATTGCTCCAGATGTTACTGCACAATGAGGGAAGTGAAATGCATGTCAAAAAAATGGTAAAATGTATCAGACCGAGAGTAATGTTATTTGCTGTTACACTTGTAAGACCAGTCAACAAAGATAGAGCAACCTTTTCTGGCGTGGATTTCACCTTTTGTGATGTTAGCATGAATCTGGTGCAGGTGTGCAGTGATGTCATCAAGCAAGGTGAGCTGCCAGACACATTGATATAGCTGGAAAGACAACTAATTAAAAAGTGGAAAAGTACTGAATCCTTTTAAATTTAACTTGAAATTTCAGCTGGTGAAATAACTAAATATGATGGAATAAAACTAGAGTTTAAAACAATGTTTTGTTATAGTGGAACAAATTGATGTCTCACAAGTGTAAAATAAAGCTTTTCAGGGTCAGTGAGGGTGTTCATAAGTAATTATGAAGTTAGGATGTTGTTACACGTTAGTTACATCTCATTCAACAAGGTGTAAAGCTTTTCATTAGTTTTTTCAGTGAGTTTAACAGGATGCAAGTCACTGCAAGTTCATGCCAGTTCAAAAATTCCCCAGTGATTGCATTCTGTGAGGTCTACTATTGTACAAACTCTGGAGAAGTATGGCATTACGAATTGCAACTTTTGGATTTCCAAGTTACTCTACGTATGTGCAGAGTTCTGTTTGCTGTTAATTTCAATGTTTCTCTCTCCACGGGTGTTTCCTGACCTACTTTTACAGCTCAGTCTTTTTATTTTTGATTTTCAGCATCTGTGGTATTTTCCAATTGTATAACTTTCTTCATGTTCAGTTACAGATAAAAATGACCAGATGTATATTTTTGTGAAGTCGTTGAAGTAACTTCTTAGGAAACAAGTGATTTTCAGATCTAAGCTCATTGTGTTGTGTGGCCTCTCTTTTCCTGTGGGCCTTCTGGCCCTGTTGCTTTTGTCAAAGATTCTTATAGAAACCAGAGACCCATTTTTTGCTAAGTTAAGTACATTTCCCACAATCTTGCCATCGAACTTTTAATATAATTAGTGTAAAATTTATGCAGTGTTCTTAACAGTAGTCTGAAATGTAAAGAAGATTACCAACGATAACCAATTTCATTGTTAACTAACAGTGGAGCTAACTAAAGGAATATGGTCCCTGGATCCTGTAACACAGTGATGCATGTCATCTCTCTCCCGACGGTTCTGCACCGTTACTCACCTGGGCTGAGTTCTTTTCTCATATTTCTAATTGTAGCCAGAGATTTGTCATCACTGTCTTCTCTTCCCATTATCACCTAGTTACTTCTGGTGTCCTCCAATCCTTCTCCTTCACCTACTTGTTATTTACTTGCTGTGCTGAGAAATTTTTAGGAATTGTTTAAGAGGTCAGGGCCTTTCTTGATTTTATCATTTTCACCTAGGATTCAGGTGTGGAACCAACATTCTCACTGGTGAGTGGTGAGAGGCCTATCGACAGGGATTATTGCGCATTATTACACTCAGTCATAGCTAATTTCACTTCATTAATATGCAGATTCCCATTGTACCAAAGTTGCCATAGTCCTAGAGGACCACGTGGCTGCTGTCTAATTGTAATGAGGTGATGGTTGTGGACTGCTCAGGCAAGGAGAGAGTTTGAGAAAGATGAGACCTTCACAGTAACCTCAACAGGTGCTGGAATTGAACCTGCGCTGTTGGTATCACTCCGCGTTGCAAACCAGCTGTCCAGCCAACAGAGCTAACCAATCCCCTGGATCGAAGCAACACCAAGCATTCCTGATGTGGAAGTCTCTAGCTCTCACTGCCTCTTCACATAGCCAACAGCAGAGAGAAACCTTCCATGAAACTCAACAAAAAAAATGACACTTTTGGCAGTATATGGTCATATGCATCTCAGTGTCATTTTTCACATTAAGCCTGATGACATCCAGCTTCCTCTAACCACTAAAGTCCTTGAACCCTTCACTGACTCTGCATTGAACTTGTCTGACTTCCAGTACTGGCTAAGCAGAAAATTCTACTAATTAAATATGAAGGAGATTGAAACCATTACCTTTGGTTTCCATCACAAATTCTAATCTCTTGCCATCCATGCCGTCCCTCTCCCTGGCAACTCTCTGAGACTGAACCTGACATTTTCAAACCGTGGTGTCAGATTCGATGTCAAGGTGGACTTTCAGTCACATCTATGCTGGCAGTAAGATTATCTGTTTCAACACTGTGCCATCATCCAGCTTCACTCCTGTATAAGCTCTGTCGCTGCTGAAATGCAAAATTGATGCAGCGCATTCCTCATTCATTTCCCACATGCTACCAGCAGTAAACTTAGTCATTCAAAACTCTGCTGTTCATTACCTATTATGCACAAAATCCTGTTCACTGATCATGTCTGTTCTCATTATCTACATTGGTCCTGCTTTAAGAAAAACCTTGAGCTTTAAAATTTTCACCTTTATTTTCAAATCCCTCCATAGTTATGACCCTCATTCTCTAAGTGAACTTCTCCAATCCCACAATTCTTACAATATTGGATTCAAAAATATCTGCACTGCTCTTATTCAAGCTTTTGAAGTATCTTGAATTTTAATCTCCCCCCAGTCACTTTCATAGGCTTTGCAAAGTTTGCAATCCTCCTTTCAAACCCTCCTTAAAATTTGTCTCTGCAACCAGGATTTTGAGCATCTGCCCTGAAATCGCCATATGTCGCTTGCCACATTTTATAGTGTCTGTGTGATATTTCGTTATCCTAAAGGTGTGGAAAATACTTGTTCTATCTTCATTGTTTTGTAACTTTGAGACGTTTCTCTATTCTCAGAGACAGTTCCAGGATTTTGACTTCGCAATACTGCAGAAATGGTAATATATTTCCGAATCAGGGTTGTGAATGGAGGGGAACTTGCAGGTGGTGATGTTCCCATGTATCTGGTGCCCTTGTCCTGCCAGTTGGAAGGGGTATTGGTTTCAGAAGGTGCTGTCTTAGGAGCCTTCATGTGTTTCAGGGTGAGCAAAAATCTTGTATCGGCCATTGTACATCAATGGTGATGGGAACGAATGCTGAAGTGGATAGGGTGCCAACCAATGTGACTATTTTGTCCTGGACGGTGTCAAGCTTTTTCAGTATTGCTGGAGCTGCACTCATCCATACAAGTGGAGAATATTTTATCACACTCCTGACATCTGCCTTGTAAATGGTGAACATGCTCTTGGGAGGCATGAGTTATAGAGGAATCAAGGTTATGGGAATAGGAAAGGAAATGGAGGTAAGGAGTATCAGATCAGCCATGATCCTATTGAAGAGCTGAATGGCTTACTCCTGTTCCTATTTCTTATGGGCTTATGAGTTAGCCACTGTAGAACTCCTAGCATCTACTGTTCTTAAAACCACAATATTTGCATGGCTGTCCAGTTCAGTTAAGTACTTACTCTAGGAATGTTCACAGTGGGGGGGATCTAGCGATGGTATTACCATTGATTGTCAATTAGATTCTGCATGGCTATTGCCTGGCACTTGTATGACATGAATATCACTTGCAGGGTTATCAGCCTAAACTTGGATATTGTCCAGGTCTTGCTGCATTTGAACATGGACTGCTTCAATATCTGAGGATTTGCACAAGCCGCTGAACATTTTGCAATCACCAGCGAACACATCCAATTCTGACCTTCTGATGAATGGAAGGTTGTAATTGGATGTGTTCATTGATGGAAATTAAAATAGTTATAATTGTTAAGAAAAGGATACTGAGAAAACGATCAGTGCGAAAGGCTGAGCCTGATTGTGACTTCCTTCTGCAATCTTGAAAGAATTGCTGCCAAGATAGTGGATACATCAGTTATAATTTTTCTAAAATTTCCTACAGTCTGGAAAGGTAATCTCAGATTGGAAAATAACAGTAGTAACTTGCTACTCAAAAAGGGAGCAAGTCACAAAGTAGAAAACCACAGATCAGTTAGCCTGACAGCCATCATAGGGCAAATATGAGCCCAAGAATTAGGTACTCGAGTAAGCAATTCAGTTCATTGAGTGTGCTCCACCATTCATTGAGAATAAGGCTGATTTAATAATTCTCAACTCCAGTTTCCTGCCTTTTCCCATAACTCTTAAGTCTCATACTGATTAAAAATCTGTCCAGACTCAACATCCCTCTGCAGTAAAGATTCACAACCCTCTGAAAGAAAAAATTACTCTTCATCTCTATCTTAAAAATGCAACCCCTCATTCTGAAATTTTACCCTCTGGTCCTCGACTCTTCTTAAAGGGAAAGCAACCCTTCTGTATCTATGCTGTCAAGTTCCTCCTACAGTCTCAATGTAGTCAATTCTTCTCATAAGACAACTCCTAAACCTAAATCCTACCCAGTATATCTTTCCTTAGACAGAATCCCTGCAGTGTGGAAGCAGGCCATTTTGCCCATCAAGTCTGCACTAACCTTCTGAAGAGCATCCCATCCAGATGCAAACCACCCCACCCTATCTTTGCAACCCTGCGTTTCCCATAGCTAACCCATCTGGCCTACACATGGCTGGATATGGGCAGTTTAGCATGAACACTTCACCTAACCTGCACATGGACTGTGAAAGGAAGCTGGAGCACCTGGAGGAAACCCACACAGACACAGGGAGAATGTGCAAACTCCCACACAGACAGTCGCTCAAGGCTAGAATCGAACTTTGGTCCCTGGTGCTATGAGGCAGCAGTGCTAACCACTGAGCCACCGTATCACCCTAAGACAAGAGCTTTAAAATTCTTCACAGCTTTGGCCCGACTGGTGCCTTGTATAACTTTAGCAAAACCTCCTTACTTTTATACTCCACTTCCTTTGACATAAAGCTCAGCATTCTATCTGTTTTCCTTATTTCTCATAGAACTTGGACACTAACCTTTTGTGATTCATTGTCACATTATATTCCATCTTCCAAGTTTTTGCCCATGTTTAACCTGTCCATATCCCTCTACATCCTCACCTCTAGCCTTTTCACCCATTTTTTTATGTTACCCAGTCATGGCTGATCTGATTGTAACCTCAAATCTACAATCCCACCTACTTCTGGTAACCTTTCTTTTACAAGAATCTGCTTCCAACTTTAAAAATATTCAAGGGCTGTGCTTCTCCCATCTTCCCAGTAAGTGAATTCTGAAGACTCTCAACACTCAGAGAGAAAAAGTATTACTTCATGTCAGTCTTAAATGGTGACCCCTGATTTTTAAACAGTGATCCCGGCTCTAGATTCTCTCATAAGAGGCAACAGCATCCCAACATCTACTCTGTCAAGACCCTTCAGTATCTCATCCATTTCAATCAAATCACCTCTCCTAAAATGCAAGGGGTATGAGCCTAGCCTGCCTAACGTTTCCTCATAATGCAACTGCTGCATTCTAAGGATTAGTCCAGTAAGCCTTTCTTAAAATGCTTCCAACAGATTTACATCCTTCCTTAAATAAGGTGACCAATATTGCGCATAACACGCCAGATATAGCCTCACATTGTACTATAGAACTGAAGCATAACTTGACTAACCTTGTATTTAATTCTCCTAATGACAAACAACAACATTTTATCAGCTTTCCTCCTTAGTTGCTATATCTCAGTGCTAACCTTTTGCGATTCATGCATGAGAATGCCCAGATTCCTCTATATTTCAAAGCTCTGCAATTTCTCACCATTTAGAAAATATCTTTTTTATTGTCTCTACTAAAATGGATAATTTTATGTTTCCACACATTATACTTCATTTGGTGGATCTATGCTCGTTTATTTAACCTGTTTATATCTTTCTGTTGCCTCCTCATGTCCTCTTCACGACGTAATTTCCTGTGTATCCTTGGGCCGTGTTATAGATCTATCACTAAGGAAGTTATGGCAAAGTGCTTAGGAAGTCTGAATGCAATCATGCAGAGTCAACATAGTTTTCTGAAAAGGAAATTGTATGTGGCAAATTTTTATGTTCTTTGAGAAAATAAGAAGGAAGATGGATAAAGGGGAATCTGTCGACGTGGTCTCCATGATTTACAAAAGGCACAAGATCGAATATCAAATGTTACTACATAAGGTAAGCGTAAATTGTGTTATGGGTAACATATAATATGGAGAGAGAATTAACTAATTAACACAAAGCAATGAGGAAGGTAATATAGGTCAGTTTTGGATTGGGGTACAACAGTGATTGCATACTATATCAGTAACTTGGATGAAGGGACAGTTGTAAAGTTGCTGATGATCTAAAGATGTGAAGAGAACACTTTAATTCATTCATAGGTTGTGGGTATTGCTGGATTGGCAAGTATTTATTGGCAATCCCTAATTGCCCTTGAGAAGGTGGACGTGAGCTACCTTCTTGAACCACTGCAGTCTGTGTGCTGTAGGTAGACCCAGAAAGCCATTGGACAGGGAGCTCTAGGATTTTGAGCCAGTGACACTGAAGGAACAGGGATATATTTCCCAGTCAGCATGCAGAGTTGCTTGGAGGGGAATTTACAGGTGGTGGTGTTCCCGTGTAGCTGCTTTCCTTGTTCTTCTATATGGGAGTGGCTCTGGGATTGGAAGGTGCTGTCTTTGTTTAATTTCTGCAGTACATCTTGTAAGAATTACGCGCTACTGCTACTGAGCAATGATGGTGGTAAGAGTGGATGTTTGTGGATGTAGTGCTAATCGAGCAGACTGCTATTTCCTGGATGGTATCAAGCTTCTTGAGTGTTGTTTGAGTTCATTCAAGTAACTGGTTTGATTTGAGCCTGATTTTGAGCCATCTAAATGGTGGATGGGCTTTCAGAGTCAGGAGGTGAGCTACACCCCACCTGATTTCTAGCCTCAGACCTACCCTTGCAGCCACATTATTTACTTGGCTAGTACAGTTCAGTTTCTGGTCAGTGGCAACCCCCAGGCTGTTGCTAATTGGAGACTCAGCAATGATAATGCCATTAAAAGTCATGGGGCAAAAAGACTCTACAAAAGGATAGTTTAAGTGAGTGAGGACAAATTTGACAGATGAAGTATTATGCGGCATAGTGTGAAATTGTACGCTTTGGAGGAAGAATGGTTTAAATAGGGAGAGGCAGTGGATTTATACATGAGCATGGGTGTTATCTGCGCTAACAGTGTGTTGGTAAGTGAACCCTAAAAGGTTAGAATACAGGATTAGGAATGCAAATGAAGTTTGCATTAAATGAGGTTTTGTTAAAGTTGTAAAGAAATATGCTGAGATGACATCTGGAGTACAGTTTTTTTTTCCTTAATAAAACATATAATTGCACAAGAAACAGTTCAGAAACAATTCAGTTGAGTGATTCCTGGGATTAAGTGGTCATTTTATGAGGCAAGGTTGGACATGTTGGGCCTGTAATCATGTTTTGAAGAATGATGTATAACTCTGACTGTATGACTCTATAATAGGCAATTGTAATGAAATGTATCAGATCCTGCACATTAATATTTAGTGCCTTAAACATTTCAATATTCAATGGGTATTCTGGTAGCCAGAGCCACTGTCAAAGCTTGTTAAGTGGTGAGGTGCAAAAGGCTTCTGAATGCACTAGGAGGGGTGTATCCTGCAGGATGCTGAGAAGATAGTTCATGATCCTTTACATTTTGGTTCATCTAAGTTTGCTAGGTGCAAATGTGTCCACTAAAGAAAAATGTTGCCTGTATGATTTAGCTTATTGGGCTTTGTCCTGTATTAAAACATCTCAGTGGCACAGGAGAATATATTGTTACTATGGGGGAGGATAACAATGAGGCTTTGAGGCCTCTTTACCAGTCTAGACAAGAAAGTGACAGGAAATGAGCTACAGAAAATGTTTTGGTGTCCCTGAGGCAGATTCTTTGAGAACTGCTGTCTTCTTGCAGTGTAAGGGAAGTCTTTTGTGAAAGCAGGCTCCATCTGCACAGACAGTTTGAAGCTAGCAAAGCTCATAATTTGTTTTCAGTTTTATGGGGGATGTTTAAAAGGCTTTGCATGATTGGGCTTGGTTATCTTGGTGACCATTTTAGAACCCCTTGACCTTGATTCTGTGTGAAATATTTCCAACTGCACGTGAGCTAAGTGTGAGGATTTATTTATGCCCCTTTTCGGCAGCTGATTATCATCTGAATGAGGGTAAATAGGAATTGTTTTCCGTTGTAGGGACATCTCCCTTGTTGGAAAGTGGAATCCCTGATTGACAGAAGTGTGCCTTCTCTTGATCAAATGGAGCATTGTATCACTGAAACCTCTGTGGAAACTATGGAGTAGATTTTGCACTTCCATGTTAGTGCGATGATAGTTCCAATGGGTGGCTTTCCTATCATCCACCACAACCTGTCTGAAATTATGCAGGTGAGTGATGGAGATGCATTGGGTGTCCTTCCTGCCTTTGGGCCTATTGAATCTCTGGGTATGGGTTACATCCCACCACTGCGAGTCTTTTATACAGGCTTGGAGGGACACAGTCAATGTAAGGAGTCTGGCAGTTTTGCCTGTGTGGGCTGGTATTAGACAATGGACTAGGGGACCTCATTCAAAGGTCCCTTAGGTCCATCAGAGGCACCCTAACCAGCTGTCTTTGCACCCAGCCCCTTGAAGCTCACTTTCCTTTCCTGCTACATGTAGTCCGTCACCTTCGCTCCCCATCGCTTCAATCGCAAACCCCAGATGTACCTGGGCTTCTCAGCATAGTGTATCTGCCAGCAATGGGGGAAACAGGAGATTAGTGAAAGGTCAGTTATTCAATAGACTACAAGTTAGATATTTGGTCTCACAAAAGAGGCAGATGCCTCTCAATACAGCAACAAATCATGTGACCAAGGTTGAACTGTCGTGCTGCAGCTGTTAGGATCGAGGACCTCCCCACCTTGGCAGGGGAGGGCAGGCTCAGAGACCATGGTGCACCATAACATACACTCCCTCATCTTCTGATACCTTATGCCAGTTGAAAAAGGGATGTGGGAAGGTGAGAGTCCTTTAGATAAATATGCTGAAATGTGAGAAGAATCATTAAATACAAAACCAAAAGCTGTGTTCACAGCAGGGCTGTTGTGAAGAATAATTCTCTGAAGATTGCGATTGGTTTCTTTCTTCCAGGGATAAAAAGGGCAATTATTTCACTATTAATGAAATGAACGCCTACAAAGGAAGGGCAGGCCTTTTGGAACAACTTGGAATTCTTGCTGTTGTGGCTGGTTTCCCTGAGTGACAGTGACCTATCCTAGATTGTGCCTTTGTGATTTTACTGCATTCTGAGGCCGTAGACATGTATGAATAATCTGTTCTAAGGAATTGCATGCTGGCTATCACTGATCATCTTGATCTTTAGTGCAGTGCAAGGGCGTTTCGTCCCTGGTTTGCTTTTTACAGTCACCGCATTGGCGAAACCTTGTTCACAGAAATAATCGAAATGCTATCAATGCGCTTTTGTAGGCTCTGTGTTAGAATAAAAGATGAGCTTTATTCTCTTACAGTTTCACTTAAGAAACCGCAACAGTAGCTTTTTGACAACATGGGCAGATTAGGCTGGCAATGCATATTCAAATTTGTACATGGAGCAATAATGCATTTCGAGTCATAGAGATGTACAGCACAGAAGCAGACCCTTCAGTCCAACTTGTCCATGCCGACCATATATCCTAAACTAATCCCAACTCATTTGCCAGCATTTAACCCATATCCCTCTAAATCCTTCCTAGTCATGTACCCATAAAGGTGCCTTTTAGATGTTGTAATTGAGTCCGTTTATTGAATAACTTACTGGAGACACTGAAAACACAAGTTTCCTTTCTGTTACCAGTTACAATTCAGGAAGAATTCACTGGTCATTCCTGACTTTAGGAGCTGGTACGTTTGGATGCTATTTAATTTCTGTCATATGACAGAAAACCTTACTATGAATGGAGTAGTATTGGATAATAGTTAATCTTCTAAAAAATGTGGACAGTCTCTTTGCTGTTTATATGAGAGTTGATCTGAGTCTTGTGTGAGCCAAGTCTTATGAGACATGTACAGTGCACTTAGCCTCAGAATTGTCCTCAGGAGTGGCATGCAGTGAATGGTGCTTCAATAATCTTGATTTTAGTAGACATTGTATGAGGTTGAGGACACCAAGATCATTTTTTGGCTTGTGTACTCATCAGATGGATGATTGCTTGCTCCTTGGCTCCAGTAGAGATCCAAGCTATATTAATGAATGTTCTTTACTGTAATGTTTCCGACAAGCTGCCATTGTTCAATGAGAGGTGTCTGACTGCTTGCTGATGGGGGAAGAGAACTGGGTGGGGACAGTGTTGGACAGATCAGGCAGTTCTGCCTCAGAACCAAGCTAGAAATGGGCACTTAAAGGATGAGGAAGGAGGATAAGTGACTGAGGAGATTTACGTGAAGTCAGAATTGGAGGACAATTTAGAGCAGTCTAAAAGAGCATTTTTTAATGATTCACCATTTCACCTGCTAGAAGAACAAAATTACACTGAGATCTTACAATCAGATTAGATTAGATCACCTACAGTGTGGAAAAAGGCCATTTGGCCCAACAAATACACACACTGACCCTTCAAAGAATAACCCACCCAGACCTATTCCCCTACCCTATATTTACCCCTGACTAATGTACCTAACACTACAGGCAGTTGAGCATGACCAATTCACCTGACCTGCACATTGGATTGTGGGAGGAAACCGGAACACCCGGAGGCAGATGCAGGGAGAATGTGCAAACTCCACACAGGCAGTCGCCTGAGGCAGGAATCGTACCCAGGTCCCTGGCGCTGTGAGGCAGCAGTGCTAACCACTCAGCCACTATGCTGCCCAGTGCCACTCAATGTTGGATTCTGATTAAAATATTACAAATAGCCAACATTCCTTTCAAACAGCAGCTGTTGCTTGAAAATCAAGTCAACCAGACTTTGAACAGCCACTGAGTGCTAGCTTCTTTAAAGAAAAATCGCCAACCTCTTGCTTTTTTTTTGCAATGTAAGCAGACAAAAATCCCTCTCACAAAGTATCTGACATAATATTGCCCATGGGATCAGTTTATTCTAAACCTTTATCAGCTGTAAAATGTGATGCAGCATCTTACTTATCAATCAAGTTGTGAGTTAAACTCTTTTGATAAATGATACAACTTTCAATAGGCAGCTGTGATTGGCGGAAATGTTATTTCTAATCATGTTTCCTGCATGTTTGCTTCTTAAGAAACAAAACAGGATATAATGCTGTATTTCAATAAACAACAGTAAATGCACAATAACCTGATGAGAGATTTTTAAAAAATATTCTGAATAATAAAGTATACAGCTTCAGGCAATTACATGAGGACGTGGGCTTTTTGTACTGGTTGCTAGCAAATCTGCCACTGTCTTACCCTTGTGAGTCAGTGGAATCACTATCTATGACAATCTGGATAACATAAGAGTCACTCAGCAAATGAACACATTTCATTCCTTTCTTATTGTTGCTATGGGATCAAATTCCATAACTTGTGAATGACCTTTAGTTTCAATATATTTGTTTCTGTGTGTATTTCATTATCATTAATGTATCATTTTAAAGCTGAGAATATTCAAGTTTGGAGTTAGAAAACAATATTTAACAATACTGGGTTGGATAAGTGGGCTTTGCTAAAGCAGATGTCGTCTTCATTTTGCCAACGGGGTGTTACAGTTTTGAGAAGGATCTGGGGGCAGAGAAAAGAGTGATTTCTGTACAAGGGGAACATGACATTGGACAGACGATGGTTGGAAGTGAATGCTAGTGTGTGGAATTCTGAGAATTGCTTCCTGTGATAATTCTACAAGGAGAATGGGGGATCCCTGGAGACCTGATGATGTCTTTAGAGTTCAATGACAGATTGGTAGAAGCCCCAAAGAATTTTGAGACCCACTGTACCTTGTTAGCAATGAGGCGAGGAATAGCCATAAATCTGACAGTACTCCTCACCCATACCTTTTTCAGGGGCAATTAGGGATGGGCAACAGGCTTTGCTGCTAATGCTCAGTGATATTTGAACATAAAGAATGAGGATGAAGATGTCTTAAGATTGTTTGTGTCAGTTTATGATCTTTTATTTATGATTATTATATTTGATATTTTGTGGAAGTGTATGTATCCAAGTTTGTTCTGCTCTCTCTCTTTCTTGCATTCCTCAGTAAATAGAGCATTTATATTTTCTAACAACCAAAAAATGCCCCGATAATAATCTGGCAGCATTCAAGGCTTTAGTTATTGTTCAGTTCTTGGTTTTGGACGTAAGGTTGGCACATAGTACCCCACAACATTTTGGAAGTGGTGGAGGGTTATCTTTTTGAACAGCTGTATCTCTGCGGTGGGGAATTTTTTAGCTATTCACTACTTCAACCCATATATTGCCTACAGATGTTAGCAGGAATAGTATTGTGAAAAATTGTGCTGCCAAACATTGTACAAATATTGAAAAACAGGTAGCTCAATATATTGTAAACTTGTCTTTTTATAAAGACCTTTTGAGAAACTTTTTTTTATTGTACGTGCATAATTAAAAGTAAGTGCACTGGAAGCCTACACATGAATTTGGTTTGATCATGACCATTCAATTTAATGGATTTTTCTGAATATCCTGTTTCTTGTCAATATTCAGTTATTTTGCTGCTACTTACCTCCTTTCCAATAGAACAACAGGACTTACATTGAACAGACTTGAGGAATCCATCAGACTCAAGATTGTTTGAGTGGTGAAAGGTGAACTTTTATTTCTTGGTAAAGCCAGTCCACTCTTAACATGTGTCAGCATGCTCAGGCACTAGATTTTACACTTCACTGTATTCACCCACCTCTGACCTGTGAAATTTTAATGGGAAGCAGGAGAGCTGCCAGTGTCTCCTATCCTTGGGCCTACTGAGGGATAGGAGCACCAGTATTTTACCCACAACAGGTGGAGGCCTGTGTTGTATTGGTGGAAGTTGGTGTTGGACAAGGGGGTAGAGGAATCTCCTTCGCTGGTCCGCTATGCCCATTGAAAGCCCCCACCCTTCAAACTCCCATCCTGACCTTGATGAAATTCATTACATTGGTGTCTTGACTGCAGGGCCAGGGACCCAGGTTTGATTCTAGCCTTGGGTAACTCCTGTGTGCAGTTTGCGCGTTCTCCCTGTCTCTGTGTGGGTTTCCTCCAGGTGCTCCGGTTTTCTCCTACAATCCAAAACTGTGCAGGTCAGGTGGATTTGCTGTGCTTAATTTCCCCGGTGTTTGCAGGCTAGGTGGGTTAACAAAAGTAAATGTGGGCTTACGAGGATAGGGTGATATGCTCTTTGGTGCATCAGTGTAGTCTTGATGGGTTGAATGGCCTCTATCTGCACTGTTGGGATTCTGAACTTGTATGAATCCTCATGGGGACTGCCCAAAGGGTCAGCAGTGACCACTCTGCTCATCTGAAATTGCTGGGAGCACAGAGCTGCTGACCATCCATTTGGCTGGCAATTTTCTGAAGCAAGATCTGCAACTGAGACAGAGGCAGAATTCATGCCTCAAGCAAATTAATGGCCAGTTGATCATGAAATGATAGGAGGGTTGGGAGCTTCTGTGGGCTGGATCCTCATCAGCCCTTTTGGCGAGGGGAGATTGGGAGATGGGTCATTGGCATAGAATTCCATCTTGGGTTCCCTGGCAAACTGTTAGAATAGTGACAATTGTGTAAAATGGAAATCTTTTTGGAAGGGTTTTCTTGCAGACTGCCTCACTATACATTTCACAAATTCTTTTTTTTTCATGTGTCCAGCTTCTAGTATACCTGGCACAGAGCTCATCCAAGCACAGCTCATACAAAATGTTCTTTTGGACTCAGAATCTATGGCACAGCAGTGCTGCACCTGGCTCGCCATGAGTTTTCTTTTACTGTTTACATTGCCTTTTGGAATCCCGAAGTTGCTCTTCCTGTATAGACAGAGTATTCAAAGTATTTGACATGATTATTGCCAACAGACTTGCCTTAGTAACTGTTTTTTGTGTTGTATGAGGTATGTGGTGCTGCGTTGATGGCATTTTTGCTGGAATTTGAGTTGCCTTTTAAAGTCACTCGTACAAATGAGATCTTCCCTAGCTGTGTAAGTGGTAGGAGGATCCATAAAACATACATTTTGTTGTGTTTACTCAAAGAAAACTAAACAAGAGTAAACACCAGTGGAGTGGGTGGTCTTGTGGTTTAGAGGATCTCTTAATGGGAATGCTCAAGCTGGGAAAATGACAGATAAAGAATGCGGGAAGACCCTGATTAGATTAACTGAAGCGTGAGATATCCTGATGTCTCAGCAAATTTATTTGGCCCCTAGCAGTCCATGAAGAATAGGAAGATGTCTGGTTTGAATAGACAGTAGAGACACTCTACAGAATACCTCATGATTCTGCTTTTAACAGCCTGCTACATTTCTTGCTCCTGATGACAATGCAACAACAATTGCTGACAGTCAAAATGCATGAATATTAGCAAGCATAAGCTCAACAGTACAATTTCATCCTTGCCTGAGCGATTATCTCACTGGATCGCTGCTCGGTTTTCTTTATTCTCATTTCAATGGAGTGAAGGTCAGATGGGATTCCACAATGAGTTGGAAACCTGCTGTGCTGCGGTCTAGCTCGTGAAGACAGAAATTTACCCGAAAATTGAAATGCTTGTCAAATTCTCTATTAGGACTTAAGTATGAGCCATGACTACCTGGAGAAAGTGTGAAGAATTTAAAAGATATTCTTGTCACTGTAAGTCTTCACTGGAAGAATTGTGCATTAATTGGTTGATCTGTTTTTGATTTTGAGCATGCTGTGTTTTGATGTAGATTTCTATGAATAGCACTGAAATAAGAGCATGAGCAGGGAGTGGTTGATATTTATAAGATCGGCTGCAGCAGACAATAACTTCAGGTGCAAGCCTGGTGGACTATGTACAGGAACGTGTTGAATAACAAAGTGACTTCACTTTAGCTCCTTGTATAACACTAATGTTCTGTTCTATTGATGTTTGGGTCCATTACAGTTGCTGATTCCAGTATTGCAATTGCTGGTGTTGTGTTGTCATGGTAGCGTAATGAACATTGATTTGTCAAATTGTGGTACTGCACTTAGTTGCATATTCAAATACCGCTTTTCATTGATAGCATTGAATACCTTAGCCTGGGGAGATGACAACATTAGCCTGTGCAGATATATGAAGTCACTATTCTGATCATTGTAAGCCATCATAATCATTGCTTTCCTGTTAAATCAGCAGGAGGCAGTTAAAGATATTTTCTGACTGGAATTGTTATTAGATCATTAGTTAAAGTTAAAAGTTTGGAACAAGGATCACTTTTAGCAATGTGAATCTCTCAAGCTCTTCTCTGAGTGACCCACTAAGAGGCGGGGAGAGATTTAGGTATTGCTCCTTTGAGAATACTTCCTATAACAATTGTTTTAAAAACGAGGTACTGGATACTGTGTAAAGAGAAGAGTACTGCAGATGTTGGAAATTGAAACATAAACGGAAAATGTTGGAAACAAATACAGCATGTCAGCAGCTGTGGGAGAACAGACATTAGCATCTTTAGAACTGAAAAATGAGCGGTGAATAGGCATTTGGCCCAATCAGAAAACATGGGGAATCGAATAAATGACAACATGGTGAAAAGGGCAGTATACTGAACACACCAAATATAGTATTCAGTAACAGAAAAAAGGCCTTTTTTTCATTTATAAAACAGCATTGCAGTATTCAAAACGAATTTGCATTGTGTAAGTGGAAAATTGATGAAAATTTTGAATGTAATTAGTCCCAATTTTGTAGAAATGATGAAGTAAGTTAGACTCCATCCAACGTGCAGATGCAGACGCCAATGCTAGTGAGTCCTCTCGACAAAAAAAACTGCAGTTCATACCATGCACATTTATGCAAACGCTGACAGAAAGAAACAAGCACTTTCACATCAACATAAGAACATGCACTTTTTTTTTAACAAATTGAAAACTTGCAAAGCTTGGACATCTAGAATTTTTTCTGCTTCAGACTGGAACACAATGTGTAATTTGGCAGCATGTCGCTCTCATAGACAGGTGAAGATTAGCTGCTGTGGTTGATATGTGTCAACATACTTCTCTCCCCCCAACATTGTATAAAAGCTGTCAGCTAATCAGGTCAGTAACGTTTCTTTAAAAACTGCATCCTGCCACCCAATCGGCCTCAATAATAAATTATCAATGCAAATTATGTATTTCAGGTTCAGTTGAACTGATTTTAATTAGTATGGTATAAAGTCCATGACATCCACTTGCCTCTAAACAGCTTGTGCAGAAGCAGACTATATCCACACACCACTTGCTGATGGCGTCCAATAAATGCTTAGCACTTCATTAATCTGCAGAGATTTAAACATGTGGACAAAGTCAGGCTATTTATATAATATTGTATTAACTATACATTTGCCTCAAGAATTTCCAAAGGAGGATTTTTATTTCAAGTTCTACATTTTTCATACTGCTGTATGAAAAAGGAACTGAGAGACCACAGTAGCCAGTGCAGATGGCAGAGTCAAGCTGTATTGTGTTAAAGCTGGGTGCTTGAGAACAATTTTATTGTTCAGTACGTACTGTTATTTGTGACCTTTTATTGTAACAAATGATGTTGTTACATCTTCTTGCCTCCAGTACAAAGGCACATGCACTTAATTCTGGACAATTTATCAGAATGTCAAATTGTTTCATATTTAACAAAAACACACACACAGGAGTGGTATTTACTGGAGGGTGACAGGCTGCCAGCTGGAAGAGCTAGCAAGAATCTCCCCCACCATTTCTCCATCATATTTTATTGCGCCCTGCATTGTGTGCCACTGAAACACTTAAGTAGGCAGAAGTGGGCCATTCCTGGGATCAAGGATCTGCAGACAGAAATCCCTCCACTTCAGAGCTTCGATTGGGACCAAAGCCAGCAGCTCTTTGTTGGTCAACTGTGCCACTGGGGAGGTGGTACTAAGGCTTGGGCTCACCATTGACCTGAGTATAGGGAACTCATGGTGGGAGAAGGTCTGAGAGTCAGTGTCATGGGAGATCATCATAGAATCTCTACAGTGCAGATAGAGACTATTCGTCCAGTTGACTCTGCACCAACCCTCTGAAGAGCATCCCATCCAAACCCATCACCCCACTATGACTTCATGCAGGGAGAGACCTCATCTCCCACTATAGGTGAATGCCAGTGCTGGCAGAATGTTAGCCTTAAGTGGCATTTATAGTCCACGTAAACACCATAATTATCTTTGGAAAGGCTGTCCTGATTTAATTGGGTCAGTGGCAGTAAGGCAGTTTCCACCCACCAGCCCCCCACCCAATTAAATTCTCCCTGCCACCAAACTCAACACAGGGGAGGGAGGGCATTAAATTCCTCCCATAATGGACTCTATTTTGATGTCCTGTATTTTAACTCCTTAATCAGGTACCTTTGTGTCCAAGTGTGCATAAGTAATCCAATTACATCATTCACGGTAGTTTCCACGGTCAACATTTACCAGTCCATTAACAACAATACCAATTACTTAATCGTTTCATTTCATTGCTATTTATGAGATCTTGCTCTGTGTAAAATTGATTGTGATATTTGTCTAAGTAACCATGATGACACTTAGGTCAATAAGTTACTTGTTGGGATGTTTTGAAGACACCCAGGCTTTCCAGTTCCATTCCTGTTGCAATAAAAATACTCAGCAGCACTGTTTAATATTATATACACCCCATCAGGTGAACACTGAGCTGTGTCCCACCTGTTTGTAACATAGCCTTGCATGACTCTTGATTTTATCCCATATTTAATCATGGTTGTTTCCACTGTAAAAGTTGCACCTTAAAAGCTAATTTGATGTCTTGGCTGACTTAGTTAGATATTAGCTTGAAGAGTCAAATCAAATGGTACAGTATGAGCAAATCGTGAAGACAATCTGAGATCCACATCCCGTCAATTATGTCTGATTTGGATGGGAAGGTCGGAACAATAATTTTTTTTCCCTCGCTTATAGCATCATGGAGGAATGCAGAATAGAAACAGGCCCAGCAGCTCAAATTGCCCACGCTGCCCAGTTCTCACAATTTAAACTAGTCCCATTTGCCTGTGTTTGTTTCATACCCCTCCATACCTATTACATCCATGTGTCGATCTAAATATTCCTTAAATGATGAAATTGTACTTACTTCCAACACTACCACTGGCAGCCCATTCCGGACACTCACCACCCTCTGTGTGAAAACATTGCCCCTCTAGACCCTTTTAAATCTTTCCCCTCTCTAGTTTTGCTCTCTTTGCTCTCTAGTTTTAGACATACGTACCATAGGGAAAGCTGGCAGCTATCTACCTTATCTATGTCTCTCATGATTTTATAGACCTGTATAAGGTCACCCCTCAGTCTCCTACACACCAGGGAAAAAGGTCCCATCCTATCTAGCCTCTCCTTATAACTCAAACCCTCCAGTCCAAGTACAGTCATAGAGGCATAGAGATGTATAGCACGGAAACAGACCCTTCAGTCCAACTCGTCCATGCCGACCAGATATCCTAACCTAATCTAGTCCCGTTGTTCAGCAATTGGCCCATATCTCTCTAAACCCTCTAAACCTATTCATATATCCATCTAGATGCCTTTTAAATCTGTAATTGTACCAGCCTCCACCATTTCCTCTGGCAGCTCATTCCATACATACACTATCATAGTAAATCTTTTCTGCACTGTTTCTAGTTTAATAATAATCCTTTCTATATAGGGTGAGCAAAACTGCATGCAGCCCTCCTAAGTGTGGCTTCACCACTGTCTTTTACAGCTGCGACAAGATGTCCCAACTCCTATACTCAATAATGAAGGAGTATTTGATTTGGTACGAGCTTTATCAACACAGATACAAAGCTCTGGGCCTCAAATGCTTTGTTTTCTGAAAAACTACTGCTTCCAGCAAAAGTAGTGTTGAACGTGTATGTATGGAAGAAGCATTATTCTGGCAAAATCTTAATTTATTGAGGAGTGTTGGAAGCAGATAGTGAAAGCTGGTGTATTTGCATGGGGGTGGGAAGGAGCTCCCCCTTATTCAACGACACTTGGTGATCGAGTGACCGTGCATGGGGGCTGCTGAGAGCCACCTGCGTCCTTGATCCCAATACCCCTCCCCCTCTGTTTAGATGGCAGGAGGCAGTATCTCTGCCCCAGGGTGAGGGTCGGGGTGGGGGATGGCCTGCCTGTTGAATGCCTGAATGGCACAAGATGGGACGGTGCTTCTCGAGGTGGAGCAGATACTGCGCTCTCACTGGCTCTGCAGCTGGTAGCTAAGATCGCTGTCGCCATCACAAGATTCCAGCCATAGGTTTGTGTGCATAATATGTTGTCTGGAATATGTGAGCACAGGATTCAGGAATAAATTAAACAGACATTAATCAATGCCTGATTTGTTGTCCAAATAAAGAAAGTTCAGGATTCAAAGGATTTTAACAAGTCACTCTTGTTCGTAATTGGAGGAGTGTTGTGTGGCATTGAAATGAAATGCATTCAGTTTTATAATGTTGGCATTAAAGATACAGTATGAAAATGTGCAATCACTTTTGAGCGAAATTGCCTCAGGGCTGCCACAGTTTTACACCCATTATGGTATAATAGCTTTCTGCTCTGTTGGCTTTGTTTTAAGAAGCTCCTTTTTATAGCTGTTTCTGTAGAACATCTGCAGATTTATTTAAGAAAAAGTGACAACTCTGTACCAAAGCTCAGCATCTGAATAGAACTCACGCGCTACTGATGTCAGCCTGCTCTTACAAACAGCGTTGAACCTAGCTGTTCATTAAATTCACAGCATACGCAGACAGAATGAACTGTCTGAAACTTGCTGATGTGACAGAAAATCATAAGTTTCATTCAGTGTGGATCAATCTTGTTTTGTTTTTGGCTTACTGATTGTTGCAGCATTTACCTCAGCCTCATCGGCACCCAACGCAATTGGAGCACACTTGGCGACAGGTCTTCTTCCATCCCATTACCCCCACCTTCTCTTTGAACTATTGGTTCAAATGTGAGTGACAGTTCAAAAGACAGGCTGCTCTCTATCTGGGGGATTTAACAGATGGAAGCTCTTGTTCTCTAGGCCAGCTGAATTCCACTAATCTGTTTAAATACCCCATCAGACTTGTCCATTCTTCAGGAAGGATATTATAGAGTACTGGCAGAAAACAGAAATTATTTCTTTTTTTAACAGCGCATGCACACTTCAGTAAGTGCTTGAAAAATGAATCAACAAATAAAAATTGTGGATCACTGAAAGTCTTCTGATAATACAATGGAGAAATTCCATTTCAGTTTATTTTAAAGTAATTGCAACTAAGGTACTAGATCTTTGAGACTTTGTCCACTCGCTTTCTAGCAAAAAAAATTCATGTGTGACATTGCTGGAGAGGCCAGTATTTATCGCCCACCCGTAATTGCCCTCACGTGAGTGTTGATGAGCCATCTTTTTGAACCACTGCAGTTCTTGTGGTTGTTGGTACACCCCACCATGCTAATAGGCAAATAGGGAGGGATTTCCATGGTTTTGGATCAGTAACATGATACAGTGCCAAGTTGTCATGTCGAATGGCTTGAACTTGCAAATGCTAAATGTTGTTCCTGTGCATCTGGGCCATCGTTCTTCTAGATAGTAGAACTTCTGGTGTTTGTGAAGTCTTTGAAACGTTGCTGTAAATGAAGCCAACTATTTTATAGCACTGTGAATATAATGGTGGTTTCTACTTCTGTCTTGATATTTGAGACATTCTACTTATTCAGTCGCTTTGTTCACAGGGCACAGCGTTTTAGATTTGTGTGCCAAGATAAACAAAAGTTTGTTTCAGTTGAGCAGGAATTGGTACGCCATGTTTAGTGGATGGCCATGGGTGTAGTCAGTTAATGTTGAACAGAGTGAATGCTGGATCAAGTTGGCATGCAGAGTCCCTCCTTTGCCTTCCAGTGATTGCATAGATTCAGTGGCTGACAGGTTTGCTGAAATGAGCTGTCATGTCTTATCGGAGGACTCGGTCACAACAAATGAAGCAGGTGTGACAGGCACTGAAACAAGGCAGGATATATATTATCAGCTGCCTTCACTTTATTGTAGGCAGCATCTGTGTCCTATTCAAATCCTGATTGCTGCTTCAAACCTGGACAGTTAAATATTAAGCTTGCCTTTGCTTTAGTATATAGCTCCATGAATGGACTTTTTCCTGTATTAAGTTGGAGTGGAATGAATTAAATAAATATTTGATCTATTTATTATGTGATTGAATTAAAAGTGTTCATTGACACGCATGCTACCCCACCCCACTTTATTGAAGGTGCTGACTCCTTCTCAGGTTCATAGTTTCACAGGTGTCCCTTGGACTCTGGTCAAGACAACCACTATTCATGTATGTACCTTGACAGTGAATGTTGGCAGGCTGTCTGACAGCTGAGCATGATCCTATCTTCATTTGCTCACTGGATGGTATTGCAATCAGGAGCAGGAACAGTGGTTGATGTTCCCTTCAATTGTGGAAGTGCTGTGACCAATTTTACTGCCTCAAGTCAACTAAAGATCAACTAATTCAACACAGGCTTGAGATTGAACAAAAAAACATTCCTAATATTTTCCTCTGATCTATTGTGACAGCCACATTCAGGAGTACTTTTATCCTGTTCCTCTGCAAGCAAATATGTTTTACTGTCAGAACCTGATCTGCTCAGTTGACCTCTCCTGGTTGCTGCACTTCATTCCAGCCTCATTTGGTACAATTTTGTGTCTACAAGGGTACAAACTGGATTGGATTTCCTATTTTGATTACAATTTATTGAAAATTTTTAAGGTTTCCCTGTTAATCAGTACTGTTGGGGATTGATGCTTGATTGTGACATTGCAGTATTGTTCAAATGTTTGTTTCACTCTCAGACTTCAAACCTTTGGGCTTAATGTTAAACCAGACATATTGCATTGCAAGTGTTTTTTTTCAAATTACTTGTCCTTTGTTTATGCAAAAGGAGCTGGAGAGGGAAAAAAAGGCATTTCACAGTGATTTTTACTATTTCATGACAACATTAAATTTTAAAATAGTATTTAATTTTGCAGCTTGCAAGTTTGCTATTATCATTTTGAATTTAATCTTTATACTAATGCTCATAACAAAAAAAAGATTTATTCTATTTTCAATGATGTTGTATCTCTGCAAATGTAAGGTAAATCTTTGAGGAAAAGAAAGAGACAAGCGAACAAAAGAATCTTGCAGGCCAAATTGGGCTGCGTAAAGAGGCTGTAAAAGCTGTCACAAGCCTGATTGATTGGCTCTCACACTGCTGTCCCTCGTGCAAGGCAATAATGTTCTTGCCTGTTCTGTAAGGGCTTGATGTGCCATCAGGGTTTAGCTTATCAGCTGCAGGGCCAGTGTTTGAGATGAGGGCAAAGTGTAATCAATAATTTATACAGAAATCTTGCTTTGGTCTTGGATGTTCTTCACTTGGTTTGAGTTATGTGTACAAATTAGTGTTGCCAATAGGAATGCAATCTGCCTACCAGCTAAGTGTTCATTTAAACAAAACTATGAATTCTGTGAAACCCCAGTGAGATGATTTTGCTTTCTGGTTACCAGTATTGGGGAACATCAGGCAAATAGGGACATTCAAGCGACTGCTAGGCAAGCACACAGACGGCAGTAAATTGAGGGGTGTGTAGGTTAGATTAAGATAAACGCTTGGCACAACATCGTGGGCCGAAGGGCCTGTACTGTGCTGTACTGTTCTGTGTTTTAAGTAGAAAATATATTAACTCCTGTGGTCAATGCATAGTGCAGGGAGTGATTTTTGTAGCAGTTTGTTCTGTTACCATTGTCCAGGCCAAAGAGGAGGCAGTGAAACTACTGAATACAAAGCAATCGACTGTGGGAGTTGGTATCTTCTTGTCTGACCCTATTCAGCTCTTCCATATCATCATGGTGAGTATCCACTGTGTGCGCCCATTTCCAGCCTTCAAAAGGGCTCTTAAAAGAAAGCTTTTTGAAAGGTGCAAGCACACAATGGGAATCTTTTTAAAAATTTTACAAATTAAGCAAAGCATTTTCCTTAGTAAATGATATCTTACATCAATGAATATTATGGCTGCTTGACTTGAAATATTTGCTGAAAATACTTTTTGTGACGGGCCCATGTTCAGGTTTGCCAATACGACTTCACCAGTTTACCACTCTAAAATATACCAGCTGTGTAAAAAAAATTTTAAAATTTGTTCCTGAAAGACATTATACTCGGTGAAATGCAGATAAGCTTAAATATTGAATTAAGCACAAGGAATCACTTTTGGAAACCAATGCAACTCTGGTGTGTTATTTGCACCGAGATTGCAAGTTGCATCCAAAATGAAAATTCTTGCCCAGTGTTTCTGGCTTAGTTGTTTAATAACCTTCTAATGACCACTGGCAATATGGTCATAATTCGCTCTTAGGATTTTAATGAACTGCCCATATGATTTTTATTGGATCTATAACAGAAGTAGGATTTTAGAGTTTGGAAGTTTTAGACTTATAGAGTCATACAGCACGGAAATAGACCATTCGGTCTAACTCGTCCATGCTGACCAAGTTTCCCAAAATTAACTAGTCTCACTTGCCTGCATTTGGACAAGATCCTTCTAAACCTTTCCTATTCATGTACCTGTCTAAATGTCGTTTAGATATTGTAACTGTACCTGCATATATCACTTCCTCTGGTAATATATTCCACATACAAACCACCCCAGTGTGAAAAGGTTGCCCCTCAGGTCCCTTTTAAATCTTTCTCCTCTCACCTTAAAAATATGTCTCCTACAGAGAGTGGTAAGGGTGTGGAATGCCCTGCCTGCCAACGTAGTTAACTCAGCCACATTAGGGAGATTTAAACAATCCTTGGATAAGCACACGGATGCTGGTAGGAGGATGGGCTTAGATTCGTTCACAGGTTGGCGCAACATCGAGGGCCAAAGGACCTGTTCTGCGCTGTATTTTTCTATGTTCTACGTACCCAAGGGGACAGACCTTTGCTATTCATCTTATCTATGCCCCTCATGATTTTATAAATGTCTATCACGTCACCTCTCACCCTCCTATGCTGCAATGAACCAGTCTATCCAGCCTGTCCTTATAACTCAAGCCCTCTAGTCCTAAGGTAGAAAATGAACCCAAGCCTCCTGGCTCAGAGATAGGTACATTATAACTACTCCAAAAGAGACCTGCTACAAATATTTTAATTTTTTGATGTGGATTTGGCAGATAAAGAGTCAAAACATTCAACAGAGGTCATGAAACCCATAACTGTCTGCCCAGGTTAGTCTTTGTTGGTCATAGTGTATGTCGACAGTGAGGATCCACAAGGTCCAACTACTTTCATTTTAATAGCAGTACTCTTGAACAGGCAGAAAATGTTACTTGCCGTAGAAATTAGCATTGCTGGACTTTGGAACTAATCTGGACTGCAGGTAAGAAGACTAAATAAGTCTCACTGAAACTAGAGGGCAGAGGTTTGAGGTGAAAGGGAAAGATTTAAAAGGGACCTAAGGGGCAACTTTTTCACGCAGAGGATGGTGCGTGTGTGGAATGAGCTGCCAGAGGAAGTGGTGGAGGCTGGTACAATTATAACATTTAAAAGGCATCTGGATGGGTATATGAACAGGAAGGATTTAGATGGACATGGGCCAAGTGCTGGCAAATGTGATTAGATGAATTTAGGATATCTGTTCGGCATGGAAGAGTTGGATCAAAGGGTCTGTTTCTATACTATGCATCTCTAAGATACTGTGACAAATACAGAGACTACGCAGTGTAAGGGAATATGGATATTTAATTACACATTTTATAGAAATCCAGCTTGTTTCATGAATACATCAAAAATAGCACAGGATCCTTGGCCCACAATATGCAAGACCAGAGACCTTCCAACATCTATGCTGATGGTAAATTCAAATTGAAAACCAAGAAAAATATGACTTAGAGATCTGAATCTGCTGGAAGATTTAGCCAGAATTCAGCATTTTCTGAACAATTAGCTGAGGGTTGGATATCAATTAACATGGAAAGCTTAGCTCAAGATATTGCTGCAGTGGGCACCTTCCAAGCAATGTATAGAGCTCTTTGATAAGACTTATCCAGCTGGGCAGGAAGCATTTGGCACACAACAAATAATATAAAAGATCTTGGAGCAGCCAAATATAGTAAGAAATAGCAGGCTATTGGGTGTAATGGTAGTGTCCTTACCACCCAGCCAGGAAAGTGTAGAATAATATCTGTGAACAAGTTGATTAGTAAATATCTACCCTGAGAAACATGATACTGATCAAGCTTGCTCATCCCACCATTTCCAAACCTTATTTGATTCCCTGCATTGTTACTGCTAGGATCGGGTTTAAGTGACTGGTTGTTCTACAAAACAAAATGTGCCCGATTGCATTGTATGAGATAAATGGTCAATTAACACTATAGTATTAAATTGTACTGCCTATGAACTTGGGGGAGACTGTGGTAAATAGAGCTGAGTTTTTGAATTGTACATGTGTTCTATGACGAAGATAAGGTCTTGATTGTATAATGCTGACATATATTCAGGCTCTGATCTCCAGCATCTGCAGTCTTCACTTTCTCCTCAAATATATTCAGGCAAGTCAATCTGTAACCAACAAACTGAAGGCTTTTCTGGGAATAGTGCTTTTTCTACTATCCAAGCAAAAGGCGACTTTGCATCAGTGACTGCTGACAAAGACTCTGTTAACTAACCACGCTCCTGGAGAAGTCTATTAGTTGCACTCCATTAGTCTTGTTTACAGAAAAGCTCTGGTCTCTAAGCACATGATTGAAGCACTTGTAGTTCAATTTTATGCTGAGGATGAAGAACTTTGGAATGCAAGGCATAAGGGACTGTGGCATGGTAAAGCACTGTCCATTGCATACCTAATATTGACTTTTATTTAAACAAATGCATACAGGAAAAGACACAGCATTTGAATGAATTTTTCTTGGCATTGATGTGCAATCCAGACCATTGTTGAAAGCAAAATAAAGCATGCACAGTAGCTGTTTTCACTTTAAACTCTTGTTGAAATGGTAAATACAGCTGTTTGGCGACTTTCATCTGAGAGTGTAATTATGACTTAAAACTGTGGATTTAGGGGAGATTAGTGAACAAAATGTACTTGATAATCTTTCCTTACCATTTCAGTAATGTCCATAACCTTGCAATATGAGCCCATTCAAATCTACTGATTTATCTGTCATTACCCTCTCTTCTCCTGGGCAAAATCTTGATAATTAGCAGCATCATAAGTCACTTTTATGTTTTCTGAACATTTTTCACGAGTAATGGGAGAGATTAGACTGTTCAAAAGAGGGAAAAGCAGAAGTTGTTTGTAGAAATACTCGAATGATTGGAAGAAAGAGGTTGAATTTTTATGCTACCTCTCACAGTTTGATGTGATCCCAAAGCGTTACACAACCAATTAACTACTTTGGAAGTGAAAATGTAACTTAGGCAACTGCAGCAGATAAGTTGTACAGCAGGTCCCACAAAATTTAGGAGATAAATAACCAGTTAATCTGCATCCTGTTGAACTTTTAATTTGTTTTTCTACCAATGGTTTTGTACCTAGGTACCTTTATACATAAGATGGTGCTGGGAGTGGCGACTTTTTACACTTTTGTATCCCTGTACCTGAGTACACATGACAATAAAATCTAATGCTAATTCTTCTGGTGGTTGAGGGATAAACGTTGGCGAGGGTCAGAGGGAAATTCCGCTGCTAGGATCTGTTGCATCTACCTGAACAACCAGGCAGGACCTTTCTTTAAAAGTTGCAACATGGTGAGGTTTGCAGTTTAATAGCACGTAAGAAAGTTTTCTGAAATATAAAAGGACTAGATTGGGTTGGGATATCTGGTCTGCATGGATGAGTTGGACTGAAAGGTCTGTTTCCATGCTGTACATCTTTATGACTCTATGACTCTATAAAAGGCTTTTTTTTTGTATTTGGTTTTGTAGTATTAAAGATAAATATGATTTGAAGTCTGTGGTCAGCAAGGCATTGCATTTTAAAGAAGTTATTTCTATGGCAATGTTAATAAAGAGCTGGTTAAGAGAGTGCTGATTTAGGAAGACAGCAGCTGGGTGCCAAGAGGAATTATGAATGCTTTTTGTTTCATTTGGAACTGATTGAAAAAGAGCCTGGGGCTGGCACAAATTGTACAGCATTTTAAAAAAGACATTAATGGGCTTTCAGGCATGTTGGAATCTATGAACCCTTGTAGCTCTGGAACTATAAACAGTGTCATGTTCCAGAATTTATTTTCGTAAAACAAGGCTTTCAAAAGAAGTTTTATTTAAAAAAAAACAAGTGTCAAAATATTAAGATTGTTGAAACAATTTGTCCAACTTATTGATTTTTGTATGTTTCCTGTGAAGATGCACAAGGGGAAGGCATTTAGATAGCTTGTTGTATTCTGATAAATGACTTAACATCACTGCAAAAAGTCACATTCACCAGATAGTGACATGCAGGATGTAAGAGTCTTTAAGTCTTAAGGGTCAGATTGACAAGTTAAGAAATAGTTAAGGAGCACAGTTAGAAAACATGACTTGTTTTTGTCTATTTGGAACAATAACACTTCAATCACGGGGTAGACATTTTACTTTAAAAACTTAAAATACTTAAATCTCCTTCCCCGCATTGTAAACGATCTGTTAAGGCTTGATATGTATTTAGGTATATGTCTGTTTGGAAGACATTTGTAACAGCAGTACTGAATTTGGTTGTGAGGGAGAGAAAAGATTCAGCTCCTGGAAGCATTGGTTTGACGGATAATGGCACAAAATCTCTTACAATAAACAGTTGCAGTGATCCTATAATTAATGAAGCTGCAGGAAGCAACCATGACAGAGGCGATGAAAGCCCTGCATGTGAGTGTTCATGATAATTGATGTGCAGCCTTGTAGAAGTAAGGAAAGGCTGTAAGAAAGGGCGGTTGTGGCTTTTATATTGCAGTGGGAATAGAGGAGGGGCAGCGTCAGCCATGGTACCAGTTCCCACTCATCCATGGAGCACAAAAGGCTTATTAATATGGATAGGATATTGATATTTAATTGTGTGTGATTTACAGAGAGTGGAAGACCTTCAAGAAAAAGTTTAAAGGTCAGCTCTTGGGATTAATCAAAAGGCTTGAAATGAAAGAATACAACTGATGGTGAAAGGCCTTGAACTGTATAGGGGACAAGCCAAAACTCTTGTAGCAGGTTTCATTTCGGAGTGGCATTTAGCACAAGTTTTGAGAAACACAAAACTACCATTGTGCTTTGCTGTTGCAATGTGACTTTTTTTAAGAAGCACTTTTGTAGTTTAACTTCTCTTTGAATTTACAAGGCTACCTCCCTGAAGACATGCATTGTCTAAATTCTTGTTCCAGAACCCCATGTTTTGGGTGTGTGTGTGTCCTTGTCAAGGATGTACCAAATTCTGGACAATGTGTAATTTGAACAATATTTTCCGGTTTAGTTTGCCAAAAGAGGATGTAAAATAAACCAAAATTACTGTCATCCAAGCAGATGTAATGGTATTCTTAATTTGCAGTTTTATTTTTTGTTTGCTCTTTTACGCTGTATTACGATTGAACGCATTTGCTAAATTAAGACTCACAATCTGTGACAGGACTGTTTAAATAATGATTTATATAAAGGTCTTTGTAAATTTGCACAATGCAGCTGCAACGTCAGATTTGAAGTTAAAATCCATCTACCTATTAACATGCGTGTTTCGCACGAGTCCAGAACTGGCAGTTTTTGATGTCCACCAGAAATTGTCCACCAGGGCAACTGGTCATTTCTCTCATTTGGTATTTCTGGGGCCTCTCAGTGTGAAAATGGATGGCTATGCCAGTGAAGAAAAATACTGTGATTGCTGCACAGAAAATGTCATCCATTGCGCACAACACACTTGAGAATATCTTAAAAAGATGTGATACTTGTAGAATAAAAGCAAGCTTTCGATATATATTAATGCAATTTTTAATGATATGATATGGATTATTAACCATAGATCTTGCTCATCAATTTTATAGGTTTCTCTCGAGCACACTTGTAATATACTTAGCAAGAATCTGAATTTAATCCAGAATACTGAGACACAAACAAATCGTACTTTCCAGTTGTAAGTTGGCGCTGTGATTGTGGGTTTATCTCGATATGGCAACCAAGTGATTAGGGAATGTTGATCTTGTAGCAGAAAAGGGATAATTTAACTTGATAATTACATCCACATTCAAAAGTTTCCATGTCTTCTTTACAGTTTTCAATCTCTTGCCACAAAATAAGTGGCTGCAAATGGATATGAATTGGGAGAGTGTTAAGGCATATCTCTTTCTTTAAAGTCAGACGTTAGTGAACCACTGAGAGATGTCTCTATGCTTTAAGCAATGAATAATCTTGAGTATAGTTTTCGTAGCATTGCAATGATTTTTTTTGATCAATATTACACATCAAGCTGCACAACAAAGGCTGCAAAGATATGACAGTGGCGAAAATCTCACTGCATTGGAACACAAAGTCCCCAGAGGCAAATATTCTCCTTGTTTTATGTTTTGGAGTTTTGTTTCAGTGGATACAGTATTCTCTGCAGCTGAGAACAAGTTTCACTTGAAAATAACAGACAAGGGTGGGGGAGGGGACTGTGCTGAAATTTAACAAATGTTGCTTTGGTGGCTGGTGGCAATTCTTCATTTGTTCACATGATACAGGCTGAGATGGTTGGACGCATCCTTTGTCAAATAGATATGACCCTCATTGTCCTCGGGGGCTGAAAATAGAGTCCTGTTTCATAATTTAAAGATAATAGGAAATATATTCACCAGAAGCAGGTGGAGGTTACTTTGCATTTTTGAGTGTTTATTAAGACTGGAACTTTGTCACTTGCTGATTTTCCTTGAAATTGGATATTCTCTGAGATATAACTGAGTTCAGATCTTTAGCAAAAGTAAATGTTATTCAATCATGCTTTTGCACAATTTGGTAGCTGCTGATGCTGCACTGTATGTCCATGCATAGTCGTGAGATGATTGGCTGTGCATGTCGATTGAAAAGCCTGGCTAAATAAAATTTCCCTCTCTAAAAGTCAAAGATGGCAATTTTAGGAAGGAAATTTAGGAATTCACCTGGGAACTTGCAAGTAGCGCTCGCTTGAGGAATATGCTGAGATTTTTGGAAGCTGTTTCCTATTGTGAAATTCTGCCTTGATGTACAATGTGTGCCTTCTACTGTTAGAACTGCAAGAGTTTTCCTATTAAAATTCACTCTTTCCCTAAATGTCAATATGCAGTCCAATTCTTAAGCTTTAAGTGACAGAAACTTCTGTCATTAGATATGTTTTTATCAAACCAGAAACTCACTTCACAGTTTTCAAAGCCCAAAAAACAGTGAAAGTAAATGTAATTTTTTTCTAAACATTAGTGTGTGTACCCCTTGTAAGTAAAACATCTACTGTGTCAGATTATTCTCAAAAATTCCCCTTCTGTTTTTGGTACATGAACAGATGTAGTCATGAGCCGATCAGTAATAATCTAGTAGTGTTCATCCATCCTTTCACAAAAGACAAATGACAGAGTCAGCCCTACAATTTATAGCATGATGTGTACCAGAGCATAAAGTGTTTCGTTCTATTTCTCCTTGTGCTGTTGCCCTCCACTATACTGCAACACATTATTTGTTCAGATAAGCTTTGTCCTCAGCATTACAAGGGGTTACTAATCACCACTTTGTACTCAAGATAGTTTGACTCTGAGCAATAATTGACATTTTTCTGACCTAAAGGTTCAGATCTGTGCAGCACAATTATATTTAAGAGTGTTGTACTTTTATAAGGAACTCCTGCAGTTCTTAAAGAACCATTAGTCATACAAGACATGAGGCATCCACATGTACCAATGCTAGCCTTTCACAATTGCAACGAGCTGTATGGCATTCATTTTCCATTTGAACATTTGGGCAGGTGTGCTTCATTCCAGACGTCTGATCTTCATGTTAGATGTGTTCTGCCCAGACAATTATTTAGCACCTAAGTGTATAAGAGCAATATCTGCAATGTTCTTCGAGGGCTTACATAGTATATTGGTAGAAATATAAAATAATATAAATACACTTATTTATGCTTTTTTTAATGTGATATTTTACATTTGTCAAATCAAATTGCTCCTGCTACTACCTTTAGTTTACGCAGACCTATAATCTTCAATACTGCATCTTTAGTCTGGTTGATACAAAATGCAGGCTCCTAAAATCCATAGCAATTCTACAATGTCACTTTAACAAGAATGGCCAGGAACCAGGCTGCGTCCTCGGGACAGGGGTCCGAGCCTAACAATGGAGTTTTCTTGACATTCTGTTAAGAGTACATTGAACAGAGTAGAGATTCGTGACTTCACTAGTTCCCATCCCCAAGCTGTTCCCAGGCTGTAGTGAAGGTTAGCAAGGAAATGCAGCTAAAGATATGCTCAACACAGATGACTTCCAAGAAGTTTCCAGTCTCTTGTCTTGCAGTGATTGCATTATACCTGCACTCTTACATGCTCTGAAAGATATTACACTTGCATCCATGAGGTAATCCTAAAATATATTCAAATGAGACTGCATTTGCTAATTCCCTTTATTAATTCCCCTTTTCCTCCTCCTTGCCATGAATTTACCTGCTCAGTACTGTCTATTGCTTCCTTTACCTCTCTGTCCTGATCTGTACTCTAGCCCAAACTGTTCACTACTTTCTTCATCACCCACTCTCTTCACCAGTTCCTGCTGCTCCATTGCACACTCTGCTTTGACCTCCAAACCTCAACTCCTTCCTAGTGGCTCTTTCTTCTGGCTGTCCATTTCCTGAAAAACACAAGTAGCAGGGAGTGGGAAGGAGTAGTGTAGCAGGTGGGAGGTGGGCGGGGAGGAGCAGGGGTTCAATAGTGCCATTGATGCCAGCGGTCGGAACTGATGCTATGTTCCTGTTCCTGTTGGTGGCAACAATCACAATGCTGAAATTAATACTTGTGAAACTCTTGACAAACCTAGTCCGTGCTGGGGACAAATTCAGATGTCTGCATCTTCTGAAGCAAATTTACTGTAACATACTTTTGAGCAGTAGGAAATGTGTTGCTCATTTGTTCAAATTCTTCTGTAGTCCAACAGGCCACCAGGCTAAATGTATGAGATATTGCTGCTTCCAAGTTACCTTTTGCTGTACCTTGTTCCACCATCAGAAAAAAAGTAAGATCCTACACTCTGTTAATTCCCTTGCTTTTACACAGCATTTAACTAGGAGTATTTATCATGCCCACCCACTACCAGTTTACATTTAGAAACTTAGTCCTTTGCAATGGGACACAGGCCTATTGTTCATCCAGTGCATAGAACTGTCAGCCAAAAGTAACTTTGATGTCAGTGAAGTTGGTGCTTTGTTTCCACATCTGAAAAACATCGTAAACTCTCCACACCTTGTGCAGCCTGTCACTAAAGAAAAACATGTTTTTGGTAGTCGGTTCTTATTTGCCTTTTGGAAAGCCGAACAGGCTTGGCAGCCTGCACTTTTCCATGAAGCTTTATTTGTCTTGACATTATCTAAATACTGAGAGGCATTTACAGTTGTTTGGTTTGTGAGCTACGAAAGGATTCTTTACTGCACTCCGCTGCTAAATTTGTCATAGCAAACAGATTGAAAGTGTTCAGTGGAGCTCTGACAGGGCCTCAGTGTACGGTGTTCATGGCTGTAATTTAACAGTGTAATTTTTATGAGTCCTGTGGTTAAAAAGCCATGGCGGCATGCGGCATGCTTCAGTAACCTAGCAGTTAAAAAGAGAAGGTCAGAGGCTGTTTACGTGAGGATATTTGGAATTCCGGACCTGGCACAGCTCCTCCAACAATAAGCTGCAGGCTTGCTGGTTTCTGTGGAAAATCTCCGATTTGGATAAGGTGCTGGTTTGTGGAGTGTTGATTTATCGTTAGCCGTATCCATGTGAGGAAAGGTTAATTTGATGCATGAGTTTTGGCAGCAGGCTCCAATTGATCAAGCCGATTTTTTTTATATGCCTTCTTTGGTCGATTGAACTATCAGCCATTATATTCATGTTTGATGTGATTCCAAAAGCGACAGGGCAGCCTTTAAGTCAGGGATGAAGGAAAAGTAAATTTCTTTGCAGGTTCTCATTTGGGTTTTTTTTTGAAACCCTGGAAACAGTATTGTTCAGCTTATGGTGCTGCAGTGTTTTCTCCAAGGTACCCATCTCTTTGCTAAAGCTTCTCTCTTTGTGTTCTGTGCTGCAAAGCTGAGGAGGAACCAATCAGCTTGTAGCGCTCGCAACAGGAGCAAGCCAATGAAGTGGCTCCTTTGGTTTGGCAACACAAAACCCTGAAGGGAAATGCTTAAACAAAGACTTTCACTGCAGACAAATGTTAAGTGTCTTCACTGGTCTTTCGTCTTCCACGGTTTTATTGCCGCAGCTCTGAAAGGACTTGCTTGTCCCTTTCTCTTCAAAATTCTAAAGCTTTTTTTTTGAGGGGGGGTGGGGGAGTGGTGGGTATTTTAATTATATGTTTGTATTCTGAGTTTTTCCCCTCTCTGTTGCCACAGCTGCGCTGCTGCAGTCAGTAGTGACTGGAACTAGCAATCTCTGGGATGGGTCCAGGGAGAGAGAGAGAGACAAAAAAAACCCTCTGGCGATACAAATGCATTAGTGTTGTAAATATTGTTGACATGTTCAAGAATTTAACACAGCTGAGAGTTCTGCGATACCATAGCTAGTATTGTGAAAGGAGGAAAAAAGGCCAAGTAGTCTGAGAATGCCCTTATTTCATAGAATTTCCAGATGGGAGGTTTTTCTTTATTTGGGGATAGACAGTAGTAGAAAAGTTGATTGCAGCGACAATACTGTTTTACTGTAATACAGTATATAGTGGATGTGTTTTCTCACCTAGTAAGATGCATCAGTGTCACGTAGGGATAAGAATACTGGTATGTTTAGGTTCTTCCCCACAGTAGCATTTTGTCAGTCCTTTGGGGAATTAAATTGTAGGATTGTTCTGCTTACAGGCCTTTGGAAACCCAGCTGGGAAATCTGTTTTGTTCCACGTGACTGCAGTGTAAGATAGATGTTTTGTGGTTTTATTCAGTACAGATTAAACTCTCAATAACTGAAGGCTATAAAGGTAGTTTTGATGTCTTCTAACAAAATGCATACTTTTAAAATAAAATTTAAAATATTTGTTTGTAATTGAATGTGAAAAAGGTAAAACCTAATGGTAGGAGTGAAATATAAATTAGTTTACATTCCATACTGTATAAGGAGAAATGTGTTGTCAGTGCTGAGATTATTTTGAAAAATTTATCCTGTACATGTACAGGTAAGGAAAAACTGACGAGAAATCATTTGGTCCTTGACTTTTCTCTTCACTTTTGAAGGGCTTCACTTGTTTGCAAGAAACCCACAGAGTGGTAAAGGGGATATGAAAAATAAATCATATCAAGTGATGATATGTAGTTCTAATTGAGTAGATAAATAAAAACCCAGAGTCCATGTTACTGCATGATGACAATCATATTATACACCACAATTAAAAATGGCAGAAGGAGGATATGGGATTTATGTAAATTTAAACACCAGCAAACCAACATTGCATATCGTTTAGGCAATGAAGGAAAGTTAATTCATAGAAAAATAGTTCCAGTGATGGGTCTTACGTTGGGTGCCATTTATTTACTCTCCCAGAATTTGTGTATAATAGTGTTCACAGCATTCGACTTTAAATTCATAATTTGAAATGAACATTTTTGCATTGAGTAGTGGGTAGTTGTAATTTGTGCAGGGGTCAATTTAAAATCATTTGGCAACTGAGTTACTTGCATGGATTTTGTTTGAGAAGAAAAATAACCTTTTTTCTGGCAAGAATTCAGACGTCGAAGGAAGGAAATGTGAATTAAAGCTTTGAGGAGGTGTCTGATTGATTGATGCACATCTTTCTGTTGGGGAAAGATTAAATTTACATAAATCCCATATCCTCCTCCTGCCATTTTTAATTGTGCTGCATTATACAATCATCATCACATAGCAACATTGACTGGGTTTTTAATTCATAACCCCCTTTCTCCAAACACCCCCCTCCCCCACTCACCCATCTCTTCATTCACCAAGAACCCAAGAAGGAAAAGTTCACAGATTGCTTATGGTCAACTCAGAGAGCTTTTTAGTTCTGCAGCATGACTCAGTGTGTGCTGGCAGCTTGCCAAGCAAAAGCAATTACGTGTAATAACAGCAAAAATTAAGAGGTGAGTGTTGCCGTTTTACAGCAGGACGTGGCAAGAACCATTTCCTTCTGTCAGCCGTATCTCGATTACACACTTAAAAAAAACAATTTCCTGTCGGTCTTGACTTGAGGTCAGCAAAGCCAGAAAGAGGAAGAAAGCAAAACCACAGCCACAGAAACAAATGTGCATTAAGTGCATGACTGGAAACGGTAAAATGGACTTCCATTGTAAAGATGTTGGATTTTTTTTTAAAAACTTCTCTTTTTCTCATATCTCCTGCAGGTGTTCTAGTGGTAAATGTGACTTGGCGAAATAAAACATATGTTGGGACACTTCTGGACTGCACTAAACATGACTGGGCACCTCCCAGGTAAGCCTGCTTTCAAGGTATTTGAAATCCTAATGCAAATTGGAGAAGGATTTTAGACTTCAACATGGCACAACCTGAAATTGTCCCAACTTTGAAGAAGGTTAAAAATTGCACAACACCAGGTTATAGTCCAACAGGTTTATTTGAATGCCTGTTAGACTGTAACCTGGTGTTGTGCAGTTTTTAACTTTGTCCACCCCAGTCCAACATCGGCTCCTCCAAATCACAACTTTGAAGAGTTTTACTAGTGCTAATGCAGTTGTTTTAATCAAACTGTTCAGAAATTAACCTGGGCCTTCTGCCCCAATTGGTTCTAATATCCTACATGGAGAAAGCGTATCCCGAGCTCCTAGTTGCTGGTAACTTTTGTGTCGTCAATAGAGCATGGTACCAAGCATGTGAGGGCATCATAGTAGTGGGCCACAAGGTTCAAGTCCCACCTCTGCAGTAAGTGTCTCACAACATTTCTGAACAGATTGATTAAAACTTCATACCGAATATGTATTCGAGAGATAAAAGAGACCATTCAACCCATCTAGCTTGTTCTTACATGGAAAACTGTTAGAGGTTGAATAAACAGCTAGTGAAAAATAGGGCATTGGTGTCTGATCTTTTAAATAAAACCCTCTAAGTGAATACAGGGACACACATTTCACATCGTACCCCTTTCATATATTAAAAACACAGGAGTGTTTCCAATTAATGTCTCTCACTTGAATACAATTAACACTCAATTGATATTCATTAACACCTAAACCACCCTATCACTCTGATTTAATGGATTTTTGAATGATGCACGGGTTTTGACCTTACTGCCCTACTTGGAAGAACTTTGGACTGAGAAGTGCTTCCTGACCTCAATTTTGAATTTGCATTTCCCTCGTTTGTGCCTTTGTTTCCCTGCTCTGCAATTTTGATTTTCACTTTCAATTGTGTTCATTGCTTACCTTTTTCATCAATTTGGAAATGTAAATAGCCTGTATTTTTCAACTGAAGGTTGAATTCAAGCTTTTCTAAATTGCCTACATACTTTATCCTCTGGGATTAGCTTTGTGATTCTTCTGTTAATGACAAACCTGAGTGCCATACTCAAGGCACAGTCTGACCATAATAAAGTCAAAGTTTTGCATAACAGCCTCAGAATTATAACTCTACTAATCTTAGACATAAAGCTAAACATTTTATTTGTATTGTTATTTGTCAGTAATTAATCCAAGGTTTCTTTCCTTCTTTTCCTTATCTGGTTCAGCTCCATTAATTCAGCATGTGTGGCTGCCATTTATAAAGCAATAATGTTTCTATTGTAAGGCAGTCCCAGTGTTGAAATTAGCCAGACTCATTCAATGTAAGAACCTAACAGACAAAAGTGGGATCATTCGTCTTTTTAGCCAAAATTGACTTTGTACATGATTCCCAGATTAAAAGAGCTAGCCTGTACCCCATGACTATTCAGATTTCCTATCAGGATTTGATAGAAATTGATGAGTCTTCAGGGAGCCCTTTATATTTAAAAAAAGCGTATTATTGCAAACATCTTCTTTTGACCATTCATTTGCAACCTGATATAAAATCATTATCCGAAACATATGGGGCACCTTGATGGCATTTCTCTTCTGAACTTCTAAATTTTAACATCCTGGAAGTTACCAGAGACTGACCTGAATCAGTCATGAAACCAGTGTGAGTACACGAATATGTCAAAGGTTGGACATTCTGTGTTGAGTAACTCACCTTCTGATTCCCCAGAGTCTGTGCACCATCTACAAGGCAGCATTTTGATTGAATACTCCCCAACTTACCTGGATGAATGCAGTTGCAACAACACTCAAAGCAGGACAAAGCAGCCCTTTGGACTGGCACCCTGTTTAACACCTTTAACATTTGCTCCCACTACCAGCGATGCACAGCAGCAGCAGTGTCTACCATCGACAACTTGCACTGCACCAAGGCTCCTTAGGCAGCACTTCTAAACCCATGACCTCTAACACCTAGTAAGACATAGGTAACATATACATGCGAACACCATCACTTGCAATTTCTCCTCCAAACCACACACTATCCTTATATGGAACTGTATCACAGTTCCTTCAAAGTTAGCAGATCAAATTCCTGAAACCCGCTTGCTAACAGCACTGTGAGTATGCCGACACCACTGCAGCGGCTCAAGAAGGCAGTTCACCACCATCTTCTCAGAGGATATTAGGAACAGCTGCTCAGGTCAGCAACACCCTCACCCTGTGAATGATTGAAAAGGAAGTTGTGTTAACGGTCACTTTTCTGTTTCTTATTGGTCTTCATTTACTTTTGACTGAGCTACAAACGTTCACGATTCTGGCTAATACTAACCTGAAGTGTACTTTGTGTTCCACAGGTTTTGTGAATCGCCCACGAGTGACTTTGAAATGCGAGCCAGCCGAGGCCGAGGGAAAAGGGCGCGGTCTGTGGCTAGCGCTCCGATGAATGAAGCCAGTTTTACGGAGTCCAGGGGCATGCAAAGCAAGAACCGAGGCGGGGCGAATGGGAAAGGTCGGCGGGGGAGTCTTAACACGAGCGGACGGAGGACACCCCCCAACTGCACCATGGAGGATGTGAAAACCAGCCCTTCCCCCATTACCAAAAGGAAGAACAAGCCGCCCATGGAGTTGGACCTGAACTCCAGCTCCGAGGATACCAAGTCCGGGAAGAGGGTCCGTACAAATTCAAGAAGCACTCCAACCACCCCACAGGGGAAGCCCGAGACTACTTTTGTGGATCAAGGTTGCTCTTCTCCAGTATTAATTGACTGTCCCCATCCAAACTGTAGTAAGAAGTACAAGCACATCAATGGTTTGCGATACCACCAGGCTCATGCACATTTAGATCCTGAGAATAAATTGGAATTTGAGCCGGACATTGAAGACAAAATGTCAGACTGTGAAGAGGCTTTGAGTAATGTGGCAATTGGTGTTGAATCTGCTGAGCCAGGAAATGGCAGCTTGCTTTCTGCCAGTGGATTGAGTTACGATCCAATGAAAGCTCCTCCGTCACCGATCACTAGTACCCCAGGGACACCAAAGGGCCGCAAAGACTTGGCTAACGCTGCCCAGAGCCCAATAGTCAACTCTAAATCTGGGAAGAATGCTAGTAAAAGGAAAGGACTGCATAACGACCTGAATAATCTTCCTGTGATTTCCAACATGACTGCAGCTTTGGAAAGCTGCTCAGTTCCTGATGGTGGGTCTGCTTCAGAAATGCCTAAACTTGAAGTGGAAGGGGTCATAGATAAGAAAAATATGGGTGACAAAGAAAAAGGGAAAAAGAGCAACAATGGCAAAGTGGATAAAACGTTATCAAAGCCAAAAACAACAAGGCCAATTGCTCCGGCCCCTCCCCCACCGCAGCTGATTGCTATTCCCACAGCAACATTCACAACCACCACTGCAGGAACAATACCAGGGCTACCCTCTCTGACTACAACAGTTGTCCAGGCAACACCAAAGAGTCCACCGCTGAAACCTATTCAACCAAAGCCTACAATTATGGGAGAACCTAGCGTGGTAAACCCAGCTCTGTCCTCCCTCAAGGATAAAAAGAAGAAAGAGAAGCGAAAGCTGAAAGACAAAGAAGGTAAAGAGACAGTCAGCCCCAAGATGGACTCGAAGCTCGGGAAACCTGAGGATTTAAAGGCTTCTGCAAAAGAGCTGACTGCACATTTTTTAAAAGAGCATCTCAATAAAAATGAAGTGCTTGTGAATGGTTTATGTGACTCTCAGGAGAGCAGAATGGCCAGCATAAAAGCCGAGGCTGATAAGGTTTACACATTCACAGACAATGCACCCAGCCCTTCTATTGGGAGTGCCTGTAGGCTGGAATGCAGCAGTCTGGTTAATGGACAATCTCCCATGACACCATTGCATGTTTTAACACAAAATGGTGGTGATGGGACCGCTACCAAAACAAACAGCCCGGCTTACTCGGATATTTCTGATGCTGCTGATGATGGTGGCTCTGACAGCAGGTCAGAGGGCGCAAGGTCAAAGACTAATTCTCCTGCAGATACAATTTCCTCCAAGGAGACTATTGTAAAAACTCATTCCTCAGCCTCTTCTCAGCCAGCACAAAGTAAAGAGACTCATTCACCTTTTTACCATGGTTACGAGCCTTACTATTCTCCTAATTACATGCACCCTAGTCAGGTCAGTAATGCCACGACTGGAAATCTTTCTTCAGCCCAGAGCATCAAAGTGAAAAAAGAGGCAGATGAAGATGCTGAGAAAAAGGAGAAGGTGGAGGTTTTGGATGTTAAAAAAAGTGACACAAGTGCAGTAAATGTCCAGGCTCAGCACCAATCTGTTATTACTCAAAGACATCCAGCACTTGCTCAGTCACTGTATTATGGACAATATGCATATGGCTTATGTTACGTTGACCAGAAATCAATAATGACAAACCCTTCTTACAGGCAACAATATGAAAAATTTTATGAGGAGCAGCGGTTTGCAGAGCAGAAACTGCAGCAGTTGAGTAGAGATAACGAAAGAAAAGGTGAAGGGCAGCAGAAGGATCTGGGAAAAGATGAATTAAAACAGAAAAATATTCCAACCGCTACAATCTCAAAAGCCCCTTCTACCCCTGAGCCAAACAAAAGTAGCACAAAAGCTAAGGATCCCTTCTTGCTGTCGGATTCCTCAAAACCTGGTATCGCTAACAAAGCAGATGAGCTTGGGAAATCACACGTTCAGCCTCTGCAGCAGCAGCAACAACTGACAATGGACGGGTTTAAAGCCAAGCAAATGGAGAATCACCAGCTCATCAAGGAGGCGGTGGAAATGAAATCTGTGATGGATTCGATGAAGCAGACAGGAGTGGACCCCACCATCCGCTTTAAACAGGTAAACTTAAGTTTTTGTTGCTTGAAGTTGAGGTCAGGGTGAATAAAATTAAAGCAAGCTTTGTTTTAATCGGCACTTTATGAACAGGCAATCTCGATAAACCAGCCAAAATTATATACTTAAGTACCACAAAGTTTACTGTATTATCACGATGCCTGAGTAGTCAGTTCGGGGTGAGAGTGAAAGGCTCTGTGCTGGAAAGTTTTACTTAAGTGACATATCCTGAAATTAAATGATGTGTATATCCCCTGCATTACATTTCTATTTTTTAATGTGTGTTTTTACATTGATTATGTTGACCACTTGACCAAATAGCACATCCCATAAGGTGCTGGTTAATAAAAAAAAGTTTGCCGTACATTTTACAATGTTTGTAAAATCCCTTCAGTGTAGAATTGCTACACAACACATTACAGTACAATAAGTGAAAATAGATGAAGGAATTGATGCCACGCCACAATGCCTGGGTTAAAGGTTTGTAACAACAGTTTATAAATGTGGACAGTTATGTGAAGAGATGGAGACATTTAAGGAGGGAATTCTGCAGTTTAGGATGAAGAAATCTGAAAGCTTTGGTCCCAAAGAGAAGATGGGATGAAGGGAAGGAAATAAGATTACAATTTCAAATCCCGTTCACTGAGTTCACTTTTGATCATAATGGAATGATTACCACTGGGATCACACTTGTCAGTGTAGGGAAAACCTCTTGTCCTGATTTCTGTGCTGCAGTCTCTGCTGAAAAACATCCTTTTGACTAGTGGCTGAAATGAGTTTGATGCTAGTCTCTGATGCTTCCCTGCTGTGGACTAAATTGTCAGCATTGAAGGCTGTTAGTGTTTGATTTTTTTTTTTGGAAAAGAATTCTGCCATCTAAGTAAGGAAACCAGTTTCAGCTATGCAGAGAGCTTGTAAGTTAGTCTCTTGTAACTTAAATTACCCAAGTACTGAATGAGTGATTCCACCTTCACAATGACAGAGAGATAAGTGACTTTGTAACCATGGTTGCTAGAAGTGGACAGAGATATCAATAAATTGAAGTGGGCAGAGATGTGGCAAATGGATTTCAAAATAAGCAAATGTGGGATTTTCCACACCCACTGGAATGGATTGAAAAGCTAAAAAACAGTTGAGGTTCAAAGAAACTTTGGGGTCCATGTACATAGTTCATTAAAATGTCAGAACATTTACAGAATGTAATCATACAGGTTAATGAATGATGATCGATATATCTAGACTAAGAAAAAATGGGGTGTTGGTTATGCCACAGCTTTGCAGTGTTGCCTTAGACCAAATCTGAAATGCTGTGACCAGTCTTGTGTCTCTCCTCAGGGGAGGATTTAATGTAGTTTGTCGAAAGACCCAGTCAGGCACTTAACAGAGGCCCTTCATGGCGATCAAAGCTCGAGAATCAGAAGTCCTGCCCACTGAGATAATCTTCAGTGATCAGCAGCACACTGTGGGGAACTGGCTACTGCCAGTAATGCACTCACCCACAGTCAGTGAGAAACCAAAACTACAGGGGAGTGACGGCAGGAAGGGCATTACAGCATGGTGACAGTGGGGGATAGGGTTTTGCTGCAAAGATGGAGGGCTGGTTCTCAGCAATCTCTCTCTTCCCAATACTAGGTCCTTTGATCAGGCCTTTGAGTGTCTTTGAAGGATGATCCTGCTCCTGAATCTTGCACAGGTGTCTCCTATGATGAGGCCCCTCCTGCTACTGGGTGACTACCAGTTGTAGTGAGGTGAGGCCTGTAAGTGAGCACTATGAGAAGGTTAATTCATGATTTCACCAAGTGTTCAAGGTATTAAGGGGGGAAAAGGATGGGATAGATTGAAAGTATTTCCATTGATTAGGAAGGTCTAGGATTGGTGGGTATCATGTAAAAGTTAGCCATATCTTTCAGGAATGAACATATGACCGCAAGCTATAGGAGCAGGAGGAGGCCATTCAACCCCTGAAGCCTATCCCACAATCTATAAAATCATGGCTGGTATTCTCTGGTCTTCAACTCCTCAATATTTCAAAAATCTACCTACTTTCTTTTTAAATATTTTCAGTGATCTAGCTTCAACACTGTCTATGGTAGAGAATTCTAGACATTCTTTACTTCTGGCAAGGAAATTCCTTTGCATTAAAGGTAGCTAATGCTTCTACACAGATTTTCTTCTGAAAATACTAATTACTAACTGATAGGTTTCTGTTATATTTAGCGATACGGATACATGGGTATTTGGATTGAGGTTTGCTGTAAGATATACAGCCTGTTTTCCTCCACTGTATCCTAAAATTAGAATGTTGATTTGAGAATGGCACAATGGCTAGTACTACTACGTCATAGCACCAGAGACCCAGGTTCAATTCCACCCTTGGGTGACTGTCTGTGTGGAGTTTGCACATTTTCCCTGTGTTTGTGTGGTGGATTGTCCATGCTAAATTGCCCATAGTGTTCAAGGATATATAGGTGAGGTGGATTAGTCATAGGAAATGCAGAACTACAGGGATGGAGTGGGTCTGGGTGGAATGCTGTTCAGAAGGTTGGTGTGGACTTGATGGGCTGTATGGCCTGCTTCCACACTGTAGGAATTCTATTCTATGAAATCTTTGATAGTTAACTTATTTGAATTATTAGTGTCAAATAACTTTGTTCTATGTTTACAGCATTCCAGTTACACACTACCATTCAGTTTCTAGTGAAAATCAACCTAGCTTAAATTGATTACTGATAGTAATTGAATCACCTTTTAGGTGTAAAAGGACATATCCAAATCTTTCAGTTGCACTTTTATGGAATGTGTTTCAAGATATCTGCAGAAAGTTTATAGGTTGTTCATATAAAATTGTGCCCAAAGGACCTTTAAGTATTGATTGAGCAGATGAGCTAGTTATTATGACTGTAATTGGATTCTCCTTGATTCTAATCTGCATAGAAGAAAGAAACATAATTGGAAAAATATTTCTTCGATTCCATACTTCATGGAGAGCTTTAAGAAATTAGTTTTAAGTCCATTCCAGGTAATTCCTATGAGGTGAGCAGAATCCTTTATGCACAATGGATGAAGCTTGATTGCTATATATTTAGCAATAAATGTGAACATGGCATATTAGCAAGACAGTTATATTTCTATATTCAGTTTAATATAGAAATGTGTATGAGTTTGTGTGCGAGTGTGTAAGGTAACTGCAGAGTTTTATTGCACGGATTTAGATGAGGCAATGGAATGTGAAATCTCGGTGACATGTTCTCTGATTATACACAGGAGCCAGATAGCCGACCATGGCCCCATTATGTTTACCAGCCAAAGTACATGGAACAGCAAAAAATGGATGATTTTGAGCGAGAGAAAAAGCAGAAAGAAGACAGTCCAATTAAGGCATCCAGCAAAGAGGGAAATGTATCTAATATTCCTATGGGAGTAACTAACATAAAAGAGGAGCCAAAAGATGCCAAACGGGCTGAATCGCAGTCTCTCTCGCTGGAGGAACATAAAAATAAAACTGATGATCGTAAGACTCCTGTCATTGCAAAGGAGTCTCGAGGAGCTCGTGTTGCTGTCTCATCACCAATGAATCAGCATCAATCTTACATTCAATACCTGCACGCTTATAATCCTTATTCACAAATGTATGACCCAGCCTACAGAGCAGTGTCTCCAGTGCTAATGCATAGCTACCCAGGTAGGTCATTCTCGTGTGTGCTTGCGGGTGCATGTGTCTCTCTGTCTGTCAATGTGTCATTTATATGTCTGCATATATGTGTGTGAAGAATCAAAAGGTTATGGAAAGTTTTGGTTCATAATAGTTGAGGTCATAAGAGATTTTGAAAGTGAAAAAAAAATTAGAGATAAAGAATAGAAAGAAAATCTCAGTATTTGCCGGGTGTAACTACGAATAACAAACCAAGAGGATCCTGTGTTGGCTCCCATTCAGTACAATCATACTGTACATGTGAACACATTAATTAGGACCAGAATAGGCCATTTAGCCCCTCTAGCCTGCACTGCTCTTCAGTAAGTTTGTGGCTGATCTGACTGTGACTCTTTTTTCCTATGTTTGACAGCCTTTGACTCGCAGTACAGAGCTGGGCAGATCTCAGCCAGGTAAACATAAGGGCTTTTACAACAAGCCTTACTTTTCCTGGGCTTCCAAGAGGTAAACATAGTGATGACTAATGCTATTGGATTCTGATTCCCAAAGTCTGCAGATTTGCACTGTGCTTCAGTGCATGCACTTTGAACAACCAGCTGATGTTTGCTGTCCAGGCTCTTTCGGTGGCCATTTGTCTCAGACGTTGCTGGGCTGACAGAACCTGGCATTATACAGCCCAAATTAAGCCAGTGATTTCAGCATGGATTGAGTGAAAAAGCCATTGAATAGAAATGTGAGAGTGAGGCATGCAAAGGGAAACCATATTTAGTCAATTTATTGGACTTCATTGAATGAGTAATGTGCACTGTGGATAGGAGGCAACCTGTAGATGTATTGTGCTTAGATTTTCAGAATACATTTGATAAGATGTCACATCAAAGATTATTGCAGAAAATAAAAGCTCATAATGTAGGGGTAACATATTAAGACGAAAAGAAGTACAGCTGTCTGGCAGGAAGCTGAATATGTGTAAGTGGGTCTTTCTCTAAATGTAATGAGTGGAGACCTGCAGGGCTTTGAGATGGGATTTCAACTTTTTACAACTTAAGTTAATGACTTAGATGAGGGGAACTAAGACATGGTAGCTAAATTTCAGACAAGACCAAGATAGGTAGGAAGGCAAGTATGCTGTGAAGAAGAAATAATGAGGACACAGATACAGATAGGCTGAGTGACAGGGAAAGTAGGTGGGAAGGCATGGGTGACACAAAGTCTATAGAGGGATACAGGCCAGTTAATGAGTGGGCAAAAACTACACCTGTGGAATATAATATGGGAAAATGTGAGTTCATGCACTTGGCAGGACGAATAAAGGAGCTGAATCACAGGATCCCTAAAGTGCAGCTAGAGGCCTTTTGGCCCACTGAGACTGCACCGACCTCCAAGGAGAATCTTGCTCTATCTTCATAACCCCATGTCTATACCTAGCCTGCAAACTAATGAGAAATCTAGGTATTACTTAAATGGACAAAGATGCAGACAGCTACAATATAGAGCGATAACTCCTTGTGTATAAATCACAAAAAGCCACTGTACAAGTTCATCAGGTAGTATGGAAGTCAGGTGAAATGTTGACATTTATCTCTTAGAGAATGGAGTATAAAGATTAGGAAATCTTGCTAAAACTATGCAGACCACAACGTCACATACTTTGAACATTTTGAGCCTCTTATTAAGGATAGATATACTGATATTGGAGGCAGTTCAAAAAAGACACTAGGCTGATGCCGGTTATGGAGAGGCTATATAATGAATAGAGGTTGAGTTGATTGCGCTTGTCTGTACTCAGTGGAGTTCAGGAAAATGAGAGGCAACCGTACTAAAACATAGAAGATTCTCTGAGAACTTGACAGGGTGGATGTGGAAACATTGTTTCCCCTTGTGAAGCCAGTGGGCATTACCTCTCGAGTAAGGGAGCCACCATTTTAAGACAGAGATGAGATGGAATTTCCTCTCTCGGAGTGCAGTGAATTTGTGGAGTTCTTTTATCACAGAGGCTGGGACATTAATTATGTTAAAGCTGAGATTGACAGATTTTTAACCAGTGAGAAAATCAATGGGTCTGGGGGGGGTGTGGGGGGAGAGCAAGAGAAGGAAAGTGGTTTTGAGGATTGCCAGATTAACCATGAGCACACTGCCTGGGGGGACTGATTCAGTGGGCTAAATGACTTACTTCTGAGTTTAAATTTGGTGGTTGTATGGCAAAAGTCTGACAGATGGAGTATAATATGGGTAAGTGTGAAGATGTTCACTTTGGCAGGAAGAATGAGAAATCAGAATGTTTCTTACATGGAGAATGACTGCAGAATTCCAAGATGCAGAGAGGTTTAGGAGTTCAAATGCATGAGTCAGCTGACTCCAGTGATATCTGGAATGAGTGGGTTGTCTTCTGAGGATATGTTGGATAGGTTGGGCTTGTTTTCAGTGGAGTTGAGAAGACTGGGAGGGGGTGACTTGATTGAAGTTTTTAAGATCTTGAATGGACTTTACCCAGTGGTTGTGGAAAGGGTGAGTCAGAAGGGGTCACTGATGTAAGATTAGGGGTTTTCTCTTCTGGAATATAATGAGGCAAAATATATTCTCAGAGCTATGTGGCACTGGAATTCTCCCTCAGAAGGCAATGGAGATATGGGTCATTGGGTATTTTTTTCAGGTAAAGGTGGATAGATTCTTGTCAGACAAGGGAATAAAAAAGTTATGACGAGTCAATAGGAATGTGAAATTGAAGCAGAAAAATCAGCCATGAAGTGAAGGCAAAATACCACAGATGCTGAAAATCTGAAAGTACAAGCTCGAGAAACTCAGCAGGTCAAACAGCATCTGTGGAGAGAGAAGCAGAGCTAATCCATGGACTCGTTTCCATCTCCACTGATGCTGCCAGACCTTGCTGGAACAGCAATTATCTCAGTAACATGGCGGAGCTGACCCAGGGGCCAAATGGTTGACTTCTGCCTCTGTTTTGAATGCTCGCAAACCCGATTTATGACAAGAAATCTTGATGTCGGTGGCATTCAAACAGGGCATTCTTTGAAACTCTGGGAAGACTTCACCTATTTGTGTGTATCGAACAGGGGCATACCTCTCTCCTGGGTTTCACTACCCTGTCTATGGGAAGATGTCCAGCCGTGAGGAAACAGAGAAATCAAGCACAAGTCCCAACGTGAACGCTAAACCAGCGGCTGAATCCAAGGCACTCGACCTGCTTCAGCAGCATGCCAACCAGTATCGCAGCAAATCTCCTGGGGTGAGTAGGGTGACCGAACGTCGGCCAAAATTGTTCAAGCATGACAATCTGCACAGGGAAAACCACCATAAAAACTGCTGTGGTGCAATAAACTCAGATATAAAACTCATAATTTATGACTTTCTTTGACAACATGTCCTGCTTGATGTACATTTGTAAAAACGTGCAGACAAAGGGATCCATAGAGAACATGTGAAATAAAGTCTCAAATAGTCACAATCAATTCTCAGCATATGGTTGATCTTCATGCCTTTAACTTGTTTTAGGAATATTTTCCAAAGTCACAACCTTTACATGTTGATTGAGTATATTTTCAAGCAATATAGAAATGTCCATATTTGGCATACAACTGAGCTCCAGATTGATTGATTGGTTTTCCTGGAGTAATTTCTGATTCAGGTTTTAGCATTGTTAAAAGACTTTGAAATATCAGGATCTCTTTCCTTCATCAATCTTTACTCAGTAAATCACAACCACATTTTTATAGATCGATGCCTCCCTTTATCTTTTCATGACTTTGGTAACAGAGAAAAAATGGCTTTCTGGTTCCCTTTCAAGTTTGTTCCTGCTTTATTAGCATGCGTGTAGAATGTTAAGTAGTGTGACTTAATTAATATGTACGAGCTAAATATTTGGTGCGATGAGTCGGAGATGGTAATTTATATTGTAATTAGCCTGACTCTGCAGAACTGTTTTTTTTTGTGAAACGTTGCAATTTTTTTCTTCTGTAGCCTGCCGAAAAGGCTGCACCTGAACGCGAAAGAGAAGCTGAGCGAGAGAGAGAGCGTCATTCACCTTTTGCACAGCGACATGTACACACCCATCACCACACGCATGTTGGAATGGGCTATCCTCTAATACCAGGCCAATATGACCCATATCAAGGTACTAACCTGACTGAGCCATTGGGTTTTTCATTTTGTTAAAGCTGACTATTACATTGTAATGCTTGAACTGTTATTTTATAAATGTGTTTTTTTAGTTTCCCCTATTGGTTTATCTGTTACATTGATGATAAAAAATCATTAACATCTATTTTTCCAATAAATAGCTTTGGAGACAGATGTGCATTTTGGTCCTTAAATGCTCCAAGTTTCTGATCTCAGTTGTCCTTTTATTCTGAGGCATGAAGGAGGTGGGGGGTGGGGCATTGCATCACAGAGCTCTTAGCAAACATCCAAATTACATTTTTTTTTATCTGTGGGATATTCAATAGTTTAAACTTCAGGTGAGCCAAACTGTGAGTTAAAAGAAACTTACTCCACATGAAATTTGGCTGTGACTTCAAAATAATTCAAAAGGTGTCATTGTCGCTGGCTATTTAGACTGTTTCTGCACCTTGTAGCTGAGCCACATGGATGTGGGCCCAGATTGGATTCCTAATCTGTGCTGAGTTAGCAGTATGTAGCTAATGTAACAGTTAACATGACACAATTAGACTTAAAGTCCCCTGGTTTATAGAGAGAGAACTCAACCCTGTCCTCTATAATGCAACCGATGCTTGATTGAAACATGCTGAAGAGCAAACTGGAATGTGACCTGGACATCTCCTGCAGCTAAATGAGTTGCTGACTTTCACTGCCTAAGCTAATAATAGTGGCATGGTACAAGGGAACAAGCCAGTGGCAATGATAAAGTACTCCAGAAAGGAGTCACCCTGTTCAGGAGACAAGGGATAGGGGAGAAACTGTTGTGATAACACATGAAAAATGAGCAACAATATAACTTGGTATTGGTGTAACATAAACACTGGAGCAGTGACACTATAATCTGAAGCATGCCAGCTGAAGGTATATTTTCCCAATGCATGCAGCTGATCTGAAGCCTCATTTGCCACGAACTCATGGCGTGAAATTTTGTGTGCTCACGGTATTTTTATGCTGGAAAAGTGAAAATGTATCCCTCAGAGAACGCAAGCTCAGAGCTGCCCTGCTTCCTAACATTCAGACAGTGTAACTAAAGGTAGTAGTTTAACCTAGCAAATCCTCAGTCAGACTCAATATTTTATGCTGTCAGTGTTACAGTTCTTGTCTGTTCCAGCTGCAGTATTTAGTATGTGTTTGCTACATGTTCCACTAACTCTAAATGTTGGCTCTGCTTGCATTAATTCCTTTAGGGCTGGCATCCGCTGCCATCGTTGCCGGTCAGCAGGTGGCTGCGCAGGCTTCTGCATCCGCCATTTTCCCTGCTCAGAGAAGGTGAGGTGTATATATTTAAAAAAAAACGTCTATTTCTGTGAAATGCTGGCTTTTGAAGTGTGTTGATGCAGTAGATATTGGTGTCAGTGTCCATGTTCTCCCATCACCTTCCCGACAGCTGTCAGCTGAAGTTTGTGGGCACATGGCCCTGTACTTGAAACACATGTTTGCACGTTCAAATATCCAATTAGGGTCCAGCGACTATTTCAGGCTTCCTTAAGGATATCATATTTACTTGTGACCTGACAAACATTCCTCAAAAGGACTGAGGGACAGCCAACAACAAAACAACCCCGAGGAAAAAAAATTGCTGACCTGATTCTAAATTTTCTACATTTCCACACATTTGTTCCTGAGAAGCGGAGCTGTTCCAAAAATATCACTAGCTCCTGGATAATTCTTTCTTTCTTCTCTTCCTCAATCCTGTTATGTAGCACTACCAACCCCTGCATCTACAATTTACACGAGACTTAGCATTTTATCACAAATTTAAAGATCCAAAGACCAAAGTGCCTTAAGCATGCATTTTTCAATGCAGTTCCTTCTGCTAGTTAGTTATATGTTGGTGGGCTGGTTCTATCTAATTTCATGACAGCCACATTAGAGGTCAGTGGAAGGCTTAAAATTTAATGGAGTATTATTTCAGCCTTGCTCAAATGCACACGTTTTTTGGCACTCAGCTACTTGGAATAAAATAATTCACGGTCAAGTATGGAAAAGGATATGGAAGATATAGACTGTAGGAAAATAGATGGCGAAATCTTGCAAAATGTCCAGATTACAGAGGAGGAAGTGCTGGATGTCTTGAAACGGTTAAAGGGGGATAAATCCCCAGGACCTGATCAGGTGTACCCTCGAACTCTGTGGGAAGCTAGAGAAGTGATTGCTGGGCTTTTTGCTGAGATATTTGTATCATCGATAGTCACAGGTGAGGTGCTGGAAGACTGGAGGTTGGCAAACATGGTGCCACTGTGTAAGAAGGGTGGTAAGGACAAGCCAGGGAACTATAGACTGGTGAGCCTGACCTCGGTGGTGGGCAAGTTGTTGGAGGGAATCCTAACGGACTGGATGTACATGTAGTTGGAAAGGCAAGGACTGATTAGGGATAGTCAACATGGCTTTGTGCTTGGGAAATCATGTCTCACAAACTTGATTGAGTTTTTTGAAGAAATAACAAAGAGGATTGATGAGGGCAGAGCAGTAGATGTGATCTATATGGACTTCAGTAAGGCGTTCGACAAGGTTCCCCGTGGGAGACATTGGCAAGGTTAGATCTCATGGAATACAGAGAGAACTAGCCATTTGGATACAGAACTGGCTCAAAGGTAGAAGACAGAGGGTAGTGGTGGAGGGTTGTTTTTCACACTGGAGGCCTGTGACCAGTGGAGTGCCACAAGGATCGGTGCTGGATCCTCTACTTTTTGTCATTTACATAAATGATTTGGATGCGAGCATAACAGTTTGCAGATGACACCAAAATTGGAGGTGTAATGGACAGCCAAGAGGGTTACGCCAGACTACAAAAGGATCTTGACCAGATGGGACAATGGGCTGAGAATTGGAAGATGAAGTTTAATTCGGATAAATGGGAGGGGCTGCATTTTGGGAAAGCAAATCTTGACAGGACTTATACACTTAATGGTAAGGTCCAAGAGAGTGTTGCTGAACAAAGAGACCTTGGAGTGCAGGTTCATAGCTTATTGAAAGTGGAGTCGCAGGTAGATAGGATAGTGAAGAAGTTGTTTGGTATGCTTTCCTTTATTGGTCAGAGTATTGAGTACAGGAGTTGGGAGGTCATGTTGCGGCTATAGAGGACATTGGTTAGGCCACTGTTGGAATATTGCGCAATTCTGGTCTCCTTCCTATCGGAAAGATGTTGTGAAACTTGAAAGGGTTCAGAAAAGATTTACAAGGATGTTGCCAGGGTTGGAGGATTTGAGCTACAGGGAGAAGCTGAACAGGCTGGGGCTGTTTTCCCTGGAGCATCGGAGGCTGAGGGGTGACCTTATAGAGGTTTACAAAATTATGAGAGGCATGGATAGGATAAATAAGCAAAATCTTTTCCTTTGGGGTGGGGGAGTCCAGAACTAGAGGACATAGGTTTAGAGTGAAAGGAGAAAAATACAAAAGAGACCTACGGGGCAACATTTTCACGCAGAGGGTGGTACAGGTATGGAATAAGCTGCCAGAGGAAGTGGTGGAGGCTGGTACAATTGCAACATTTAAGAGGCATTTTGATGGGTATACGAATAGGAAGGGTTTGGAGGGATATGGCCGGATGCTGGCAGGTGGGACTAGATTGGGTTGGGATAGCTGGTCGGCATGGATGGGTTGGACCGAATGGTCTATTTCCATGCTGTACATCTCTAGGGACTTTAGGCCATGGAGTAGTGAACGTGCTCCACTTGCACCTAATATCCTTTACTTATGAAAGGAATGATGCCACCCAAATCCTGTTTCTCACACAATGACCAATCCTGGAAAATGGGGATTGATGCACATTGATTGAGGTTGAATTGCTCTTGGATGGCATGGTTGCTCAGTGGTTAGCATTACCACTTCACAGTGCCAGGGACCCGAGTTCAACTCCAGCCTCAGGCAACTGTGTGGAGTTTGCATGTTCTCCCTGTGTCTGCGTTGGTTTCCTCTGGGTGCTCTGGTTTCCTCCCACAATCTAAAGATGTGCAGGTTAGGTGAATTGATCTTGCTAAATTGACCATAGTGTTCAGGTATGTTTAGGTTAGGTGCATTAGTCAGGGGTAAATGTGGAATATTGGGTTTGGATGGGATACTCTTTGGAGGGTCGACGTGGACTTGTTGGGCCCAAGGGCTAGTTTTCACACTGTAGGGATTCTAAGATTTCTGATTTATTCCACTATCCTTTCCAAGTGGCCATTATTCACTTGAGAACATGGTTTGGGCAACTAGACCAAAGCTGTACCTCACCCCAGCGACATGCAATGTCCACAAGTCATTTTGGCAAAGTTCACTCAGGACCAGCAATCCTGGTTGACCCTTCCCTTCTTAACCCAGAGTAGTGAGGCTGAACGTAGCACCTCTGTGGCTACTTTGGTCAAGAACGGCTAATAGCTGGAAATCAAATTGCACATCAGACCTGGGATTCTCGTACTTTGTGTAGATGCATTACTTAGCAAATTAACAGGCTGACCTATTCCTAGAATCCTTTCTGACATTTTGTCTTGCTTTTTCTTCTGCAGGGAATGATGACCTCATGAGTGTATATTGAATCATAATCATGTGACTGGATCACATGAAGAAAAGGTTTATACAGACATCAGTTCCATGGTGTTGATTTGAAATGCCTTGATGTCAGGCGAAACCAGTCATTTCATATTTGTAAATTGCAAATTTTATAACTGAGTTACAAATGTTGCTGTAATTAAACTTTTGTTTAAATATATTCTTTTTGGTTTTTTTTTGTATTGGTAACCAGGCTCACAAATGCAGGGTCGATTATTGGTGGCAGTTGTCACAGTACTTTGCCGTTTCCTGAAAATGTTAGCAACAAAAAGATGACAATTGCTTGGTTTTGTAGAGCATACTGTTCTGGGTAGGTGTTCCTTTGAACTGGTTGTGGCATTTAGACCCTCAGAGAGGCTAATTGTGACAGTAACACTTTGGTACAGTGTTTACGTGTACTTGGTGACCCCTTGAAAACACTTAGACACTATTTAAATGCGTCTGTGTGCTAACTGTATTCACATGTCCACTGCATTGTTGTTTATTGTGAAGATTATACATTCAGAGGGCTCTGAGGGTTATAAGAATGCCCATTGTGATTGTGTGTGCGCGTGTGTGTGTGTGTGAGTGTATATAATGTACAGGTTTGAAATGGAAAATAATGAGCATCTGTGAATATAAAATGTCTTTATGATATTGAATGGCTGATTACCCCATAGCCTACATAATCTCTTCCACCCACCCATACAAGAAGACATCTGTGATTGTTTATTACTTGAACTAGTTCAGCAGTTTTAAATGTTTACAATTATCCCGATTTAGGAAGAACTTGCGCAGTTGCCTGGTTACTTGTTTTATGCTGTAATCTAGTTTATTTTATGTAAAGTGTATATTGAATGCTTTCATTTTTTATACTTGCCTTAAATAATTCGGCAATCAGAATAAAAAAAAAATGTTTTTGTATATGTGTTGTTGAGTCTTTATTTTCCTATGCTGTATCGTTGCAGCTGCTGTTCTCTTCTCGATAGGAGCTGCTCTTGTTGTTGGCTTTTGCTATCACCCTTACACAGTAGCAAAATGATGCCTGCTCCTTCTCTCTCCACCTGCAGCTGTACTAACCCAGTGGTAGGTGCTCAGTTTCAAGTGCACAGCTTGCAGCATTCATTCAGCACTGTTATAAGGCAACTGGCTGTAGACTTCCAGTGTCAGAAATTTGACACCTGGCTGGTCAGCAGCATCATGACATTGTCCTGTAATGTCACTGTCTCCTTGACATCTAGAAGTGGAACCCTAGGCTTCACTTGCACAACCTGAGGTGAATATCATACTTGTGGGTGAAGGGATGAGAACTGGATGAAATCAAGACACATATGAGGGGGTTGTCAGCTCTATGCCGTAGAAACAGGCAACGCCGAGCAAGCTAGTCTCATCTCTGATGTCATTACAAAAAAATAAGTTATAGGGCAGGATTTTTCTCTCCCTGAAACAATATGAGCAATGGGAAGCAATGTAGAAAATATGACAAAAATAAAAATAGCAAGAGTCTCAATGTTGAGAAAAAAACATTCCCAATATTACCTTTTAAGGTGAAAATGACAAGTTCAGAATCTCGCGAATGAATGGCAACAACCTTAGTTCCATGCATCATCATCTCATTGTTGGCTAAACCCACCTCATTTCCACGCAAATTCCAATTCTCTCCTCTCCAAAGAGATGGAGCCAGTTCACAACATGAAAGTCAGAGTTGGCAGTACCTCATTACATGTTTCTCCAGGCCTTCATCCAACCCCATCTTCACCACAAGATCCCGGTACGCTTCATGGACACAGTCTTCCTCTGTCTTTTGTCTGCACTAGTCAACATCAAGTCACCAGCTTCACCACATCATCATCAGAGTGTTACACACTACTTCAGAACTTTACTTTGGAGATCATTGACATCTGTGAGTCACATGCTGCTGTCAGGTTGCTTCACATGTAGGGGGACACATATTCATTTCACATATCTCACTCAGTTTGCATTTCCTCGGAGGCTGCCAGCCCCTGTGGCTTGCATGAGAAGATGGCAACACACTGCGTGTGCTTCAACGAAATGACCATATCAGAACATCAAAAGGGTGTGGTCCTTTTGTGGTGTTAAAGGGGGATCTTCAAAGAGTTAGAGGTTACTGCCCCAGTCAGACACGGAGCTCATCAAATTCCAATCATAGAGTTCAGGCATTTGGTCCATGTTCTTGCAGTGATGAAGCCATAATTAACCTTTCAGGTCAACTGCAACCAGTCCAGTGAAGGGTGCGTGTGGGCAGCCAGAAGTAAGTACCATACTTCCCTGGAAATGTGGTATTAACCTGGTGCAGCTACGAGGCAGGACTACTTGCATGCCACACAGCGTAGACAGAGCACAACTTGCACAACCAATGGATCAGATTTAAGCCTGTCACATCCTATCATGAATTGTGGTGTAGTGGACAATTAAGTCACTGGAAGCGGAGGATACACACAAATATCCCCATCTTCAATAATGGGGAGCCCAGCACATCAATGCAAAAAATAAGGCTGAAGCATTTGAAACAATCTTCAGCCAGAAGTACTGAGTGGATGATACATTACTGCCTCCTCCAAAGATCCTCAATGTCATGGATGTTAGTCTTCAGCCAATTCAATTTACTCAATGTGATATCAGGCAATGGTTGAAAGTACTGGATACTGTAATGGCCACGGTCCCTGACAACATTCTGGCTGTAGTATTGATGACTTATGCTCTAGAACGTCTTGTACCCCTACAGAAAGTACAGCAGGTCAGGCAGCAACTGAGGAGCAAGAGAGTTGACGTTTTGGGCATAATCTTCAGTCAACTCTCTTGCTCCTCTATGCTGCCTGACCTGCTGTGCTTTCTCTAGTGCCAGGCTTTTTCAACTCAGTCTCTCTGGCATCTGCGGCCCTCATTTTCTCCTTGGCCAAGCTGTTCCAGTACCGCTATAACACTAGTATATACCCAGCAGTATGGAAAATTGTGTTGCCGTGTCCTGTGTATAAAAAAAGCAGGACAGGTCCAACGTAACCAATTATTGCTCTATCAGTCTATCTTGATCGTAAGGAAAGTGATGGAAGGTATCACCGATAGTGCTATCAAGCCATATAACGTGCTAACTGGCATTCAGTTTGGGTTCTACCAGGGTCACTCAGCTCCTGATCTTATTATATTTTTAATTCAAATATGAGCAAAGAGCTAAGTTCCAGAGGTGAGGTGAGAGTGAGTGCCCTTGAAGTCAAGGAGACCTTTGATGGAGTGAAGCATCAAGGAGCCCTAGCAAAACTGAAGTCAATGAAAATCAGAGGGTAAGTTCTCCATTGTTACAAAGTAAGATTATTGGAGGTCAGTCATCTCAACTCTAGGATATCCCAGCAGGAGTTCCTCAGGGTACTTATGCTCAGCCCAACCATGTTCAGCTGCTTCATCAATGACCCTCCCTCCATCATCAAGTCAGAAGTAAAGATGACCGTGAATGATTGCACAGTGTTCCACATCATTAGCGATTCCTCAGGTGCTGAAGCAGACCATGTTCAAATGCAGCAAGATCTGGACAATATTTAAGCTTAGGCTGAAAGGTAGCAAGTAACATTCATGCCAAACAAGTGCCAGGCAATGACCACATCCAACAAGGGAGAATCAAAGCATTTAATAATGTTACTATCACTGAATCCAATCAATCCATTGACCAGAAGCTGAACGAGACAAGCCAGTAAATACTATGTCTCCAAGAGCAGGTTAGAGGAGAGGAATCCTGCAGGGAGTAACTCACTTCGTGTTCCCCAAAGCCTGTTCATAGCCTCCAAGGTTCAAATCCTGAGTGTGATGGTTTACTCTCCACTTGTCTGTATGGGTGCAGCTACAATAACACTCAAGAAGCTTGACACCATCTAGGACAAAGCAGCCTGCTTGAATCCCATCACACTCACCAGGATCCATCCTCTCCACCATTGACACTCAGTCACAGCAGTGTGTACTCTCTACAAGATGCACTGCAGAAATGCACCAAGGCTCCTTATAAAGCACATTTGAAACCCATGACCAATACTATCCGCAAGGACAAGAGCAGCAGAGCCAAGGGAAACACTACAAGTTCCCCTTCAAACCACTCACCATCTTGAACTGGAAATATTTTGCGCTTCATTCAGTCAAAATCCTGGAACAGCCTCCCTAACTATTATTGAACTACTTAAACAAAATGGTATGTAGCAGTTCAGGAAGGCAGCTCATCACAACCCATAAAGGAATAAAGAAATAGGCTGCGTTAGCTGACACCAATGCCTGTGTGCTATGAGTTGGTTTAAATGCGCCTATTTTGGGGGCAGAGGTCAGGGAGTGGAGATTAGAGATCCAAGACTGGAAGGTGTAGGGGGCGTAAGAGATCGAGATGGTTGGGATGAAACGATCAGGACCAGGCTGGGAGGATGGAGGGGTTGGGTAGGGCGAAAAATCAGGAGGACACGGGAAGAGAGAGAGGTGGAGATTGGGATCCAGGAGCAAACTGGAGGGGAATGAGGAACTGGAGAGAGCTGAGGTAAGCATTTTTTTCTTCATACATTCACAGGATGAAGGGTCAATGGCTAGGCAGCATTTATAGCCCTTCTCTAATTGCCCGGAGTGCGGTTAAGAGTCAACCACATTGCTGTGGGTCTGGAGTCACATGTAGACCAGACCAGATAAGCATTAGAGACAAAAAAAAAACTGCAGATGCTGGAATTCCAAGTAGACAGGCAGGAGGCTGGAAGAATTCAACAAACCAGGCAGCATTAGGAGGTGGAGAAGTTGACGTTTTGGATGTAACCCTTCTTCAGGACTGCTGGTGGGTGTAAGGGGAGTTGCAGATAAAATGGGTGATGGGGGCAGGATGGTGAAGGGATAGATGAAGACAGGCAGAGGGTACGACCTGGTTGGTCAATGGGAGGAATGAATCCGGTTGGTGGAAAGGAAGGGCAAGGGATGGGAAGGAAGTCGAGGGATGGGAAGGGAGATTATTTGAAATTGGAAAACTCAATGTTGATCCGGGCTGTAGGCGATTGGGGTGTTGTTCCTCCAATTTGCAATTTGGTTCATTATGGCAATGGGGAACGCCAAGGATGGTCATGTTGGAAAGGGAGTGGGAAGGTGAATTAAAATGGGTGGTGACTGGGATGTCCTGTCAGCCCCTGCGGGCCCAGCTGAGACGCAAGGCAAACTGTTGGCTAAGTTTACATTCAGTCTCCCTGATGTAGTAAGGATCACATCGGAAGCACCTGATGGAAGAGAGGCAGATGAACCTCAGTCTCACCTGGAAGGACTGTTTGGGGATCTAGATCAGGTAAGGATGGCAGTTTCCTTCCCTAAATGACATTAATGAACTGACAATTGGCTCATGGTCATCAATAGATTCTTAATACTAAATGGATATTTGTTGAATTCAGATTCTACCAGCTGCTGTGGTGGGATTTGAATCCAGCCGCCAAGACTGTTATCTGGATCAACAGTCCAGTGATAATACCATGAGGCCATTGTCTCCCTAATGCATGGTCAATAGACAGAGGGGAAGACGGCCTCCTGGCTCCTGGACTCACCTTGTCACCCCCCAACCTTCCTGTTTCTGAGCCCTGTTCCATTCTCACTTTGGAGGTGCATTCCCTCCAACCCTTGTCCAGAAACCCAATCCTCACCACTGAAGCCCAGTTCAAAATAATGCACTCATCCGTGTGCAGTGGTGTCAGTGTACATGCACTCCAGAATGAACGTGTATGCGTAGTTGCCTGCAGTTCTAAGTGTCAGCAAACACTGCTAAAGAAGAAAGTCCTAGGATTACACATAGATCAGTCAGAAGGTTGTGGAGTCTGGGCATGGACCAATTTTTCCTGCAGTGAACAAAGGGAGGGACTGAGTATGATGGAAATAGATTCAAGAGCACTTTGTGTTGAACCTGGAGCAAGCAAGGAAGGGGGTGGGGGCGATTACCTCGTGGCATTATCACTGGACTGTTAATCTAGAGACCCAGATAATGTTCTGGGGTCTTGGGTTCAAATCTCACCACTGAAGATGGTGGAATTTGAATTCATTGAAAGAAAATCTGGAATTAAGAGTCTAACGACCATGAATCCATTGTCAATGGTAAGGAAAAACCCGTCTGGTTCACTAATACCCTTTAGGGTCTGGCCTACATGTGACTCCCAAATCACAGCAGTGTGGTTGACTCTTAACCACCCTCAGGATAATTAGGGATGGGTAGTTAAATTGCCCTCATCCAATGAATAGAAAAAAGAGGGATGGTGAAGTGCCCCACCCAATTAATTGGAAATGCAAAGGGTATGAAGGGTTAATAGTTTGGGAGGACACAGTGGATGAGAGCCATTGTGTGGACATGATGCATGTAATAGCAAATTGTAATCCATAAGCCTAGGTGAGAGGCGTGTGTTGTGGCAGAGTTAGAGAGGGTGATGGCCCAAGAGTATGAGGTAGTGGAAGGAAGACACTGATTCTTGCAGGCTGCAGAAGAACTTCAACCTGCACTCATAGAGTCACAGAATTATACAGTACGGAAACAGACCCTTCGATCCAACTCGTCCATGCCAACCAGATATCCGAAATAAATTTAGTCCCATTTGCCAGCATTTGGCCCATAGCCCTCTAAACCCTTCCTACTCATATGCCCATCCAGAAGCCTTTTAAATGTTGTCATTGTACCAGCCTCCATCACCTCCTCTGGCAGTTCATCCCTTGCACATTCTGTGTGAAAAAGTTGCCCCTTACATCACTTTTAAACCTTTCCCCTCTCACCTTAAACTTATGCCCTTTAGATTTGGACTCCCCCACCCTGGGGAAAAGACCTTGGCTGTTCACCCTATCCATGCCTTTCATGATTTTATGAACTTCTATACGCTCATCCCTCAGTCTCCAAAGCTCCAGGGAAAATAGCCCCAGCCTAATCAGCCTCTCCCTACAACTCAAAGCCTCCAACCCTGGCATTATTATTGTAAATCTTCCTGGATTGCAGAGGCTGGTTGCATAATTAATAAGGTGAAGATTGCATGTGAAAATTTGGCAAGGGTCATAGTGGGCCAGTGCCATCAATCTCATTCAAAAAACAGTGTGTGTAAAAATGGGAGAATTCAGCCTATTGTCTTGAGTTAATGTGAGGTCAAAGAATTTTAAATTGATTGTATTTAGCATTCAGTGTTTTCTAAAGCTTACATGTGTTCTGATACGTAGTGCCATTCTGACGTATCATGCACATTGGGAAAAAAAACTGTGACAAGTGTCCACAGTATTGATTTTTGTTAATTATCTTTGCTAGGTTAAATTTTGAGTTGCTGTATTACTTATATGTGCAGAATTGAAGTCACTGTTAAATACATCATCAGTTATCCTTGACTGGAACTGCTGACAATAACAATACTGTTCATTTTAAATTAAGACTTTGGTGAAGCTTTCAGCATTCCATCAAGTCGACACCTAATTCTTCATGTAAGACATACAGGCAGATTAAATTAACTGAACAATGGCCACAGCCTCAATGATGTTCATGTGCCAGAAAAGCCATACTTTATAGCCTGATATTTCTGAATATTAAAAGTATATCTAATTGCTCATTGTTGAAATAGATTTGAACATTATTTTGCCACTGATGCATACCATATAGGTAACTTGTTCTTGCTGCATATCTTTAGCAATTTAAAATCAAACTAAGAACACATATAGGCCATTCAGCCCCTCAAACGTGCTCCACCATTCAATCAGATATTGGCTGATGTGTTTGTATTTCAGAATCCACAGTCCCACCTATCCTTGATAACCAGAAGCATGTTTACGAGCGGGCTAATTGAGAACATAGAAAGGAATTTGATCCAGTCCATTGCAATGCAAAATATGGTGTCAGGGTCCATTTAATCACAGGGGAAGCCGTGGTTAAATTGTTGGAAACTGGAGAACGTCCTGTGACTAAGTTGAGGTTGGGAACAGGCCAAAGCAAGATACTCATCCACTTATTGGGGGCGGGGGGATGTAAATTAGACTCATTAATAAACCGAATGGCACCATTTATTCTTGAGCCCATTGGAACTTAGTGGGAACCACATAGTCTTCCATGCCTTCCAATGGTCACTTAGTAAACTCAACTCCATTCAACCTTTGTGATTCAAAGATTGGTTTGGGAGAAATGGGTTTCAGTTCCGGAACTTTGGCAACAGCACTGGTGGAAGTGGCATCTGTGTGGTTGAGGCAGTATTTGACTGAACCATTTTGAGATCATTTCTGTCAAGTCATATTACTAGGGCAATAGAGAGGACTTTAAACTTAAGGTTGGAGTTGAGGGATAGCATTTGGGAAGATTCTGTAAATTAAATACACAAGACAAAGCAAGATAGCAAGGTAATCTCAGGACTGAGAAGAGAAGAATTTCTTCATTGAGAGAGTTGTGAAGCTGTGGTATTCTCTACCACAGAAAACTGTTGGGGTCAGTTTGCTCAATATATTCAAGAGGGAGCTGGACATGGCTCCTGCAGCTAAAGGGATCAAGGGGTATGGAGAGATAGTGGCGTGGGATGCTGAGATTTCATGACCAGCCATGATCTTATTGAGAGGTGATGTAGGCTTAAAGGACCAAATGGTCTACTCCTGCACCTATTCTCTATGTTTCTTTGATTTTTTAACCATACAGGAAGTGATCATCAGAACTAGATAGGAACACACAAGTGTACAAACGTCAGAGTGCAGTTAATGGGGATAGAGTTCAGAAAAAAGTGAAAAGATGGAACAAAAGGCTCTGTATTTAAATGCACCTAGTTTTTAATCATAAAATAAATGAATTGACAGTGCCAATTACAATAAAAAGAATTAATTGATAGTCATTACAGAGACATAGTTACAAGATAGATAAGACTGGGACCTGAATATTCAAGGGAACATGACATTTAAGATGCTAGTAAAGGTAAGCTATCGCTTGTGGGAGTGGTTTATCAGCCACCTAACAGCAATCATATTGTAAGGAAAGGTGTACAAAAAGAAATGTGAGAAAGGAAATCTGATCACCATGGGTGCTTTTAATATGCACGTATATCGGATAAATAAGATTGGAAGTGTAGACTAGATCTTGTGATGTACAATGAAATTGGCTTAATTAATATCCACATAGTGAAGGCACCCCAAGGTCACAATGATCATAGCATGATGGAACGTTGCAGTCAGTTTGAGGGAAAGAAGAGTGGATCTAAGACTAGAGTTTTAATCTTTAATAACGGCAATTCTAAGGGTATGATAACATAACTGGCTAAAGTGAACGTGTGCCTCCAACTGAGAAGCCAGGTTAAGGGATGGGGTCATGCAAACATGGAGGCACACGTTTGAGGCAACATTTTAGAATACTCAAGACGTATATATTTCAAAGAAAAAGATTACAGAGGAACCTCGATTATCCGGCATTCGATTATCCAAATATCGGATTATCCTGCAAGATTGCAAGGTCCGGATGGTTGGTTAAACTATGTTATCTGGCATTCAAATATCCGGAATTCAATCAACCAAACAAAATACTCCCCGCCTGTGTCCTTTGGGTACTTGAGGTTCCTTTGCATAGAGTAGGATGTACCTTTTGTGACAAAGGAAGTTAAAGATAATGTCAAATTGAAAAAAAATTAACATAATTCCACAAAGAGGAATGGTAAGTCAGATGTTTGAATAGAATATAAAGAGCATAAAAGAGTAACAAAATGATTAATGGGAAAAGTGAAATTTGAGTATTGTGGAAAGCTAACAAGAAATATAAAAACAGATAGTAAGTGCTTCAACGGGTATTGCAAAATTGAAAAGAGCAACAAAAGTTGATGCTGCTCCTCCGGAGAGTGAGTCTGAGAAATTACTATTGGAAAATCGGAGAATTGCAAATGCATTTAACAAATATTGTATGTCTACTTCATTATAGAGGACATAAATAACACCAGAAATAAATGTGAATCAGAATGTGAAAGGTAATGAAGAATGCAAAATAACTACAATCAGCAAAGAAAAACTTCAGAAGAAGTTGTTTAAATCTAACAAGTCCACTTGCTGTGATAGACTTCATCCTCGCACCTTAAAAGAAATGGCTGCTGATGTTGTAATTGACTGGTTTTACAGTTCCAAAGCTCCCTTGATTCTGGAATGGTCCCATCAGATTGGAAAATAGCAACTGGGATTCTTCTATTTACAAACAAGGCAAATGCGGTGTGAAAAAGTCTATTACACACAAGTAGTGTCTGTAGTACACTGCCAAAAGGTGTGTGAAGGTAGAGTCAATTGAAGCATTCAGATGAGTATTTAAATAGATACATGTATCTATTTAACAGACAGAAGAATGGCACTAAGTCATAGTGCTCAGTGGACAACCAGAGTAGACACAATGCACCAATATCTGTGATTCAAGAAAAAGCGAGAGGAAGCAGCGATCAACAGGGCAGTTGACCTAGTATCTGCTGGAATTTTTACACCAAGCCACTTTGAAAATCTTAAGGCAATCAGGCAGAGTTGTGGTTTTGTGAAATTAATTTATTTAGAGTTCTTTGAAGATGAAGTGGAACCAAGGATATATTATATTTAGTTTCCCAGAAGGCATTTAATAAGGTGCCGCATCTAAGCTTACAACACAGTGTAAGAGTCATGATGTAGGGGTAACATACTAACCTGTTTACAGATTTCATTGACTAATAAGGAGCAGAGTGTGGGTATATAAAAAAGTGTTCTCACATTCGCAGGATGTGACAGGTGGTGTACCACAGGGATCAGTGTTGGAGTGTCAATTACTTACACTCAATTGTTCTGACTTAGCTGGGAACAGTGTGCTAATGTACTTTCCCAAAATGTACAAAATACCATTCAGGATATGAAGATGACCAATTTGCCTAACAGACCACTATTCAGGGCAAAAATAATTCACACCAGGTTTTGTCATGAACAGAATATAATTTGATATATTGTAACACACTTAAAAAGTAGGGAAAAGATAGGATTTCTAATCTACTACTATGCAACGTAAACTGTTCTCCTTTAAAAAAACCCAAATATACATGCACACACATTCATGTTTAAGACATATAAAAGACAGGCACCTTTGACCCACAAACAATGAGTTGAAAAACAATATAGGCGGGGTAAGCAAGTTTTAAAGAATAAATGTCTAGATTTCAAGAGTGAGTTGTCTTCCATAGACATTTTAATTTTTAGCAATAGCAACATGCTTCTGTCTGTAGGGTTTTCACGATTCCCTAATCTTGATTGTGAGGACCTAGGTTTTTTTTAATGAGAATTCTTCCTCTTAAGCTTCCTTGATACTTTGTCTTTTTCCTATACATAAAGAGAGAGAGAGAGAGAGGTGGATGTTTTCAGTTCACAGCCTCTGGATGTTTCTCTCTCTGCTACCCTGACACTTACAGCTTTCAACCAGTCAGCAGGCTGACATCAGGCAGAATCTCCTTCACTCAGAAAACATGTGGTGCCACTTAGTCTCAAATTCGTTGCCTTGCTGCTTCAAAAAGCAAGGTTATTGAACACAACTAAAGATCGGCATTGTTTGATCTTCAAGATGCAAAACTCTCGGTATTTAGAGTCATAGAGTCATAGAGACAGCTATGGATTTCAGCTGTCCACAGACTGGGTGACCGCTTTACGGAAAGCCCACATTCTGTCTGCAAAAGTGACCCTGAGCTTTCTGTTGCCTGCCATTTCAACACACCACCATATTCCCTCACCAACAGCTCAGTCTCGGGCCTGCTGCAGTGCTCCAGCAAAAGTCAGTGCAAGCTGGAAGAACAGCTTCTTATTTTCTACTTGGGGACCCTGCAGCCTTCAGGATCCAATATCAAGCTCAATATTTTGAGGGCCTGAGCACCTTCTCCCATGTCTCTACACGCACACACCAGGCCTTGTCATCACAGTCTGTTACCACAACCAACCCATTGTCAGCCACTAATATTCCCCCAGTTATTCAATCTCCCAGGCTGGCGTTTACCCAGTCCTTTGTCTACCCAACTATGGTTTTCTCTCTGGGCTGCATCTCCACCTATTGTCAACTTCTCCCCATTTCCTTACCCCACCTTTAGCATATATACCAACATTTACCCAGCTAGAATCACTTCTGAAGAAAGGTCACTGCACCTGAAATGTTAACTCTGCTTTTTCTCTACAGGTGCTGTCAGAACTGCTGTGCATTTCTGGTAATTTCTGTTTTTGTTGCAATCAAGTCTATTGTCCCCAACAAATAGAAATATATAGGGTCGAACCTTTCATGTCCTTGAGCGATGCAGCCATAGACAAGAAAGTTAGGAAATTCATGAGAGATGGCCAGTGAGCAACTTCTTAATGTCAAGAGTAAAACATTCTATTTACCAATGGTGTAATGAATGATATGTACTTGCAAGTGAGTGGTGAGAGGCCTATTTGCATGCATTGACCTCTCGTTATTACTTTGTGTCACCTCCCTAATATGCAGTTTCTCATTCTCCTACCTGTCCATAAAATGCTAGATGGTGACTATTCCGAATCAGTTATCTGCCAACTTCAGTTTGCTATTTGCTCTTATGGAACTCTATCTTTGACACCAGGTACCAACATTTCTGGGCACACTCCTTGGGCAGGAACTGCACCCCACCACTGTCCACGAATGTTGGTATCTGACACATGGCGGCCTTGCCATTATCTCATGACACATCTCTGATTCACTTGCAAGATAATTCTGTGCTTCAGTGCTCTAATGTGGAGCACACTAACACCTTTCATTGGAATGCTGCTTTACACAAAGGGCTGGCAGCCTTTTCATGCATGCACCAGGGTATATCTCAGAGCTGCTTGCTCATGACTTTGCACTTCACCTTCTACAACTTTGTGCCATTTTTGCACTTTGCCTCCTTAGCCAGAGCTTAAAGGCTCACAGTATTTCTATGTTGGCTTGCTGCTTAGCGCAGACACAAAACCAGGCAGCTGTGACATGTGATTAGTCAAGGGAGTCGGTATGTTACTGAATGATACAGTGCCAGGTCAATCTCACATTGACAGCATGTGGCAAGTATACACCATGGACTTTAAACAAATGGTTATTTCTCAAAGTTTAAAGGGAGTCGTTCTCAATCAAGTCAAGGGGAACTGGCATTAGTCAGGTGCTCCTGGTGCAGTAAGTCAATGTCATCAATTGATCTTGGTCTGGAGGCTTGGATACATTCTGTGACATTGAGTGGACATGTTTGGGGTCCATATTGCTATCATTTGGCGTGTGGGCTGCAATCAGTCCTGCAGGTCCCATACAACCATTCAGGGGATTTAGGGTGAGTCAGTTGAGGAAAGTATGTCACCTATTAATGAGACTAGTTCCTCAAATTTGGTCCATTGACAGGCTGAGCCACAGTCAGTCCTGAATTTCGCCTCAATAGAAAGCAAAGGAGAGTTCTGGACCATTGCTGTTTTAGGGAAATTGGGGGATTCAGTTCTGTGTTTTGAAGGCAGTAAGCGATGATTAGATTACTTATTTAGATTAGATTACTTACTTACAGTGTGGAAACAGGCCCTTCGGCCCAACAAGTCCACACCGACCCACCGAAGCGCAACCCACCCAGACCCATTCCCCTATATTTTACCCCTTCACCTAAGACTACGGGCAATTTAGCATGGCCAATTCACCTAACCTGCACATTTTTGGACTGTGGGAGGAAATCGGAGCACCTGGAGGAAACCCATGCAGACACGGGGAGAATGTGCAAACACCTCACAGTCAGTCGCCTGAGGCGGGAATTGAACCCGGGTCTCTGGCGCTGTGAGGCAACAGTGCTTATAAAGGGTTCAAGTATTATGAAGGGAGCAAACTTGACATCTCATTGGGGGTGGGGTATTTGAAGCACTTTGGAGAATAACAGATATTGAGGGAGGCATGTTATCATATCACCAATGTGACCTTGCTGTGCAATATGATGATAGGCATGACTAAAATTTAAGGCTGGGGTTCAGGGTCAATGTTGAGAGTGAAAGACACAATTCCATGTGGTGTGTGGAAACATTTGGAGGATCAATATTCAGGACCTGACCCAGGAAGGCTGGAAAGAAATGGACGTGGAGGTTCAGAGACACCTCTTGATTACCAGGCTGAGTGTCACTATGTCATACATGAGATGTATGGCCTTCCATGTTCATATGAGTTATTAATATGCACTGCAAATGAAAAGTAACTGCAGCCTCACCTGGAGTGGGCAGAGTCAGTGTTTTATATTTGTCAGAGAAAGCTGGGCTTTACTTATGAACAACATGAAGGTTTTCAACAGGCATCCACAATAAAAGTTTAAATCAACATCAATCATAGCATCCGACATGTTGTTTCGACGTGGAGATAGCAGAACCAAATCAACCAATAATGCAGTAAAATTAAAACCTTCAAAAACCCTCAAAATTAACCCCAATGGTTCCTAACCAGACTTTCCAATAACCAATCCTAGATTATGTGAATAAATACATCCAGTCACCGGTTTGTGTCTTGAACAACAGACTTAGCAATTTATTTCACAATAGCAGTGCAAGAATTAAATAACAAATTAATCTAATTGTTACCTATGCTATAAACCCATGCAGGTCCATCCACACAAAGGACAGACAGTTAAGGCATAAATAAAAGATGATACCAAAACAAACCAGATTAATTAAGTGGAAGAAAGTGAGGACTGCAGATGCTAGAGATAAGAGTTGAGAGTGTGGTGCTGGAAAACACAGCAGGTCAGGCAGCATCCTGGATGAAGGGCTTATGACCAAAATGTTGATTCTCCTGCTCCTCAGATACTGCCTAACCTGCTGTGCTTTTCCAGCAGATTACTTAAGTGGTTTTCACAATGCATTTCACGAACCACAGGCATAGATGTTTGATTTTCTGAAGATGTCGATCAGGATCAACCTTTTAGTTCAACCAGTCTAACTCCAGTTTGGGATACAGACAGACTCTAACCTTACACTTTTAATGCATCGTCTGAGCTGAGATGTGACTTTTTTTATCCACTGATAAAATCTTAACTTATCTCGGGGCTGTGACTTGAAAGAAATTCTGGGATTTACATATTAATCAATCAAAACCTGCATCCCCATTCTAAATGATTAAAGACTTAACAGCCATCTAGGTTTGTCTAATACATTGTATCATTGTATAACACTTTGATCTTTTGCTATAAATTCTGTATCTTATGTACCTGCCCCACTAGCGACCTGACAAAAAGCTTATAAATTCAAATAAACCTGTTGGACTATAACCTGGTGTTGTGTGATTTTAATTTCATTCAGATAAAGGCAGTTTTACTTACAATGTAATTTTCTACTCTCTAGGCTCCTACAAGCTGTTCATGGGAGGTTAGGCAGGGAGCCTCAATGCCGGGCCTCACGAATTAACAAAAGTTTGTTTAGTTTGTTTTCCTTTTAACACAAGCTGTTATCTATAGTCTATAAATTGTCTTTAGCTTATATCTCCCAACTCACTGCTCCAAACCAAAATTGATAAAATAACAAATCAAAAATAATGAAGAATCAGTAATGGCTCTAACAATATGAAATGCATACATTGTAGAACTGTGTTCAGCGGCACGGTGGCTCAGTGGTTAGCACTGCTGCCTCACAGCACCAGGGTCCCAGGTTCAATTCCAGCTTTGGGTGACTGTCTGTGTGGAGTTTGCACATTCTCCCCCTGTCTGTGCGGGTTTCCTCCCACTGTCCAAAGATGTGCAGATAAGGTGAATTGGCCATGCTAAAATTGCCCTTAGTGTTAGGTGTGTTAGTCAGAGGGAAATGGGTGTGGGTGGGTTACTCTTCAGAGGATCGGTGTGGACTGGTTGGGCCAAGGGCCTGTTTCCAGACTATAGGGAATCTAATTGCTTGATCCTGTCATGGATCATTGCAGTTTCAAGGCAGCCATTTCTGTGAAGACAAGGCAGTGCTTATGGATGTTAGTTATATGGACTTCCAGAAGGCATTTGATTAAGTCCAACATAAGAAACTGTTTACTAAGGTAGAAGACCATGGAATCGAGGGCAAATTCTAACGTGATTGAGAAATTGCTTGAATGGCAGATGTCAGAATGTTGTAAGTAGGCGTAATTGACAAAATCCGACAAGAATTCTGTGATAGGGCCTCACTTATTCACGTTATTTGCTAACAACTTGGGTAATGGCATGGAAATGCACATATCCAAATTTGCTGATGATACAAAATTAGGTAGCCTGTGTACAGTATAGATGATAGCATAAAATTACAAAGCAATCTTATAGTCTAGGTGAGTAGGCAGTGACAGATGGAGTTCAATATAAAACAGTGTACGGTTATCCATTTTTCACCGAAAAGAGATAGATCACAGCACTTTCTAGATGGTATGAAGTTAAATACAGTCGTTGCCCAAAGAGATTTGTGGGTTAAGGTGCATAGATTTTTAAAATCTCTCTGACAGGTGCATAAAATAATCAAGAAAGCTAATCGAATGCTGGTCTTTATATTCACAGGTTTGGAGTGTAAGGATGTAGGAACCATGCTGCATTTATGCAAAGCTCTGGTTGGACCTCTTTTGGAATACTGTGAGCAGATCTGGGCACTATACCTTAGGAAGGATATATTGGGCTTGGAGTGAGGACAAAGTAAGTTTACAGGATTGATACCTGGACTTCAGGGGTTAAGGTATGAGGAGAGATTACCCAAATTAGGCCTGTTTTCTTAAGAATTTAGATGGTTAAGTGGTGACCTGATCAAAGTCTTTAAGCAATTAATAGGAAAGGATAAGGTAAATAGAGAAAAACTATTGTCATTGGTTGGCAAGTTTATAACTAGTGAGTATACTGTGAGAATTAGGACCAGAACATTCAGGAGAGATGTTGGGAAGCAATTCTTCACAAAAAAGTAGTAGGTGTTTGGAACTCTTTTCCTCAAACAGCATTGACTGCAGGATCAGGTTTTAAATCTGAGAAAAATAATGTTTTTGTTAAGCAAAGGTAATAAGGCATATGGACCAAGGCATAAGGCATATGGAATTATGCCACAGATGAGCCATGGTATTATTGAATGGTGGAACAGGCTGGAGGGGTTGAATAGCCTGCTCCTGTTCCTATGATCCTAGAAATAATCACAACCTACTTTATAAGTCTCACGCATGGGCCAAAATTCTCAGAGGTACTGCAAAATCTCATAGGCTGCACAAGGCACATAAATGATTCCCTCTCACCTTGACCTGTTAAAGTCAGAAGTCACACAACACCAGGTTATAGTCCAACAGGTTTATTTGAAATCACAAGCTTTTGGAGTGCTCAGGTGAACGTCACCTGATGAAGAAAGCGTGTGATTTCAACTAAGCCTGGTGTCATGTGACTTGTGACTTGGTCCACCAGTCCAATGCCAGCACCTCCACATCTTGGCCTGTTAACCATTCAACAATTTACTCTTATATGCAGCGATGCTGCTTTTTTACATAAGAGGTTAAGAGCAGAAGATGTTAGTACGAACACAGCACTTTCAATATCTTGTCTGTTCCTGAACTGATGGTGCTTCATTCCTTGGAAGATTGTGCTATGTCAATGTTGCTTGTGGAGTCATTCCCTGACCCTCCTTGTCAGATGTTAAGTGGCTCAATAGAGGGCTCATGTGATACAGTGGTAATGTTCCTGCCTCTGTGCCAGGCAATCTACATTCAATCCCATCTAGAGGAGTATAAGACATAGGGGTAGAAATTAGGCCATCAGCCTATCAAAGTGCTCCACCATTCAATCATGGCTGATAAGTTTCTCATCCTCATTTTCCCCATAATCCTTGATCCCCTTGATACTCAAAAACCTATCTATCTCAGTCTTACATATACTCAATGACCTGGCCTCCACAGTTTTCTGTGGCAATGAATTCCATAGATTCACCACCCTGTGGCTGAAGAAATTTCAGATCTTTCCTTTCTGATGAGGCTGTGCCCTCGGGTCCTCATCTCTCCTACCAATGGAAACATCTTTCCAACATTTACTCTGTCCAGGCCAATCAGTATTCTGTATGTTTTGATTGGATCCCCCCTCATCCTTCTCAACTCCATTGAGGACTTTGGGTCTGTACTCAAATGTTCCTCATACATTAAGCTCTTCATTCCTGGGACCATTTTCATGAACATCCTCCAAGGCCAATACCTCCTTACTGAGATATGGGGCCTGAAACTGCAATACTCCAAAAGTAGTCTGACCAGAGTATATCCCTGCTTTTATATTCAAGTTCTCCCAAAATAAGTACTTAATTGGCATTCACTATTGTCTTAACCTGCAAATTTATCTTGAGAGAATCCTGGACTAGAACCCCCAAGTTTTTTTGCACTTCAGACTTCTGAATTTTCTCCCCATTTAGAAAATAGTCTGTGCCTCTATTCTTCCTCCTAAAGTGTGTGGCCTCATACTTTCCCACGTTGTACTCCATCTGCCACTACTTTGCCCATTTTGCTAACCTGTACAAATCTTCTGCCACCTCCCTACCTCCTCAATGCTACATGTCCCTCTATCTATCTTTGTATCACCTGCAGACTCAGCCAGAATGCCCTCATTTCCTTCATCTAGATCATTAATGTATGAAGTGAAACTTTGTGGTTCCAAACACTGAGCCTTGCGGAACACCACTTTCACCAGCTGCCATCCTGAGAAGGTCCCTTTTATCCCCACTCTCTGCTTTCTGCCAGACAGCCAAGCTTCTATCCATTCTAGCACCATGGGCTCTTATCGTACTCAGTAGCCTCCTGTGCATTACCTTGTCAAAGGCCTTCTTGAAATCCCGGTAAATGACATCTGTTGGCTCTCCTTGGTTTCACCTGCTCGTTACTTCCTCAAAGAATTCTAGAAGGTTTGTCAGGTGTGATAAAACCATGCTGACTTTGCCCTATTTTACCATACACTTCCAAGTATTCAGGAATCTCATCCTTCACATTGGATTCCAAGATCTTACCCATGACCAAGGTTAGGTGAATCGGTCCGTAATTTTCCATCTTTTGCCTTATTCTCTTTTTAAACTGGGTGTCACATTAGCGATTTTCCAGTCCTCTGGGACCCTTCCTGATTCTAATTATTCCTGAAAGATCACCACTAGTGCTACCACTATCTCTTCAGTTATCTCCCCTCGAACTCTGGGGTGAAGTCCATCTGGTCCAGATTATTTATCCACCTTCAAGCCATTCAGTTCTCCTAGCACCTTCTCCTTGGTTATGGCTGCTATACTCAGCACTAGTCTCTCCCTCTTTTTGGATATTACTCTTTTTGGAATTTTTGGGATATTACTTGTTAGTCACTGTTAAAATTAACACAAAGTAATTATTCAGTTCACCAGCCATTTTCTTGTTCCCCACCACTATCTTTCCAGTGTCATTTTGCAGCCCAATGTCCACTTTTGCCTCTCTTTTCTCCTTTATATATCTAAACAAACTCTTACTATCTTCCTTGATGTTACTAGCAAGCTTACCCTCCTAGTTAATATTCTCCCTCGTTAATTCTTTGCTGCCGTCTGTTGGTCTTTGTAAGCTTCCCAATCCTCTGTTTTTCCATGCCCTTTGCCACATTACATCCTTTCTCTTTTGCATTTATGCTATCCCTGACTTCCTTAGTCAGCCATGGTTGCCTCATCCTCCTTGGACCATGCTTCTTTTTCCCTCGGGATAAATCACTACTGCGTCTCCTGAATTACTTCAGAAACACCAGTCATTGCTGTTGTACTGTCTTTCCTGCTAGGCTCCTTTCCCAGTCAGTTCTACCCAGCGCCTCCCTCATGTTTCTGTAGTTACCTTTATTCAGCTGTAGTACCATTACCTCTGATTCTATCTTCTCTCCCTCAAATTGCAGAGTAAGTTCAATCATAATGTAATCACTGCCTCCTAAGGATTCCTTCACCTTCAGCTCCCTTATCAAGTCTGCCTTGTTGCACAACACTAAATCCAGGATTGTCTTTTCCCTAGAGGGCTCCACCACAAGCTGCTCCAAAAAGCCATCTTGTAGCCATTCCACAAATTCCTTTTCTTGCAATCCCCTACCAACCTGATTTTCCCAGTCCATCTACATATTGAAATCCCTCATGATCACTGTAATGTTGCCTTTCCTACACATCTTTTCTATTTCTTGGTGTACTTTGCACCCCATCTCCTGGCTACTGTTTGAAGGCCTGTACATAACTCCAACTGTGGTTGTTTTTACCTTAGTGGTTCCTCAATTCAATAATAACATGACTGAACTAGTTGATCTTTTAAGAAAAAGCATAAAACACTATTTGGATTTTGGGCCCAAAAACCCATTTCTGTGCTGTACAGTATTAAGTTATTTTATTACAGAGGAGGTTTACCAGGATGTTGCCTGGGCTGGGGAGTTGTAATTATAAAGTGAGATTGGACAGACTGGGGTTGCTTTCCTTGGAGCAGTAGAGACTGAGGGGTGCTTGACTGAGATGTGAAAATTACAAGGAGCATAGATAGTAAACATGCATCAATCTTTCCCCTTGGTGGAAGGATCTATGACAAGGGGGCGGTGTTTGAAGGTAAGAGGCAGGAGATTGAGAGGAGATGTGAGGCAAACCTTTCTCACCCAGCCAGTGGTGTCAATCTGGAACTCGTACCTGTACGGGTGGTGGAGGCAGAAACGCTCATAACATTTAAGAGTTAGTTAGATGTGTGCTTCCGATGCCAAGGTCTATGGCCCAAGTGCTGGAAAATGGAATTAGAATAGTTAGACATTATCTTTGACTCACATGGACTCGATGGGCTGGAAAGGATCTTTTTCTGTGCTGCAGACCTCAATTATTCTCATCCAGGAACAGGGGGAATGCTACAATTGGACTCAATAATTAGGGATGTGAAACAGAATTCACCCTCATGTTCCCTATCCAACTTGTGGTCTTGGATAGTGCATTTGACATTGAATGAAGAACAGAAGAGTTGAGTTACAGTGTCTGGCACTTTATACTCAACAGGTTCTGACTGCTACCAGATGAATCACCACCTTCAGGAAGAAAAAAGAAATACCAAATTATTTGTTTTTCTAAGTCATCATTCAGTTGTGTTGATTATTTAAATCCGTAATCCCCATACCAACCTCAGGTAACTTCAAGGAAATGCATAAATATACAACTCATGAAACCTCATAAACTAGTACAAATGGCTTTTCTTTTATGCTAATTCATCAATATTAATTCATGAAGTTTCCAGGAACTGAATTAAAGTTTGGCACTTTATAAAAAGGCTTAAAAATGTGTTGCTGGAAAAGCGCAGCAGATCAGGCAGCATCAAAGGAGGGCTTTTCCAGCAACACATTTTTAAGCTCTGACCTCCAGCATTTGCAGTCCTCACTTTCTCCTAGCTGACTTTATAAAAAGGGTATTTGTTGCCCAACTCTATTGAATGCTGATATCAACATGGGTTACTCCATTTCATGGACTAATTTACATATGGGACAGAAGGAGTTGTTACCATGAACAACACTTTGCAACCACTACACATTAATTGCTGAGAAATAAAATATTTTAAATATCCTGATTGTTTTTCTCTTGCCAAGATATGATTTGCAGTTTTAGTGAACACATTAAAATATTACATCTCCTCTTGATGCAAGAGGAGCGTGGATCTTTTGCATTTGCTAGGGCCATTACCCATCAGTCTTAGCTGCCTCAAAGTGTTACAAAATGAATGGAAACCTTCTTCTGGTATTTCTCCATCTAATTTTTATCTTTACTCTGTGAAGAGAGGCCAGACCTTTGCTTTGCGCTTGCCTCCCTCAGCACATGCCCCAACAGCATGGCTGAATGAGTCAACACTCGAATTGAGGAAGAAGTTTATACTCCTCTTGTATCATGACCCTTACAGTACATTTCTCAACCTCTTAACTATGCATTGACTGTCCAAACCTTGCAGCACATTTTTTTTGACCACATGAAACCTGAAAAGCATAGAGAATTTTTTGTTTGAGTTCCATACTTGCATTCTTTCCTTGATGCGATCTCTTAAATGTGCGGTATAAATAGAATTTGTTGTGGCCAGCACATGGTGATAAATATCTTGAGGTTGGCCATGACTCACTCAAATTATCCGGTCAACTTCACTTCTAAAGATACTTTGAACTCTCTGGTGGTCATGACACAATATCTATAAATTGTGCACTCATGGTGTTGAAGTAGAGCTTTCCTTGCTGTCCAGTTCTACAGACATTGATTATATTTTTTCTTATCCTCAAAGAGCTATTTTTGGCAATCATGAGGGGAGTGAAAAATCGTACCTATGAATGTCTTTTTTCCCTCGTAATTAATGGCCCACTGACTAAACCACGTTCTCACAAATCACACGCTCCCATAATTTCCTTACAGGGTCAGTAATTATATGAAGGAATGAGGCACTCTCCTCTGCATTAGAAGGATTTTCAAAGATAATGGAATCAGTTTTGAAATGTGCATATGCTGGAGGAATTAAAGTTGTATACTTTCACGTTCGTAGGACATTCTTCAGGCATAAATATCTGTATAATCAATTACCTCCTTTACAAAGATATTCCAGATGCAAACAATATTGGTCATCTGCACAGACTGTTTTATCATGATAAAACAATCTGGCTAGTGAGATTTTGAGAGTTGGTCAGAAGCCAGGGAAGTTGTAGTAGGGTATAAAGAAATGCCAGAAGAATTGGACTTCAGTTCTCACAAAAAACTGTACAAATATTGTCCCCAAGACGTTACGGAACCAAGGGTCTGGTGAAAAGGTGGAATTCAAAGAAGTCAGCATTAGTAACAAAGCAGAGCTGGGGAAATTAATGGGGTTAATACTTACCACAGTGGGAGTGCAGCAGTGGTTCACGAAGCAGATACTGTGGATGGCTGGAATGTCATATGGGGAGAGATTGGTTTGACTGTGCCTGTATTCACTAGAGTTTAAAAGAATGAGAAGGGACCTGATGGAAAAGGTTAAATTTCTAACGGGGCAGGACAGACTAGATGTACGGGGGGATATTTTCCCTGTGTGGGGAGTCTACAACCAGTGGACATAGTCTCAGGATAGAGAGCAGACCATTTTAGACTGAGGTGAGGAATAATGTCTTTGCTCAATGTGTAGTGAATCTGAGAATCCTCTACCATGGAAGTGTGTGGAGGCTAAGTCAATGAATAGATTAAAGATATTTTAGATTTTAAAGGCATCCTGGGATTTGGGGGGAAAGCAAAAAATCTTGGATTCAGATAGAGCAGTAACCATGAACAGAATGAATGGTGGATCAAGCTGGAAGTGTTAAAGGGTCACTCCTGCTCCCCCTTGCTATGTTTAGTGAGATACTACTATTCACTCCAAGGATAAATACATGTATGGCATCATACTGCACCATCAGCCAAAGGGATTGGTTGAGATCAGTCCCTTCACTCCATATAAACCTGGATATCAATGTGAAACCTTCCTGGACTTATTAGCTCTGTAATGTGGCACTGCATATATCCACAAAGGCCTCGATGCTGAACTGTCATTGACAATCTTCATGTTCACAACACACCTTATAAATACTAAAAAAATTCATGTTAACAAAAATATGAATAAGTCATAATAATGGATTTTAATACTTGAAGACAATGTTGTTTGGCTGTGAGATTTTAGGGTTCTTCTAATAAAATGTTATCAAGAAAGCTGGACTATATTGGTATTTTATAACTGGCATTAACAAATTTCCCCAATTACAGACTCCATTCTGTAAGCAATGAATGTGTAGCTACCAATTAATCTCTTGCACCTCCAGGCAAAGGTCTAAATCAGCTGGATAGAGCTAAAGCAATTTGTGCACAGCTAAAATCAAATTGGCGAATAAGTGTTCCGTGCGACTGCCTAGATTTCTGAAGCTAATATGCAATTGGTATTCCAGCGATGGATTCAAGCTACATTATTTGCAACTATCAATTCTAATTATGCCAATTATTGATTACTTTGAAAAATCTAACATTCACACTTGCCTAATCAACTTCTCGATTGAAGTTGCATGTTAGCCAATTCTCAGGATTAGATGAGTTCTGAGATCAGGCTTTATATTGTTAGCTAAATTGTTGCTTTATTTATAAACAAATTTAGTTTTAACTCATGATAGTTTAGTTTTTTTGTGAATTTACCTGCTTTAAAATAAATATTCCAACTTTTGCAGTAGCTGAGTAGAGTCTGGGTGTTGTAATTTTATTTGTGTAGCAATACATATCAGACATTCATTATCTTTTAATCTACGGTATATATTCCATAGTCATTCTTATTCTCATCATCTCTAAGACTCTATGCAGTCAGAGATATGATAAATATCCAGGCCTAATATTTTGCACTGACTTTTAATATATTACTTTTCGGGAGTTGTAGAAGCAGATATAATAGCAACATTTAGACAGACACTTGAACAGGCAGGGAATAGAGGGATACGGACCATGTGCAAAAATGGGATTTTTAAAAATGTAATCCGTTTCCTAATCAACATGTCCTGAGATGTTATTAACTCTGGAGCAGGTGGGACTTGAATCCAGGCCTCCCAGTACAAGGATACAGACACTAACACTGTGCTGCAAGGAGGCAAAATGAAAAATACAGATGTCAAAATCTAAGAAAGGAATTTTTCTGCCAAAACCATCAAGTCAAATACCAGTACAAAATTCCTATACAACCCAAAGTATTGCTCAGGTAAATATACTACAGTAATTACAAATAATTACAATTACAAACTTTCAGTATAAATGTCATCAGTTATTCTTAACCTTGATGCAGATGGAATTAACTCATTGGATGCGATTGGCTTTGATAACATTAACAACTGGACAATGCCACAAGTTAACTGCAATTCTGAATCATGATCAGTTGTTTTGGAAGGAGCATTAACTTCTGAACATACAATGAGCTAAGTGCCTATCAGTGTGCTGGAAATTAGATCATCTTTCTGCTGTTCTGCTGTGTACAGTAAATAGCAGGGGAGTGTTCTTGAATTGTCTCTGACCTTGCAGCTCTGCATATCTCAGGAGACTGAAAGACCGAATAAAGAGGTAAGAAAGACTGGGAAACCCAGCAGTATGTTAAAGAAATCTATGCCGGAGGCCCAGGGTGTGATAGTGAGACTGGGCACTATACAAAAGGAAGATATGAAAGCATGGTGGCAGCATCTGGTGGAAAAGGACAGAAACTGATCATCTCCACATTCAACATTGGTAACAACTGGCCACGTGGGTGTTTGTAAGTTTCAGTCAAATCAAAAAGGACTCTTGTTGGTTTAATGAACTAATGAATTCAACTTTGCATTTAACTGTTTTTCTTGTACGCATTTTGTTCTTTTAAGGCCAGAGTCCAAGAATTACTGTAAAGAGAAAGGGACTGGATCTCCTACAGATCTTTTCAATCGCAGCAGGACTCAAAGGATTAGAGGTAAATGATGGACAAGATCAAGACACACACAATGGAGGATGGGATATTCTCATATGTGTGTAGCAAAGTAGATATTTCTGAATCAAAGGTGCAAGGAAATCTGCAGGAGAAGGCAATATATTGGACAATAGATGTGACTATAAATGAATGAGAAGAAAAGCATTTTGGTTACCATGGCTACAAAAACAAAACCGACTCCTTGTGGCGAATGTAGTTAGAGGAGATAAAATGAATTGGAAAGTTTGATGAGCAACAGAAAGGCCATTGGTGAATCAGGAAGCAAAATACTGAGGTAATAAAAGATAGCAGAGGACAGTGCAGGAAGAAACTGAACAACCAGTTCATTGAACTTGAAACATTAAATCTGCTTTCTCCCCACAGATGCTGCCAGGCCTGCTAAGTTTCTCCAATGGGGAGTTACCAAACTACAATGTGGATTGATAGCAGGATGCCAGTGATGGGTCAGTCACAACAACCAGGTGGAACATATTTCTGTCCTTCAAAATCGTGTATATGTAAAGCATCATTCGCTTTTCCGCATGTGGTTAGCTATGAAGGAACTCTACGACCAACACTAATATAGAAGGAATAAAAACAGAACGTGCTGGAGAAACTCTGCACTGGGATATTGAGCTCAATATTGAGGTTCCTCCTTGGAGTTGAATTGTGTCGTATGTATTAGTGATTCTACAATTGATTATTGTATTTGTATGTTATGATATGTAAATTGTTGTGCCTCTGGGATGGTGCACCGAAAATCAAGCACTGCTATTATAGGAGTTGTAACAAAATTGAAGATTTTTTAAAGTATGCAGAATCCCCAATACAAGAGGAACCTTGATGATCTGAACAAGATGGGTGGGCACTATTTCGTTCGGATAATTGATTATTTGGTTAATCGATTCAATGCCTTTCCTCTGGGGTTCGGGAGCTTACTATTAAAGTCTGCTCCCCGTTCAGGAGACATGCAGCAGCATAGCGCGCGCGCGCTCACGCAAGTGTTGGACAGTGTTGGACGAGGTTTGGAGGGCAGGCGGGGGCAGTGTTGGACGGGATTGGGGGCAGGCAGGGTAGTAGTGTTGGGGGCTGACAGGGAGGCGGCCGGGGAGGAGTGTTGGGGCCCGCCTGCACCCCATCTGCCCCAACACCTTTCCCCTCCCAATCTTGTCCAACACCGCCCCTGCCTGCCCCAAACCCCATTCAACACCACCCTGAACACTGCCCACCACCTGCCCCCAACCCTGTCCAACACCACCCTCCCGCCCGCACCCCCAGACCCCCGTGGACCACCCCCGTCCGCCTCCGCCCTTTCTCCGGGGCAGTCAGATTGAACACCAACAACAAGATTGCTACCGTTGCTCTGCGTTTTGGGAGGATGTGGTGAGTTTCTAAATAGCGCACACACACTCAACTTTTTGCTGCAACTTTTTGATAGGTTCCACCTTTGCCCTGTATAGGACAATGTTAGAGAGATTATCTGGGGAAGGGGGGGTGGGATTTAGGGTACACGTCTGGGTAGAACTCCAGGGAAAGTGTGGGGAGAGAGAGAGAGAGAGAGAGAGAGAGAGAGAGAGAGAGAGAGAGAGAGAGGGTGGAAGGCCAATCATTTAGAGACGGTGCCTGCGCTCCCATCAGTCCAGGACTGTTCTCGGCAGCACTGAGTTCACTTTTAATCACTGTAAACAAAAGACGCGATCAGTGTTGGACACACATCTTTGATATAATGTTTCTGTCATGACCACGAGATATCCTTCGGATAATCCAATTTTGAGATAATTGATGTTCAGATAATCAAGGGTCCCCTGTAGACCTGGCCTTTAGAGGCAACTCGGTAGAAAGCACAGACCAAGGTTTGGTACTTGGACAAGAATTACTTTTTACTGCAAAGAGAAATATTTTAACTAGAGATAAATAATTAAGAACCATTGGTTCTATAACTCTATAAATTAAAATTATAATTCACTTATTAACCTGTCTGTCTACACATGCTTACAGAGGTAAAAGAAATGGGTATTATGTGTGTGGGGGAAGACAAGGAAGGCAATTCAGTGGTCTCTGTCAACAGGTTTTGCTGACACAATCCTTCAGCTGAACACGATCTTCCTTCTCCTGGTGCTTTCTCTTGTTTGCAGGAGGCACAGGATAACTGGTTCACAGTTATAAAGGTCACTGGCTTGATAATTAAAAGTAGGTTAAAAACAATGACTGCAGATGCTGGAAACCAGATTCTGGATTTGAGTGGTGCTGGAAAAGCACAGCAGTTCAGGCCGCATCCGAGGAGCAGGGAAATCTGCTCCTCGGATGCTGCCTGAACTGCTGTGCTTTTCCAGCACCACTCAAATCCAGAATGTTAATTAAAAATGCCAACTTTCAGCATCTGATGAGGAAAAATAGACTGGCTATTTTCTGACTTGATACATTTACTGCAGAACAAAGACAGCTCCTTTCCTTCCAGAGATCCAAAAGCTTCTGACCTGAATGTTCACATCACCAAAAAAAAATCACAGAAATTCACGGGAAAGCTCAGCAGCTCTTGTAGCATTCATGGAGTGAAAGCAGAGTTAACTTTTCGAGTCCAGTGACCCTTCCTCAGAACTGTTGTGTGGAAGGGTTACTGGACCTGCAATGTTAACTTTGATTTCTCCATGCAGGTGCTGCCAGATCTGCTGAGCTTTTCCAGCAATTTGTGCTTTTGTTTCTGATTTCCAGCAGCTGCAGTTCTTATGGGTTTTATTCACATTAGCCACCTGGGACTCAACCAGCACCACTAATCCAGAATCTGGTTTCCAGCATATAGAATATAGAAGCATAGACGTCTTGTTACATCTTTACAAACCCTTGGTTAGGTCACAGGTGAAATATTGTGCAAAGTTCTGGTCACCACAATATCGGAGGGAGATGATTGCACTAAAGGACATTGACCAGAGCCAGGAGCAGGCAGGTTAGACTAGTTAAATTTTGGATAATGTTCAGCATGGACTGGTTGGTCATTGTTTTTACCACATAGTTGTTGGCAAGTGTAAGGCCTTTGTCCTTGATAACTGGTCACCATTTCACTTTTATTGCTGGCCGAATATTCATTTGTACACAATGCACTGGTTCCAGCTCAACTGTAGCTAGGCTTCCCTGCTGTTTTGAACAAACAGAGTGTAAACTACACTTAAAATGAGTGGCAGGTAATTTTTTTTTAAAAAGTGCAGTTTTCCCTTTTAAAATCTTTGGCTTTTAAACAGTCCCTTTCCCTTTCCAGTCTAGAATGAAAAGTACAGCAATTTTAAAAAGATACCATCTTTATAAAGCTAAAAAGAAAAACTAAAAGGGAGACACTTGAGGGTTTAGTAAGAAAGGGATTCCAAGTGATGGAACTTAATGGGAGGCAATGGCCTAGTGGTATTATCACTAGACTGTTAATGCTGAGACCCACATTTGAATCCTACTGTGGCAGATAGTGAAGCTTGAATTCAATAAAATCTGGAATTAAGAGTGTAATGATGACCACGAATCAATTGTCAATTGTGGGAAAAGCTCATCTGGTTCATTAATGTCTTTCAGGGAAGGAAACTGCCATCCTTACCTGGTCCGGCCTGCATGTGACTCCAAACCCACAGCAATGTGGTTGATTCTTAACTTCCCTCGAGGCAATTAGGAAAAGGCAATAAATGCTGTCCAGCTGGCGATACCCTCATCCTATGAATGAATATATAAAAAAAAACTGAATGTATTAACTGATTAAAGAATTGTTTTTTATGACTGGAAGTTTGTGATCAGTACTGTGCCACAAGGATCAGTGCTGGCACCTTTGTTGTTGCTATGTTCACTAGCAACTTGGATGTGAATGTAGGAACTTGATGTTTTGATCGTGAGGAGATTGGTCTCAAACTACAGTCTGATGTCGATCATTTGGTAAATTGGGCAGTGCAGTGGCAGATGGAATTTTAATCCATATAAGTGTGAATGATTGTGGCAAGTCTACTAAGGGAAGGGTTTACGCAATGAATCATCAGTCCCTAGGGAGTACTGAGGAACAAAAGCACCTTGTTATATAAAGCTATCATCCCTGAAGGTGTGAGCATAGGTAGGCAGGGGGTTAAAGGCAGTATGCAGGATGCTTCCCATCGTTAGCCAGGGTAGAGAATATAGAAGCATAGACGTCTTGTTACATCTTTACAAACCCTTGGTTAGGTCACAGGTGAAATATTGTGCAAAGTTCTGGTCACCACAATATCGGAGGGAGATGATTGCACTAAAGGACATTGACCAGAGCCAGGAGCAGGCAGGTTAGACTAGTTAAATTTTGGATAATGTTCAGCATGGACTGGTTGGTCTGAAGGATCTGTTTCCATGCTGGATGACTCTATGATTCTGTGTTGCCTGGAATGGATAGTCTCAACTATGAGGAAAGAATGGATGGGTTAGGTTTGTTTTCCTTGGAGCAGAGGAGGCTGACTGGGATGGAGAAATCTGTATGAAGTCTCCAAATTTAAGAAGGGTGTAAAGACGGTAGACATGAGAATCTTTTCCCTGTGACAGACATGCTAAGCCCAGAGGGAATATGACTAAAGTAAGGAACAAGTAATTTCGAGGAGATTTGAGGGGAAAAAGTGTGCTGCCTGAGAGGGTGGTGGATGCAGCTACTCTTGCAACATTTTAGAAGCATCTAGAAGCACATTTTAAAATGTGAGGGCATAGTAGGTTATGGATCGAGTGCAGGTAAATGGGGTTAGTGTGGATCGCTACAAAAACAGAAATTGCTGGCAAAACTCAGCAGGTCTGACAGCACCTGTGAGTAGGAAGTAAAGTTTTGAGTTCAATGATTATGCATCAGAAAACCCTTGTGTAGCTTGGTGTTTGATTGTTAGCACAGATATGATAGACTGAAGGGCTTCTTCCTATGCTCCATGACCCTTTCTATCAATGACTCTCTAAGATTTGGCTGAGATGAGCAATCCACTCAAAGTGGCAGGTGGATCATCAGAAGTAATATCTCGGGTGTTAAAGAAATAATAAAGAGAGAACTGAGCAACATGAAACAGTTAATCTCAATGCACAGAGGAATGTACTAAATAAAATCCTGACTCCTGATCAATCATTAACAACAGGACAATGCCACAAGTTAACTGCAATGATCAGTTCTGTCAAGAATGGAGTTAAAAATCACACAACACCAGGTTATAATCCAACAGGTTTAATTGGAAGCACACTGGCTTTCGGAGCGACGCTCCTTCATCAGGTGACAGTGGAGCCCTCCATTATTATCTGATGAAGGAGCGTCGCTCCGAAAGCTAGTGTGCTTCCAATTAAACCTGTTGGACTATAACCTGGTGTTGTGTGATTTTTAACTTTGTACACCCCAGTCCAACACTGGCATCTCCAAGTCCAGAATGGAAGAAGCATTATCACCTGAACAGGTTATGAGCTAAGCACCCATCATTGTATTGGAAATCACATATCTTTCTGCTGTGCAAACAGCAGGAGAGTAGATAAGGAACAGCAGGAGAGTAGATAAGTAGATTTTGCAGTTCTGCATAGCTCAAGATAAAGAGGTGTGAAAGGCCAAGAAATTCAATTGGCTGTTAACCAAACCTACCGTGAACCCTAAATAGAAACATCGCAAATGAGCAGGAGTAGACCATAGAGCCTGTTCTATCACTTAACATGATCAGAGCTGATCTTCTATCTCAATGACATATTCCTCCTTTCTTCTCACACCCATTGAGGCCCTTCATGTCGAGAAATCCAGAAAAGTATTCAGTGACATAACCTACGCAGCCTTAGAGAATTTCTCTTTTATTGAGCCGTACTGATTTTTCGATGGCCAGACATTATTTCAGTATAGATGAATTTTGAAGGAATCCTCCAGGAAATTGAATGTTCCTGGTCATTTTTCTATGCTTTGAACGCTCTGAAAGTATCCAATTTCATTGGAGAATTTGGAGGATTCTGAAGAAATTAAGTAAAGAGTTACTTCTAACACATGAGTAACTATTCAATTGACTCCTTACTTGCCTCACTCAAACCTAACTGCACTCCATAAGCCAATTACACCACCCAGATCCTGAAATGATACCCACCTCTTTTACTTGGGACCCAACATCTTGCCGTTCTATAAACCAGACAGTCCCCTTATCCTCTCACCACTTGCATTGTGTCCACTCTCCTCCATATCCTTCTTGATGTGATAGCTCCATCCACTCCAAACTGCCATATGCACTACATCACTTATCTGCTTTGCCTATTACCTTGCACCCTAAACCCTTGTCCTTCTAGCACCTTACTACCTGACATCTTACCAACTTGCATCCTGCACACCTGTCATCCAACCCTCTGGAAACCAACTCTCAATCCAACTGATATCCTTTACATTGGCACATTAACCACTTAAAATTCTACACACCTAGAATCCTATTCCACATGGCATCCTACTTACCTGGCACCCTGCCCTCGCTTACCCATCCTGCACCCTATCCTTCCAGCACTCTAACCTCATTCTTATCGTAAGTACTAACCATTTAAAAACATCATCCAGAAGAAGGGTGTTACTTTTCACATATGAATGTGAATGTAAGTTGTGCAGTTAGTAAGTTAGCAGATGACACCAAGAAAGTTACCTCAGAGTACAATGAGACATTGATCAGATGGGCTGATAGGCCGAGAAGTGTTTAATTTAGATAAATGTGAGGTGCTGCATTTTGGTAGGAAAAACCAGGGCAGGACATATAATGGTAAAGTCCTGGGCAGTGTTGCTGAACAAAGAGACTTTGGAGTGTAGGTTCACAGTTCCTTGAAAGTAGACTCGCAAGTTCTCAGGGTAGTGAAGAAGGTGCTTGGTATGCTTGCCTGTATTGGTCAGTGCATTGTGTACATGAGTTGGGAAGTCATTCTGCGACACTGGTTAGGCCATTAGTAGAATTCTGCATTCAGTTCTGGTCTCCCTCTTATAGGAAGGTCGTTGTGAAATTTGAAAGGATTCAGAAAAGATTTACAAGGATTTTGCCAGGGTTGGAGAGCTTGAGCTTTTGGGAGAGGCTGAATAAACTGAGGCTATTTTTCCTGGAGCGTTGGAAGCTGAGGGGTGACCTTACAGAAGTTTATAAAATCATGAAGGGCATGGATAGGATAAATAGATGAGGTCTTCCCCAGCATAGGGGAGTCCAAAACTCGAGGGCATAGATTTAAGGTGAGAGGGGAAAGATTTAAAAGAGACCTGCAGTGCATGCTTTTCATGCAGAGGGTGGTGCATGTATGGAATGAGAGGAGATGGTTGAGGTGGGTACAATTATAATATTTAAATGGCATCTGGATGAGTACATGAATAGGAAGGATTTAGAGGGATATGGGCCAAATACTGGCAAATGGGACTAGATTAATTTAGGATACCTGGTCAGCATGGATTGAAGGGTCTATTTCTGTGCTGTACATCTCTATGACTCTTATGTTCAACAATCAACTAAAATTAAAGTAGCAGGATAGAATTACTTGATTTTAAAATTTTGAAACATGCATTAAGTAGGGTTCAGCTGTATATTACTTTCATTAAGTATAAAAGAAGAAAGCCAAATATTTTAATGTGACAGAATAGTTTTTTGAAAAAGTAACAAAGAGGATTGATGAGAACAGAGCGGTAGACATGATCTATATGGACTTCAGTAAGGCGTTCAACAATGTTCTCCATGGGAGACTGGTTAGCAAGATTAGATCTCATGGAATACAAGGAGAACTAGCCATTTGAGTACAGAACTAACTCAAAGGTAGAAGACAGACGTTGGTGGTGGAAGTTTATTTTTCAGACTGGAGGCCTGTGACCAGTGGAGTGCCACAAGAACCGGTGCTGGGTCCTCTACTTTTTGTCATTGATATAAATGATTTGGATGTGAGTAGAGGTATAATGAGTAAGAGGTATACACGTAATAAGTACGTTTTCAGATGACACCAAAATTGGAGGTGTGGAGGACAGCGAAGAAGGTCACTTCAGGTTACAATGGGATCTTAATCACATGGGTCAATGGGCTTAAGAATGGCAGATGGAGTTTAACTTAGATAAATGCGAGATGCTGCACTTTGGAAAGGCAAATCATGGCAAGACTTACACACTGAATGGTAAGGTCCTGGGGAGTGTTGCTGAACAAAGAGACCTGAGAGTGCAGGTTCATAGCTCCTTGAAAGTAGAGTCGCAGGTGGATATGATAGTGAAGAAGGCGTTTGGTATGTATTCCTTTACTGGACGGAGCATTGAGTATAGGAGTTGGGAGGTCATGTTGAGGCTGTACAGGACATTGGTTAAGCCACTTTTGCAATATTGTGTGCAATTCTGGTCTCCTTTCTATCAGAAGAATGCTGTGAAACTTGAAAGGGTTCAGAAAAGATTTACAATGATGTTGCCAGGGTTGGAGGATTTGAGCTATAGGGAGAGGTTGAATAGGCTGGAGCTGTTTTCCCTGGAGTGTCAGAGGCTGAGAGGTGACTTTATACAGGTTTATAAAATCATGAGGGGCATAGATAGGGTAAATAGACAAGGTCTTTTCCCTGGGTCCAGAACTGGAGGGCACAGGTTTAGGGTGAGAGTGGTAAGATATATAAGAGACCTAAGGAGTAACTTCACACAAAGGGTGGTGTGTGTATGGAATGAGCTGCCAGATGAAGTGGTGGAGGCTGGTACAATTGTAACATTTAAAAGGCATTTGGGTGGGTATCTGAATAGGAAGGATTTGGAGGGATATGGGCCGGGTGCTGGCAGGTGGGACTAGATTGGGTTGGGATATCTGGTCAGCATGGACAGGTTGGACTGAAGGATCTGTTTCCATGCTGTACAACTCTATGACTCTAATAGTTATTAAAAATCTAATTTATTTTAACATTAAAACATAATGCCTCTTGACAATGAAATCTGTGTTTATCTCTTATGTGTAAGCAATGAAATAATTTTTTTTTAATCTTCAGTGGCTGAGAAGTAAACCAGTAGAATTAATCATCTGAATTGATCCTGTTTCCAAACAATGGGTTGAAAATGATACACAGCTTATGAGCTGGATGTTTTATGACAGTATAAGTTGTAACTTCCTGCAATGCAGCCACATCTCTTTGGTAACTCTTTCTGCATCAGCATAGAATACCTACAGTGTAGTAAGAGGCCATTTGGCCCAACAAATCCACACCAATCCTCCAAAGAGTAACCCACACAGATCGATTCCCCTTCCTATTATTCTACATTTACCCCTGACTAATAAACTAACCTACACATCCCTGAACACTATGGGCAATTTAGCACGGTCAATTCTCCTAACCTGCACATCTTTCGATTTTGTGAGGAAACCAGAGCACCTGGAGGAAACCCACGCTGACATAAGTTGTTCAAACTCCACACAGTCGCCCGAGACTGGAATTGAATTCGGGTCCCTGATGCTGTCAAGCAACAGTGCTATCCACGGTGCCATCATTGTCATTATCCCACAACTTAGCAGAATTGTCCCAGCCCCTGGATGGCATGGACAATGTCATGTCAGTTGGGAAAATATGACCAGAATGGAAAATTGAGTTTCTCGTGTTGAGAAAAAAAGTCCAATATTGCTACGAAGACATAGAGTCATAGAGATGTACAACACGGGAACAATATCTTCGGTCCAAATCATCCATGCCAACCAGAAAGCCTAAATAAGTCTAGTCCCATTTGTCCATATTGGGCCCATATCCCTCTAAACTTTTCCTATTCATGTTCCCATATAGCTGCCTTTTAGATAATTGTACCAGCCTCCATCACTTCCTCTGACAGCTCGTTCCATACATGTACCATCTCTGCATGAAAATGTTTGCCCCTTAGGTCCCATTTAAATGTTTCCCCTGTCACCCTAAACCTATGCACTCTAGATTTGGGCACCCCACTCCAGAGAAAACACCTTGTCTAATTAGCCTATCCATGCCCCTCATGATTTTGTAAGCCTCTGTAAGGTCACCTCTCAGCCTCCAATACTCCAGGGAAAACAACCCCAGCCTATTCAGCCTCTCCCTTTTGCTCACACCCTCTAACCCTGGCAACATCCTTATAAATCTTTTCTGAACTCTTTCAAATTTCACAACATAGCAGAGAGACTAGAATTGAACGTAGTATTCCAAAAGTGGCCTAAGGAATATCCTGTACAGCCACAACATGATTTCCCAAGTCTTATACTCAAGGCACTGACCAATAAAGGCAAGCATTCCAAATGCCTTCTTCAGTATCCTATCTACCTGCAACTCCACTTTCAAGGAACTATGAACCCACACTCCAAAGTCTCTTTGTTCAGCAACACTCTCCCAGATCTTACCATTAATTGTATAAGTCCTGCCCTGATTTGCCTTTCCAAAATGCAGCACCTCACATTTTCCAAATTAAACTCCATCTGCTACCAGCCTCCATCACTTCCTTGGCCCATTGGCCCATCTGATCAAGATCCCGTTGTAATCTGAGGTAACTTTCTTCACTGCCCACTACACCTTCAATTTTGATGTCATTGCAAACTTACTAATTATACCTCCTGTGTTCACATTCAAATCATTTATATAAGTGATGGACAGCAGTTGGCTCACTGCCAATCCTTGTGGCACATTACTGGTCACAGGGCTCCAGTCTGAAAAACAACCCTCAAACACCACAGAGGGCTGGGTCTGGGTGGAATGTTCTTCAGAGGATTGGTGTGGAGTTAATGCGAGGGCCAAGTGGCCTTTTTCCACACTGTAAGGATTCTATGATTCTAATGGGGAAATGATAGTTGGGGTCCTACATTTCAATTAGGTAGCCCTCAATCTCTTTGAGTTGGCAATTTTCTGGTCTATCTTAAATTTCTTTGAGCCAGGCCCTTGGGGATAATTGGAGTGGCTGAGATGCGACCTCAAATTATTTTCAACTGCTGACCAGCTATGTCTTACACTAAAAACATCAGCTGTCAGCTGTAAACCACTCTCCTGCTGGAATTGTAATCCAACAAGGAATCAATGTCTTCAGGAGAGCTGGGGAGGAAAATGCTGGCTTTGCAACATTGGATAGGCAGAGGGACATCAAAATCAACTGGGAATGAACACTCGGTTTTAATTGCTACGTGCTGCACAGCAGGAAGGGTCCTGTTGGAGCAAATTAATAGCTAATAACTAAGCAGATTAATGAAAACAAATAACAAATGTGACAACAATACACTTTAAAAATAATTAAATATTATGAGCAACTTACTGCGAAGCAGTCAATTCAGTCAGCATTATATAATGTTCTGTAGAATTTACTCTGTCCCCTGTTGCCTCTGTCAATTAGATAGATAAATGTTTACATTTAAATATGACTCCAAATCATTTAATAATTTATTGCACTGATCCTTTCCTTTCAGCCTCATAAGATCATAAAACCACAAGGTACAGGAGGTAAAGTAGGCCTTTCAGCCGATCGAGTCTGCTCTGCCATTCAGAGAAATCATGGTTGACCTGATAATCCTCAACGTTTCCTGCTAATTCTTGATTCTCTCACTGATTGCCAATCTGACTACCTCAGCCCTGGATATACTTCACAATCCAGCCTCCACAGTCTCTTGTGCTAAATAATTCTGCAGATTGACTGCCCTCTGAGAGAAAAAAATCCTCCTCATCTCTGTCTTGAATTGTATTTATAGTTATAGAGTAGATGTACAGCACGGAAACAGACCCTTCAGTCCAACTCATCCATGTCAATCAGATATCCGAAATAAATACAGTCCCATTTGCCAGCATTTGTCCCATATCCTTGTAAACCTTTCCAATTCATATATCCATCCAAATGCCTTTTAAATGTTGTAATTGTATCAGCCTCCACCACTTCATCTGGCAGCTCATTCTGTACATGCACCCCACTCTGTGTGAAAAAATATATTTAAATTCTTACGCTATAACTTTTGCTGTCCAAAGCACCACAAAACTCAAGTAGCAAATGGTCATAGAACATAATTGCAATCAGATTGAGAGAGGCAAGATGGTGATCTCTAAATTTGAAGGTAATCCCTAAATTTGAGATCATGCCCTCCAATCCTAGATTCTACCAGAAGGGGAAACAATCTCTCTGCATTTATCCTGTTAGGTCCCCTCAATGTTAGCTGATTTTTTTTTTCTTGATTTTCTTTATCAATGTGTAGTTTCCTTTTACAGCATCTATTAATAATGACGAAGATAAAGCAAACGATCCAGTTCAGAAGGGGCATCTTCATATTGTGCATCTTAGCTGATGGCTGAAGAGGTTAAACCCTTAAGAGGTAGGTTCTGCCACTGTGAAGCACATGAAGTAACCTAGAACTATTTTGATGGAAGTTTTCGACATTGATGTCTGTTGCCAAGCTGTTGTTCTGGCTATCATAGAGGTGCATGACAGCCTACAGGTCTCCAATTTCCTCTGTCTTCACCTAAACACTTCAAAGTGCCATAGTTAGCATTTAGGACCTTCACAGCACATCTGCAAGCATCCTCGAAATGGAGTATTGGGCATCCCACTGGTGATCTGGCTTCACCATGGAGGGAGTCCTTCTGTGTGTGACTATCTTCCACCTTGAAGGTGTGCCAAAGTCAATGAAGAGCTCTCTGTTTGTTAGTGCTTTTTAACCTGGGAGTTCTATATTTCAGGGAGCTCTGGATTTCAGGGGATTATTGCTTTTCTGACTATGCTCTGCCATGATGTGCCTATACTGCACCACACATGGCAATTATTGAAGTTTTGTTTTGATATTGTACATCATCCATGTTCAAAACCATGCAGCAAGTATCTGAAAATGAGGATATTTTGTCATCAGCTTGGTCAAAGCTTAAACTTGATGGTTCCCATGCATGTTATGTGAGTTGACGAAAGTGGATCGCTTCATTCACTGGGTGTGAATCAAGTCAAGATACAAAAATAAAGTCAGTGGCATATTTGCACAGAGTTGATCCTCATGCAACCCTATGGGCTCATATTTACCAGGTCTATATGACATGAATATTCATTAATGTGAAGCTATTCTTAATTAAAACTTACCTTTGGGGTAAAAGTAATGGTACATTATAATGTCGAGGCACCCAGTTCATGATTGTTTAAGAGCAGCACATACCAGTCAGTTTTATGCCCTTGCAACTAAAGAAAGTAATGTTTCATATTGAACTCTAACATAGAGTACTGGGTGTTGAAAGTGCTGGATATGTGTGGACAGAGGTGGAAGAGAGAAGGCAGAGTGGACAGAGCATGGTGTTGGGTGCAGGATGGTGTAATACAGGGATGGGAGGGAGAACAGAGCCCTGCTGTTTGGCTGAGGGAAGGTGTGATGAAGGGAATGATTTTGTGGGTTGGGTGTGATGGCTCAGCAAGGGGCGGGTGCATGAGGGTCAAGGCAGGGATTGAAATATGGACAATGGGTCTGAAGGATGATGTTGATGAAATCAATGACACTCTTGAGGGTAGTGGGTGGTGAAGAATCAGTTACATTAAAGAGCGGAGTGGTACTCAGTATGGGAGCAGGTCCAGAGTCAAGGTCACATATTGGAAGTTCTTGTGGAGTGGATCACAGGAGGGAACAAATGCATGGATGAAGATAATGAAATGATTCACAGTCAGAATGTGGATTGGGAAGGTCATGGATGTAGGAAAAAAGGCCAGAGTTGATACATACTGGGAACAAATAATTGGACCTGGGCAACTATGAGGAGGTTCAAAAGTAATAAAGGGAAGAGGGAATGTTATGTTGGATGGATCAAAGGTGTTGGGGCAAGCATGAGAGTGATAGGAGAAAGGTGGAATATACCAGAACAGGTTTTCAATGTAAGTCAATCCATCATTTTAGTGGCTTGCTTTTCTGAATATAAGTCTAGATCAGAGTGGTGCTGGAAAAGCACAGCAGGTCAGGTAGCATCTGAGGAGCAGGAAAATCGATGTTTCAGGCAAAAGCCCTTCATCAGGAATAGAGGCAGGGTGCCTGCAGAGTGGAGAGATAAATGAGAGGGTGGTGGGGGTGAGGAGAAAGTAGCATAGAGTACAATAGGTGAATGGGGGTGGGGAAGAGGTGACAGGTCAGAGAGGAGGGTGGGAGAAGGTAGCAAAGAGTACAATGGGTGAATGGGGGGTGGGACATGTCATGGGGACAGTGCTGAGCTGGAAAGTTGGAAATGGGGTGAGGTGGGGGAAGGGGAAATGAGGAAACTGGTGAAGTTCACATTGATGCCCTAGGGTTGAAGTGTTCTGAGGCGGAAGATGAGGCATTCTTCCTCCAGGCATCGGGTGGTGAGGGAGTGGCGGTGGAGGAGGCCCAGGACCTCCATGTCCTCGGCAGAGTGGGAGGGGGATTTAAAATGTTGGGTCACAGGGCAGTGGGGTTGATTGGTGCGGGTGTCCCGGAGATGTTCCCTAAAACGCTCTGCTAGGAGGTGTCCAGTCTCCCCAGTGGGAGATGTTGCTCTGTGGCCCAACATTTCAACTCCCCCTCCCACTCTGCCGAGGACATGCAGGTCTTGGGCCTCCTCCACCGCCGCTCCCTCAGTACCCGACGCCTGGAGGAAGAACGCCTCATCTTCCGCCTTGGAATACTTCAACGCAGACAATAAATGACATTGGTGGATGTGCAGGTAAAATGTTGATGGATGTGGAAGGCTCCTTTAGGGCCTTGGATGGAGGTGAGGGAGGAGGTGTGGGCACAGGTTTTGCAATTCCTGCGGTGGCAGGGGAGGGTGCCAGGAAGGGAGGGTGGGTTGTTGGGGGGCGTGGACCTGACCAGGTAGTCACGGAGGGAACAGTCTTTGTGGAAGGCGGAAAGGGGTGGGGAGGGAAATATATCCCTGGTGGTGGGGTCTGTTTGGAGGTGGCGGAAATGTCGGCGGAGACTGGACGCCTCCTAGTAGAGTGCTTTAGGGAACATCTCTGGGACACCCGCACCAATCAACCTCACTGCTCTGTGGCCCAACATTTCAACTCCCCCTCCCACTCTGCCGAGGACATGCAGGTCTTGGGCCTCCTCCACCGCCGCTCCCTCAGTACCCGACGCCTGGAGGAAGAACGCCTCATCTTCCGCCTTGGAATACTTCAACCCCGGGCATCAATATGGACTTCACCAGTTTCCTCACTTCCCCTTCCCCCACCTCACCCCAGTTCCAACCTTTCAGCTCAGCACCATCCTCATGACCTGTCCTACCTGCCTATCTTCCTTTCCACCTATCCACGCCACCCTCCTCTCTGACCTATCACCTTCATCCCCATCCCCATTCACCCATTGTACTCTTTGCTAACTTCCCCCACCTTCCTCTTTGACCTATCACCTCCATTCTCACCCCCATTCACCTATTGTACTCTATACTACTTTCTCCCCACCCCCACCCCCCTCTCATTGATCTCTCCACTCTGCAGGCACCCTGCCTCTATTCCTGATGAAAAGTTTTTGCCCGAAACGTCAATGTTCCTGCTCCTCGGATGCTGCCTGGCCTGCTGTGCTTTTCCAGCACCACTCTAATCTAGACTTTGGTTTCCAGCATCTGCAGTCCTTGTTTTTATCTTTTCTGAATATAAGTTAGATGAAAAAAGGAGGAAGGTAATTTTAGGTGGCTGGAGTTAATGTTGTACTCAGTTGGCTGATTTAAAAGGATTCTGTAAATGAGTGTGCTCTCACGTGTGTGTTTCCCCCCTTAAAACAGTGTAATTACTGCCATAGCAATGGGTCTCATTTCCTGTAATACTGGGAATAGGAGGAGAGAATGTGACGATGGTGAATTCATGCTGCCCATCAACAAAGACCTCAAGGTCAAAAGCAGGCAGCACCAGAATGTGAGACTGGTCTGGATGCAGGCATCCAAGGAACGTATCAGTCAAGACAGGCCCTGGTATGTCAACCTAGCAACAGGACAAAAAGAAACGACCTACCTGATGATGTTCCAGGAAATGGTCAGAGATGTGTTGTTCTAAGAAATAGGAAATAGGAGCAGAAGTAGGTTGTTTGCCTTGCCAGTCCTCTCTGCTATTCAATAGGATCATGGCTGATTTGCCAATCCTAATGTCCACTTCTGATGTTGTGATGTCAGGAATTACATACTGTCACAAAATCCTGGCCTCCTGCATGAAATGCTCTGAAATAAAACTCACCACAGCACTGCAACCACCCAAATAGACAACACACCATAACAATCTCCCAAACAATACTCACCACAGAATTAAATCTTCACAACCTAATGCCTACCAAGCATAAATCCCCTAAAATAATTTCCCCTAGCAATGAAGCTCGGTATCCTCAAATAAACCTACTTTTTCTTAAAGTTACTTATTGCTGGCTGAACCAAAATTTAATCCACATCCTGAACTGCCCTTGAATGGAATTGCTAGATCACCATTTTCACGGATCTGGAGTCAGATGTGGGCCAGATCAGGTAAGAAAGACAGATTACCTTTTCTGGAGGACATTAATGATAGGTATTTACAATATTAGTTACATTAAAAACCATTAGGCTTGCTACTCTGATGGGTTTTGAACCCATATCCACAAAGCATAAGCCTAGCACTCTGGTGCAGTCATCATACCACTATGCCATCGCTTTGCCATTCAGTGCCAAAGCCGGGTTAGAAAGCCTATGGTCTATGCTGGTTATTCAGTGAGGCCTCTACAGCAACAAAAAACCTTTTTCAGGACAACCTCAGCTGGATCTGTGGCATTGGGCAAGTATCTCTCCAGGATGCTGCAGTGTGAAGGTTACCCACACCCTCACCTCCATAACATGATGCCTGAGAGTGTCACTTGGGCCAATCCAGCACCAAGGCCTCCAGCTAGCCTCACACTTTAGTCTTACACTGCGACAGGTCCCAGAATACCTCGACTAATCTTGGATGGGTAGGGGTTCAAGTTGTGAGTTGCCTTTGCCGATTGTGACCAATTAATGTAGACAGTGGCAGCATATTGTTTGAACTGTCGCCATTGCTCTTCAGCCATCCACCATTTTACCTTTCTCAATCTGACTGTAATTATGTTCTATAACCATTTGCCACTTGAGTTTTGCAGTACTTTGGACAGCTAAAGTTATTGTGTGAGAATGTAACTACATTTTTTCACACAGAGCGGGGGTGAATGTACAGAATGAGCTGCCAGAGGAAGTGGTAGAAGCTGATACAATTAAAACGTTTAAAAGGCATCTGGATGTGTATATGAATAGGAAAGGGAGATGGGCAAATGTGACTAGATTATTTTAGGATATCTGGTTGACATGGACAAGTTGGACTGAAGGGTCTGTTTCTGTGCTGTACATCTGTTTGATTCTATAACTGTCTCTACATGACAGCATGTTACTTTACATATTAAAGTATACAGCTGATGGAACAAATTGGACTGTACATATTCCATAATAAGTGAAAGGTAAGGAATGAATCAATCACACAAAAAAAATCAACTTCTGTTATATTGCATTTTTTATGTAGCTGCTCTAGTTATACATGCACGACTGGATGTGGAATGTGCTGTTTTGAGAATTTGCCAGGAAACTGGAAATACTTGTTTTGTTATAATCAGACTGCAAAGAATTCCCCAGTAGCTGAACAACAGCACAGTGCAAAATATGTTTTCACTGTAGATTTGAGTGATGGTGCAGTTTTAGGAAATACCTTCTGTTCTAAGCTATAGTATGCACGAATGGATAGCTGGTTGGAATTCTCTATGCTGCGTTAAAATTTGGCTCATTTTATGAATCGAAGAGTCAGTCTGAATCTTTGTTTTTCCTCAATTAGCCACTTCTCTTTTATTTTTGTACACTGCGCCATCTGCTCAGGCCATATAAAATTTCTTATGAGCTTTCACAATTACTCAGAGATTTAAATAATAAGAAGCTGAACTTTACATGTCAAAAGGATCCCAGATTCCCTGGTTTCATCAATTGCATTCAGGCAGTTCATTTGATTTAGGGTTCAGGTAAAATTTTCTTAGCTTCTCATTCCTTATGGCTAAGGAACAACACACTGCTTTGGAACTTGAAAAGAAATTGGATCAGACTTTAGCTGTTATCATTAAACTACCCTCAATCACCTCCACAGTTAAAGGGGGTGAACTTCTGCAGGGGTTCTTGTACTTGCTTGATGGAAGAGTTGTGAAAACTCTAAGCAAAAAAAAAGGTGTAAAGGCCTTTTTACCAACATTGCCTCAGCTCTTTCCCAAAGTGAACGGCAACTTCCTGTCTAGACTCAGTTCACGTACAAATGAGGATCACGTGGATGAAGTCCCTATAGACATATGAGTGCATGTGAAGCCAAATCCCAACAATTAGCCAAAACCTTCAGGAAAAACAAAACATATTGACATTCCTTAATTTAAAAAAACAAAGGTTACTCCTATTCCGATCAAATATTAAAATGTATAAGCACACCAAATACACTTCTGGACTGGGAAAGTGAACATTATTTTGTTTTGTACTCTGAAGCAGCAGCATAAAACAAATTTCATGTTGCAACATCTCATAGTCTACATATGAATGCACTTTTCATGTTCCAGTGTTGAAGAAATTGGAAACTAATATCTGTCTGGTGAGTAAGAAGGAGATGGGGGAGGGTTGTGAAATGTGCCCTGTTCACATTACACTTAGGTTAGCAATGTCCATCAGGTCACAAGGCAGTTTGACCCTAAATCATCATGAAGGCAGTTTCCAATGTAAGTGGGATTTTAACTGAGGAGGTCAGGCAAAATTCTTTAAATTTTACAGAGGTCAGGTCCTGTTGGAAAACTTTAGTATAAATATATCCACAACAGAAATCTGTAACTTGAATACCAGATGTTCGAGTAGAAAACTCCATGACATAAGTGTATTGAAACATGTCTGTAAGCATTTACTATTCTCTTGGCATTTGCTCGATATCAAAATTTGTCAATGTAAACAGTCCCGAGTCAAATTTAGTCATTTAGGGTTTATTGATATCAATTTTGCAAATATTTTACGAGACTATGATTGTTGCAATGTGAATGGGGCTCTTGAGTCTTGAAAAGCTATAATATTCCATAAATACTTTGAGACAATCATAACACATGTGTTCCAAGTACTTGTCCTACTTGTGGCTCAGTTTCTAAATATTGTGAACAGTGTGGAATGGAGCAAACACAGGCCAGGTTGAAGTGAGGTTCAAGCTGCAGTTTGGACAGAGCTATCTGATTTCAACTTTGCTGGCAATATGTTACTTTAAAACCCCGAATCCAGAGAGGAAAATATCAGTCAGTGTTAACTTTATGGATAGATATCCAATAATATCGTTCTAAAAAAGGTGAATGAATACAGAGCAGGCTTGACTGTGATTCCCCTCATTGTCAAACAGCCCTCATTGTCTGTACAGAACCATGCACAGCAACAATCACTGAAATGAGTCCATGGGTTGAAGGTACATCCACTGTCAGGATATTGTGTAATCTGGAAAGGAACATGCAGGTGGTGACATTCCCAGGAGCTCATGTATTTTTGAGGTGCTGTTTGAAAAAACCTTGGTAATTGCTGCAGTGCATCTTGTAGATAGTGCACATTCCACGCTGATGTTTAAGTTATCTGAATGTTGTAGCTGATGGATGGGGTGCCGATCAAGGAGGTTACTTTGCCTTGGCATTGAGTTTCTTGAATCTTATTAGAATTGCAGCGAAATGGATAGATCCTTCACACTCCTTACTTATGCCATTTAAATGGTGCAAAGGCTTTGAGGAGCCAGGATATAAATAGCTCACCACTGAAAACGCAACTTCTTACCTACAAATGTAGCCACAGTATTGATGTGACTGGTTCACATAAGTTATCGGTCACGGGTAATCCTCACAATGTTGATGGTAGGAGATATGATAACGGGAAACCAAGGTTTAGGGTAAGAGGGGAAAAATTTAAAAGGGATCTAAGGGGCAACTTTTTCATGCAAAGGGTGGTGCATTTATGGAATGAGATGCCAGAGGAAGTGGTGGAGGCTGGTACAATGACAACATTGAAAAGGCTTCTGGATGTGTATATAAATAGGAAGGGTTGAGAGGGATATGGGCCAAGTGCTGGCAAATGGAATTAGTTTAGGTTAGGATATCTGGTCAGCATGGACGAGAAGGGTCAGTTTTGGTGCTGTACATCTCTGTGACTCTGTGACTGTCAAGGGGAGCTGTTTAGAATCTCTTGTTGGATATAGGTATTACCCAACACGTGCAGCCTGCATTTACTTCCTGCTTACTTGTGTTACAACTACTTCTCTAGTGAGGTTCCCCAAATTGCTGTGGTTTCAGATGGGCTATTTCAAGCTGTTCCGCTTGTTGGTGAGAAGGGTTGAACTGGTTCCACTTGGTTCTACATCTACCCCTCAGCTGGCTGCAGCAAGTTTCATACCTTTCTCTGAGACATAGGTGTTTCAAATGGAGTCAATTTAAACAGGGTTTACTTGAAATAACAAAGAGTGAACTCATTAATTACTAAAAACAAGATGAAATAAGAATGCAACACATATACACACAGATGAGAATTATGACGTTGAGTCCAAGAAGCTATTATTAAAAGATATGGATTAATCTCTAAGTTGTTCATGAAGTGCAAATAGTTGAATGTTGCATTCGTTGCATTGGTGTTACCAATAGCAATGGCATTGGTCATTTCTCAGTCAACTTCAAGATTCTTGGCTCTGTAGGTTGATTAAAATGCTTTTGTACAGCTTTAAGCAATGGTTGATTGGCAGCATTCAGAGTAAGAAATAGTATTTTTTTCTTTCCTTACCTAAAGTACAGGGTGTTTAAATAGTCATGTGTTGAAGTTACTCAGAGAAGTGACCTTCACAGCACACCAATCCATGCATTTGGACATCAGGAGACCAACATCCACAGATCAGGGTTGAAGCTGTTCAGCTATCTGGAGCCAATCATGTAGTTGCTGATAGACAAAAGGCATCTACAATAGGTCACCATTGCCAGCTGAATCTCCATTGCACATAACTCTTGACTCCATCTTGTCTGTAAATAGGCCTCGCCTCCACTACTTCAACCAACAGCAGTATGAACAGCTTACCAGTGTCAGGTAACTCGCTTTTTAAAAGTGCAAAAATCGTTTCCACAGTCCTTGCTTTTTTAAATAAAAATGTCTGTTGACACCAAAATTACAATAGTAGATTCTGAATGTGCATGGTCATCTCTGTTTTTGACATAAGTATACTTGTGTGCAATATACGGCAGATTTTAAGAACATAGATAAAAGCTTACTTTGTCTAAAAGATTTTTTTCTCTTCAACATTAATTTCTCATTGATTCTTTGAAGCATTTTTACATGCTTGTTAGGTTTTATTTAAATTTAATTCTGATGTTTCACTGCAGCTGCACATACTCCAGGTGCCAGCAAATGCAATATTTATAAAACCTTTCCCATTTCAGTCCAAAATCAAAAATACAGAAAAATAAAAAAGATATTCTCTTTACAGTCCTTTTCTTAACAGAACATAAAGCATATTGTAATTAAAGCTTGATATGTCTATAGGTGATCCTGGTTAATAAACTGTGAAACTATTCCAAGTCTGAACATTGTGCAGGTCTTTCTTCATGCACTTCATTACATGAAGATTTATAAATTGAAGTAAAACTGAGGGAAGTCAGCTATGAGGATCGTTTGCTGAGCTTTGATATAATTGATGAATTGCGATGGGCAATTATTTGGTAACTTCAGCTGATCAGTGAGGACAGGGGATGGTTAGGTGAGACTGATGATGATGACAGGTTTTAAGGAGATGGGCAGTACCTAAGGACAGAGAACCATTAACATTGATGAAGTCACTGATGCAAATGTATTTTCTTCAAAAATAATTTCTCACTTCCTTTCAGCACAGTCACCTCTTGTCAAGTAACTTTCTTTGTCCTATCCTCTTAATCATCGATATGCTTCATATGCTGTCCATCTGTCACATCAGCCACAAGCATGTTGCCAGGCCTCCCCTCAATTACGACTAAATTTAAGTCGTCAATTACGTTACAGCCTGTGACTCTGGTATGTTGACCATGTTCCCACCTGCCTTTTCTGAGAGACTCATCTGTAATCAGTTTTCTGTACTTCAGATTTTAAACACAGGCAGGAAACAGGGTCAAGTTGGGATCAGGGTGATCAATCGACATAAAACTTTGGTTGGGCCACAGGTAGAGTACTGTATGCAGTTCTGGAGTCCACTTATAGGAGGGATATGATTGCATTCAGGAGGGTCCAAAGGACACTTACCAGGATGATCCCTGGCCTGGAGCATTTCAGTTCTGATATTTCCTTTGGAGCAGAGGAGACTGAGGAGGTACATATTTCAGAAGTAATTAGGCGTACACTTGTGCTGCCAAGGCATACAAGGCTATGGGCGAGTACTGGAAAAGAACAATTAGGTGGTTGTTTTTGACTGGCACAGACTCAATGGGCTGAAGGGCTTTTTTTCTGTGCTGCAAACCACCCTGATTTTATAATCCTGATATTTTAATAACCCCACCAATCCTGCCAGGGATTTAATTAAAATTGAAACCACAGTATTGTGCCTTTCTATTACTCTCTGCTGTGTGACTATTTATCCAACATCCAACTGTAAATGATTCATAACTTTATCCAGTTCATCAGAATTAAAACCAAAACCATTGTTACTGGCACCAGCCACTAACTTTGCTCCCTCCCTTTTATTCCATTCTTCTCCTTGGCCCTACTGAAGTGCTGACCAATCAACTTCCCTTCTGATCTGATGTTAACACAAGTAGTTAATGTTTCTTTGTCCTTAGGTACTATCCACCTTCTTAAAACCTGCCATCGTCATCCCTCCTGACTAACTCTGTCCTCACTGGTGAGCCAAAGTTACCAGTTACCCACTGCAATCCATCAATTGTATCAAAGTTTGGCAAGTGATCCTCATAGCTAGCTGTCAGGATGCAAGTCAAGTAGTGACAACAGTAATCACTTGAATAAAGAGTCTGCACCTTTCCCTTAAGAGACTGCTCAATCTGATTTCACAGCAGTGCTATGTTCAGAAGATAATGCAGTTTCCTACTTGCCACATACCTTTCCAGCTATATTGATGTTGGTTATGACATAGTGCATTAACCTGTTAATTAAAACATGCGCCCTCTATAAAGTCCTGGAACATTATAAAAATACATTCTACTTCATTGCCACTTGCAATTTAACAGAGTTCCAATTAGATATCATTAAAATTCTTTTTTTTCATTTTTCTGCTCTGCTTTTTAAAAAGTTCTGACTTGTAGATTTACAGCACAGCAATTGCTTAAAAATGGATGAGATGAGAGAGGAAGGATGGAGTTACAGACACCCATACTTTCTTGTGAAACTTTCTTGTGATGGAATTGGACTCTTGTTTGGAATTTGACTAGATTCTACTCCCACCTATTTTCTGGGCACACTATAACCTATTACAATTGCCTGACTGCCAATTGACCTATCACTTTCCAAGAATCAAAACAGGTGACTTCCTAATCTGTTTACTGGTTCTGGATCTCCCCATACCCCGAATTTAAAACTTTTGTCCTTGTGATTAAATTCCGACCTTGTATAAACTTTTTATTTATACTCCTTCTACAACAACATTTACTTGTAGCAAGGAGAAATTGAAATGTTCTTTATGGGTGCTCCTTCTGGGTGATCAAACGACAACATTGATGCCATTGCTTAACCTATGATATTTTTTCTGACAATCCGATGAATGGAGGAGACAGAAGCCAATTGTTCTTCAGGTATGCTCCATGATACTTTTATGTCAGCTACACCTCAATTGTAGCTCTCTCAGCCTCCAAGACAGATTAAAACTAAACACAATAACCTCAGTTGGTTTTGTAGTGCAGTATGAAAAGAGTGTTGCACTGTCAGAAGAGCTGTAATTTTTTAAAATGTTAATCATTTGCTCTCCTGTGTACATAAAAGATTCCATCTCATATTTCAAAGAATAACAGGGGAGTTCTCCTCAGTGTCTGAATGAATGTTTATCATTGAGGCAACACCAGAGGTGAACAGAGTCCAAAACTCCTGACAACAGCTGGCATGCTGGTTTGTTGACTGATTTCCTGATGCTGCCTAGGTTGACTAGTGCCATGGGAAGCATAAGTTCTTGATCCAACCCCAACCCCTATAATGGCCAACTGAAATATTTGGAGAGCTCGCAAGGTGTGTTGACAATCTCAGGGAACCCTTCCAGGCTGTCTGGTGCAAAACAGATGGAAGGAGATGGGTACAGAGTGGGGAGCCAATAATGGTTACCCAGGGATTTACCCTGGAGACATCACCATTTCGGTGGCACAGCAGTAGGCTTGGAGATTGGTATCTTGGTGCCCTCAGTGCTGCCATGGTACCAGGCAGAGTGGGCAGTCAGCACTAAGGCAGTGTGGAACCTGTTACCATTGAGGTATCACCAGGGCAAAAAAGCTGCTGAGGATAAATGGACAATCAACTGATCAGAAAGAAAGCAGAAGTTGGCAATGGGAACATAAGACTTGGATTTTGGGTCCAGAATACAAATTCTGAAGAGGAAGGACAGAGCCAATGACAATAGGAGCTAAGGAGAAAAGAACAAGTGGCTTGATGTTCATAAATGCAAAACCGTCCACAAAGGATCCACTTGCAAACACTGGGTTACTAGGAGGTGACTGAGAACCATAGATGCAGGGGATTATAATTCTCCATGCAGACATTTGTATCCTTACAGCACTGGCTGCCATTAGAGTCATAGAGATGTACAGCACCGAAACAGACCCTTTGGTCCAACTCGTCCATGCCGGTCAGATATCCTAAATAAATCCAGTCCCATTTGCCACCACTTGGCCCATATTCCTCTAAACCCTTCCTATTCATGTACACATCCAGAAGCCTTTTAAATGTTGGAATTGTACCAGCCTCCACCACCTCCTTTGGCAGCTCATTCTATACACACACATCACCATTTGCATGAAAACATTGTCTCTTAGGTCCCTTTTAAATTTTTCTCCTTTCACCTTAAACCTATGCCCTCTAGTTTTGGACTCCCCTACCTTGGGGAAAAAACCTTGGCTATTCGCCCAATCCATGCCCCTCAAGATTTTATAAACTTTGATAAGGTCGCCCCATAACATCTGATGTTCCTTTTGACTTAATGTTTTGCCCTCACTGTGAATGAAGCTTTATCTTGACTGTGAATGACCCTTTCATTTCCTTTACCACCTCATATCATGTCTGCAATAAAGTGACTTTCTGACGCCATGCTCAGAGACAGTCGGAGGGCACTAGTGTCACTCATTCAGAACTGACAAGATATCCTCAGCACTCAGCCTCCACCACGCAATGCTCACCTTGTGACCACAGAGCAGCTCCAGGCAGTCTGCTCTCTGGTCTCTGCTTGCAGCTGAGGTACATGTGGCTATTGTCCTCATCAAGGAGGACTCCATCAGGGATCATACAGTCTGCTACATTTATATCATTGGAGAGGCAGCCTCTGTCACATGACCCGTAGTATACTCTGAGGAACCAAGTAGGCAGAGAATGACGATGGTGCCAAGCTTGTGACTTCACTGCCTGTTGACGTGGGCTGAGGGCTATCACAATAGAGTTTGTTCTGCATGACATATTTTACACCTATCACTATCACAAGGAATGTCTGTCAATGACAGTGCAACTAACAGCTCCAAATACTTATAAAGGTTTTGAATTGAGGCGATGATTTAAATGTTTATTTTAAAAAGGAATTAAGTAATTGAACTTAAATGGAGAGAACGTAATTTTTGCAATAGGAGTATCATGTTTTAAAATAGTGCATTTGTCAATATTCAGGACTTTTTCTACTCATTCACGGAATCCTATCCTATTAAATTATTGTATTTATTGCGCATTCCAGCTACGTTTAAGGAGGTGGCGAATTGCATTCTTAAAAATGTTGCAGTCCATGGAAGGTAGGTATACCCGTAGTACTATTAGGAAGGAATTGTGACGTGATGTCAGTGAAGGAACAACTATTTAGGCCCAAATCAGGACGGTGCGTGGCTTGGAGGGGAACTTGCAGGTGTTGGTGCTCCCATGCATTCGCTACCCTCGTCTTTATAGGTGGAAGAGGTTGCAGGTTTGGAAAGTCAAAGGAGTCTGAGGACTCACAAATGGCACTGAACCTTTGAATTTATGATGTAAGGAAGTTCATTGATGGAGCAGCTGAAGACTGTGAGGTCAAAGACTTGCCCCTGAGAAAACACTGCAGTGATATCCTGGTTGGCCAAAAACTACGACAACTATCTCACAAAACATGAGACATGGCCCCAGTTAAGTGCACGGTTCTCCTCCTGACTCCCATTGACTCCAGTTTTGATCGGGCTCCTTGATGCCACACTCAGTCAAATGCTGTCTTGAGATCAAGTATGGCCACTCTCACCTCACTTTAGGTTTCACCCCCATTGTCCATGTTTGGACCAAATTTGAAAGGAGATCAGGAGTTGAATGGTCCTGGCGGAATCCAAACTGAGTATCAGTGAACAGCTTATTTCTGGGGAAGTATCATTTGAGAACACTGTCAAGTTGTTGATGATCTGATATGGCAGTAGCTGACATTGGCTTAGCCTTGCTTTTTATGGGCAGGATAAGTACGGGCAAAGTTCTACATTGAAGAGCTTATGCCCGAAACGTCGACTCTCCTGCTCCTCAGATGCCACCTGACCTGCTGTGATCTTCTAGCACCACACTTTTCGATTGTGATTGCCAGCATCCGCAGTCCTCACTTTTTCTCAAAGCTCTACCTTACCAGATAAATACCAGTGTTTAACTGTACTGTATTAAAAAATTAGATAATTATCTTATTTAGTCTAGGCATGGATTCATGTTCATACTGGGTAAGTGGGTGTGCTGTTGGCTGATGTGGGTGATGAGTGGGGTAGATGGGTCACTCTGTATGGGCACTTGGTGCAGGAGACGATAAAAGGCCATTGGTGGAGGTGCATTGACTGATATAGGGGCAAAAATAGGCAATGGAGGTTAGTGAGGGGGCAAAGGTTGCCATGGAAGGCATGAAGGGACAGGTGAGTGGGGGGAGGAGCATACTTTGGCACTGAGAATATGAGGGACCAAGGGGAGTGGATGGGGAGCATGATGCAGCATGGGTTGGTGGGGACATGGTGCAAGTGTGTGGGGGTGAGGCTGGCTTTTGGTTTTATTACTTTATTAACAGGTTTGATAAAGTCCCGCAGCACAGAGGCAGGCCTTTTAAGCAGGCTGTCTCCACATCAACAGCACATGTGGCTTCCCCCAGACGTTTGGTGGTGGTGGACCTAATTCCGGTCATCACTCTTTCCCCAGAAGACAAACCTGACAAGTCAGAGCATCTCCTTCAGTATTGCTTTTGTGGAGCTGGGGTTTTGCCCAAATTTGTGCTCCCAACTGAGGAGCAAGAATTCAGGCTGCAATCTTTTGACCAGCACACACCCTTGTGATACATGAGACAAATGATTCAACAAAACTAATCTTTAGCACAATAAAGATGGTCCAAAACAGTTCAGATACAACAGACCTTTTTAAACGTGCCCCTTTAAGCAAAAGCTCACTGACTCACAGCATGGACTGCAGTGGTTCAAGAAGGCAGCTCACCACCATTTTCTCAAGGGCAATTAGGGATGGGCAATAAATACTGGCCTATCCCAGGTCCTGTGAAAAGGTAAGTGAAAAGAAACTCCAAAGTCAGGCTCCAGTCAATCTCAACAGCTGGACTGAACAATAGTCCAGCAACTCCTGGCGACAAAGCTCATTCACAGAGCATTGCCTGATGACTATGCCCCAAAATAAATCTGCTACTGGATGTCTCTGACTCCTATATGTGGTATGGTAACTATACTATTCAAGATCGGAGACGGTTACAGAGAGTGGTGAACTTGGCCCGGGCAATCACAAAGGCCAACCTTCCATCTATAGAATCCATCTACTAGGCCCGCTGCCAGGAAAGGCTGCCAGCATTCTCAAAGATCTACCTCACCCTGGCAATGTTTTTCTACAACCACTACCATCGGGAAGAAGGTACAGAAGCCTGAACACATGCACCAGCCGGTTTTGAAACAGTTTCTACCCTATTTTTGTTAGAATATTGAATGGACTCACAAACTCTTTGCATTTGCCTGTACCTGTGTTTTTGTTTTTGCCACTGTTTACCTATTATTTGCTGATCTGTACGACTTAACTACGTGGTCTGCCTGTATTTCTCACAAGACAAAGCTTTTCACTGTGCCTCAGTACATGTGACAATAAATTCAACTCAATTCAATTCTGTCAGTCGCAGGGGCTGCAACCAATCAATGATTGTATCGTCCCTTAGGTACAGCTGTCAATCAAAAATGCTGCTAGGAGAGTTTGAGTTTAGATTAGATTACAGTGTGGAAATAGGCCCTTCGGCACAACAAGTCCACACTGACCCGCCACCCACACCCCTACATTTACCCCTTACCTAACACTACGGGCAATTTAGCATGGCCAATTCACCTGACCTGCACATCTTTAGACTGTGAAAGGAAACCCACACTGACACGGGGAGAACATGCAAACTCCACACAGTCAGTCACCTGAGGCGGGAATTGAATCCGGGTCTCTGGTGCTATGAGGCAATAGTGCTAACCACCGTGCTGCGCACACTGTGCTGCTGCTCCCAGTGAGGAACTTAATAAAGGTATGAGCTTTGTAAATAGCACGAATCAGGTGATGAATGGAAAAAGATGGAGAAAGATTTATAAAATGATAATCAAAAATTGGCTTTACTCAGAGTTCTAACCTTTCATCTGCCAACAAGGGCCTAGTGAACACCCATATGGACCCTGAGAAAGAATAGCAGGCAATAAACCTTGTGGGATTAAATGCAAACAAGTAGCCATTCATAAAGTAGTGAATTCAATTTCTAACAATGGTCTACATTCTTGACAGTGAATGTGAATGCAATGGCCACTTAACACCAGGAAATAACAACAGTCTCCAGTGTTTTTCAGGAAACAAATTGAAGTCCTTTCTTCCCCACTTTGGGAAGACCCTATGTGATTTTTTTTTAACCCCGTATATGCTGATGAGAGCAAATAAATTCAGCTTCAAAATTTCAGCCAATAAATTTGTTTTTCTCCGAGTGAGGAACTTAATAAAGGTATGAACTTTGTAAATAGCACGTATCAGGGATGAATAGAAAAAGATGGAGAAAGATTCATCAAATGATAATCAAAAATTGGCTTGACTCAGAGAATTGTGGAATAGTTAAAGCACAAAAGGAGATGATTCATCTGAGGGCAGTAACTGGATTTAACGAAATCAGCATAAACCTCAATTTGCCTCTGACTCATTGCTACCTAGTAGTTAGTCGTGTTGTCTCACAGCACCAGGGACCTGGGTTCAATTCCATCCTTGGGTGGCTGTTTGTATGGAATTTGCACACTCTCCCCGTGTCTGTGTGGGTTTCTTCCGGGTGCTCCAGTTTCCTCTCACATTCCAAAGATGTGCAGCTTAGATGGATTGGCCATGCAAAATTGCCCATAGTGTCTAGGAATGTGTACGTTAGATGGATTAACCATGGGAAATGCAGGGTTACAGGGAAAGGGTGGGTCTGGGTAGACTCAATAGTCTGCTTCCACGCTGTTGTGATGATTCTATGAAAAGTAAACCACATAAGGTTTTCTTCAGTAAAAATGAAAAAGAAACACTAGTGAATGTAACTCCCTTAAGTTTAACAGGAATAGTAAAGAAACACAACTTCAAGTGTATGTAACTTAAACTTTACCCCTTTTACAATCCACGCCCCCATCATTCAAACACACACACACACCCTTACTGTTCATTAGACGTGTGATTTGGGAGAATGCCCTTGCATTGCATTGAAAGATAGCAGCTAGGCTATGTTTCGTATAAAATGAGACTAAGCTGCAGCTCAGCGATGAGCACTTGTTTTACTAGCATTCAATCAGCAAGTGCCTACTTGCTTGCTTACAGCATCCTTGCCTTGCCTTCATAGGAGGCAATGAGCCTGATTATGGGTGCCTAGAACTTCAACATCCAGTCTCTACTGCCCTATTATGCACTGCCTTCTCCTGCAAGGTAGGGGGCTGGGGAGGGGGGGGGGGGGGGGAGGTGGTATGAATGGGATGACATTGAGTGGCATGGCAGTCGTACTGAAGTATATGGATCAAAGGTGGTGAGATGTAGCAAGGAATTGAGGAGGCAGCACAGAGGGCATGCAAGGTTAGTGATGTGGGAGGCTGAGAGGGAGAATAAATGAGGGAAAATGAGGGAATAAATGAGGGAATCCATTGAAGGCAATAGTGCGGGTGGCACTGCAAGACCCTTGCTGGAAGGTGCATGCAGTCCCAGAGATAGAGTGAGTATGCTGTGACGGAAAAGAGTGTGACAATTACCTGGTAGATGGAGGAAGTCATCGAACATTTTGTGGCACCCTGGAGATGGCACAGACTCAGACCAGACTTGCAGCATTCAATGGTGTGGCCTCCTCTGCTGGTTCTCAGGAAAGACTACAGCTCTCACTGCATCAGCACGTCCACCAGAACTTGCAGGCCCCGATGAGTGCGTTATGATGCCATCTTTCACCTTCTCTGACGTGTTCAGATTCTGTTCATTAATGAGCAGGGCAACTTCAGAATGCCAGTGCTCATCCAGACGCACTGCAGCATTTTAAAGGTGGCACAGGCAGAGGGGACAGCAGTGTTTTGGCAGACATCTGCTGAGTGGCAAGTTGCTCTGGGAAGGGCATCTGGTAAGGTGGGATAGGTGTAACAGTGCCTGAGTAGACAATTAATGTGGTGGGTTTGGTCTGATACAGCGAGAAAATTTGCGAGGCTTTGCAGCAATAAACCCTCCAAAAAAACCAATGCAACTAGTACTGAGCCACAAAAGCATAACATTCAGCCTAATATCCTAAAACGTAACATTGTTTCATATACACACTAGCTTCACTTGCTTTCACAAAGCTGCAAAAATCTCTGTAATTTCTCTCCTTTTAAAAGCAGTGCGATTTTTTTCTCATTTTCAGTCCATTGTCCAAAGAAAATAATGTTATCTCACAATTGTGTCTAAGCTGGCTGTCTGAAGAAGCAATTCACCAAGTAACTTACTCGTTTCAGCATGAGAGCTATGTGTCTCTCCCAATCTTCCTTCCACTTTAGTATCCCACTTTGGTGTTACCGCCTGTAAGATCCTGCCAAGTTAGTTTCAACCTTTGTGAGCAGCACTGGCAAATAGCCTGCAAGGTAATGGGCCCTTGCTCTGTAAAGGAATGGCCCCTGCCATCTCCCCAGAACTAACCCCAATATCCCCAGTATCTAAAACTCTCTTTCCTATACTATCTCTCCAACCATACATTCATTTGCTCTCTCCTCTTATTTCTATGATGTGTTGAACTGGAGTGGACTAAGTTAAAAACCACACAACTCCAAGTTACAGTCAATTAGATTGGACTATCACTTGGAGTTATGTGATTTTTCACTCTTATTTCTACTCATTACTTATTTCGAGTGCTCTCTAAATTCTGCCTGGAAGAACATCACACTTGCTTTTCATAAATCAAAGCAATGTAAATCGTGACTGTCGGCTGTTCGCTCCCCACTCCCACACCCGCCCCCTCCACTGGAACAATTCAGTGATGTAGTTGACAATGCGGAGACAATATACCATTGTGAAATCATGTCTCAGGCTACAGAAACAAATGTACGCCATTCTACACTACAAATCTTGTTTGATCTTCCCTCCATCCCAAAATTGCTAAAACCAGCCACATGGACTTGGCGCTAGCTGCGCTCCCAGATGAACCATTATGTTCATTAGTGTTTGGAACTACTCCCGGAGACATTATCTGGGTCTGTGCATTAACGGTTCCTGCGACAGTGTCGCCTCCCACCTATTTGGGGGATAACAAATATTACTACTTGAAAAGGTTTTTGAAAATTCACCAACTCCTCACAATTCCTCTCCTTTTACCACATAAAAAAGACAAGGCACTAACTGAAATGTTTTGCCTCATCATTATTATTAAAAACCATTCTTAATTTGCCAGCTTCTTAGACTAATTCCATAAATTCAGAAAAAGGATAATAAAGCCACAATACTTGCAGATGACCCATGACCTTTCTGTACTGTCACACCTTGATGCTTTCCTCTCTCTCGCATCATAGATCCTGATCTGTATCACACTGATCCTGACCCATGGTGCTTTCCTCCCAATCTGTATGATCCTGACCTGTTCTACATTCCTCCCAATCTGTATCACACTGATCCTGACCCATTCTACTTTCCTCCCAATCTGTATCACACTGACCCTGACCCATTCTACATTCCTCCCAATCTGTATCACACTGAACCTGACCTGTTCTACATTCCTCCCAATCTGTATCACACAGATCCTGACCCAATCTACATTTATCCCAATCTGTATCACACTGATCCTGAACCTTTTTACATTACAGCCAATCTGAATATCACTGATCCGGACCTGTTCTACATTGGTCCTAATCGATTTTACACTGATCCTGACCCACTCTACATTAGCCAATTTGTATCACACTCCTACATTCCTCCCATTATGTAGCACACTGATCCTGACCCATTCTAAAATCCTCCCCATCTGTATCACACTGATCCTGACCCATTCCACATTCCTCTCAATCTGTATCACACTGATCCTGATGAAGTCTACATTCCTCCCAATCTGTTTCACACGGGTCCTGATATGTTCTACATACTTATCAATATGTTTCACACTGAACCTGACCAAGTCTACACTCCACCCATTCTGTTTCACACTGATCCTGAGTTGTTCTACATTACTCCCAATCAGTTTCACACTGATCCTAACCCGTTCTTCTATCCCCTAATCTGCATCACACTGATCCTGACCCGTTCAACATTCCTCCCAATCTGTTTCACACAGATCTTGACACATTATAAATTCCTCCCAATCTGTATCACACTGATCCTGACCCATTCTACATTTCTCGAAATCTGTATCACACTGATTCTGACCTGTTCTACATTCCTCCCAATCTGTATCACACTGACAGTGACCCATTCTACACTCCACACGATCTGTATCAGACTGATCCTGACCCATTCTACATTCCTCCCAATCAATATAACAACTGATCCCGACCCGTTCAACATTCCTCCCAATCTGTTTCACACTGATCCTGACATGTTCTACATTCTTATCAATCTGTATCACACTGAACCTGACTAAGTCTACATTCCTCCCAATCTGTTTCACACTGATCCTGAGCTACTCTACATTACTCCCAGTTTCACACTGTTCCTGACCCATTCTACATTTCAGCCAATCTGTTTCACACTAATCCTAACCCGTTCTTCTATCCCCTAATCTGTATCACGCTGATCCTGACCCATTTTATATTCCTCCCAATCTACATCACACTGCTCCTGGCCCATTCTACATTCCTCCCAATTGGTATCACACTGATCCTGACCCATTCTACATTCCTCCTAATCTGTTTCACACTGATCCTGGCCCATTCTACATTCCTCCTAATCTGTATCACACTGATCCTAACCCGTTCTTCAAACCCCCAATCTGTTTCACACTGATCCTGACCCATTCTACATTACTCCCAATCTATATCACACTGATCCTGACCTGTTCTACATTCCTCCCAATCTGTATCACACTGATCCCGAAATGTTCTACATTCCTCCCAATTTGTTTCACAATGATCCTGCACTGTTCTACATTCCTCCCAATCTGTATCACACTGTTCCTGACCCATTCTACAAACCTCCGAATTTGTTTCACACTGATCCTGACCGATTCTACTTTCCTCCCAATCTGTATCACACTGATCCTGAGACGTTCTACATTCCTCCCAATCTGTTTCACACTGATCCTGACTAAGTCTACTTTCCTCCCAATCTGTTTCACACTGATCCTGACATGTTCTACATTCCTATCAATCAGTTTCACACTGATCCTGACATGTTCTACATTCCTATCAATCAGTTTCACACTGATCCTGACATGTTCTACATTCCTCCCAATCTGTTTCACACTGATCCTGACTAAGTCTACTTTCCTCCCAATCTGTTTCACACTGATCCTGACATGTTCTACATTCCTATCAATCAGTTTCACACTGATCCTGACATGTTCTACATTCCTCCCAATCTGTTTCACACTGATCCTGACATGTTCTACATTTCTCCCAATCTGTTTCACACTGATCCTGACATGTTCTACATTCCTATCAATCAGTTTCACACTGATCCTGACCAAGCCTACACTCCTCTCAATCTGTTTCACACTGATCCTAACCCGTTCTACATTCCCCAATGTGTATCACACTGATCCTGACCCTATCTACATTCCAGCCAATCTGTTTCACACTGATCCTAACCCGTTCTACATTCCCCAATGTGTATCACACTGATCCTGACCTGTTCTACATTCCTCCCAATCTGTATCACACTGACAGTGACCCATTCTACACTCCTCCCAATCTGTATCAGACTGACCCTGAACCATTCTACGTTCTTCCCAATCAATATTACAACTGATCCTGACCCATTCAACATTCCTCCCAATCTGTATCACACTGATCCTGACCCATTCTAGATTCCTCCCAATCTGTATCATGCTGATCCTGACCTGTTCTACATTCCTCCCAATCTGTATCATACTGATCCTGACCTGTTCTACATTCCTCCCAATCTGTATCACACTGATCCTGAGACGTTCTACATTCCTCCTAATCTGGTTCACACTGATCCTGACCCAAGTTTACATTTCTCCCAATCTGTATCACTCTGATCCTGACCCATTCGAAATTCCGCGCAGTCTGTATCACACTGATCCTGACCTGTTCTACATTCCTCCCAATCTGTATCACACTGAACCGGACCCATTCTTCAAACCTCACAATCTATATCACACTGATCCTGACCGATTCTACATTCCTCCCAATCGATATCACACTGATCCTGTCCCATTCTACATTTCTACCAATCTGTATCATACTGATCCTGAGATGTTCTACATTCCTCCTAATCTGTTTCACACTGATCCTGACCCAAGTCTACATTCCTTCCAATCTGTTTCACACTGATCCTGAGCCAATCTACATTACTCCCAATCTGTTTCAAACTGATCATGACCCATTCTACATTCCAGACAAACTGCTTCACACTGACCCAAACATATCACAATGATCCTTACCCATTCTACATTCGTCCCAACCTGTATCACACTGATCCTGACCTGTTGCACATTTGTCCCAATCTGTATCACACTGATCCTGACCCATTCTACATTCCTCCCAATCAGTATCACACTGATCCTGACATATTCTACATTCCTCCCAATTTGTATTACACAGATCCTGACCTGTTCTACCTTCCAGCCAATTTTTATCAGACTGAACCTTACCCAATCTACTTTCCTCCCAGTCCGTATTAGACTAATCCTGACCTGTTCTACATTCCTCCCAATCTGTATCACATTGATCCCGACGCATTCAACATTCCTCCCAATCTGTATTACACTGATCCTGACCCATTCTACATTCCTCCCAATCTGTATATCACTGATCCTGATGCATTCTACATTCCTCCCAATCTGTATCACACTGATCCTGACCCATTCTGCATTCCAGCCAATCGGTTTCACACTGATCCTGAGCTGTTCTATATTTGTCCCAATATGTATCACCCTGATTCTCACCCATTCTACATACCTGGCAATCTGTATCACACTGATCCTGACCTGTTCTACATTCCAGCCAACATGTATCACACTGATTCTCATCCATTCTACTTTCCTCCCAATCCATATCAGACTAATCCTGACCCATTCTACATTCCTCGCAATCAGTATTCGACTGATCCTGACCCATACTACCTTCCTCCAAATCAATATCACACTGATCCTGACCTGTTCTACATTCCTCCTAACTTGTTTCACACTTATCCTGACAATTCTACATTCCTACCAATCTCTATCACACTGATCCTGACCCATTTTATAGTCCTCCCAATCTGTATCACACTCTTCCAGACCCATTCTACATTCCTCCCAATTTGTATCACGCTGATCCTGACCTGTTCTACATTCCTCCCAATCTGTTTCACACTGATCCTGACCTAGTCTACATTCCTCCCAAACAGTATCACACTGATCCTTACCCATTCCACGTTCATCCCAATCTGTATTACACTGTCCTTGACCCATTGTACTTTCCTCCCAATCTGTTTCACACGAACCTGACCTATTCTACATTCCTCCCAATCTGTTTCACACTGATCCTGACACATTATAAATTCCTCCCAATCTGTTTATCACACTGGTCCTGACCCATTCTACATTCCTCCCAATCTGTATCACACTGATCCTGACCTGTTCTTCATTCCTCCCAATCTGTATCACACTGACAGTGACCCATTCTACACTCCACACGATCTGTATCAGACTGATCCTGACCCATTCTACATTCCTCCCAATCAATATAACAACTGATCCCGACCTGTTCAACATTCCTCCCAATCTGTATCACACTGATCCTGACATGTTCTACATTCTTATCAATCTGGTTCACACTGAACCTGACCAAGTCTACATTCCTCCCAATCTGTTTCACACTGATCCTGACCCATTCTACATTCCTCCCAATCAGTATTACACTGATCCGGACTTATTCTTCAAAATTCAATCTGTTTCACACTGATCCTGACCCATTCTACATTCCTCGAAATCCGTATCACACTGATCCTGGCCCGTTCTACATTCCTCCCAATCTGTATCACACTGACAGTGACACATTCTACACTCCTCCGATCTGTATCAGACTGATCCTGACCCATTCTACATTCCTCCCAATCAATATAACAACTGATCCCGACCCATTCAACATTCCTCCCAATCTGTATCATACTGTTCCTGACCAAGTCTACATTCCTCCCAATCTGTTTCACACTGATCCTGACATGTTCTACATTCTTATCAATCTGTATCACACTGAACCTGACCAAGTCTACACTCCTCCCAATCTGTTTCACACTGATCCTGAGCTACTCTACATTACTCCCAATCAGTTTCACACTGTTCCTGACCCATTCTACATTCCAGCCAATCTGTTTCACACTAATCCTAACCCGTTCTTCTATCCCCGAATCTGTATTCCCTGATCCAGACCCATTTTATATTCTTCCCAATCTGTATCACACTGCTCCTGGCCCATTCTATTTCCTCCCAATTGGTATCACACTGATCCTGGCCCATTCTACATTCCTCCCGATCTGTATCACACTGATCCGGACCCATTCTTCAAAATTCAATTTGTATCATAATGATCCTGACCCATTCTACATTCCAGCCAATCTGTTTCACACTAATCCTGACCCATTCTACATTCCAGCCAATCTGTTTCACACTAATCCTAACCCGTTCTTCTATCCCCCAATCTGTTTCACACTGATACTGACCCATTGTATTTTCCTCCCAATCTGTATCACACTGATCCTGGCCCATTCTACATTCCTCCCAATCTGTATCACACTGATCCTGACCCATTCTACATTCCTCCCAATCTGTATCTCACTGATCCAGACCTGTTCTACATCCTCCCAATCTGTTTCACACTGATCCTGACCTAGTCTACATTCCTTCCAAACAGTATCACACTGATCCTTACCCATTCTACGTTCATCCCAATCTGTATTACACTGTCCTTGACCCATCGTACTTACCTTCCAATCTGTTTCACACTGATCCTGACACATTATAAATTCCTCCCAATCTGTATCACACTGATCCTGGCCCATTCTACATTCCTCCCAATCTGTATCTCACTGACAGTGACCCATTCTACATTCCTCCCAATCTGTATCACACTGATTCTGACCCATTCTACATTCCTCCCAATCTGTATCACACTGATCCTGACATGTTCTAAATTCTTATCAATCTGGTTCACACTGAACCTGACCAAGTCTACACTCCTCCCAATCTGTATCACACTGATCCTGGCCCATTCTACATTCCTCCCAATCAGTTTCACACTGTTCCTGACCCATTCTACATTCCAGCCAATCTGTTTCACACTGATCCTCACTCGTTCTACAATCCCCCAATCTGTATCACATTGATCCTGACCCATTGTACTTACCTCCCAATCTGTATCACACTGATCCTGACCTGTTCGACATTCCTCCCAATCTGTATCACACTGGCAGTGACCCTTTCTACATTCCTCCCAATCTGTATCAGACTGATCCTGACCCATTCTACGTTCTTCCCAATCAATATAACAACTGATCCCGACCCATTCAACAGTCCTCGCAATCTGTATCACACTGATCCTGACCCATTGTACTTTCCTGCCAATCTGTATCACACTGATCCTGACCCATTCTACATTCCTCCCAATCTGTATCACACTGATACCGACCTGTACTACATTCCTCCCAACCTGTTTCACACTGATCCTGCACTGTTCTACATTCCTCCCAATCTGTATCATACTGTTCCTGACCCATTCTACGTTCATCCCAATCTGAATTACACTGTCCTTGACCCATTGTACTTTCCTTCCAATCTGTTTCACACGAACCTGACCCATTCTACACTCCTCCCAATCTGTATCAGACTGATCCTGACCCATTCTACGTTCTTCCCAATCAATATAACAACTGATCCCGACCCGTTCAACATTCCTCCCAATCTGTATCACACTGATCCTGACTTGTTCTACATTCCTCACAGTCCGTATTAGACTAATCCTGACCTGTTCTACATTCCTCCCAATTTGTATGAAACTGATCCTGACCTGTTCTACATTCCTCCCAATCTGTGTCACACTGATCCTGACCCATTCTACATTCCTCCCAATCTGTATCACACTGATCCTGACCCATTCTACATCCCTCCCAATCTGTTTCACACTGATCCTGAGCTGTTCTATATTTGTCCCAATCTGTATCACACTGATTCTCACCCATTCTACATACCTGGCAATCTGTATCACACTGATCCTGACCTGTTCTACATTCCAGCCAACATGTGTCACATTGATCCTCATCCATTCTACTTTCCTTCTAATCCGTATCAGACTAATCCTGACCCATTCTACATTCCTCGCAATCAGTATTCGACTGATCCTGACCCATACTACCTTCTCCAAATCTGTATCACACTGATCCTGACCTGTTCTACATTCCTCCCAATCTGTATCACACTGACAGTGACACATTCTACACTCCTCCGATCTGTATCAGACTGATCCTGACCCATTCTACATTCCTCCCAATCAATATAACAACTGATCCCGACCCATTCAACATTCCTCCCAATCTGTATCATACTGTTCCTGACCAAGTCTACATTCCTCCCAATCTGTTTCACACTGATCCTGACATGTTCTACATTCTTATCAATCTGTATCACACTGAACCTGACCAAGTCTACACTCCTCCCAATCTGTTTCACACGGATCCTGAGCTACTCTACATTACTCCCAATCAGTTTCACACTGTTCCTGACCCATTCTACATTCCAGCCAATCTGTTTCACACTAATCCTAACCCGTTCTTCTATCCCCGAATCTGTATTCCCTGATCCTGACCCATTTTATATTCTTCCCAATCTGTATCACACTGCTCCTGGCCCATTCTATTTCCTCCCAATTGGTATCACACTGATCCTGGCCCATTCTACATTCCTCCCGATCTGTATCACACTGATCCGGACTCATTCTTCAAAATTCAATCTGTATCACAATGATCCTGACCCATTCTACATTCCAGCCAATCTGTTTCACACTAATCCTGACCCATTCTACATTCCAGCCAATCTGTTTCACACTAATCCTAACCTGTTCTTCTATCCCCCAATCTGTTTCACACTGATACTGACCCATTGTATTTTCCTCCCAATCTGTATCACACTGATCCTGGCCCATTCTACATTCCTCCCAATCTGTATCACACTGATCCTGACCCATTCTACATTCCTCCCAATCTGTATCTCACTGATCCAGACCTGTTCTACATCCTCCCAATCTGTTTCACACTGATCCTGACCTAGTCTACATTCCTTCCAAACAGTATCACACTGATCCTTACCCATTCTACGTTCATCCCAATCTGTATTACACTGTCCTTGACCCATCGTACTTACCTTCCAATCTGTTTCACACTGATCCTGACACATTATAAATTCCTCCCAATCTGTATCACACTGATCCTGGCCCATTCTACATTCCTCCCAATCCGTATCTCACTGACAGTGACCCATTCTACATTCCTCCCAATCTGTATCACACTGATTCTGACCCATTCTACATTCCTCCCAATCTGTATCACACTGATCCTGACATGTTCTACATTCTTATCAATCTGGTTCACACTGAACCTGACCAAGTCTACACTCCTCCCAATCTGTATCACACTGATCCTGGCCCATTCTACATTCCTCCCAATCAGTTTCACACTGTTCCTGACCCATTCTACATTCCAGCCAATCTGTTTCACACTGATCCTCACTCGTTCTACAATCCCCCAATCTGTATCACATTGATCCTGACCCATTGTACTTACCTCCCAATCTGTATCACACTGATCCTGACCTGTTCGACATTCCTCCCAATCTGTATCACACTGGCAGTGACCCATTCTACATTCCTCCCAATCTGTATCAGACTGATCCTGACCCATTCTACGTTCTTCCCAATCAATATAACAACTGATCCCGACCCATTCAACAGTCCTCGCAATCTGTATCACACTGATCCTGACCCATTGTACTTTCCTGCCAATCTGTATCACACTGATCCTGACCCATTCTACATTCCTCCCAATCTGTATCACACTGATACCGACCTGTACTACATTCCTCCCAACCTGTTTCACACTGATCCTGCACTGTTCTACATTCCTCCCAATCTGTATCATACTGTTCCTGACCCATTCTACGTTCATCCCAATCTGAATTACACTGTCCTTGACCCATTGTACTTTCCTTCCAATCTGTTTCACACGAACCTGACCCATTCTACACTCCTCCCAATCTGTATCAGACTGATCCTGACCCATTCTACGTTCTTCCCAAACAATATAACAACTGATCCCGACCCGTTCAACATTCCTCCCAATCTGTATCACACTGATCCTGACTTGTTCTACATTCCTCACAGTCCGTATTAGACTAATCCTGACCTGTTCTACATTCCTCCCAATTTGTATGAAACTGATCCTGACCTGTTCTACATTCCTCCCAATCTGTGTCACACTGATCCTGACCCATTCTACATTCCTCCCAATCTGTATATCACAGATCCTGATGCATTCTACATTCCCTCCAATCTGTATCACACTGATCCTGACCCATTCTACATTCCCTCCAATCTGTATCACACTGATCCTGACCCATTCTACATCCCTCCCAATCTGTTTCACACTGATCCTGAGCTGTTCTATATTTGTCCCAATCTGTATCACACTGATTCTCACCCATTCTACATACCTGGCAATCTGTATCACACTGATCCTGACCTGTTCTACATTCCAGCCAACATGTATCACACTGATCCTCATCCATTCTACTTTCCTTCTAATCCGTATCAGACTAATCCTGACCCATTCTACATTCCCCGCAATCAGTATTCGACTGATCCTGACCCATACTACCTTCTCCAAATCTGTATCACACTGATCCTGACCTGTTCTACATTCCTCCTAATTTGTTTCACACTTATCCTGACAATTCTACATTCCTCCCAATCTCTATCACACTGATCCTGACCCATTCTACATTCCTCCCAATCTGTATCTCACTGATCCAGACCTGTTCTACATCCTCCCAATCTGTATCACACTGATCCTGACCTAGTCTACATTCCTTCGAAACAGTATCACACTGATCCTTACCCATTCTACGTTCATCCCAATCCGTATTACACTGTCCTTGACCCATCGTACTTTCCTTCCAATCTGTTTCACACGAACCTGACCCATTCTACATTCCTCCCAATCTGTATCACACTGATCCCGACCCGTTCAACATTCCTCCCAATCTGTTTCACACTGATCCTGACACATTATAAATTCCTCCCAATCTGTATCACACTGGTCCTGGCCCATTCTACATTCCTCCCAATCTGTATCACACTGACAGTGACACATTCTACACTCCTCCGATCTGTATCAGACTGATCCTGACCCATTCTACATTCCTCCCAATCAATATAACAACTGATCCCGACCCATTCAACATTCCTCCCAATCTGTATCATACTGATCCTGACCAAGTCTACATTCCTCCCAATCTGTTTCACACTGATCCTGACATGTTCTACATTCCAGCCAACATGTATCACACTGATCCTCATCCATTCTACTTTCCTTCTAATCCGTATCAGACTAGTCCTGACCCATTCTACATTCCTCGCAATCAGTATTCGACTGATCCTGACCCATACTACCTTCTCCAAATCTGTATCACACTGATCCTGACCTGTTCTACATTCCTCCTAATTTGTTTCACACTTATCCTGACAATTCTACATTCCTCCCAATCTCTATCACACTGATCCTGACTTGTTCTACATTCCTCACAGTCCGTATTAGACTAATCCTGACCTGTTCTACATTCCTCCCAATTTGTATGAAACTGATCCTGACCTGTTCTACATTCCTCCCAATCTGTGTCACACTGATCCTGACCCATTCTACATTCCTCCCAATCTGTATATCACAGATCCTGATGCATTCTACATTCCCTCCAATCTGTATCACACTGATCCTGACCCATTCTACATTCCCTCCAATCTGTATCACACTGATCCTGACCCATTCTACATCCCTCCCAATCTGTTTCACACTGATCCTGAGCTGTTCTATATTTGTCCCAATCTGTATCACACTGATTCTCACCCATTCTACATACCTGGCAATCTGTATCACACTGATCCTGACCTGTTCTACATTCCAGCCAACATGTATCACACTGATCCTCATCCATTCTACTTTCCTTCTAATCCGTATCAGACTAATCCTGACCCATTCTACATTCCTCGCAATCAGTATTCGACTGATCCTGACCCATACTACCTTCTCCAAATCTGTATCACACTGATCCTGACCTGTTCTACATTCCTCCTAATTTGTTTCACACTTATCCTGACAATTCTACATTCCTCCCAATCTCTATCACACTGATCCTGACCCATTCTACATTCCTCCCAATCTGTATCTCACTGATCCAGACCTGTTCTACATCCTCCCAATCTGTTTCACACTGATCCTGACCTAGTCTACATTCCTTCGAAACAGTATCACACTGATCCTTACCCATTCTACGTTCATCCCAATCCGTATTACACTGTCCTTGACCCATCGTACTTTCCTTCCAATCTGTTTCACACGAACCTGACCCATTCTACATTCCTCCCAATCTGTATCACACTGATCCCGACCCGTTCAACATTCCTCCCAATCTGTTTCACACTGATCCTGACACATTATAAATTCCTCCCAATCTGTATCACACTGGTCCTGGCCCATTCTACATTCCTCCCAATCTGTATCACACTGACAGTGACACATTCTACACTCCTCCGATCTGTATCAGACTGATCCTGACCCATTCTACATTCCTCCCAATCAATATAACAACTGATCCCGACCCATTCAACATTCCTCCCAATCTGTATCATACTGATCCTGACCAAGTCTACATTCCTCCCAATCTGTTTCACACTGATCCTGACATGTTCTACATTCCAGCCAACATGTATCACACTGATCCTCATCCATTCTACTTTCCTTCTAATCCGTATCAGACTAGTCCTGACCCATTCTACATTCCTCGCAATCAGTATTCGACTGATCCTGACCCATACTACCTTCTCCAAATCTGTATCACACTGATCCTGACCTGTTCTACATTCCTCCTAATTTGTTTCACACTTATCCTGACAATTCTACATTCCTCCCAATCTCTATCACACTGATCCTGACCCATTCTACATTCCTCCCAATCTGTATCTCACTGATTCGGACCTGTTCTACATCCTCCCAATCTGTTTCACACTGATCCTGACCTAGTCTACATTCCTTCGAAACAGTATCACACTGATCCTTACCCATTCTACGTTCATCCCAATCCGTATTACACTGTCCTTGACCCATCGTACTTTCCTTCCAATCTGTTTCACACGAACCTGACCCATTCTACATTCCTCCCAATCTGTATCACACTGATCCCGACCCGTTCAACATTCCTCCCAATCTGTTTCACACTGATCCTGACACATTATAAATTCCTCCCAATCTGTATCACACTGGTCCTGGCCAATTCTACATTCCTCCCAATCTGTATCACACTGATCCTGACCTGTTCTACATTGCTCGAAAACCGTATCACACTGATCCTGACCTGTTCTACATTCCTCCCAATCTGTATCACACTGACAGTGACACATTCTACACTCCTCCGATCTGTATCAGACTGATCCTGACCCATTCTACATTCCTCCCAATCAATATAACAACTGATCCCGACCCATTCAACATTCCTCCCAATCTGTATCATACTGATCCTGACCAAGTCTACATTCCTCCCAATCTGTTTCACACTGATCCTGACATGTTCTACATTCTTATCAATCTGGTTCACACTGAACCTGACCAAGTCTACACTCCTCCCAATCTGGTTCACACTGATCCTGAGCTACTCTACATTACTCCCAATCAGTTTCACACTGTTCCTGACCCATTCTACATTCCAGCCAATATGTTTCACACTAATCCTAACCCGTTCTTCTATCCCCGAATCTGTATCACACTGATCCTGACCCATTTTATATTCCTCCCTATCTGTATCACACTGCTCCTGGCCCATTCTACATTCCTCCCAATTGGTATCAGACTGATCCTGGCCCATCCTACATTCCTCCTAATCTGTTTCACACTGGTCCTGACCCATTCTACATTCGTCCCAATTAGTATCACACTGATCCTGGCCCATTCTACATTCCTCCTAATCTGTTTCACACTGATCCTGACCCATTCTACATTCCTCCCAATCTGTATCACACTGATCCGGACCCATTCTTCAAAATTCAATCTGTATCACACTGATCCTGACCCATTCTACATTCCAGCCAATCTGTTTCACACTAATCCTAACCCGTTCTCCTATCCCCCAATCTGTTTCACACTGATACTGACCCATTGTACTTTCCTCCCAATCTGTATCACACTGCTCCTGGCCCATTCTACATTCCTCCCAATTGGTATCAGACTGATCCTGGCCCATCCTACATTCCTCCTAATCTGTTTCACACTGGTCCTGACCCATTCTACATTCGTCCCAATTAGTATCACACTGATCCTGGCCCATTCTACATTCCTCCTAATCTGTTTCACACTGATCCTGACCCATTCTACATTCCTCCCAATCTGTTTCACACTAATCCTAACCCGTTCTTCTATCGCCCAATCTGTTTCACACTGATACTGACCCATTGTATTTTCCTCCCAATCTGTATCACACTGATCCTGGCCCATTCTACATTCCTCCCAATCTGTATCACACTGATCCTGACCCATTCTACATTCCTCAAAATCTGTATCACACTGATCCTGACCTGTTCTACATTCCTCCCAATCTGTATCTCACTGACAGTGACCCATTCTACACTCCTCCCGATCTGTATCAGACTGATTCTGACCCATTCTACATTCATCCCAATCTGTATCACACTGATCCTGACCTGTTCTACATTCCTCCCAATCTGTATCTCACTGACAGTGACCCATTCTACACTCCTCCCGATCTGTATCAGACTGATTCTGACCCATTCTACATTCCTCCTAATCTGTATCTCACTGACAGTGACCCATTCTACATTCCTCCCAATCTGTATCACACTGTTCCTGACCCATTCTACATTCTAGCCAATCTATTTCACACTGATCCTCACTCGTTCTACAATCCCCCAATCTGTATCACATTGATCCTGACCCATTGTACTTACCTCCCAATCTGTATCACACTGATCCTGACCTGTTCGACATTCCTCCCAATCTGTATCACACTGGCAGTGACCCATTCTACACTCCTCCCAATCTGTATCAGACTGATCCTGACCCATTCTACGTTCTTCCCAATCAATATAACAACTGATCCCGACCCATTCAACAGTCCTCGCAATCTGTATCACACTGATCCTGACCCATTGTACTTTCCTGCCAATCTGTATCACACTGATCCTGACCTGTTCTACATTCCTCCCAATCTGTATCACACTGACAGTGACACATTTTAAATTCCTCCCAATCTGTATCAGACTGATCCTGACCCATTCTATATTCCTCCCAATCAATAAAACAACTGATCCCGACCCATTCAACATTCCTCCCAATCTGAATCATACTGATCCTGACCAAGTCTACACTCCTCCCAATCTGTATCACACTGATCCTGAATTGGTCTACATTCCTCCCAATCTGTTTCACACTGATCCTGACATGTTCTACATTCTTATCAATCTGGTTCACACTGAACCTGACCAAGTCTACACTCCTCCCAATCTGTTTCACACTGATCCTGGCCCATTCTACATTCCTCCCAATTGGTATCACACTGATCCTGGCCCATTCTACATTCCTCCCAATCTGTTTCACACTGAACCGGACCCATTCTTCAAAATTCAATCTGTATCACACTGATCCTGACCCATTCTACATTCCAGCCAATCTGTTTCACACTAATTCTAACCCGTTCGTCTATCCCCCAATCTGTTTCACACTGATACTGACCCATTGTACTTTCCTCCCAATCTGTATCACACTCTTCCAGACCCATTCTACATTCCTCCCAATCTGTATCACACTGATGCTGACCCATTTTATATTCCTCCCAATCTGTATCACACTGATCCTGGCCCATTCTACAAACCTCCCAATCTGTTTCACACTGATCCTGGCCATTCTACATTCCTACAAAGTTGTATCACACTGATCCTGAGACGTTCTACATTCCTCCTAATCTGTTTCACACTGATCCTGACTAAGTCTACATTCCTCCCAATCTGTTTCACACTGATCCTGAGCTACTCTACATTACTCCCAGTTTCACACTGTTCCTGACCCATTCTACATTCCAGCCAATCTGTTTCACACTAATCCTAACCCGTTCTTCTATCCCCTAATCTGTATCACACTGATCCTGACCCATTTTATATTCCTCCCAATCTACATCACACTGCTCCTGGCCCATTCTACATTCCTCCCAATTGGTATCACACTGATCCTGGCCCATTCTACATTCCTCCTAATCTGTTTCACACTGAACCTGACCCATTCTACATTCCTCCCAATCTGTATCACACTGATCCGGACCCATTCTTCAAAATTCAATCTGTAACACACTGATCCTAACCCATTCTACATTCCAGCCAATCTGTTTCACACTATTCCTAACCCGTTCTTCTATCCCCGGATCTGTTTCACACTGATACTGACCCATTGTACTTTCCTGCCAATCTGTATCACACTGATCCTGACCCATTCCACATTCCTCCCAATCTGTATCACACTGATCCCGACCTGTTCTACAAACCTCCCAATCTGTTTCACAATGATCCTGCACTGTTCTACATTCCTCCCAATCTGTATCACACTGTTCCTGACCCATTCTACAAACCTCCCAATCTGTTTCACACTGATCCTGACGGATTCTACATTCCTCCCAATCTGTATCACACTGTTCCTGGCCCATTCTACATTCCTCCCAATCTGTATCACACTGTTCCTGACCCATTCTACAAACCTCCCAATCTGTTTCACACTGATCCTGACGGATTCTACATTCCTCCTAATCTGTTTCACACTGATCCTGACCCATTCTAGATTCCTCCCAATCTGTATCATACTGATCCTGACCTGATCTACATTCCTCCCAATCTGTATCACACTGATCCTGACCCATTCTAGATTCCTCCCAATCTGTATCATACTGATCCTGACCTGATCTACATTCCTCCCAATCTGTATCACAATGATCCTGAGACGTTCTACATTCCTCCTAATCTGTTTCACACTGATCCTGACCCAAGTTTACATTCCTCCCAATCTGTATCACACTGATCCTGACCCATTCGAAATTCCTCCCAATCTGCATCACACTGAACTGGACCCATTCTTCAAACCTCACAATCTATATCACACTGATCCTGACCGATTCTACATTCCTCCCAATCTGTATCACACTGATCCTGTCCCATTCTACATTTCCACCAATCTGTATCATACTGATCCTGAGATGTTCTACATTCCTCCTAATCTGTTTCACACTGATCCTGACCCAAGTCGACATTCCTCCCAATCTGTTTCACACTGATCCTGAGCCAATCTACATTACTTCCAATCAGTTTCACACTGATCATGACCCATTCTACATTCCAGACAAACTGCTTCACACTGACCCAAACATATCACACTGATCCTTACCCATTCTACATGCGTCCCAACCTGTATCACACTGATCCTCACCTGTTGCATATTTGTCCCAATCTGTATCACACTGATCCTGACCCATTCTACATTCCTCCCAATCTGTATATCACAGATCCTGATGCATTCTACATTACCTCCAATCTGTATCACACTGATCCTGACCCATTCGACATTCCCTCCAATCTGTATCACAATGATCCTGACCCATTCTACATTCCTCCCAATCTGTATCACACTGAACATGAGACGTTCTACATTCCTCCTAATCTGTTTCACACTGATCCTGACTAAGTCTACTTTCCTACCAATCTGTTTCACACTGATCCTGACATGTTCTACATTCCTATCAATCAGTTTCACACTGATCCTGACCAAGCCTACACTCCTCTCAATCTGTTTCACACTGATGCTGAGCCGTTCTACATTACTCCCAATCAGTTACACTGATCCTGACCCTATCTACGTTCCTGCCAATCTGTTTCACACTGATCCTAACCCGTTCTACAATCCCCCAATCTGTATCACACTGATCCTGACCCATTCTACATTCCTCCCAATCTGTATCACACTGATCCTGACTCATTCAAAATTCCGCCCAGTCTGTATCGCACTGATCTTGACCTGTTCTAAATTCCTCCCAATCTGTATCACACTGATCCTTACCCATTCTACATCCCTCCCAATCTGTTTCACACTGATCCTGAGCTGTTCTATATTTGTCCCAATCTGTATCACACTGATTCTCACCCATTCTACATACCTGGCAATCTGTATCACACTGATCCTGACCTGTTCTACATTCCAGCCAACATGTATCACACTCATCCTCATCCATTCTACTTTCCTTCTAATCCGTATCGGACTAATCCTGACCCATTCTACATTCCTCGCAATCAGTATTCGACTGATCCTGACCCATACTACCTTCTCCAAATCTGTATCACACTGATGCTGACCTGTTCTACATTCCTCCTAATTTGTTTCACAATTATCCTGACAATTCTACATTCCTCCCAATCTGTATCACACTGATCCTGACCCATTCAAAATTCCGCCCAGTCTGTATCACACTGATCCTGACCTGTTCTACATTCCTCCCAATCTCTATGACACTGATCCTGAGACGTTCTACATTCCTCCCAATCTGTTTCACACTGATCCTGACCCAAGTTTACATTCCTCCCAGTCTGTATCACACTGATCCTGACCCATTCGAAATTCCTCCCAATCTGCATCACACTGAACTGGACCCATTCTTCAAACCTCACAATCTATATCACACTGATCCTGACCGATTCTACATTCCTCCCAATCTGTATCACACTGATCCTGTCCCATTCTACATTTCCACCAATCTGTATCATACTGATCCTGAGATGTTCTACATTCCTCCTAATTTGTTTCACACTGATCCTGACCCAAGTCGACATTCCTCCCAATCTGTTTCACACTGATCCTGAGCCAATCTACATTACTTCCAATCAGTTTCACACTGATCATGACCCATTCTACATTCCAGACAAACTGCTTCACACTGACCCAAACATATCACACTGATCCTTACCCATTCTACATGCGTCCCAACCTGTATCACACTGATCCTCACCTGTTGCATATTTGTCCCAATCTGTATCACACTGATCCTGACCCATTCTACATTCCTCCCAATCTGTATATCACAGATCCTGATGCATTCTACATTCCCTACAATCTGTATCACACTGATCCTGACCCATTCTACATTCCGTCCAATCTGTATCACACTGATCCTGACCCATTCTACATCACTCCCAATCTGTTTCACACTGATCCTGACACATTATACAATCCGACCAATCTGTACCACATTGATCCTGACCCATTCTACATTGCTCCCAATCAGTATCACACTGATCCTGACCCATTCTACATCACTCCCAATCTGTTTCACACTGATCCTGACACATTATACAATCCGACCAATCTGTATCACACTGATCCTGACCCATTCTACATTCCGTCCAATCTGTATCACACTGATCCTGACCCATTCTACATTCCTCCCAATCTGTATCACACTGATCCTGACCCATTCTACATTCCTCCCAATCTGTCTATCACAGATCCTGATGCATGCTACATTCCCTCCAATCTGTATCACACTGATCCTGACCCATTCTACATTCCCTCCAATCTGTATCACACTGATCCTGACCCATTATACAATCCGACCAATCTGTATCACATTGATCCTGACCCATTCTACATTGCTCCCAATCAGTATCACACTGATCCTGACCCATTCGACATTGCTCCCAATCTGTATCACAATGATCCTGACCCATTCTACATTGCTCCCAATCAGTATCACACTGATCCTGACCCATTCTACATTACTCGAAATCTGTATCTCACTGACAGTGGCCCATTCTACACTCCTCCCAATCTGTATCAGACTGATCCTGACCCATTCTACGTTCTTCCCAATCAATATAACAACTGATCCCGACCCGTTCAACATTCCTCCCAATCTGTATCACACTGATCCTGACTTGTTCTACATTCCTCACAGTCCGTATTAGACTAATCCTGACCTGTTCTACATTACTCTCAATTTGTATGAAACTGATCCTGACCTGTTCTACATTCCTCCCAATCTGTGTCACACTGATCCTGACCCATTCTACATTCCTCCCAATCTGTATATCACAGATCCTGATGCATTCTACATTCCCTCCAATCTGTATCACACTGATCCTGACCCATTCTACATTCCCTCCAATCCGTATCACACTGATCCTGACCCATTCTACATCCCTCCCAATCTGTTTCACACTGATCCTGAGCTGTTCTATATTTGTCCCAATCTGTATCACACTGATTCTCACCCATTCTACATACCTGGCAATCTGTATCACACTGATCCTGACCTGTTCTACATTCCAGCCAACATGTATCACACTGATCCTCATCCATTCTACTTTCCTTCTAATCCGTATCAGACTAATCCTGACCCATTCTACATTCCTCGCAATCAGTATTCGACTGATCCTGACCCATACTACCTTCTCCAAATCTGTATCACACTGATCCTGACCTGTTCTACATTCCTCCTAATTTGTTTCACACTTATCCTGACAATTCTACATTCCTCCCAATCTCTATCACACTGATCCAGACCTGTTCTACATCCTCCCAATCTGTTTCACACTGATCCTGACCTAGTCTACATTCCTTCGAAACAGTATCACACTGATCCTTACCCATTCTACGTTCATCCCAATCCGTATTACACTGTCCTTGACCCATCGTACTTTCCTTCCAATCTGTTTCACACGAACCTGACCCATTCTACATTCCTCCCAATCTGTATCACACTGATCCTGACTCATTCTACATTCCTCCCAGTCTGTATCGCACTGATCTTGACCTGTTCTAAATTCCTCCCAATCTGTATCACACTGATCCTTACCCATTCTACATCCCTCCCAATCTGTTTCACACTGATCCTGAGCTGTTCTATATTTGTCCCAATCTGTATCACACTGATTCTCACCCATTCCACATACCTGGCAATCTGTATCACACTGATCCTGACCTGTTCTACATTCCAGCCAACATGTATCACACTCATCCTCATCCATTCTACTTTCCTTCTAATCCATATCGGACTAATCCTGACCCATTCTACATTCCTCGCAATCAGTATTCGACTGATCCTGACCCATACTACCTTCTCCAAATCTGTATCACACTGATGCTGACCTGTTCTACATTCCTCCTAATTTGTTTCACAATTATCCTGACAATTCTACATTCCTCCCAATCTGTATCACACTGATCCTGACCCATTCAAAATTCCGCCCAGTCTGTATCACACTGATCTTGACCTGTTCTACATTCCTCCCAATCTGTATCACACTGATCCTGATACGTTCTACATTCCTCCCAATCTGTTTCACACTGATCCTGACCCAAGTTTACATTCCTCCCAATCTGTATCACACTGATCCTGACCCATTCGAAATTCCTCCCAATCTGCATCACACTGAACTGGACCCATTCTTCAAACCTCACAATCTATATCACACGGATCCTGACCGATTCTACATTCCTCCCAATCTGTATCACACTGATCCTCTCCCATTCTACATTTCCACCAATCTGTATCATACTGATCCTGAGATGTTCTACATTCCTCCTAATCTGTTTCACACTGATCCTGACCCAAGTCGACATTCCTCCCAATCTGTTTCACACTGATCCTGAGCCAATCTACATTACTTCCAATCAGTTTCACACTGATCATGACCCATTCTACATTCCAGACAAACTGCTTCACACTGACCCAAACATATCACACTGATCCTTACCCATTCTACATGCGTCCCAACCTGTATCACACTGATCCTCACCTGTTGCATATTTGTCCCAATCTGTATCACACTGATCCTGACCCATTCTACATTCCTCCCAATCTGTATATCACAGATCCTGATGCATTCTACATTCCCTCCAATCTGTATCACACTGATCCTGACCCATTCTACATTCCCTCCAATCTGTATCACAATGATCCTGACCCATTCTACATTGCTCCCAATCAGTATCACACTGATCCTGACCCATTGTGCATTGCTCCCAATCTGTATCACACTGATCCTGACCCATTCTACATTACTCGAAATCTGTATCTCACTGACAGTGACCCATTCTACACTCCTCCCAATCTGTATCAGACTGATCCTGACCCATTCTACGTTCTTCCCAATCAATATAACAACTGATCCCGACCCGTTCAACATTCCTCCCAATCTGTATCTCACTGATCCAGACCTGTTCTACATCCTCCCAATCTGTTTCACACTGATCCTGACATGGTCTACATTCCTTCCAAACAGTATCACACTGATCCTTACCCATTCTACGTTCATCCCGATCTGTATTACACTGTCCTTGACCCATCGTACTTTCCTTCCAATCTGTTTCACACGAACCTGACCCATTCTACATTCCTCCCAATCTGTATCACACTGATCCCGACCCGTTCAACATTCCTCCCAATCTGTTTCACACTGATCCTGACACATTATAAATTCCTCCCAATCTGTATCACACTGGTCCTGGCCCATTCTACATTCCTCCCAATCTGCATCACACTGAACTGGACCCATTCTTCAATCCTCCCAATCTGTATCACACTGATCCTGACCCATTCTACATTCCTCGAAATCCGTATCACACTGATCCTGGCCCGTTCTACATTCCTCCCAATCTGTATCACACTGACAGTGACACATTCTACACTCCTCCGATCTGTATCAGACTGATCCTGACCCATTCTACATTCCTCCCAATCAATATAACAACTGATCCCGACCCATTCAACATTCCTCCCAATCTGTATCATACTGATCCTGACCAAGTCTACATTCCTCCCAATCTGTTTCACACAGATCCTGACATGTTCTACATTCTTATCAATCTGGTTCACACTGAACCTGACCAAGTCAACACTACTCCCAATCTGTATCATACTGATCCTGACCAAGTCTACATTCCTCCCAATCTGTTTCACACTGATCCTGACATGTTCTACATTCTTATCAATCTGTATCACACTGAACCTGACCAAGTCTACACTCCTCCCAATCTGTTTCACACTGATCCTGACCCATTCTACATTCCAGCCAATCTGTTTCACACTAATCCTAACCCGTTCTTCTATCTCCGAATCTGTATTCCCTGATCCTGACCCATTTTATATTCCTCCCAATCTGTATCACACTGCTCCTGGCCCATTCTACATTCCTCCCAATTGGTATCACACTGATCCTGGCCCATTCTACATTCCTCCTAATCTGTTTCACACTGATCCTGACCCATTCTACATTCCTCCCAATCTGTATCACACTGATCCTGAGGTACTCTACATTACTTCCAGTTTCACACTGTTCCTGACCCATTCTACATTCCTCCCAATCTGTTTCACACTAATCCTAACCCGTTCTACATTCCAGCCAATCTGTTTCACACTAATCCTAACCTGTTCTTCTATCCCCCAATCTGTTTCACACTGATACTGACCCATTGTATTTTCCTCCCAATCTGTATCACACTGATCCTGGCCCATTCTACATTCCTCCCAATCTGTATCACACTGATCCTGACCCATTCTACATTCCTCAAAATCTGTATCAAACTGATCCTGACCGGTTCTACATTCCTCCCAATCTGTATCTCACTGACAGTGACCCATTCTACACTCCTCCTGATCTGTATCAGACTGATTCTGACCCATTCTACATTCCTCCCAATCTGTATCACACTGATCCTGACCAAGTCTACATTCCTCCCAATCTGTATCTCACTGATCCTGACATGTTCTACATTCCTCCCAATCTGTTTCACACTGATCCTGACATGTTCTACATTCTTATCGATCTGGTTCACACTGAACTTGACCAAGTCTACACTCCTCCCAATCTGTTTCACACTGTTCCTGACCCATTCTACATTCCAGCCAATCTGTTTCACACTGTTCCTGACCCGTTCTACAATCCCCCAATCTGTATCACACTGTTCCTGACCCATTCTACATTCCAGCCAATCTGTTTCACACTGATCCTCACTCGTTCTACAATCCCCCAATCTGTATCACATTGATCCTGACCCATTGTACTTACCTCCCAATCTGTATCACACTGATCCTGACCTGTTCGACAATCCTCCCAATCTGTATCACACTGGCAGTGACCCATTCAACACGCCTCCCAATCTGTATCAGACTGATCCTGACCCATTCTACGTTCTTCCCAATCAATATAACAACTGATCCCGACCCATTCAACAGTCCTCGCAATCTGTATCACACTGATCCTGACCCATTGTACTTTCCTGCCAATCTGTATCATACTGATCCTGACCCATTCTACATTCCTCCCAATCTGTATCACACTGATACCGACCTGTTCTACATTCCTCCCAACCTGTTTCACACTGATCCTGCACTGTTCTACATTCCTCCCAATCTGTATCATACTGTTCCTGACCCATTCTACGTTCATCCCAATCTGTATCACACTGATCCCGACCCGTTCAACATTCCTCCCAATCTGTTTCACACTGATCCTGACACATGTTATATTCCGCCCAATCTGTATCACACTGGTCCTGGCCCATTCCACATTCCTCCCAATCTGTATCACACTGATCCTGACCCATTCTACATTCCTCGAAATCCGTATCACACTGATCCTGACCTGTTCTGCATTCCTCCCAATCTGTATCACACTGACAGTGACACATTCTACACTCCTGCCAATCTGTATCAGACTGATCCTGACCCATTCTACATTCCTCCCAATCAATATAACAACTGATCCCGACCCATTCAACATTCCTCCCAATCTGAATCATACTGATCCTGACTAAGTCTACATTCCTCCCAATCTGTTTCACACTGATCCTGACATGTTCTACATTCTTATCAATCAGTTTCACACTGAACCTGACCAAGTCTACACTCCTCCCAATCTGTATCACACTGATCCTGAATTGGTCTACATTCGTCCCAATCTGTTTCACACTGATCCTGACATGTTCTACATTCTTATCAATCTGGTTCACACTGAACCTTACCAAGTCTACACTCCTCCCAATCTGTTTCACACTGATCCTGGCCCATTCTACATTCCTCCCAATTGGTATCACACTGATCCTGGCCCATTCTACATTCCTCCCAATCTGTTTCACACTGATCCGGACCCATTCTTCAAAATTCAATCTGTATCACACTGATCCTGACCCATTCTACATTGCAGCCAATCTGTTTCACACTAATTCTAACCCGTTCTTCTATCCCCCAATCTGTTTCACACTGATACTGACCCATTGTACTTTCCTCCCAATCTGTATCACACTCTTCCAGACCCATTCTACATTCCTCCCAATCTGTATCACACTGATCCTGACCCATTTTATATTCCTCCCAATCTGTATCACACTGATCCTGACCCATTCTACAAACCTCCCAATCTGTTTCACACTGATCCTGGCCCATTCTACATTCCTACAAAGTTGTATCACACTGATCCTGAGACGTTCTACATTCCTCCTAATCTGTTTCACACTGATCCTGACTAAGTCTACATTCCTCCCAATCTGTTTCACACTGATCCTGACATGTTCTACATTCCTATCAATCAGTTTCACGCTGATCCTGACCAAGCCTACACTCCTCTCAATCTGTTTCACACTGATGCTGAGCCGTTCTACATTACTCCCAATCTCTATCACACTGATCCTGACCCATTTTACATTCCTCCCAATCTGTATCACACTGATCCTGACCCATTCTACATTCCTCCCAATCTGTATCATACTGATCCCGACCCGTTCAACATTCCTCCCATTCTGTTTCACACTGATCCTGACACATTATAAATTCCTCTCAATCTGTATCACACTGATCCTGGCCCATTCTACATTCCTCCCAATCTGTATCACACTGATCCTGACCAAGTCTACATTCCTCCCAATCTGTTTCACACTGATCCTGAGCTACTCTACATTACTCCCAGTTTCACACTGTTCCTGACCCATTCTACATTCCAGCCAATCTGTTTCACACTAATCCTAACCCGTTCTTCTATCCCCTAATCTGTATCACACTGATCCTGACCCATTTTATATTCCTCCCAATCTACATCACACTGCTCCTGGCCCATTCTACATTCCTCCCAATTGGTATCACACTGATCCTGGCCCATTCTACATTCCTCCTAATCTGTATCACACTGATCCTGACCCATTCTACATTCCTCCCAATCTGTATCACACTCTTCCAGACCCATTCTACATTCCTCCCAATCTGTATCATACTGATCCCGACCCGTTCAACATTCCTCCCAATCTGTTTCACACTGATCCTGACACATTATAAATTCCTCTCAATCTGTATCACACTGATCCTGGCCCATTCTACATTCCTCCCAATCTGTATCACACTGATCCTGACCAAGTCTACATTCCTCCCAATCTGTTTCACACTGATCCTGAGCTACTCTACATTACTCCCAGTTTCACACTGTTCCTGACCCATTCTACATTTCAGCCAATCTGTTTCACACTAATCCTAACCCGTTCTTCTATCCCCTAATCTGTATCACACTGATCCTGACCCATTTTATATTCCTCCCAATCTACATCACACTGCTCCTGGCCCATTCTACATTCCTCCCAATTGGTATCACACTGATCCTGGCCCATTCTACATTCCTTCCAATCTGTTTCACACTGATCCTGACCCATTCTACATTCCTCCCAATCTGTATCACACTGATCCGGACCCATTCTTCAAAATTCAATCTGTAACACACTGATCCTAACCCATTCTACATTCCAGCCAATCTGTTTCACACTATTCCTAACCCGTTCTTCTATCCCCCAATCTGTTTCACACTGATACTGACCCATTATACTTTCCTGCCAATCTGTATCACACTGATCCTGACCCATTCCACATTCCTCCCAATCTGTATCACACTGATCCCGACCTGTTCTACATTCCTCCCAATTTGTTTCACACTGATCCTGCACTGTTCTACATTCCTCCCAATCTGTATCACACTGATCCTGGCCCATTCTACATTCCTCCCAATCTGTATCACACTGAACCTGAGACGTTCTACATTCCTCCTAATCTGTTTCACACTGATCCTGACTAAGTCTACTTTCCTCCCAATCTGTTTCACACTGATCCTGACATGTTCTACATTCCTATCAATCAGTTTCGCACTGATCCTGACCAAGCCTACACTCCTCTCAATCTGTTTCACACTGATGCTGAGCCGTTCTACATTACTCCCAATCAGTTACACTGATCCTGACCCTATCTACGTTCCAGCCAATCTGTTTCACACTGATCCTAACCCGTTCTACAATCCCCCAATCTGTATCACACTGATCCTGACCAATTCTACATTCCTCCCAATCTGTATCACACTGATCCTGACCCATTCTACTTTCCTCCCAATCTGTATCACACTGATCCTGACCCATTCTAGATTCCTCCCAATCTGTATCATACTGATCCTGACCTGATCTACATTTCTCCCAATCTGTATCACACTGATCCTGTCCCATTCAAAATTCCGCCCAGTCTGTATCACACTGATCCTGACCTGTTCTACATTCCTCCCAATCTGTATCACACTGATCCTGAGACGTTCTACATTCCTCCCAATCTGTTTCACACTGATCCTGACCCAAGTTTACATTCCTCCCAGTCTGTATCACACTGATCCTGACCCATTCGAAATTCCTCCCAATCTGCATCACACTGAACTGGACCCATTCTTCAAACCTCACAATCTATATCACACTGATCCTGACCGATTCTACATTCCTCCCAATCTGTATCACACTGATCCTCTCCCATTCTACATTTCCACCAATCTGTATCATACTGATCCTGAGATGTTCTACATTCCTCCTAATCTGTTTCACACTGATCCTGACCCAAGTCGACATTCCTCCCAATCTGTTTCACACTGATCCTGAGCCAATCTACATTACTTCCAATCAGTTTCACACTGATCATGACCCATTCTACATTCCAGACAAACTGCTTCACACTGACCCAAACATATCACACTGATCCTTACCCATTCTACATGCGTCCCAACCTGTATCGCACTGATCCTCACCTGTTGCATATTTGTCCCAATCTGTATCACACTGATCCTGACCCATTCTACATTCCTCCCGATCTGTATATCACAGATCCTGATGCATTCTACATTCCCTCCAATCTGTATTACACTGATCCTGACCCATTCTACATTCCGTCCAATCTGTATCACACTGATCCTGACCCATTCTACATCCCTCCCAATCTGTTTCACACTGATCCTGAGCTGTTCTATATTTGTCCCAATCTGTATCACACTGATTCTCACCCATTCTACATACCTGGCAATCTGTATCACACTGATCCCGACCCGTTCAACATTCCTCCCAATCTGTTTCACACTGATCCTTACACATTTTAAATTCCTCCCAATCTGTATCACACTGGTCCTGGCCCATTCCACATTCCTCCCAATCTGTATCACACTGATCCTGACCCATTCTACATTCCTCGAAATCCGTATCACACTGATCCTGACCTGTTCTACATTTCTCCCAATCTGTATCACACTGACAGTGACACATTCTACACTCCTCCCAATCTGTATCAGACTGATCCTGACCCATTCTACATTCCTCCCAATCTGTTTCACACTGATCCTGACATGTTCTACATTCTTATCAATCAGTTTCACACTGAACCTGACCAAGTCTACACTCCTCCCAATCGGTTTCACACTGATCCTGGCCCATTCTACATTCCTCCCAATTGGTATCACACTGATCCTGGCCCATTCTACATTCCTCCCAATCTGTTTCACACTGATCCGGACCCATTCTTCAAAATTCAATCTGTATCACACTGATCCTGACCCATTCTACATTCCAGCCAATCTGTTTCACACTAATTCTAACCCGTTCTTCTATCCCCCAATCTGTTTCACACTGATACTGACCCATTGTACTTTCCTCCCAATCTGTATCACACTCTTCCAGACCCATTCTACATTCCTCCCAATCTGTATCACACTGATCCTGACCCATTTTATATTCCTCCCAATCTGTATCACACTGATCCTGACCCATTCTACAAACCTCCCAATCTGTTTCACACTGATCCTGGCCCATTCTAAATTCCTACAAAGTTGTATCACACTGATCCTGAGACGTTCTACATTCCTCCTAATCTGTTTCACACTGATCCTGACCAAGTCTACATTCCTCCCAATCTGTTTCACACTGATCCTGACATGTTCTACATTCCTATCAATCAGTTTCACGCTGATCCTGACCAAGCCTACACTCCTCTCAATCTGTATCACACTGATGCTGAGCCGTTCTACATTACTCCCAATCTCTATCACACTGATCCTGACCCATTTTACATTCCTCCCAATCTGTATCACACTCTTCCAGACCCATTCTACATTCCTCCCAATCTGTATCACACTGATCCCGACCCGTTCAACATTCCTCCCAATCTGTTTCACACTGATCCTGAGCTACTCTACATTACTCCCAGTTTCACACTGTTCCTGACCCATTCTACATTCCAGCCAATCTGTTTCACACTAATCCTAACCTGTTCTTCTATCCCCTAATCTGTATCACACTGATCCTAACCCATTTTGTATTCCTCCCAATCTACATCACACTGCTCCTGGCCCATTCTACATTCCTCCCAATTGGTATCACACTGATCCTGGCCCATTCTACATTCCTCCTAATCTGTTTCACACTGATCCTGACCCATTCTACATTCCTCCCAATCTGTATCACACTGATCCTGGGCCATTCTACTTTCCTCCCAATCTGTATCACACTGATCCGGACCCATTCTTCAAAATTCAATCTGTAACACACTGATCCTGACCCATTCTACATTCCTCCCAATCTGTATCACACTGATCCTGACCCATTCTACATTCCTCCCAATCTGTATCACACTGATCCGGACCAATTCTTCAAAATTCAATCTGTAACACACTGATCCTGACCCATTCTACATTCCTCCCAATCTGTATCACACTGATCCGGACCAATTCTTCAAAATTCAATCTGTAACACACTGATCCTAACCCATTCTACATTCCAGCCAATCTGTTTCACACTATTCCTAACCCGTTCTTCTATCCCCCAATCTGTTTCACACTGATACTGACCCATTGTACTTTCCTGCCAATCTGTATCACACTGATCCTGACCCATTCCACATTCCTCCCAATTTGTTTCACACTGATCCTGCACTGTTCTACATTCCTCCCAATCTGTATCACACTATTCCTGACCCATTCTACAAACCTCCCAATCTGTTTCACACTGATCCTGACCCATTCTACATTCCTCCCAATCTGTATCACACTGATCCTGGCCCATTCTACATTCCTCCCAATCTGTATCACACTGAACCTGAGACGTTCTACATTCCTCCTAATCTGTTTCACACTGATCCTGACTAAGTCTACTTTCCTCCCAATCTGTTTCACAATGATCTTGACATGTTCTACATTCCTATCAATCAGTTTCACACTGATCCTGACCAAGCCTACACTCCTCTCAATCTGTTTCACACTGATGCTGAGCCGTTCTACATTACTCCCAATCAGTTACACTGATCCTGACCCTATCTACGTTCCAGCCAATCTGTTTCACACTGATCCTAACCCGTTCTACAATCCCCCAATCTGTATCACACTGATCCTGACCAATTCTACATTCCTCCCAATCTGTATCACACTGATCCTGACCTGTTCTACATTCCTCCCAATCTGTATCACACTGACAGTCACCCATTGTACACTCCTCCCAATCTGTATCACACTGATCCTGACCCATTCTAGATTCCTCCCAATCTGTATCATACTGATCCTGACCTGATCTACATTCCTCCCAATCTGTATCACACTGATCCTGACCCATTCAAAATTCCGCCCAGTCTGTATCACACTGATCCTGACCTGTTCTACATTCCTCCCAATCTGTATCACACTGATCCTGAGACGTTCTACATTCCTCCCAATCTGTTTCACACTGATCCTGACCCAAGTTTACATTCCTCCCAGTCTGTATCACACTGATCCTGACCCATTCGAAATTCCTCCCAATCTGCATCACACTGAACTGGACCCATTCTTCAAACCTCACAATCTATATCACACTGATCCTGACCGATTCTACATTCCTCCCAATCTGTATCACACTGATCCTCTCCCATTCTACATTTCCACCAATCTGTATCATACTGATCCTGAGATGTTCTACATTCCTCCTAATCTGTTTCACACTGATCCTGACCCAAGTCGACATTCCTCCCAATCTGTTTCACACTGATCCTGAGCCAATCTACATTACTTCCAATCAGTTTCACACTGATCATGACCCATTCTACATTCCAGACAAACTGCTTCACACTGACCCAAACATATCACACTGATCCTTACCCATTCTACATGCGTCCCAACCTGTATCACACTGATCCTCACCTGTTGCATATTTGTCCCAATCTGTATCACACTGATCCTGACCCATTCTACATTCCTCCCAATCTGTATATCACAGATCCTGATGCATTCTACATTCCCTACAATCTGTATCACACTGATCCTGACCCATTCTACATTCCGTCCAATCTGTATCACACTGATCCTGACCCATTCTACATCACTCCCAATCTGTTTCACACTGATCCTGACACATTATAAATTCCTGCCAATCTGTATCACACTGGTCCTGGCCCATTCTACATTCCTCCCAATCTGTATCACACTGATCCTGACCTGTTCTACATTCCTCCCAATCTGTATCACACTGACAGTCACCCATTGTACACTCCTCCCAATCTGTATCACACTGATCCTGACCCATTCTAGATTCCTCCCAATCTGTATCACACTGATCCTGACCTGATCTACATTCCTCCCAATCTGTATCACACTGATCCTGACCCATTCAAAATTCCGCCCAGTCTGTATCACACTGATCCTGACCTGTTCTACATTCCTCCCAATCTGTATCACACTGATCCTGAGACGTTCTACATTCCTCCCAATCTGTTTCACACTGATCCTGACCCAAGTTTACATTCCTCCCAGTCTGTATCACACTGATCCTGACCCATTCGAAATTCCTCCCAATCTGCATCACACTGAACTGGACCCATTCTTCAAACCTCACAATCTATATCACACTGGTCCTGGCCCATTCCACATTCCTCCCAATCTGTATCACACTGATCCTGTCCCATTCAAAATTCCGCCCAGTCTGTATCACACTGATCCTGACCTGTTCTACATTCCTCCCAATCTGTATCACACTGATCCTGAGACGTTCTACATTCCTCCCAATCTGTTTCACACTGATCCTGACCCAAGTTTACATTCCTCCCAGTCTGTATCACACTGATCCTGACCCATTCGAAATTCCTCCCAATCTGCATCACACTGAACTGGACCCATTCTTCAAACCTCACAATCTATATCACACTGATCCTGACCGATTCTACATTCCTCCCAATCTGTATCACACTGATCCTCTCCCATTCTACATTTCCACCAATCTGTATCATACTGATCCTGAGATGTTCTACATTCCTCCTAATCTGTTTCACACTGATCCTGACCCAAGTCGACATTCCTCCCAATCTGTTTCACACTGATCCTGAGCCAATCTACATTACTTCCAATCAGTTTCACACTGATCATGACCCATTCTACATTCCAGACAAACTGCTTCACACTGACCCAAACATATCACACTGATCCTTACCCATTCTACATGCGTCCCAACCTGTATCACACTGATCCTCACCTGTTGCATATTTGTCCCAATCTGTATCACACTGATCCTGACCCATTCTACATTCCTCCCAATCTGTATATCACAGATCCTGATGCATTCTACATTCCCTACAATCTGTATCACACTGATCCTGACCCATTCTACATTCCGTCCAATCTGTATCACACTGATCCTGACCCATTCTACATCACTCCCAATCTGTTTCACACTGATCCTGACACATTATAAATTCCTGCCAATCTGTATCACACTGGTCCTGGCCCATTCTACATTCCTCCCAATCTGTATCACACTGATCCTGACCTGTTCTACATTCCTCCCAATCTGTATCACACTGACAGTCACCCATTGTACACTCCTCCCAATCTGTATCACACTGATCCTGACCCATTCTAGATTCCTCCCAATCTGTATCATACTGATCCTGACCTGATCTACATTCCTCCCAATCTGTATCACACTGATCCTGACCCATTCAAAATTCCGCCCAGTCTGTATCACACTGATCCTGACCTGTTCTACATTCCTCCCAATCTGTATCACACTGATCCTGAGACGTTCTACATTCCTCCCAATCTGTTTCACACTGATCCTGACCCAAGTTTACATTCCTCCCAGTCTGTATCACACTGATCCTGACCCATTCGAAATTCCTCCCAATCTGCATCACACTGAACTGGACCCATTCTTCAAACCTCACAATCTATATCACACTGGTCCTGGCCCATTCCACATTCCTCCCAATCTGTATCACACTGATCCTGTCCCATTCAAAATTCCGCCCAGTCTGTATCACACTGATCCTGACCTGTTCTACATTCCTCCCAATCTGTATCACACTGATCCTGAGACGTTCTACATTCCTCCCAATCTGTTTCACACTGATCCTGACCCAAGTTTACATTCCTCCCAGTCTGTATCACACTGATCCTGACCCATTCGAAATTCCTCCCAATCTGCATCACACTGAACTGGACCCATTCTTCAAACCTCACAATCTATATCACACTGATCCTGACCGATTCTACATTCCTCCCAATCTGTATCACACTGATCCTCTCCCATTCTACATTTCCACCAATCTGTATCATACTGATCCTGAGATGTTCTACATTCCTCCTAATCTGTTTCACACTGATCCTGACCCAAGTCGACATTCCTCCCAATCTGTTTCACACTGATCCTGAGCCAATCTACATTACTTCCAATCAGTTTCACACTGATCATGACCCATTCTACATTCCAGACAAACTGCTTCACACTGACCCAAACATATCACACTGATCCTTACCCATTCTACATGCGTCCCAACCTGTATCACACTGATCCTCACCTGTTGCATATTTGTCCCAATCTGTATCACACTGATCCTGACCCATTCTACATTCCTCCCAATCTGTATATCACAGATCCTGATGCATTCTACATTCCCTACAATCTGTATCACACTGATCCTGACCCATTCTACATTCCGTCCAATCTGTATCACACTGATCCTGACCCATTCTACATCACTCCCAATCTGTTTCACACTGATCCTGACACATTATAAATTCCTGCCAATCTGTATCACACTGGTCCTGGCCCATTCTACATTCCTCCCAATCTGTATCACACTGATCCTGACCTGTTCTACATTCCTCCCAATCTGTATCACACTGACAGTCACCCATTGTACACTCCTCCCAATCTGTATCACACTGATCCTGACCCATTCTAGATTCCTCCCAATCTGTATCATACTGATCCTGACCTGATCTACATTCCTCCCAATCTGTATCACACTGATCCTGACCCATTCAAAATTCCGCCCAGTCTGTATCACACTGATCCTGACCTGTTCTACATTCCTCCCAATCTGTATCACACTGATCCTGAGACGTTCTACATTCCTCCCAATCTGTTTCACACTGATCCTGACCCAAGTTTACATTCCTCCCAATCTGTATCACACTGATCCTGACCCATTCGAAATTCCTCCCAATCTGCATCACACTGAACTGGACCCATTCTTCAAACCTCACAATCTATATCACACTGGTCCTGGCCCATTCCACATTCCTCCCAATCTGTATCACACTGATCCTGTCCCATTCTACATTTCCACCAATCTGTATCATACTGATCCTGAGATGTTCTACATTCCTCCTAATCTGTTTCACACTGATCCTGACCCAAGTCGACATTCCTCCCAATCTGTTTCACACTGATCCTGAGCCAATCTACATTACTTCCAATCAGTTTCACACTGATCATGACCCATTCTACATTCCAGACAAACTGCTTCACACTGACCCAAACATATCACACTGATCCTTACCCATTCTACATGCGTCCCAACCTGTATCACACTGATCCTCACCTGTTGCATATTTGTCCCAATCTGTATCACACTGATCCTGACCCATTCTACATTCCTCCCGATCTGTATATCACAGATCCTGATGCATTCTACATTCCCTACAATCTGTATCACACTGATCCTGACCCATTCTACATTCCGTCCAATCTGTATCACACTGATCCTGACCCATTCTACATCACTCCCAATCTGTTTCACACTGATCCTGACACATTATAAATTCCTGCCAATCTGTATCACACTGGTCCTGGCCCATTCTACATTCCTCCCAATCTGTATCACACTGATCCTGACCCATTCCACATTCCTCCCAATCTGTATCACACTGATCCCGACCTGTTCTACATTCCTCCCAATTTGTTTCACACTGATCCTGCACTGTTCTACATTCCTCCCAATCTGTATCACACTGTTCCTGACCCATTCTACAAACCTCCCAATCTGTTTCACACTGATCCTGACCCATTCTACATTCCTCCCAATCTGTATCACACTGATCCTGGCCCATTCTACATTCCTCCCAATCTGTATCACACTGAACCTGAGACGTTCTACATTCCTCCTAATCTGTTTCACACTGATCCTGACTAAGTCTACTTTCCTCCCAATCTGTTTCACACTGATCCTGACATGTTCTACATTCCTATCAATCAGTTTCACACTGATCCTGACCAAGCCTACACTCCTCTCAATCTGTTTCACACTGATGCTGAGCCGTTCTACATTACTCCCAATCAGTTACACTGATCCTGACCCTATCTACGTTCCAGCCAATCTGTTTCACACTGATCCTAACCCGTTCTACAATCCCCCAATCTGTATCACACTGATCCTGACCAATTCTACATTCCTCCCAATCTGTATCACACTGATCCTGACCCATTCTACATTCCTCCCAATCTGTCTATCACAGATCCTGATGCATGCTACATTCCCTCCAATCTGTATCACACTGATCCTGACCCATTCTACATTCCCTCCAATCTGTATCACACTGATCCTGACCCATTATACAATCCGACCAATCTGTATCACATTGATCCTGACCCATTCTACATTGCTCCCAATCAGTATCACACTGATCCTGACCCATTCGACATTGCTCCCAATCTGTATCACAATGATCCTGACCCATTCTACATTGCTCCCAATCAGTATCACACTGATCCTGACCCATTCTACATTACTCGAAATCTGTATCTCACTGACAGTGACCCATTCTACACTCCTCCCAATCTGTATCAGACTGATCCTGACCCATTCTACGTTCTTCCCAATCAATATAACAACTGATCCCGACCCGTTCAACATTCCTCCCAATCTGTATCACACTGATCCTGACTTGTTCTACATTCCTCACAGTCCGTATTAGACTAATCCTGACCTGTTCTACATTCCTCCCAATTTGTATGAAACTGATCCTGACCTGTTCTACATTCCTCCCAATCTGTGTCACACTGATCCTGACCCATTCTACATTCCTCCCAATCTGTATATCACAGATCCTGATGCATTCTACATTCCCTCCAATCTGTATCACACTGATCCTGACCCATTCTACATTCCCTCCAATCTGTATCACACTGATCCTGACCCATTCTACATCCCTCCCAATCTGTTTCACACTGATCCTGAGCTGTTCTATATTTGTCCCAATCTGTATCACACTGATTCTCACCCATTCTACATACCTGGCAATCTGTATCACACTGATCCTGACCTGTTCTACATTCCAGCCAACATGTATCACACTGATCCTCATCCATTCTACTTTCCTTCTAATCCGTATCAGACTAATCCTGACCCATTCTACATTCCTCGCAATCAGTATTCGACTGATCCTGACCCATACTACCTTCTCCAAATCTGTATCACACTGATCCTGACCTGTTCTACATTCCTCCTAATTTGTTTCACACTTATCCTGACAATTCTACATTCCTCCCAATCTCTATCACACTGATCCTGACCCATTCTACATTCCTCCCAATCTGTATCTCACTGATCCAGACCTGTTCTACATCCTCCCAATCTGTTTCACACTGATCCTGACATGGTCTACATTCCTTCCAAACAGTATCACACTGATCCTTACCCATTCTACATTCATCCCGATCTGTATTACACTGTCCTTGACCCATCGTACTTTCCTTCCAATCTGTTTCACACGAACCTGACCCATTCTACATTCCTCCCAATCTGTATCACACTGATCCCGACCCGTTCAACATTCCTCCCAATCTGTTTCACACTGATCCTGACACATTATAAATTCCTCCCAATCTGTATCACACTGATCCTGACCCATTCTACATTCCTCGAAATCCGTATCACACTGATCCTGGCCCGTTCTACATTCCTCCCAATCTGTATCACACTGACAGTGACACATTCTACACTCCTCCGATCTGTATCAGACTGATCCTGACCCATTCTACATTCCTCCCAATCAATATAACAACTGATCCCGACCCATTCAACATTCCTCCCAATCTGTATCATACTGATCCTGACCAAGTCTACATTCCTCCCAATCTGTTTCACACAGATCCTGACATGTTCTACATTCTTATCAATCTGGTTCACACTGAACCTGACCAAGTCAACACTACTCCCAATCTGTATCATACTGATCCTGACCAAGTCTACATTCCTCCCAATCTGTTTCACACTGATCCTGACATGTTCTACATTCTTATCAATCTGTATCACACTGAACCTGACCAAGTCTACACTCCTCCCAATCTGTTTCACACTGATCCTGACCCATTCTACATTCCAGCCAATCTGTTTCACACTAATCCTAACCCGTTCTTCTATCTCCGAATCTGTATTCCCTGATCCTGACCCATTTTATATTCCTCCCAATCTGTATCACACTGCTCCTGGCCCATTCTACATTCCTCCCAATTGGTATCACACTGATCCTGGCCCATTCTACATTCCTCCTAATCTGTTTCACACTGATCCTGACCCATTCTACATTCCTCCCAATCTGTATCACACTGATCCTGAGGTACTCTACATTACTTCCAGTTTCACACTGTTCCTGACCCATTCTACATTCCTCCCAATCTGTTTCACACTAATCCTAACCCGTTCTACATTCCAGCCAATCTGTTTCACACTAATCCTAACCTGTTCTTCTATCCCCCAATCTGTTTCACACTGATACTGACCCATTGTATTTTCCTCCCAATCTGTATCACACTGATCCTGGCCCATTCTACATTCCTCCCAATCTGTATCACACTGATCCTGACCCATTCTACATTCCTCAAAATCTGTATCAAACTGATCCTGACCGGTTCTACATTCCTCCCAATCTGTATCTCACTGACAGTGACCCATTCTACACTCCTCCTGATCTGTATCAGACTGATTCTGACCCATTCTACATTCCTCCCAATCTGTATCACACTGATCCTGACCAAGTCTACATTCCTCCCAATCTGTATCTCACTGATCCTGACATGTTCTACATTCCTCCCAATCTGTTTCACACTGATCCTGACATGTTCTACATTCTTATCGATCTGGTTCACACTGAACTTGACCAAGTCTACACTCCTCCCAATCTGTTTCACACTGTTCCTGACCCATTCTACATTCCAGCCAATCTGTTTCACACTGTTCCTGACCCGTTCTACAATCCCCCAATCTGTATCACACTGTTCCTGACCCATTCTACATTCCAGCCAATCTGTTTCACACTGATCCTCACTCGTTCTACAATCCCCCAATCTGTATCACATTGATCCTGACCCATTGTACTTACCTCCCAATCTGTATCACACTGATCCTGACCTGTTCGACAATCCTCCCAATCTGTATCACACTGGCAGTGACCCATTCAACACGCCTCCCAATCTGTATCAGACTGATCCTGACCCATTCTACGTTCTTCCCAATCAATATAACAACTGATCCCGACCCATTCAACAGTCCTCGCAATCTGTATCACACTGATCCTGACCCATTGTACTTTCCTGCCAATCTGTATCATACTGATCCTGACCCATTCTACATTCCTCCCAATCTGTATCACACTGATACCGACCTGTTCTACATTCCTCCCAACCTGTTTCACACTGATCCTGCACTGTTCTACATTCCTCCCAATCTGTATCATACTGTTCCTGACCCATTCTACGTTCATCCCAATCTGTATCACACTGATCCCGACCCGTTCAACATTCCTCCCAATCTGTTTCACACTGATCCTGACACATGTTATATTCCGCCCAATCTGTATCACACTGGTCCTGGCCCATTCCACATTCCTCCCAATCTGTATCACACTGATCCTGACCCATTCTACATTCCTCGAAATCCGTATCACACTGATCCTGACCTGTTCTGCATTCCTCCCAATCTGTATCACACTGACAGTGACACATTCTACACTCCTGCCAATCTGTATCAGACTGATCCTGACCCATTCTACATTCCTCCCAATCAATATAACAACTGATCCCGACCCATTCAACATTCCTCCCAATCTGAATCATACTGATCCTGACTAAGTCTACATTCCTCCCAATCTGTTTCACACTGATCCTGACATGTTCTACATTCTTATCAATCAGTTTCACACTGAACCTGACCAAGTCTACACTCCTCCCAATCTGCATCACACTGATCCTGAATTGGTCTACATTCGTCCCAATCTGTTTCACACTGATCCTGACATGTTCTACATTCTTATCAATCTGGTTCACACTGAACCTTACCAAGTCTACACTCCTCCCAATCTGTTTCACACTGATCCTGGCCCATTCTACATTCCTCCCAATTGGTATCACACTGATCCTGGCACATTCTACATTCCTCCCAATCTGTTTCACACTGATCCGGACCCATTCTTCAAAATTCAATCTGTATCACACTGATCCTGACCCATTCTACATTGCAGCCAATCTGTTTCACACTAATTCTAACCCGTTCTTCTATCCCCCAATCTGTTTCACACTGATACTTACCCATTCTACATTCCTCCCAATCTGTATCACACTGATCCTGACCCATTCTACAAACCTCCCAATCTGTATCACACTGATCCTGACCCATTCTACAAACCTCCCAATCTGTTTCACACTGATCCTGGCCCATTCTACATTCCTACAAAGTTGTATCACACTGATCCTGAGACGTTCTACATTCCTCCTAATCTGTTTCACACTGATCCTGACTAAGTCTACATTCCTCCCAATCTGTTTCACACTGATCCTGACATGTTCTACATTCCTATCAATCAGTTTCACGCTGATCCTGACCAAGCCTACACTCCTCTCAATCTGTTTCACACTGATGCTGAGCCGTTCTACATTACTCCCAATCTCTATCACACTGATCCTGACCCATTTTACATTCCTCCCAATCTGTATCACACTGATCCTGACCCATTCTACATTCCTCCCAATCTGTATCATACTGATCCCGACCCGTTCAACATTCCTCCCATTCTGTTTCACACTGATCCTGACACATTATAAATTCCTCTCAATCTGTATCACACTGATCCTGGCCCATTCTACATTCCTCCCAATCTGTATCACACTGATCCTGACCAAGTCTACATTCCTCCCAATCTGTTTCACACTGATCCTGAGCTACTCTACATTACTCCCAGTTTCACACTGTTCCTGACCCATTCTACATTCCAGCCAATCTGTTTCACACTAATCCTAACACGTTCTTCTATCCCCTAATCTGTATCACACTGATCCTGACCCATTTTATATTCCTCCCAATCTACATCACACTGCTCCTGGCCCATTCTACATTCCTCCCAATTGGTATCACACTGATCCTGGCCCATTCTACATTCCTCCTAATCTGTATCACACTGATCCTGACCCATTCTACATTCCTCCCAATCTGTATCACACTCTTCCAGACCCATTCTACATTCCTCCCAATCTGTATCATACTGATCCCGACCCGTTCAACATTCCTCCCAATCTGTTTCACACTGATCCTGACACATTATAAATTCCTCTCAATCTGTATCACACTGATCCTGGCCCATTCTACATTCCTCCCAATCTGTATCACACTGATCCTGACCAAGTCTACATTCCTCCCAATCTGTTTCACACTGATCCTGAGCTACTCTACATTACTCCCAGTTTCACACTGTTCCTGACCCATTCTACATTTCAGCCAATCTGTTTCACACTAATCCTAACCCGTTCTTCTATCCCCTAATCTGTATCACACTGATCCTGACCCATTTTATATTCCTCCCAATCTACATCACACTGCTCCTGGCCCATTCTACATTCCTCCCAATTGGTATCACACTGATCCTGGCCCATTCTACATTCCTTCCAATCTGTTTCACACTGATCCTGACCCATTCTACATTCCTCCCAATCTGTATCACACTGTTCCTGACCCATTCTACATTCCTCCCAATCTGTATCACACTGATCCTGGCCCATTCTACATTCCTCCCAATCTGTATCACACTGAACCTGAGACGTTCTACATTCCTCCTAATCTGTTTCACACTGATCCTGACTAAGTCTACTTTCCTCCCAATCTGTTTCACACTGATCCTGACATGTTCTACATTCCTATCAATCAGTTTCACACTGATCCTGACCAAGCCTACACTCCTCTCAATCTGTTTCACACTGATGCTGAGCCGTTCTACATTACTCCCAATCAGTTACACTGATCCTGACCCTATCTACGTTCCAGCCAATCTGTTTCACACTGATCCTAACCCGTTCTACAATCCCCCAATCTGTATCACACTGATCCTGACCAATTCTACATTCCTCCCAATCTGTATCACACTGATCCTGACCCATTCTACTTTCCTCCCAATCTGTCTATCACAGATCCTGATGCATGCTACATTCCCTCCAATCTGTATCACACTGATCCTGACCCATTCTACATTCCCTCCAATCTGTATCACACTGATCCTGACCCATTATACAATCCGACCAATCTGTATCACATTGATCCTGACCCATTCTACATTGCTCCCAATCAGTATCACACTGATCCTGACCCATTCGACATTGCTCCCAATCTGTATCACAATGATCCTGACCCATTCTACATTGCTCCCAATCAGTATCACACTGATCCTGACCCATTCTACATTACTCGAAATCTGTATCTCACTGACAGTGACCCATTCTACACTCCTCCCAATCTGTATCAGACTGATCCTGACCCATTCTACGTTCTTCCCAATCAATATAACAACTGATCCCGACCCGTTCAACATTCCTCCCAATCTGTATCACACTGATCCTGACTTGTTCTACATTCCTCACAGTCCGTATTAGACTAATCCTGACCTGTTCTACATTCCTCCCAATTTGTATGAAACTGATCCTGACCTGTTCTACATTCCTCCCAATCTGTGTCACACTGATCCTGACCCATTCTACATTCCTCCCAATCTGTATATCACAGATCGTGATGCATTCTACATTCCCTCCAATCTGTATCACACTGATCCTGACCCATTCTACATTCCCTCCAATCTGTATCACACTGATCCTGACCCATTCTACATCCCTCCCAATCTGTTTCACACTGATCCTGAGCTGTTCTATATTTGTCCCAATCTGTATCACACTGATTCTCACCCATTCTACATACCTGGCAATCTGTATCACACTGATCCTGACCTGTTCTACATTCCAGCCAACATGTATCACACTGATCCTCATCCATTCTACTTTCCTTCTAATCCGTATCAGACTAATCCTGACCCATTCTACATTCCTCGCAATCAGTATTCGACTGATCCTGACCCATACTACCTTCTCCAAATCTGTATCACACTGATCCTGACCTGTTCTACATTCCTCCTAATTTGTTTCACACTTATCCTGACAATTCTACATTCCTCCCAATCTCTATCACACTGATCCTGACCCATTCAACATTCCTCCCAATCTGTATCTCACTGATCCAGACCTGTTCTACATCCTCCCAATCTGTTTCACACTGATCCTGACATGGTCTACATTCCTTCCAAACAGTATCACACTGATCCTTACCCATTCTACGTTCATCCCGATCTGTATTACACTGTCCTTGACCCATCGTACTTTCCTTCCAATCTGTTTCACACGAACCTGACCCATTCTACATTCCTCCCAATCTGTATCACACTGATCCCGACCCGTTCAACATTCCTCCCAATCTGTTTCACACTGATCCTGACACATTATAAATTCCTCCCAATCTGTATCACACTGATCCTGACCCATTCTACATTCCTCGAAATCCGTATCACACTGATCCTGGCCCGTTCTACATTCCTCCCAATCTGTATCACACTGACAGTGACACATTCTACACTCCTCCGATCTGTATCAGACTGATCCTGACCCATTCTACATTCCTCCCAATCAATATAACAACTGATCCCGACCCATTCAACATTCCTCCCAATCTGTATCATACTGATCCTGACCAAGTCTACATTCCTCCCAATCTGTTTCACACAGATCCTGACATGTTCTACATTCTTATCAATCTGGTTCACACTGAACCTGACCAAGTCAACACTACTCCCAATCTGTATCATACTGAACCTGACCAGGTCTACACTCCTCCCAATCTGTTTCACACCGATCCTGACCCATTCTACATTCCAGCCAATCTGTTTCACACTAATCCTAACCCGTTCTTCTATCTCCGAATCTGTATTCCCTGATCCTGACCCATTTTATATTCCTCCCAATCTGTATCACACTGCTCCTGGCCCATTCTACATTCCTCCCAATTGGTATCACACTGATCCTGGCCCATTCTACATTCCTCCTAATCTGTTTCACACTGATCCTGACCCATTCTACATTCCTCCCAATCTGTATCACACTGATCCTGAGGTACTCTACATTACTTCCAGTTTCACACTGTTCCTGACCCATTCTACATTCCTCCCAATCTGTTTCACACTGATACTGACCCATTGTATTTTCCTCCCAATCTGTATCACACTGATCCTGGCCCATTCTACATTCCTCCCAATCTGTATCACACTGATCCTGACCCATTCTACATTCCTCAAAATCTGTATCACACTGATCCTGACCTGTTCTACATTCCTCCCAATCTGTATCTCACTGACAGTGACCCATTCTACACTCCTCCTGATCTGTATCAGACTGATTCTGACCCATTCTACATTCCTCCCAATCTGTATCACACTGATCCTGACCAAGTCTACATTCCTCCCAATCTGTATCTCACTGATCCTGACATGTTCTACATTCCTCCCAATCTGTTTCACACTGATCCTGACATGTTCTACATTCTTATCGATCTGGTTCACACTGAACCTGACCAAGTCTACACTCCTCCCAATCTGTTTCACACTGTTCCTGACCCATTCTACATTCCAGCCAATCTGTTTCACACTGTTCCTGACCCGTTCTACAATCCCCCAATCTGTATCACATTGTTCCTGACCCATTCTACATTCCAGCCAATCTGTTTCACACTGATCCTCACTCGTTCTACAATCCCCCAATCTGTATCACATTGATCCTGACCCATTGTACTTTCCTCCCAATCTGTATCACACTGGCAGTGACCCATTCAACATGCCTCCCAATCTGTATCAGACTGATCCTGACCCATTCTACGTTCTTCCCAATCAATATAACAACTGATCCCGACCCATTCAACAGTCTTCGCAATCTGTATCACACTGATCCTGACCCATTGTACTTTCCTGCCAATCTGTATCATACTGATCCTGACCCATTCTACATTCCTCCCAATCTGTATCACACTGATACCGACCTGTTCTACATTCCTCCCAACCTGTTTCACACTGATCCTGCACTGTCCTACATTCCTCCCAATCTGTATCATACTGTTCCTGACCCATTCTACGTTCATCCCAATCTGTATCACACTGATCCCGACCCGTTCAACATTCCTCGAAATCCGTATCACACTGATCCTGACCTGTTCTGCATTCCTCCCAATCTGTATCACACTGACAGTGACACATTCTACACTCCTGCCAATCTGTATCAGACTGATCCTGACCCATTCTACATTCCTCCCAATCAATATAACAACTGATCCCGACCCATTCAACATTCCTCCCAATCTGAATCATACTGATCCTGACTAAGTCTACATTCCTCCCAATCTGTTTCACACTGATCCTGACATGTTCTACATTCTTATCAATCAGTTTCACACTGAACCTGACCAAGTCTACACTCCTCCCAATCTGTATCACACTGATCCTGAATTGGTCTACATTCGTCCCAATCTGTTTCACACTGATCCTGACATGTTCTACATTCTTATCAATCTGGTTCACACTGAACCTTACCAAGTCTACACTCCTCCCAATCTGTTTCACACTGATCCTGGCCCATTCTACATTCCTCCCAATTGGTATCACACTGATCCTGGCCCATTCTACATTCCTCCCAATCTGTTTCACACTGATCCTGGCCCATTCTACATTCCTCCCAATTGGTATCACACTGATCCTGACCCTATCTACGTTCCAGCCAATCTGTTTCACACTGATCCTAACCCGTTCTACAATCCCCCAATCTGTATCACACTGATCCTGACCCATTCTACATTCCGTCCAATCTGTATCACACTGATCCTGACCCATTCTACATCCCTCCCAATCTGTTTCACACTGATCCTGAGCTGTTCTATATTTGTCCCAATCTGTATCACACTGATTCTCACCCATTCTACATACCTGGCAATCTGTATCACACTGATCCCGACCCGTTCAACATTCCTCCCAATCTGTTTCACACTGATCCTTACACATTTTAAATTCCTCCCAATCTGTATCACACTGGTCCTGGCCCATTCCACATTCCTCCCAATCTGTATCACACTGATCCTGACCCATTCTACATTCCTCGAATTCCGTATCACACTGATCCTGACCTGTTCTACATTTCTCCCAATCTGTATCACACTGACAGTGACACATTCTACACTCCTCCCAATCTGTATCAGACTGATCCTGACCCATTCTACATTCCTCCCAATCTGTTTCACACTGATCCTGACATGTTCTACATTCTTATCAATCAGTTTCACACTGAACCTGACCAAGTCTACACTCCTCCCAATCGGTTTCACACTGATCCTGGCCCATTCTACATTCCTCCCAATTGGTATCACACTGATCCTGGCCCATTCTACATTCCTCCCAATCTGTTTCACACTGATCCGGACCCATTCTTCAAAATTCAATCTGTATCACACTGATCCTGACCCATTCTACATTCCAGCCAATCTGTTTCACACTAATTCTAACCCGTTCTTCTATCCCCCAATCTGTTTCACACTGATACTGACCCATTGTACTTTCCTCCCAATCTGTATCACACTCTTCCAGACCCATTCTACATTCCTCCCAATCTGTATCACACTGATCCTGACCCATTTTATATTCCTCCCAATCTGTATCACACTGATCCTGACCCATTCTACAAACCTCCCAATCTGTTTCACACTGATCCTGGCCCATTCTACATTCCTACAAAGTTGTATCACACTGATCCTGAGACGTTCTACATTCCTCCTAATCTGTTTCACACTGATCCTGACTAAGTCTACATTCCTCCCAATCTGTTTCACACTGATCCTGACATGTTCTACATTCCTATCAATCAGTTTCACGCTGATCCTGACCAAGCCTACACTCCTCTCAATCTGTATCACACTGATGCTGAGCCGTTCTACATTACTCCCAATCTCTATCACACTGATACTGACCCATTTTACATTCCTCCCAATCTGTATCACACTCTTCCTGACCCATTCTACATTCCAGCCAATCTGTTTCACACTAATCCTTACCCGTTCTTCTATCCCCTAATCTGTATCACACTGATCCTAACCCATTTTGTATTCCTCCCAATCTACATCACACTGCTCCTGGCCCATTCTACATTCCTCCCAATTGGTATCACACTGATCCTGGCCCATTCTACATTCCTCCTAATCTGTTTCACACTGATCCTGACCCATTCTACATTCCTCCCAATCTGTATCACACTGATCCTGGGCCATTCTACTTTCCTCCCAATCTGTATCACACTGATCCGGACCCATTCTTCAAAATTCAATCTGTAACACACTGATCCTGACCCATTCTACATTCCTCCCAATCTGTATCACACTGATCCTGACCCATTCTACATTCCTCCCAATCTGTATCACACTGATCCGGACCAATTCTTCAAAATTCAATCTGTAACACACTGATCCTAACCCATTCTACATTCCAGCCAATCTGTTTCACACTGTTCCTAACCCGTTCTTCTATCCCCCAATCTGTTTCACACTGATACTGACCCATTGTACTTTCCTGCCAATCTGTATCACACTGATCCTGACCCATTCCACATTCCTCCCAATCTGTATCACACTGATCCCGACCTGTTCTACATTCCTCCCAATTTGTTTCACACTGATCCTGCACTGTTCTACATTCCTCCCAATCTGTATCACACTATTCCTGACCCATTCTACAAACCTCCCAATCTGTTTCACACTGATCCTGACCCATTCTACATTCCTCCCAATCTGTATCACACTGATCCTGGCCCATTCTACATTCCTCCCAATCTGTATCACACTGAACCTGAGACGTTCTACATTCCTCCTAATCTGTTTCACACTGATCCTGACTAAGTCTACTTTCCTCCCAATCTGTTTCACACTGATCTTGACATGTTCTACATTCCTATCAATCAGTTTCACACTGATCCTGACCAAGCCTACACTCCTCTCAATCTGTTTCACACTGATGCTGAGCCGTTCTACATTACTCCCAATCAGTTACACTGATCCTGACCCTATCTACGTTCCAGCCAATCTGTTTCACACTGATCCTAACCCGTTCTACAATCCCCCAATCTGTATCACACTGATCCTGACCAATTCTACATTCCTCCCAATCTGTATCACACTGATCCTGACCTGTTCTACATTCCTCCCAATCTGTATCACACTGACAGTCACCCATTGTACACTCCTCCCAATCTGTATCACACTGATCCTGACCCATTCGAGATTCCTCCCAATCTGTATCACACTGATCCTGACCCATTCAAAATTCCGCCCAGTCTGTATCACACTGATCCTGACCTGTTCTACATTCCTCCCAATCTGTATCACACTGATCCTGAGACGTTCTACATTCCTCCCAATCTGTTTCACACTGATCCTGACCCAAGTTTACATTCCTCCCAGTCTGTATCACACTGATCCTGACCCATTCGAAATTCCTCCCAATCTGCATCACACTGAACTGGACCCATTCTTCAAACCTCACAATCTATATCACACTGATCCTGACCGATTCTACATTCCTCCCAATCTGTATCACACTGATCCTCTCCCATTCTACATTTCCACCAATCTGTATCATACTGATCCTGAGATGTTCTACATTCCTCCTAATCTGTTTCACACTGATCCTGACCCAAGTCGACATTCCTCCCAATCTGTTTCACACTGATCCTGAGCCAATCTACATTACTTCCAATCAGTTTCACACTGATCATGACCCATTCTACATTCCAGACAAACTGCTTCACACTGACCCAAACATATCACACTGATCCTTACCCATTCTACATGCGTCCCAACCTGTATCACACTGATCCTCACCTGTTGCATATTTGTCCCAATCTGTATCACACTGATCCTGACCCATTCTACATTCCTCCCGATCTGTATATCACAGATCCTGATGCATTCTACATTCCCTCCAATCTGTATTACACTGATCCTGACCCATTCTACATTCCGTCCAATCTGTATCACACTGATCCTGACCCATTCTACATCACTCCCAATCTGTTTCACACTGATCCTGACACATTAAAAATTCCTGCCAATCTGTATCACACTGGTCCTGGCCCATTCTACATTCCTCCCAATCTGTATCACACTGATCCTGACCCATTCCACATTCCTCCCAATCTGTATCACACTGATCCCGACCTGTTCTACATTCCTCCCAATTTGTTTCACACTGATCCTGCACTGTTCTACATTCCTCCCAATCTGTATCACACTGTTCCTGACCCATTCTACAAACCTCCCAATCTGTTTCACACTGATCCTGACCCATTCTACATTCCTCCCAATCTGTATCACACTGATCCTGGCCCATTCTACATTCCTCCCAATCTGTATCACACTGAACCTGAGACGTTCTACATTCCTCCTAATCTGTTTCACACTGATCCTGACTAAGTCTACTTTCCTCCCAATCTGTTTCACACTGATCCTGACATGTTCTACATTCCTATCAATCAGTTTCACACTGATCCTGACCAAGCCTACACTCCTCTCAATCTGTTTCACACTGATGCTGAGCCGTTCTACATTACTCCCAATCAGTTACACTGATCCTGACCCTATCTACGTTCCAGCCAATCTGTTTCACACTGATCCTAACCCGTTCTACAATCCCCCAATCTGTATCACACTGATCCTGACCAATTCTACATTCCTCCCAATCTGTATCACACTGATCCTGACCCATTCTACTTTCCTCCCAATCTGTATCACACTGATCCTGACCCATTCTAGATTCCTCCCAATCTGTATCATACTGATCCTGACCTGATCTACATTCCTCCCAATCTGTATCACACTGATCCTGTCCCATTCAAAATTCCGCCCAGTCTGTATCACACTGATCCTGACCTGTTCTACATTCCTCCCAATCTCTATCACACTGATCCTGAGACGTTCTACATTCCTCCCAATCTGTTTCACACTGATCCTGACCCAAGTTTACATTCCTCCCAGTCTGTATCACACTGATCCTGACCCATTCGAAATTCCTCCCAATCTGCATCACACTGAACTGGACCCATTCTTCAAACCTCACAATCTATATCACACTGATCCTGACCGATTCTACATTCCTCCCAATCTGTATCACACTGATCCTCTCCCATTCCACATTTCCACCAATCTGTATCATACTGATCCTGAGATGTTCTACATTCCTCCTAATCTGTTTCACACTGATCCTGACCCAAGTCGACATTCCTCCCAATCTGTTTCACACTGATCCTGAGCCAATCTACATTACTTCCAATCAGTTTCACACTGATCATGACCCATTCTACATTCCAGACAAACTGCTTCACACTGACCCAAACATATCACACTGATCCTTACCCATTCTACATGCGTCCCAACCTGTATCACACTGATCCTCACCTGTTGCACATTTGTCCCAATCTGTATCACACTGATCCTGACCCATTCTACATTCCTCCCAATCTGTATATCACAGATCCTGATGCATTCTACATTCCCTCCAATCTGTATCACACTGATCCTGACCCATTCTACATTCCGTCCAATCTGTATCACACTGATCCTGACCCATTCTACATCCCTCCCAATCTGTTTCACACTGATCCTGAGCTGTTCTATATTTGTCCCAATCTGTATCACACTGATTCTCACCCATTCTACATACCTGGCAATCTGTATCACACTGATCCCGACCCGTTCAACATTCCTCCCAATCTGTTTCACACTGATCCTTACACATTTTAAATTCCTCCCAATCTGTATCACACTGGTCCTGGCCCATTCCACATTCCTCCCAATCTGTATCACACTGATCCTGACCCATTCTACATTCCTCGAAATCCGTATCACACTGATCCTGACCTGTTCTACATTTCTCCCAATCTGTATCACACTGACAGTGACACATTCTACACTCCTCCCAATCTGTATCAGACTGATCCTGACCCATTCTACATTCCTCCCAATCTGTTTCACACTGATCCTGACATGTTCTACATTCTTATCAATCAGTTTCACACTGAACCTGACCAAGTCTACACTCCTCCCAATCGGTTTCACACTGATCCTGGCCCATTCTACATTCCTCCCAATTGGTATCACACTGATCCTGGCCCATTCTACATTCCTCCCAATCTGTTTCACACTGATCCGGACCCATTCTTCAAAATTCAATCTGTATCACACTGATCCTGACCCATTCTACATTCCAGCCAATCTGTTTCACACTAATTCTAACCCGTTCTTCTATCCCCCAATCTGTTTCACACTGATACTGACCCATTGTACTTTCCTCCCAATCTGTATCACACTCTTCCAGACCCATTCTACATTCCTCCCAATCTGTATCACACTGATCCTGACCCATTTTATATTCCTCCCAATCTGTATCACACTGATCCTGACCCATTCTACAAACCTCCCAATCTGTTTCACACTGATCCTGGCCCATTCTACATTCCTACAAAGTTGTATCACACTGATCCTGAGACGTTCTACATTCCTCCTAATCTGTTTCACACTGATCCTGACTAAGTCTACATTCCTCCCAATCTGTTTCACACTGATCCTGACATGTTCTACATTCCTATCAATCAGTTTCACGCTGATCCTGACCAAGCCTACACTCCTCTCAATCTGTATCACACTGATGCTGAGCCGTTCTACATTACTCCCAATCTCTATCACACTGATCCTGACCCATTTTACATTCCTCCCAATCTGTATCACACTCTTCCAGACCCATTCTACATTCCTCCCAATCTGTATCACACTGATCCCGACCCGTTCAACATTCCTCCCAATCTGTTTCACACTGATCCTGTCACATTATAAATTCCTCTCAATCTGTATCACACTGATCCTGGCCCATTCTACATTCCTCCCAATCTGTATCACACTGATCCTGACCAAGTCTACATTCCTCCCAATCTGTTTCACACTGATCCTGAGCTACTCTACATTACTCCCAGTTTCACACTGTTCCTGACCCATTCTACATTCCAGCCAATCTGTTTCACACTAATCCTAACCCGTTCTTCTATCCCCTAATCTGTATCACACTGATCCTAACCCATTTTGTATTCCTCCCAATCTACATCACACTGCTCCTGGCCCATTCTACATTCCTCCCAATTGGTATCACACTGATCCTGGCCCATTCTACATTCCTCCTAATCTGTTTCACACTGATCCTGACCCATTCTACATTCCTCCCAATCTGTATCACACTGATCCTGGGCCATTCTACTTTCCTCCCAATCTGTATCACACTGATCCGGACCCATTCTTCAAAATTCAATCTGTAACACACTGATCCTGACCCATTCTACATTCCTCCCAATCTGTATCACACTGATCCTGACCCATTCTACATTCCTCCCAATCTGTATCACACTGATCCGGACCAATTCTTCAAAATTCAATCTGTAACACACTGATCCTAACCCATTCTACATTCCAGCCAATCTGTTTCACACTATTCCTAACCCGTTCTTCTATCCCCCAATCTTTTTCACACTGATACTGACCCATTGTACTTTCCTGCCAATCTGTATCACACTGATCCTGACCCATTCCACATTCCTCCCAATCTGTATCACACTGATCCCGACCTGTTCTACATTCCTCCCAATTTGTTTCACACTGATCCTGCACTGTTCTACATTCCTCCCAATCTGTATCACACTATTCCTGACCCATTCTACAAACCTCCCAATCTGTTTCACACTGATCCTGACCCATTCTACATTCCTCCCAATCTGTATCACACTGATCCTGGCCCATTCTACATTCCTCCCAATCTGTATCACACTGAACCTGAGACGTTCTACATTCCTCCTAATCTGTTTCACACTGATCCTGACTAAGTCTACTTTCCTCCCAATCTGTTTCACAATGATCTTGACATGTTCTACATTCCTATCAATCAGTTTCACACTGATCCTGACCAAGCCTACACTCCTCTCAATCTGTTTCACACTGATGCTGAGCCGTTCTACATTACTCCCAATCAGTTACACTGATCCTGACCCTATCTACGTTCCAGCCAATCTGTTTCACACTGATCCTAACCCGTTCTACAATCCCCCAATCTGTATCACACTGATCCTGACCAATTCTACATTCCTCCCAATCTGTATCACACTGATCCTGACCTGTTCTACATTCCTCCCAATCTGTATCACACTGATCCTGAACCATTCTACATTCCTCCCAATCTGTATCACACTGATCTTGACCCATTCTACATTCCTCCCAATCAGGATCACACTGATCCTGACCCATTCTACATTCCTCCCAATCTGTATCACACTGATCCTGACCCATTCAAAATTCCGCCCAGTCTGTATCACACTGATCCTGACCTGTTCTACATTCCTCCCAATCTGTATCACACTGATCCTGAGACGTTCTACATTCCTCCCAATCTGTTTCACACTGATCCTGACCCAAGTTTACATTCCTCCCAGTCTGTATCACACTGATCCTGACCCATTCGAAATTCCTCCCAATCTGCATCACACTGAACTGGACCCATTCTTCAAACCTCACAATCTATATCACACTGATCCTGACCGATTCTACATTCCTCCCAATCTGTATCACACTGATCCTCTCCCATTCTACATTTCCACCAATCTGTATCATACTGATCCTGAGATGTTCTACATTCCTCCTAATCTGTTTCACACTGATCCTGACCCAAGTCGACATTCCTCCCAATCTGTTTCACACTGATCCTGAGCCAATCTACATTACTTCCAATCAGTTTCACACTGATCATGACCCATTCTACATTCCAGACAAACTGCTTCACACTGACCCAAACATATCACACTGATCCTTACCCATTCTACATGCGTCCCAACCTGTATCACACTGATCCTCACCTGTTGCACATTTGTCCCAATCTGTATCACACTGATCCTGACCCATTCTACATTCCTCCCAATCTGTATATCACAGATCCTGATGCATTCTACATTCCCTCCAATCTGTATCACACTGATCCTGACCCATTCTACATTCCCTCCAATCTGTATCACACTGATCCTGACCCATTCTACATCACTCCCAATCTGTTTCACACTGATCCTGAGCTGTTCAATATTTGTCCCAATCTGTATCACACTGATTCTCACCCATTCTACATACCTGGCAATCTGTATCACACTGATCCCGACCCGTTCAACATTCCTCCCAATCTGTTTCACACTGATCCTTACACATTTTAAATTCCTCCCAATCTGTATCACACTGGTCCTGGCCCATTCCACATTCCTCCCAATCTGTATCACACTGATCCTGACCCATTCTACATTCCTCGAAATCCGTATCACACTGATCCTGACCTGTTCTACATTTCTCCCAATCTGTATCACACTGACAGTGACACATTCTACACTCCTCCCAATCTGTATCAGACTGATCCTGACCCATTCTACATTCCTCCCAATCTGTTTCACACTGATCCTGACATGTTCTACATTCTTATCAATCAGTTTCACACTGAACCTGACCAAGTCTACACTCCTCCCAATCGGTTTCACACTGATCCTGGCCCATTCTACATTCCTCCCAATTGGTATCACACTGATCCTGGCCCATTCTACATTCCTCCCAATCTGTTTCACACTGATCCGGACCCATTCTTCAAAATTCAATCTGTATCACACTGATCCTGACCCATTCTACATTCCAGCCAATCTGTTTCACACTAATTCTAACCCGTTCTTCTATCCCCCAATCTGTTTCACACTGATACTGACCCATTGTACTTTCCTCCCAATCTGTATCACACTCTTCCAGACCCATTCTACATTCCTCCCAATCTGTATCACACTGATCCTGACCCATTTTATATTCCTCCCAATCTGTATCACACTGATCCTGACCCATTCTACAAACCTCCCAATCTGTTTCACACTGATCCTGGCCCATTCTACATTCCTACAAAGTTGTATCACACTGATCCTGAGACGTTCTACATTCCTCCTAATCTGTTTCACACTGATCCTGACTAAGTCTACATTCCTCCCAATCTGTTTCACACTGATCCTGACATGTTCTACATTCCTATCAATCAGTTTCACGCTGATCCTGACCAAGCCTACACTCCTCTCAATCTGTATCACACTGATGCTGAGCCGTTCTACATTACTCCCAATCTCTATCACACTGATCCTGACCCATTTTACATTCCTCCCAATCTGTATCACACTCTTCCAGACCCATTCTACGTTCCTCCCAATCTGTATCACACTGATCCCGACCCATTCAACATTCCTCCCAATCTGTTTCACACTGATCCTGACACATTATAAATTCCTCTCAATCTGTATCACACTGATCCTGGCCCATTCTACATTCCTCCCAATCTGTATCACACTGATCCTGACCAAGTCTACATTCCTCCCAATCTGTTTCACACTGATCCTGAGCTACTCTACATTACTCCCAGTTTCACACTGTTCCTGACCCATTCTACATTCCAGCCAATCTGTTTCACACTAATCCTAACCCGTTCTTCTATCCCCTAATCTGTATCACACTGATCCTAACCCATTTTGTATTCCTCCCAATCTACATCACACTGCTCCTGGCCCATTCTACATTCCTCCCAATTGGTATCACACTGATCCTGGCCCATTCTACATTCCTCCTAATCTGTTTCACACTGATCCTGACCCATTCTACATTCCTCCCAATCTGTATCACACTGATCCTGGGCCATTCTACTTTCCTCCCAATCTGTATCACACTGATCCGGACCCATTCTTCAAAATTCAATCTGTAACACACTGATCCTGACCCATTCTACATTCCTCCCAATCTGTATCACACTGATCCTGACCCATTCTACATTCCTCCCAATCTGTATCACACTGATCCGGACCAATTCTTCAAAATTCAATCTGTAACACACTGATCCTAACCCATTCTACATTCCAGCCAATCTGTTTCACACTATTCCTAACCCGTTCTTCTATCCCCCAATCTTTTTCACACTGATACTGACCCATTGTACTTTCCTGCCAATCTGTATCACACTGATCCTGACCCATTCCACATTCCTCCCAATCTGTATCACACTGATCCCGACCTGTTCTACATTCCTCCCAATTTGTTTCACACTGATCCTGCACTGTTCTACATTCCTCCCAATCTGTATCACACTATTCCTGACCCATTCTACAAACCTCCCAATCTGTTTCACACTGATCCTGACCCATTCTACATTCCTCCCAATCTGTATCACACTGATCCTGGCCCATTCTACATTCCTCCCAATCTGTATCACACTGAACCTGAGACGTTCTACATTCCTCCTAATCTGTTTCACACTGATCCTGACTAAGTCTACTTTCCTCCCAATCTGTTTCACAATGATCTTGACATGTTCTACATTCCTATCAATCAGTTTCACACTGATCCTGACCAAGCCTACACTCCTCTCAATCTGTTTCACACTGATGCTGAGCCGTTCTACATTACTCCCAATCAGTTACACTGATCCTGACCCTATCTACGTTCCAGCCAATCTGTTTCACACTGATCCTAACCCGTTCTACAATCCCCCAATCTGTATCACACTGATCCTGACCAATTCTACATTCCTCCCAATCTGTATCACACTGATCCTGACCTGTTCTACATTCCTCCCAATCTGTATCACACTGACAGTCACCCATTGTACACTCCTCCCAATCTGTATCACACTGATCCTGACCCATTCTAGATTCCTCCCAATCTGTATCATACTGATCCTGACCTGATCTACATTCCTCCCAATCTGTATCACACTGATCCTGACCCATTCAAAATTCCGCCCAGTCTGTATCACACTGATCCTGACCTGTTCTACATTCCTCCCAATCTGTATCACACTGATCCTGAGACGTTCTACATTCCTCCCAACCTGTTTCACACTGATCCTGACCCAAGTTTACATTCCTCCCAGTCTGTATCACACTGATCCTGACCCATTCGAAATTCCTCCCAATCTGTATCACACTGATCCTGACCAAGTCTACATTCCTCCCAATCAGTTTCACACTGATCCTGAGCTACTCTACATTACTCCCAGTTTCACACTGTTCCTGACCCATTCTACATTCCAGCCAATCTGTTTCACACTAATCCTAACCCGTTCTTCTATCCCCTAATCTGTATCACACTGATCCTAACCCATTTTGTATTCCTCCCAATCTACATCACACTGCTCCTGGCCCATTCTACATTCCTCCCAATTGGTATCACACTGATCCTGGCCCATTCTACATTCCTCCTAATCTGTTTCACACTGATCCTGACCCATTCTACATTCCTCCCAATCTGTATCACACTGATCCTGGGCCATTCTACTTTCCTCCCAATCTGTATCACACTGATCCGGACCAATTCTTCAAAATTCAATCTGTAACACACTGATCCTAACCCATTCTACATTCCAGCCAATCTGTTTCACACTATTCCTAACCCGTTCTTCTATCCCCCAATCTTTTTCACACTGATACTGACCCATTGTACTTTCCTGCCAATCTGTATCACACTGATCCTGACCCATTCCACATTCCTCCCAATCTGTATCACACTGATCCCGACCTGTTCTACATTCCTCCCAATTTGTTTCACACTGATCCTGCACTGTTCTACATTCCTCCCAATCTGTATCACACTATTCCTGACCCATTCTACAAACCTCCCAATCTGTTTCACACTGATCCTGACCCATTCTACATTCCTCCCAATCTGTATCACACTGATCCTGGCCCATTCTACATTCCTCCCAATCTGTATCACACTGAACCTGAGACGTTCTACATTCCTCCTAATCTGTTTCACACTGATCCTGACTAAGTCTACTTTCCTCCCAATCTGTTTCACAATGATCTTGACATGTTCTACATTCCTATCAATCAGTTTCACACTGATCCTGACCAAGCCTACACTCCTCTCAATCTGTTTCACACTGATGCTGAGCCGTTCTACATTACTCCCAATCAGTTACACTGATCCTGACCCTATCTACGTTCCAGCCAATCTGTTTCACACTGATCCTAACCCGTTCTACAATCCCCCAATCTGTATCACACTGATCCTGACCAATTCTACATTCCTCCCAATCTGTATCACACTGATCCTGACCTGTTCTACATTCCTCCCAATCTGTATCACACTGACAGTCACCCATTGTACACTCCTCCCAATCTGTATCACACTGATCCTGACCCATTCTAGATTCCTCCCAATCTGTATCATACTGATCCTGACCTGATCTACATTGCTCCCAATCTGTATCACACTGATCCTGACCCATTCAAAATTCCGCCCAGTCTGTATCACACTGATCCTGACCTGTTCTACATTCCTCCCAATCTGTATCACACTCTTCCAGACCCATTCTACATTCCTCCCAATCTGTATCACACTGATCCCGACCCGTTCAACATTCCTCCCAATCTGTTTCACACTGATCCTGACACATTATAAATTCCTCTCAATCTGTATCACACTGATCCTGGCCCATTCTACATTCCTCCCAATCTGTATCACACTGATCCTGACCAAGTCTACATTCCTCCCAATCTGTTTCACACTGATCCTGAGCCACTCTACATTACTCCCAGTTTCACACTGTTCCTGACCCATTCTACATTCCAGCCAATCTGTTTCACACTAATCCTAACCCGTTCTTCTATCCCCTAATCTGTATCACACTGATCCTGACCCATTTTATATTCCTCCCAATCTACATCACACTGCTCCTGGCCCATTCTACATTCCTCCCAATTGGTATCACACTGATCCTGGCCCATTCTACATTCCTCCTAATCTGTTTCACACTGATCCTGACCCATTCTACATTCCTCCCAATCAGTATCACACTGATCCAGACCCATTCTTCAAAATTCAATCTGTATCACACTGTTCCTGACCCATTCTACATTCCAGCCAATCTGTTTCACACTAATCCTAACCCGTTCTTCTATCCCCCAATCTGTTTCACACTGATACTGACCCATTGTATTTTCCTCCCAATCTGTATCACACTGATCCTGGCCCATTCTACATTCCTCCCAATCTGTATCACACTGATCCTGACCCATTCTACATTCCTCAAAATCTGTATCACACTGATCCTGACCTGTTCTACATTCCTCCCAATCTGTATCTCACTGACAGTGACCCATTCTACACTCCTCCCAATCTGTATCAGACTGATTCTGACCCATTCTACAGTACTCCCAATCTGTATCACACTGATCCTGACCAAGTCTACATTCCTCCCAATCTGTTTCACACTGATCCTGACATGTTCTACATTCTTATCGATCTGGTTCACGCTGAACCTGACATGTTCTACATTCTTATCGATCTGGTTCACACTGATACTGACCAAGTCAACACTCCTCCCAATCTGTATCAGACTGATTCTGACCCATTCTACATTCCTCCCAATCAGTTTCACACTGTTCCTGACCCATTCTACATTCCAGCCAATCTGTTTCACACTGATCTTCACTCGTTCTACAATCCCCCAATCTGTATCACTTTGATCCTGACCCATTGTACTTACCTCCCAATCTGTATCACACTGATCCTGACCCATTCTACATTCCTGCAATCTGTCTTTCACTGATCCTGACGCATTCTTCATTCCCTCCAATCTGTATCACACTGATCCTGACCCATTCTACATTGCTCCCAATCTGTATCACAATGATCCTGACCTGTTCTACATTCCTCCCAATCTGTATCACACTGATCCTGAACCATTCTACATTCCTCCCAATCTGTATCACACTGATCTTGACCCATTCTACATTCCTCCCAATCAGGATCACACTGATCCTGACCCATTCTACATTCCTCCCAATCTGTATCACACTGATCCTGACCCATTCAAAATTCCGCATGGTCTGTGTCACACTGATCCTGACGTGTTCTACATTCCTCCCAATCTGTATCACACTGATCCTGAGACGTTCTACATTCCTCCCAATCTGTTTCACACTGATCCTGACCCAAGTTTACATTCCTCCCAATCTGTATCACACTGATCCTGACCCATTCGAAATTCCTCCCAATCTGCATCACTCTGAACTGGACCCATTCTTCAAACCTCACAATCTATATCACACTGATCCTGACCGATTCTACATTCCTCCCAATCTGTATCACACTGATCCTCTCCCATTCTACATTTCCACCAATCTGTATCATACTGATCCTGAGATGTTCTACATTCCTCCTAATCTGTTTCACACTGATCCTGACCCAAGTCGACATTCCTCCCAATCTGTTTCACACTGATCCTGAGCCAATCTACATTACTTCCAATCAGTTTCACACTGATCATGACCCATTCTACATTCCAGACAAACTGCTTCACACTGACCCAAACATATCACACTGATCCTTACCCATTCTACATGCGTCCCAACCTGTATCACACTGATCCTCACCTGTTGCACATTTGTCCCAATCTGTATCACACTGAACCTGACCCATTCTACATTCCTCCCAATCAGTATCACACTGATCCTGACCCATTCTCCATTGCTCCCAATCAGTATCATACTGATCCTGACATATTCTACATTCCTCCCAATTTGTATTACACAGATCCTGACCTGTTCTTCCTTCCAGCCAATTTGTATCAGACTGAACCTTACCCAAACTACTTTCCACCCAGTCCGTATTAGACTAATCCTGACCTGTTCTACATTCCTCCCAATCTATATCACATTGATCCCGACCCATTCAACATACCTCCCAATCTGTATTACACTGATCCTGACCCATTCTACATTCCTCCCAACCTTTTTCACACTGATCCTGACACATTCTACATTCCTCCCAATCTGTATCACACTGATCCTGACCCATTCTACATTCCACCTAATCTACATGACACTGATCCTGACCTGTTCTACATTCCTCCCAATCTGTATCACACTGATCCTTACACATTCTACTTTCCTCCCAGTCCGTATTAGACTAATGCTGACCTGTTCTACATTCCTCCCAATGTGTATCAAACGGATCCTGACCTGTTCTATATTCCAGCCAATCTGTTTCACACTGATCCTGACCCATTCTACATTCCTCCCAATCTGCATCACACTGATCCTCTCCCATTCTACATTCCTCCCAATTGGTAACACACTGATCTGGACCTGTTCTACATTCCTCAAAATTTGTTTCAGACTTATCCTGAACCATTCTACAATCCTCCCAATTTGTATTACACAGATCCTGACCTGATCTACATTCCTCCCAATTTGTATCACACTGATTCTCACCCATTCTACATACCTGGCAATCTGTATCACACTGATCCTGACCTGTTCTACATTCCAGCCAACATGTATCACACTGATCCTCATCCATTCCACTTTCCTTCTAATCCGTATCAGACTAATCCTGACCCATTCTACATTCCTCGCAATCAGTATTCGACTGATCCTGACCCATACTACCTTCTCCAAATCTGTATCACACTGATCCTGACCTGTTCTACATTCCTCCTAGTTTGTTTCACACTTAACCTGACAATTCTACATTCCTCCCAATCTCTATCACACTGATCCTGACCCATTCTACATTCCTCCCAATCTGTATCTCACTGATCCAGACCTGTTCTACATCCTCCCAATCTGTTTCACACTGATCCTGACCTAGTCTACATTCCTTCCAAACAGTATCACACTGATCCTGACCCATTCTACGTTCATCCCAATCTGTATTACACTGTCCTTGACCCATCGTACTTTTCTTCCAATCTGTTTCACACGAACCTGAGCCATTCTACATTCCTCCCAATCTGTATCACACTGATCCCGACCCGTTCAACATTCCTCCCAATCTGTTTCACACTGATCCTGACACATTATAAATTCCTCCCAATCTGTATCACACTGGTCCTGGCCCATTCTACATTCCTCCCAATCTGTATCACACTGATCCTGACCCATTCTACATTCCTCGAAATCCGTATCACACTGATCCTGACCTGTTCTACATTCCTCCCAATCTGTATCACACTGACAGTGACACATTCTTCACTCCTCCGATCTGTATCAGACTGATCCCGACCCATTCAACATTCCTCCCAATCTGTATCATACTGATCCTGACCAAGTCTACATTCCTCCCAATCTGTTTCACACTGATCCTGACATGTTCTACATTCTTATCAATCTGGTTCACACTGAACCTGACCAAGTCTACACTCCTCCCAATCTGTTTCACACTGATCCTGAGCTACTCTACATTACTCCCAATCAGTTTCACACTGTTCCTGACCCATTCTACATTCCAGCCAATCTGTTTCACACTAATCCTAACCCGTTCTCCTATCCCCCAATCTGTTTCACACTGATACTGACCCATTGTACTTTCCTCCCAATCTGTATCACACTGATCCTGGCCCATTCTACATTCCTCCCAATCTGTATCACACTGATCCTGACCCATTCTACATTCCTCAAAATCTGTATCACACTGATCCTGACCTGTTCTACATTCCTCTCAATCTGTATCTCACTGACAGTGACCCATTCTACACTCCTACCGATCTGTATCAGACTGATTCTGACCCATTCTACATTCCTCCCAATCTGTATCACACTGATCCTGACCAAGTCTACATTCCTCCCAATCTGTTTCACACTGATCCTGACATGTTCTACATTCTTATCAATCTGGTTCACACTGAACCTGACCAAGTCTACACTCCTCCCAATCTGTTTCACACTGTTCCTGACCCATTCTACATTCTAGCCAATCTGTTTCACACTGATCCTCACCCGTTCTACAATCCCCCAATCTCTATCACATTGATCCTGACCCATTGTATTTACCTCCCAATCTGTATCACACTGATCCTGACCTGTTCGACATTCCTCCCAATCTGTATCACACTGGCAGTGACCCATTCTACACTCCTCCCAATCTGTATCAGACTGATCCTGACCCATTCTCCGTTCTTCCCAATCAATATAACAACTGATCCTGACCCATTCAACAGTCCGCGCAATCTGTATCATACTGATCCTGACCCATTGTACTTTCCTGCCAATCTGTATCACACTGATCCTGACCCATTCTACATTCCTCCCAATCTGTATCACACTGATACCGACCTGTTCTACATTCCTCCCAACCTGTTTCACACTGATCCTGCACTGTTCTACATTCCTCCCAATCTGTATCATACTGTTCCTGACCCATTCTACGTTCATCCCAATCTGTATTACACTGTCCTTGACCCATTGTACTTTCCTTCCTATCTGTTTCACACGAACCTGACCCATTCTACATTCCTCCCAATCTGTATCACACTGATCCCGACCCGTTCAACTTTCCTCCCAATCTGTATCACACTGGTCCTGGCCCATTCTACATTCCTCCCAATCTGCATCACACTGATCCTGACGCATTCTACATTCCTCGAAATCCGTATCACACTGATCCTGACTTTTTCTACATTCCTCTCAATCTGTATCACACTGACAGTGACACATTCTACACTCCTCCCAATCTGTATCAGACTGGTCCTGACCCATTCTACATTCCTCCCAATCAATATAATAACTGATCCCGACTCATTCAACATTCCTCCCAATCTGAATCATACTGATCCTGACCAAGTCTACATTCCTCCCAATCTGTTTCACACTGATCCTGACATGTTCTACATTCTTATCAATCAGTTTCACACTGAATCTGACCAAGTCTACACTCCTCCCAATCTGTATCACACTGATCCTGACATGTTCTACATTCTTATCAATCTGGTTCACACTGAACCTGACCAAGTCTACACTCCTCCCAAACTGTTTCACACTGATCCTGGCCCATTCTACATTCCTCCCAATTGGGATCACACTGATCCTGGCCCATTCTACATTCCTCCCAATCTGTTTCACACTGATCCGGACCCATTCTTCAAAATTCAATCTGTATCACACTGATCCTGACCCATTCTACATTCCAGCCAATCTGTTTCACACTAATTCTAACCCGTTCTTCTATCCCCCAATCTGTTTCACACTGATACTGACCCATTGTACTTTCCTCCCAATCTGTATCACACTGATCCGGACCCATTCTTCAAAATTCAATCTGTATCACACTGATCCTGGCCCATTCTACATTCCTCCCAATCTGTATCACACAGATCCTGACCCATTTTATATTCCTCCCAATCTGTATCACACTGATCCTGAGACGTTCTACATTCCTCCTAATCTGTTTCACACTGATCCTGAGACGTTCTACATTCCTCCTAATCTGTTTCACACTGATCCTGACATGTTCTACATTCCTATCAATCAGTTTCACGCTGATCCTGACCAAGCCTACACTCCTCTCAATCTGTTTCACACTGATGCTGAGCCGTTCTACATTACTCCCAATCTCTATCACACTGATCCTGACCCATTTTACATTCCTCCCAATCTGTATCACACTCTTCCAGACCCATTCTACATTCCTCCCAATCTGTATCACACTGATCCCGACCCGTTCAACATTCCTCCCAATCTGTATCACACTCTTCCAGACCCATTCTACATTCCTCCCAATCTGTATCACACTGATCCCGACCCGTTCAACATTCCTCCCAATCTGTTTCACACTGATCCTGACCAAGTCTACATTCCTCCCAATCTGTTTCACACTGATCCTGACACATTATAAATTCCTCTCAATCTGTATCACACTGATCCTGGCCCATTCTACATTCCTCCCAATCTGTATCACACTGATCCTGACCAAGTCTACATTCCTCCCAATCTGTTTCACACTGATCCTGAGCTACTCTACATTACTCCCAGTTTCACACTGTTCCTGACCCAGTCTACATTCCAGCCAATCTGTTTCACACTAATCCTAACCCGTTCTTCTATCCCCTAATCTGTATCACACTGATCCTGACCCATTTTATATTCCTCCCAATCTACATCACACTGCTCCTGGCCCATTCTACATTCCTCCCAATTGGTATCACACTGATCCTGGCCCATTCTACATTCCTCCCAATCTGTTTCACACTGATCCTGAGCTACTCTACATTACTCCCAGTTTCACACTGTTCCTGACCCAGTCTACATTCCAGCCAATCTGTTTCACACTAATCCTAACCCGTTCTTCTATCCCCTAATCTGTATCACACTGATCCGGACCCATTCTTCAAAATTCAATCTGGAACACACTGATCCTAACCCATTCTACATTCCAGCCAATCTGTTTCACACTATTCCTAACCCATTCTTCTATCCCCCAATCTGTATCACACTGATACTGACCCATTCCACATTCCTCCCAATCTGTATCACACTGATCCCGACCTGTTCTACATTCCTCCCAATTTGTTTCACACTGATCCTGCACTGTTCTACATTCCTCCCAATCTGTATCACACTGTTCCTGATCCATTCTACAAACCTCCCAATCTGTTTCACACTGATCCTGACCGATTCTACATTCCTCCCAATCTGTATCACACTGATCCTGGCCCATTCTACATTCCTCCCAATCTGTATCACACTGAACCTGAGACGTTCTACATTCCTCCTAATCTGTTTCACACTGATCCTGACATGTTCTACATTCCCATCAATCAGTTTCACACTGATCCTGACCAAGCCTACACTCCTCTCAATCTGTTTCACACTGATGCCGAGCCGTTCTACATTACTCCCTATCAGTTACACTGATCCTGACCCTATCTACGTTCCAGCCAATTGTTTCACACTGATCCTGCACTGTTCTACATTCCTCCCAATCTGTATCACACTGGTCCTGGCCCATTCTACATTCCTACCAATGTGTATCACACTGATCCTGACCTGTTATACATTCCTCCCAATCTGTATCACACTGACAGTCACCCATTCTACACTCCTCCCAATCTGTATCACACTGATCCTGACCCATTCTAGATTCCTCCCAATCTGTATCATACTGATCCTGACCCGTTCTACATTCCTCCCAATCTGAATCACGCTGATTCTAGCCCATTCTACATTCCTCCCAATCAGTATCTCACTGATCCTGCTCCGTTCTGCATTCCCGCAAATCTGTATCACACTGATCCTGACCTTTTCTACATTCATCCCAATCTGTATCACACTGATCCTGACCCATTCTACATTCCTCCCAATCTGTATCACACTGATCCTGACCCATTCGAAATTGCTCCCAATCAGTATCACACTGATCCTGACCCATTCGACATTTCTCCCAATCTGTATCACACTGATCCTGACCTATTCGACATTCCTCTCAATCTGTAAATACTGATCCTGACGCATTCTTCATTCCCTCCAATCTGTATCACACTAATCCTGACCCATTCCACATTCCTCCCAATCTGTATCAAACTAATCCTGACCCATTCTGCATTCATCCCAATCTATATCACACTGATCCTGACCTGTTGTACATTCCAGCCAACTTGTATCACACTGATCCTAACCCATTCTACATTCCTCCCAATCTGTATCACACTGATCCCGCCCATTCAACATTCCTCGCAGTCAGTATCCGACTGATCCTGTCCCATACTACATTCCTCCCAATCTGTTTCACTCTGATCCTGACCTGTTCTACATTCCTCCCAATCTGTTTCACACTGATCCTGACCCATTCTACATTCCTCCCAATCTGTATCACACTGATCCTGATGCATTCTACACTCCCTCCAATCTGTATCACACTGATCCTGACCAATTCTACATCCCTCCCAATCTTAGCCGACTGACCCTGACCCATTCTACCTTACACCCAAACAGTTTCACATGGATCCTGACCCATTCTACATTCCTCCCAATCTGTATATCACTGATCCTGATGCATTCTACATTCCCTCCAATCTGTATCACATTGATCCTGACCAATTCTACATCTCTCTCAATCTGTATCACACTGATCCTGACCCATTCTACATCCCTCTCAATCTGTATCTCACTGATCCTGACGCATTCTTCATTCCCTCCAATCTGTATCACACTAATCCTGACCCATTCCACATTCCTCCCAATCTGTATCACACTGATCCTGACCCATCCTACATTCCAGCCAATTTGTATCAGACTGATCCTGACCCGTTCTACTTTCCTCCTAGTCCGTATTAGACTAATCCTGACCCATACTGCATTCATCCCAATCTGTATCACACTGATCCTGACCTGTTGCACATTCCAGCCAACTTGTATCACACTGATCCTAACCCATTCTACATTCGTCCCAATCTGTATCACACTGATCCCGCCCATTCAACATTCCTCGCAGTCAGTATCCGACTGATCCTGTCCCATACTACATTCCTCCAAATCTGTATCACACTGATCCTGACCTGTTCTGCATTCCTCCTAATTTGTTTCACACTTATGCTGACAATTCTACATTCCTCCCAATCTGTAACACACGGATCCTGACCCATTCTACATTCCTCCCTATGTGTATCACACTGATCCTGACACATTCTACATTCCTCCCAATAGGTAACACACTGATCTGGACTTGTTCTACATTCCTCCCAATGTGCATCACACCGATCCTTACCCATTCTACATTCCTCCCAAACTATATATCACTGATGCTGACCTGTTCTACATTCCTCTCAATCTGTTATACACTGATCCAGACCCATTCTACATTCCTCTCTATCTGTATCACACTGATCCTGGCCTATTCTCCATTCCTTCCAATGTGTATCACAATGATCCTGACCCATTCTACATATCTCCCAATCTGTATCATTCTGATCCTGACACATTCTACATTCCTCCCAATCTGTTTCACACTGATCCTGACCCATTCTACTTTCCTCCCAATCTGTATCACACGGATCCTGCCCCATTCTACTTTCCTCCCAATCTGTATCAAACTGAACTTGACCCATTCCACATTCCTCCCAATCTGTATCAATCTAATCCTGACCCATTCGGCATTCATCCCAATCTGTGTCACACTGATCCTGACCTGTTGTACATTCCAGCCAACTTGTATCACACTGATCCTGACCGATTCTACATTCGTCCCAATCTCTAACACACCGATCCTGACTCATTCTCCATTCCTCCCAATCTGTATCCAACTGACCCTGACCCATTCGATCTTCCACCCAAACAGTTTCACATGGTTCCTGACACATTCGACATTCCTCCCAATCTGTATATCACTGATCCTGATGCATTCTACATTCCCTCCAATCTGTATCACACTGATCCTGACCAATTCTACATTCCCTCTAAACTGCATCACACTGATCCTGACCAATTCTACATCCCTCCCAATCTTATCCGACTGACCTTGACCCATTCTACCTTACACCCAAACAGTTTCACACTGATCCTGACCCATTCTACATTCCTCCCAATCTGTATATCACTGATCCTGACCCATTCTACATTCCTCCCAATCTGTATATCACTGGTCCTGATGCATTCTACATTCCTCCCAAACTGTATATCATTGATGTTGACCTGTTCTACATTCCTCCCAATCTGTATCACACTGATCCAGACCCATTCTACATTCCTCTCTATCTGTATCACACTGATCCTGGCCTATACTACATTCCTTCCAATGTGTATCACACTGATCCTGACCCATTCTACATATCTCCCAATCTGTATCATTCTGATCCTGACACTTTCTACTTTCCTACCAATCTGTATCACACTGATCCTGACCCATTCTACTTTCCTCCCAATCTGTATCACACTGATTCTGCCCCATTCCACATTCCTCACAATCTGTATCAATCTAATCCTGACCCATTCGGCATTCATCCCAATCTGTATCACACTGATCCTGACCTGTTCTGCATTCCTCCCAATCTGTTTCACACTGATCCTGATGTATTCTACATTCCAGCCAATTTCTATCAGACTGATCCTGACCCGTTCTACTTTCCTCCCAGTCCGTATTAGACTAATCCTGACCTGTTCTACATTCCACCCAATCTGCATCACACTGATCCCGACCCATTCTACATTCCTCCCAATCTGTATCACACTGATACTGATCCATTCCACATTGCTCACAAGTTGTACCACAGTGATCCTGACCCATTCTACATTCCTCCCAATCTGTGTAACACTGATCCTGACCCATTCTACTTTCCACCTAAACTGCATCACACTGATCCTGACCTGTTGTACATTCGTCCCAATCTGTATCTCACTGTCCTGACCTTTGCTACATTCGTCCACATCTGTATCACACTGATCCTGACACATTCTACATCCCTCCCAATCTGTATCCGACTGACCCTGACCCATTCTACCTTACACCCAAACAGTTCCACATGGATCCTTACCAATTCTACATTCCTCCCAATCTGTATCACACTGATCCTGACCAATTCTACATTCCTCCCAATCTGTATCACACTGATCCTGACCAATTCTACATTCCTCCCAATCTGTTTACCATTGATCCTAACCTGTTCATCATGCCTCGCAATCTGTAACACACTGATCCTGACCCAATCTACATTCCTCCATATGTGTATCACACTGATCCAGACCCATTCTACATTCCTCCCCATCGGTAACACACTGATCTGGACATGTTCTACATTCCTCCCAATCAGTATCACACTGATCCTGACCCATTGTGCATTGCTCCCAATCTGTATCACAATAATCCTGACCCATTCAACATTCCTCCCAATCAGTATCACAATGATCCTGACCCATTCTACATTCCTCCCAATCTTTATCACACTGATCCTGACCCATTCTACATTCCTCCCAATCAGTATCACACTGATCCTGACCCATTCTACATTCCTGCCAATCTGTATGACACTGATCCGGACGCATTCTTCATTCGCTCCAATCTTTATCACACTGATCCTGACCTTTTCTACATTCGTCCCAATCTACATCACACTAATCCTGACCCTTTTCACATTCCTCCCAATCTGTATCAAATTAATCCTGACCCATTCTGCTTTCATCCCAATCTGTATCACACTGATCCTGACCTGTTGTACATTCCAGCCAACTTGTATTACACTGATCCTGACCCATTCTACATTCGTCCCAATCTCTATCACACTGATTCTGGCCCATTCTACATTCCTCCCAATCAGTATCTCACTGATCCTGACCTTTTCTCCATTCATCCCAATCTGTATCACACTGATCCTGACCCATTCTACATTCCTCCCAATCTGTATCACACTGATCCTGACCCATTCTACATTTCGCCCAATCAGTATCACACTGATCCTGACCCATTGTGCATTGCTCCCAATCTGCATCACACTGATCCTGACCCATTCTACATTGCTCCCAATCAGTGTCACACTGATCCTGTCCCATTCTACATTCCTACCAATCTGTATCACACTGATCCTGACCCAAAATACATTCCTCCCAATCAGTATCACACTGATCCTGACCCATTCTACATTCCTCCCAATCAGTATCACACTGATCCTGACCCATTCTACATTCCTCCCAATCAGTATCACACTGATCCTGACCCATTCTACATTCCTCCCAATCAGTATCTCACTGATCCTGCTCCGTTCTGCATTCCCCCCAATCTGTATCACACTGATCCTGACCTTTTCTCCATTCATCCCAATCTGTATCACACAGATCCTGACCCATTCTACATTCCTCCCAATCTGTATCACACTGATCCTGACCCATTCTACATTACTCTCAATCTGTATATCACTGATACTGATGCATATTCATTCCCTCAAATCTGTAACACACTGATCCTGAACTTTTCTACAGTCGTCCCAATCTACATCACACTAATCCTGACCCATTCCACATTCCTCCCAATCTGTATCAAACTAATCCTGACCCATTCTGCATTCATCCCAATCTGTATCACACTGATCCTGACCTTTTCGACATTCATCCCAATCTGCATCACACTGATCCTGTCCCATTCTACATTCCTCCCAATCAGTATCACACTGATCCTGACCCAAAATACATTCCTTCCAATCAGTATCACACTGATCCTGACCCATTCTGCATTCCTCCCAATCGGTATCACATTGATCCTGACCCATTGTATTTTCCTCCCAATCTGTATCACACTGATCCTGACCCATTCTACATTACTCTCAATCTGTATATCACTGATCCTGACGCATATTTCATTCCCTCAAATCTACATCACACTAATCCTGACCCATTCCACATTCCTCCCATTCTGTATCAAACTAATCCTGACCCATTCTGCATTCATCCCAATCTGTATCACACTGATCCTGACCTGTTGTACATTCCTCCCAATCAGTATCACACTGATCCTGACCCATTCTACATTCCCCCCAATCTGTATCACACTGATTCTGACCTTTTCTACATTCATCCCAATCTGTATCACACTGTTCCTGACCCATTCTACATTCTTCCCAATCTGTATCACACTGATCCTGACCCGTTCTACATTGCTCCCAATCAGTATCACAATGATCCTGACCCATTCCACATTCCTCCCAATCTGTATCAAACTAATCCTGACCCATTCTGCATTCATCCCAATCTGTGTCACACTGATCCTGACCTGTTGTACATTCCAGCCAACTTGTATCACACTGATCCTAACCCATTTTACATTCGTCCCAATCTGTATCACACTGATCCCGGCCCATTCAACATTCCTCGCAGTCAGTATCCGACTGATCCTGTCCCATACTACATTCCTCCAAATCTGTATCACTCTGATCCTGACCTGTTCTGCATTCCTCCTAATTTGTTTCACACTTATGCTGACAATTCTACATTCCTCCCAATCTGTTCACACTAATCCTGACCCATTCTACATTCCTCCCTATGTGTATCACACTGATCCTGACACATTCTACATTCCTCCCAATCTGTATATCACTGATCCTGACGCATTCTTCATTCCCTCCAATCTGTATCACACTGATCCTGACCTTTTCTACATTGGTCCCAATCTACATCACACTGACTCTGACCCATTCTACATTCCTCCCAATCTTTATCACACTGATCCTGACCTGTTCTATATTCATCCCAATCTGTATCACACTGATCCTGACAAATTTTACATTCTTGCCAATCTACATCACATTGATCCTGACGTTTTCGACATTCCCCTCCATTTTCCCAATCTGTATCACAATTGATCCTGCCCCATTCTACATCCGTCCCAATCTGTATCCGACTGATCCTGACCCATTCTATTTTCCTCCCAATCTGTATCACACTGACCCTGCCCCATTCTACTTTCCTCCCAATCTGTATCACACTGATCCTCACCCATTCTACTTTCCTCCCAATCTGTATCACACTGACCCTGCCCCATTCTACATTCCTCCCAATCTGTATCACACTGACCCTGACACATTCTACATTCCTCCCAATCTGTATCACACTGATCTTGACCCATTCTACATTCCTCCCAATCTGTATCACACTGACCCTGCCCCATTTTACATTCCTCCCAATCTGTATCACACTGATCCTGCCCCATTCTACTTTCCTCCCAATCTGTATCACACTGATCCTGACCCATTCTACATTCCTTGAGGAGAAAGTGAGGACTGCAGATGCTGGAGTATCAGAGCTGAAAATGTGTTGCCGGAAAAGCGCTGCAGTTCAGGCAGCATCCAAGGAACAGAAGAATCGACTGCCCGAAACGTCGATTCTCCTGTTCCTTGGATGCTGCCTGACTTGCTGCACTTTTCCATCAACACATTTTCAGCCATTCTACATTCCTCCCAATCTGTATCACACTGATCCTGACCCATACTACATTCCGCCCAATCTGTATCACACTGATCCTGACCCATTCTACATTCCCCCCAATCTGTATCACACTGATCCTGACCCATTCTACATTCCCCCCAATCTGTATCACACTGATCCTGACCCATTCTACTTTCCTCCCAATGTGTATCACACTGATCCTGACCCATTCTACATTCCCCCCAATCTGTATCACACTGATCCTTACCTGTTCTACATTGGTCCCATTCTATACCCGACTGATCCTGGCCCATTGTACATTCCTTCCAAACAGTATCACACTGATCCTGACCCATTCTATATTCATCCCTATCTGACAAACACTGATCCTGACCCATCCGACGTTCCTACCAATCCGTATCACACTGATCCTGACCAAGTCTACATTCCTCCCAATCTGTTTCACACTGATTCTGACCTGTTCTACATTTCCCCCAATCTGTATCACACTGATCCTGACCTGTTCTGCATTCCTCCCAATCTGTATCACACTGATCCTGACCCATTCTACATTCCTCCCAATCTGTATCACACTGATCCTGACCCATTCTACATTCCTCCCAATCTGTATTATACTGATCCTGACCCATTCTACATTCCTCCGAATCTGTATCACACTGATCCTGACCCATTCTACATTCCTCCCTATCTGTTTCACACTGATCCTGATCCGTTCTACCTTCCTCTCAATCTATGTCACCCTGATTCTGACCTGTGTTAATTCTGTTTTCTCTTCACATGTGCTGCCAGTCCTGGTGGGTTTTGTCAGCAGTTTTTTTTTTAAATTTCTGATTTCCTGGTCCTTCAGTATTCTTCATTTCTTTGCTTCACTACAATCCCAACCTGCTACACAGTGATTCTGACCTGCTTGATAGGGAGCCCACTGTACTTCATAGTGATCCTGATTTCTGCACAGCCATCTTGGTCTGGATCACAGTGATTCTGCTGTAATTCTTGTTTATCCTGGTGTGCTGCTGAAGTTGTGATACATTGATCCCAGCCTTCTACTCAGTTGATCTCAGCCTATTTCCCAGCGATCCTGAGCTGGACCACAACGATCTCACTTTGCTTCACAGTGATTTAATCAGTTTCAATATCACTAATGCAAAGTCATTCAAGTGAACCCCCCACCCCCCACCCCGCATTTTGCTATTATTCACTTGAAATACTGTGCCAAAAGTTTGAACAGAGCACTGAATTTGAAGGAACGAATCTCTTGGGAAACATCAATCCAACGAAATTTCAGAAGCAAAGAGAGTTGTTCAGAAGTCTCATGATCATAGCACGCAATCAAATGAGAGCAGAACAATTTAAAATTTTGCCCAGGACATGTTATCTTCCTTACAGGTTTCATAAATATGTAATTCTCCAAAGATTCTTGGAGTGTGTATGAAGGGATAGAAACTCTGTTTAGATATCCTCATGTGCTCCCCACTGGGATTCTGGAGATTCAGAGATGACAAATGTATTCGCTGCTATTATCTGCTGTGATGCCTCAATCAGTAAGCTCGAGGTCAGCAGGATTGGCACTCCTGGATATAGATAAGAAAAGAGTGTTTTGCTGCAAGCTATATAATGCTCTAAGCTCTATCTTTGCACTATGGATTTTTAAATCATTGTGACTAAATTCTTTGGTGATGCAATGTTGTATTTGTTTTGTGTATGTGAACTAAGCTTAAATGAATTTCCCATCAAATTCAAATATTAAATAATCATGATTAGGGGTAAGAGGAGATGCAAATGGAACATAAATATTTTCATAGACCAGTAAGAGCCATAAAGTCTTAGAGATGTACAGCACAGAACCAGACCCTTCAGTCAAACTCATCCATGCTGACCAGATATCCCAACCTAATCTAGTCCCCCTTGCCAGCACCCGGCCCATTTCCCTGAAGCCCTTCCTAATCAGATCCCCATCCAAATGCCTCTTAAATGTTGCAATTGTACAAGTGTCCACCACTTCCTCTGGCAGCTCATTCCATGCACGTACCACCCTCTGTGTGAAACAATTGCCCCTGAGGTCTCTTTTATATCATTCCCCTCTCACCCTAAACCTATTTCCTCTAGTTCTGGACTCCTCCATCTCAGGGAAAAAACCTTGTCTATATATCTTATCCATGTCCCTCATGATTTTATAAACCTGTATAAGGTCACCTCTCAGCCTCCAATGCTCCAGGGAAAACAGCCCCAACCTATTCAACTTCTCCCTATAGCTCAAATCCTCCAACCCTGGCAACATCCTTGTAAATCTTTTCTGAACACTTTCAAGTTTCACAACATCCTTCCAATAGGAAGGAGACCAGAATTGCACGCAATATTCCAAAAGTAGCCTAACCAATGTCCTGCATATCAGCAACATGACCTACCAGCTCCTGTACTCAATACTCTGACCAATAAAGGAAAGCATATCAAACGCCTTCTTCACTATCCTATCCACTTGTGATTCTACTTTCAAGGAGCTATGAACCTGCATTTCAAGATCTCTTTGCTCAGCAACACTCCCTAGGACCTTACCCATTAAGTGTATAAGTCCTGCTAAGATTTGCTTTCCCAAAGTGCAGCACCTCATATTTATCTAAATTAAATGCCATCTGCCACTCCTCAGCCCATTGGCCCATCTGATCAAGATACAGTTGCAATCTGAGGTAAGCTTCTTTGTTCTTCACTACACCTGCAAACCTATTAACTTAATGATCTGATCTTATAGATTAAATTCTAATTCATTCTATTTACGCACAGTTTATATACATATCAACAAGTGTATTTATAAACTGAAATAAAACACAGAACTATGGTTGCTGAAAATCCAAAAAAGAATCAAAAACAGAAATTGCTGGAGAAACTCAGTAAGTTTGGCAGCATCTGTGAAGAGAAAATGATTCAAGCCAAGTTATCCTTCTTCAGAACAGGATGTATAGACTGCTCTGGAGGCAAGGGAGTTATGTAAAATTTGAACGAGTTATTATTATTTATTTAGATTGTGAACTTTTCTTAAACTAATTCAACAAAAGATCTGAATTACATGCCAGAGACTCACCAAACAGCTAGCTCCTTTCTCTGTAGTAGAGCAAGAGTCAATTACGAAAGCAAAATTCCGAAATAAAAACAGAAAGTGCTGGAGAAACTCAGCAGGTCTGACAGCATCTGTGGAGGGAGAAACTGACTTAAGGTGTTGTCTTCTATCCGGCACTTGTTCAATAGTGATGTTTGCAATGGCTTTGAATTTATTCTTAATTTTGGTGCACTTCTGGAAGTGTGGCAATATTTTATAGGCTGATGATGCTTTTAAGAAACGAAAATGCCTAAAATAAAAATTATTGAGAGCCAACACAAATTTGATGCTTCAATACCAAATCCAAGGCATATTGTTTGTTTTCTTATCCAAATTAGAGCTTGTCATATTGCCAGCCTTGGCTCAGTGGTAGTACTGTCACTTATGAATCAGAAGAATCTGTTTTTGAGATCTGCTACTGGACTTGACCACATGTTGACAATGGACTACTGCTCAGGGGGTGCTACCATGTTGAAGTGTCATCTTTGGATGAGATTTTAAACCAAGTCAGTGCTCTCTTGTTGATCAAAGAATGTGTGCCCCTTTTTGCTTAATTTGAAAACTTTGCATTTGGAAAGGCAGGACCGATTAGGGAAAGTTAAAATGGCTTTGTGTGAAGGAAATCATATCTCACAAATTTGATTGAGTTTTTTGAAGATGTAACGAAGAGGATTGAAGAGGGCAGAATGGTGGACTTGATCTTCTGTAAGACGTTCAACAAGGTCCCTCATGAGAGATTGGTTAGAAAGGTTAGATCACATGAAATAAAAGGAGAACTAGCCACTTGGACACAGAACTGGCTTCAAGGTAGAAGAAGACGGTATTGGTGGAGGGTTGTTTTTCAGACTGGAGGCCTGTGACCAGTGGTATGCCTCAAGGATTGGTGCTGGATCCACTCCATTTCGTCATTTATATAAATGATTTGGATGTGAACGTAGTTAATAAGTTTGCAGACAACACCGAAATTTGAGGTGTATTAGACAGAGAAGAACATTAATTCACAGTACAGTGCAATTTTGATCAGATGGGCCAATGGGCTGAGGAGTGGCAGACGGAGTTTAATTTAGATAATATGTGGTGCTGCATTGTGGCAAGGCAAATCAGGGCGTATATACTTAATGGGGAGTGTTGCTGAACAAATCAACCTCAGAGTGCAGATTCATATTTCCTTGAAAGTGAAGCCTCAGGTAGATAGGATAGTGAAGAAGGCGTTTGGTATACTTTCCTTTATTGGGCGGAGCAATGAGTATAGGAATTGGGAGGTCATGTGACGGCTGTACAGGACATTGGTTAGGCCACTTTTAAATTTTTGCGTGCAATTCTGGTCTCCCTCCTATAGGAAGGATGTTGTGAAACTTGAAAGTGTTCATAAAAGACTTGCAAGTATGTTGCCAGGGTTGGAGGATTTGAGTTATTGGGAGAAGCTGAATAAATTGAGGCTATTTTCCCTGGAGCATTGGAGGCTGAGGGGTGACCTTATAGGAGATTTATAAAATCATGGGGGGCATGTACAGGGTGAATAGACAAGAATTTTTTTTCCCTGGGGTGGAGGAGTCCAAAACTAGAAGGCGTAGGTTTTGGCTGAGAGTGGAAAGATGTAGAAGGGACCTAAGGAGCAACTTTTTTACATAGAGGGTGGTGTGTGTTTGGAATGAGCTGCCAGAGAAAGTGGTGGAGGCTGGTACGATTACAACATTTAAAAGGCATCTGGCTGGGTTTATGAATAGGAAGATTTAGAGCGATAACGGCCAAATGCTGGCAAACGGGACTAGATTAATTTAAGATTCGAGTTGGATTAAAGAATCTGTTCCATACCGTACATCTCTACGACTCTATGACTCTATTTATGGCGATCATTGAGTAAAGAGCAGAAAGACTTCAACTTCACAATCACAGGACATTTAATGAAGTACCTTTCAACATACTAAATGTTGATGTTTATGAAAAAAAAATCAAGTTTCCCGAATAGCAATGTGATATTATCCAAGTAACATATCTTTATCTTGAGTGGCCTGTGAATCATTATTGTCCTTATAGAACTTGTCCCAAAGAAGGATGATTTGCCAGTCTAAAAACTGGAAAAACTCAGCAGGTCTGGCAAGCATCAGCAGGGAGAGAAACAGGGTTAACATCTTGAGTTCTGTGTCCCTTGTTTAGAATTGATTGGATAATGGTTGTGCCATGAGGTTAGGCGAGGAGTGCACGAGGAGGACTGGGACCCTTCGGCAGGCAGTCAGTATTACCGAGAGGATCATGTGAGGAAAGGACCCCAACGCAGGCAGTCAGGAACAGCAATAGATTTGTTGACGCTGATTGGAATTGGTTCTTGCTCTGCTACAGAGAAAGGAGCTAGCTGTTTGGTGAGTCTCTGGTAAGACATTAAGGTCTTTTCTATTCTTAAATTTTAACAAAAAAATCCATCTGGTTCACTATGCCCTATAGGGAAGGAAATTTGCCATTCTTACCTGGTCTGGCCTACATGTGACTCGAGACCCACAGCAATATGGTCGACTCTTTATTGCCCTCTAGCCTATTAGGGTTGGGCAATAAATGCTAGCCTGATCAATGATGCCTACACCCTGTGAACAAAAAAGTAACAAAGTTAAAAAATTAGTTGTAAAGTTGATAAACATATAAAAATAAATAAGATAATTAAGTATATAATTGCTTAGTAGTACAAAACTTAAACGTTGTTAAAATGGGTGAAAAAGTTGAAACTTTTCATCTTACCCACATCAGAACTCATCAGACAAATTGAAAAGGTGAAGTTAGTTCTCTCATATTGTTGTGGTGTGGTTAACACACAAGCGGTTTTCTCCACTAACTGCAGTCAAACCTAAAACATGTTCTGCCTATTTCAGAAATGAGTAATGTGACATATGAGTTTCAGTGCTGGTGTGATGCCAGGTATATAGATCATTTGTCCCAATGACTGGCAGACAGTATCAACAATATGTCCTGCTGACCATTTGGAATGGGCAGTATGCTGATCATGTGAAACTGTGTCAAGACTTTGCAATATATGATGATCACTTTGAACAATGAGAAAATGTTAGGCAACAATAGGGAGTGCATAAACAGTAGCACTCCTTTTGACAATTTTCAGAGATAGGATGATGTTAAGGATGAGTAAGCTTTGTAAGTTGATTCTTAAGTAGCAATATATTTATCAATGTACAAGTATTTGCAAAGCATGGCTGGAGTTTATAAACACTGCTGATACAGGGAATCCCAGGAGGTCATGGCAGTGGTGAATGCTTCCAGCACTGGTGAGACGACAGATAGGATGAGTGGCAAACCACAGGGGCATATAGATAACGAGGTGAGCTATGGAAAATAACATGAGAAACTTGCTCCGTTTTTGGCTGGAAACGTGCCAAAATGGACACTTCTCCAATTGCTGGTAAAATTCACACACAGTGTCCTAGAAACTTGACTTTTACTCGCGTACATACGATAACAAAGCTTTACAAATTTTCAGACTACAGCTATCACCAGTTTCCAGTGTGTGGAATTTTGTAATGTATTTCGTAGGAGTGATTGTATTTCTTGCGTTGAGTACTACCATATGGTGCTTATTGCTACAGTGAATGACTGTGCCAAAATACTCGAGGAAACAAGAGATGCACAGTTGTGGTTATACAGAACCTCAGATCTTTCCTCTTCTTTTCCTTCCGATTCCCAAAGGAATTCTCCATCTGCTTCACTCTGCTGTGAAAGAAAAGAAATAACAAATTTCATCTGTACCCATCATTTCCTATGAACTACCATATATCTAATAACAATGTGAAACCCTGAGTATTCTTTTGTGAATTAAGGCTCTTCACTGTGTGATTCATTCTTCCAAAAGAACACAGCTGGCAGCATTCAGGCAGTGATGTATCTGATTTCAGGTTTCACATAAAAAGGCAACAAATCTGAACCACACTGAAGTGCTGAGTGACTCCAAACATTGGAAGTTGATATAATCTGAAACTAAGAGGATTCTTTTTTATATTTTGCAAGCCAAACATCTCAGTGTTTTCTTTTCCACTGCCTGACGTTGTTCAGCCAGCAGAAGAGATCCATCTCAATCAGTCAGTGAAGTATATTAAATCAGCACCAGTTTGGACAAGGACAAAACTTTAGCAAGGTGGGTATCCGAGGCTAATAAATTAATGTTACATATAGGATTTCTGAGGGAGGATGTTTGTCTCGGTTCTGAGACCTTGGCTTATACCATCCCTCTCTATCAATCCCTCCCCCTGTTTTTATTCTTGCACCAACTTGCAACTTGTGCAACTTAATGAAAAACATGTAGCTATTATATTTAAATAATGTGTTTGTTATATTATTTGCAATTTGGTTTTAGTAAACTCTGTGGTGTTAATTGTTGGGAGGCAGCTGGCTGGAGAAGACTCTTAGCCTTGTTCTTATATTTTTAAATATCTTTCCTTTCTGTATTGAGTTGTACTAGTTATCCAGAAAGAGATCCATAGAGATATCACCTAATACATTACACCCTTAACTTTAAATGACAATGCCAAGTTGGAGCACTGATCTTCCATTTTTGTAGATATGAATGCTGTACTTAAGACTAAATCAGTCAGCATTCAACTTTTAACAAGAACAGCAGGATGCACATAAAGAGACAACATTTCCTATTTGAGCCCATACAGCCAAGGCTGAAAATTCCACAGCATTAGATTTTGTCTTACACACGTCTACATTAGAATTTAGGATGCTTCTCTTTATATTTAGTCATGCGAGGTGACAATAGTAATTTAAGGATCAGCTGAAATCACTTTGTCTGGCTTGAAGTGATCACCTGCTTACCTGTGAACTTGACTTTATTGAGGAAGCTATCCAAACTATCCAACTGGTAGGAGGGACTAGGACCTGAGGGGGCAAAGCCTTACAGTAAAGGGAAGACTTTTTAGAATGGAGATAAGGAGAAAGTTCTTCAGCCAGAAAGTATTAAAGCTATGGAACTCAGTGTCACAGAAGGGTTTGGAGGCCAAGTCATGGAGTATATTTAAGATTAAGATAGATAGGGTTCTTGAGTATCAAGATTACAGGGAGAAAACGGGAGAAGGGGGTTGAGAAACTTATTGGCCATGATTGAATGGTGGAGTAGACTCAACGGGCTGACTGGCCTAATTTATGCTCCTATGTCTTATGGTCTTAAGGTCAAATATTTAACGAATACTTGTGCATGTTATGCTGTTCAGCAAGTCTTTCGGTTGACTCCAAGCCAGGACCCTGTCGGTTCATTCGGAGCCAGGACCTGTTGGGCAATGTCCAGCATCAGAGGAGGTGTAGGACCAGAGCAGCGTGACTGACTCCAGCTCGGAGGAGGTAGACACAGAGGTGAGGGTGCCAGTGGCAGTAGAGAAGAAACACATTGCAAGGACCCCTGGGATGATGTCAGATGGTAGCAGCTGGAGGAGCAGACAGGGTGAAGGCTACAAAGGGGGAAAGGTGAAGCTATTTCAGTTTTAGTAATATCAATTTAATACTAGTTTATTCAGTATTTTGCCATTTATACAATTTATGAAATAATTTATTATTTAATCCAAGATAGTGCCAGAATGTGGCGACATTATCCACTTTTCGCTGCACCTAGGTACAAGTGACAATATTAAGTAAATCTAAATCTAAAGAATTTAAAGTCTGCCATCCTAACAAATTCGAATATCTTCAGTATGATTGAAAATAACAACAAACCTGTAAACTAATTTGGCTGTTGATCTATCTGTATTTTGAATGATAGTTTAATTCATGCAACAAAAAAAAGCATTGTCCTGTTTTGATAGCTTACAACAGACTAGTTGAATCCACGTTTTGCTCATTAATGTAATGGGCAAAAAGATTTATACACAGTTAAGTTTGTCACTAGCCCAATTTTTAACAACAGATATTTTTGAGACTAGGGATGAAAAAATGATCCATGTCATTGACCTGAGTCAAAGAACCTGTAACAGCATTGCCTCTTTGTCAGTAGTGATGGGATTTTTACAGGAATTGCCCGGACAATTCAGGTAGGCCTACTTGGCCCACCTTATCCTAATTTTTGTCCTCAGGGATTCAAGCTAGCTGGAAAGGTTAAAAATTTGAATATGGGAAGGTTTTTCTCTCACCCTCTAGACTGTCTCACAAATATCATTAGAAGGAGCAATTGGTATGTCCACTCCTGAAGCCAATTGGCAAATCTATGGAAAGGCAGGGACCTAATGAACATCTTGGGCCAATGTTTTATATGTGACAGATCATTGTGAATGCAGTTTTCTCTTATCACAGACTGCTTGCTATTAGGCATCCTACTGTTGTTAATAAGGGAGTCGCAGTGTGGAATATTGATGCCAGCGGCACCAGCATGAATATGTGTCATTATCTGCAGCCAGCAAACAGTATTAAGATGGCTGTAAGAGATAATGTCTTGTTCATCCTTCTGCAAAACAGAATGGCTTGTTTCTGCATGGTAGCTCTTCAGCTTATGTTGGAAACTTGATCAAATTTGCTCAAGTGTAGCAGCTTAAAGTTTAATTTGCAATATATCCTGCGACACAAATTAGAAGCCTGTGGTTTTCTGTAAGTGACTCAGCTACTTGATATATTGACTTGTGCTTTTGCTTTTTTTATGTATCAAGTGTTATTTAAGCAAAAGGTGTTGATGGGACTGGAATGATGTAAATACAAATTTGTGTTCTAAATCCAAATTGATGACATAACTTCTGAATTTTACAGCATTTTCCACTTCGTTATTTTCAGTTTCTGGTATTTGCAGTAATTTACTTTATCATTTGTGGTTGCAGCACCATTCTAGAGAGGTTTCTAGATGACAATAACCTAACATTGCTGAACATTTAACTAAAGATTAGGTTCATTGATATCTCAGAATTGTGGAATATGGAGGCTTTCTTGAGAGTAGCAAGACCACTGACTCCTTCCAACCAAGCTCATAATAAAATATGTAAGTATTCTATGGCTGAATACTATCAACTAGTTTGGTTATTATTATGGCAAGGGCAATTATGTTTGAAAGCTACAAAATTTAATGCTTGAAATCCTCAATACTCCAAAAAGGAGGAAAAGAAGAGTTGGTTGCAACTGGAAAAAGGATTTAAAAATTAGTATAATTTTGGAACAAATTTTATTCTTATCAAAGTATTAACACTTGAAAATATATTTGCCTTCTTTCTGGGCATATTATCACCATCAGGTAATCCCAGGAGACATGTCTATAAATACAGGTCAAAGAGTTTGGCAAAACCTAATTTCCTAAAAGATCTTCAGAACTAACAGAGAGGGACTTTCATCTCAACAACCTCAGAAGGAATCAAGCCCAAATCCCAGTGGTGAAATGCTACTACATTACTCACTTTCCCTGAAAAAGGTTTTCAACCTTCAATTATAAAAAAGGATTAAGCAGTATTAATCCTCTCTATTCATCTGTCTACCTATCAATGCTAAAACAATGGACATGGAATAAACAATAACTTGCATTTAAAGTGCCTTTAATGTAGTGAAATGACCCAAGAGGCTTAAAGGAACATAATTAAAGAAAAATTGGCAATGAGCCACCTAAATGGTACGAGGGGCAGGTAGCCAAAATCTTAGTCAAAGAGATGCATTTTAAAGAGTGCATTAAAGGAGCAGCGAGAAATGGCTTCGTCAGATTTTGCTACATTTATTAATGCAATCTTTTAAATTTAAATTCACTTTTTCTGACAAAACTTTTGGTTTGCCTGAGGGTGGTTAACAGTTTAAAAGGACCAATTTCAAATCAAAAAGAATAATTTCATAAATCTAAAACTAAACTAAATAGAAAGACTTTTTTGAAGGACACTGCTTTGTAAGGTGTTCTCGATGTTTGTCTGGAAACTCACCAAGCTCTCACATTTTTCAGTGGTCACAGTATAAAATTATATCATCCAAATCATAAATGGGCAATCAGAATGTGAGAAAGCCAAAGTGGTAACTTTCATAATCAGTGATGTTATCCTGCTCTATTTATTGTTTTACTCCCTCAACTTCAAGTCAATGATGTTGTAATTCCTTTCTGCCAAAGATATAGTCCATTCTATCCTTCAACAATGTAACCCTTAATTTCCAAAGCTGTAATCCTGATTGCACAATCCTCTCCCTCATTCACACCCACAGGCCTATCCTGGGCAGTTAAATGAAAATATGCTTTATTAGCATTGGCCAGGAGAGTGTATGTGCCACTTTAGGCATACCTTTGGAGCTTATCTGACACAAGCAGCCTCTATTTTTACTCCCATTTCCCATCCAACCCTGATAATTGGGGTTTCAGAATAAATGGCTGACATAAATGCTCCCAGCAAGAACCTTGCTGAAGGCTGGATTGTCTCCATTTATTCAGCATATTGTCTGTCATGACTAAGCTGGATATTACTGGGTCTTGAGGGTTGGGAACACCTGGGTAATGAAGTCAATGTCCCTGGTGGCCTCTAATAAGGGGTGAACAGAGATTCCGTCACTTAGAAAACATTAAGGCAACAACCAAGAGGTGCAGGAAACCTGTCATAAATTAATGTCCAGTATTTCTCTGGGAATCTTGCAGTCTTCTGTGTGACGATGCTGTCACTTTTAAAAAGGTTATTTTCTCCTTGATTTTTTTGAAGAGAGGTCCTAAAGGCAGAGGTGCCGAAGAGTCTAGTTTAACAATGGAAGAGGAGTAGCCTATTTCTCCCAGTTCAGGTTTCTTCTAGTTGGCTTTCAGCTGTAGCAGTTACAAGATGTATGAGTCCAGAGGAGTTGCAAGCTTCAGCAAAGAATTCCTCTGACTTTCTTCTGAAATCTCTCTCTGGATGTTGTTCCCTCCTGCCTGTAAGAATCTGTTTGAATTTACCTTTTTGCCAAGGGGTGTGTTTATGGGGGTGTTACTATATTGGAACAGTTAATTGATAATAGTTACTGTATTGGGTCAGTTAAGTAATGCTAAATTCTGCTTTCTTTTGTTCGTGTTTCAACTGTAGTGTTTATATAAATCCTGTTTTGCTTAAAGCTAAGTGGTTTGACAAGTTGCATACCACCAGGAACATGCACTTCACATCTGCCTTTAAAATAAGGAAAGGTTATGGTCTAAGCTACCTTCCTAAAGTATTTTGAGGAGGTCTGGCCTGTTCTGTAACACCTACCAGAACTACACTGGGTTCACAGTGGAGCTCTTGAGAAATTTCAGGGTTTGCCACTGTTACTATATCACGGCACCTACAATTTTTAGGACTACTCCGGTTCCAATGAAATCTTCTAGCTGTCAAGAATTTGAGATGAATAATGAAACTGAAGAGCATTAATGCCATGCAACAGTCCCATTGCTTATTTGAGGAGCTATGGGGCAAGCTTCACATGAGAAGCAGAGCAAAATAAATTTACCAACATTTCCTGTGGGGAAACGATGTCATGACAACAAAATACTTTGACCAAAAGAATAGGAAACAGTAAGAAAAGATCACAATAGTTAACTGTGAATAATGCATTGAAAGGAATTGCTTCACCATGGGGGTTAAGCTGCACTGTAAGCTTTGAGATATGATGTGTTTCGCTTTTTGACTGCCATTATCGACAAATTGACCTAAAGTCCTAGCATTACGTGACAACAGCCAGCAATGTTCAAGATCTGATTTAAAGCAATTTTGATTCTTTTTCTTCTGACTCACAGAATAATACTCAGTTATAATCAATGCATTCAATGCATTTTACAAAGAGTGTTCTGATGTTTGGACAAGGAATTCTGTGTTTGCTCAGGAAAATAGAGAAATGGTTGTCTTGACAGTTTAACTCACAAAAAAAGTGCTGTTTTGTAAAACAGATGTTGAGATCTGTCACTTGGCTCATTTGGTACTCTGCTAAACATAACTTAGAAAGTTGTGCTGCAGCCTCATTGACATTTGACTACAGAAAGTGTTTAAGTGTTGCTGGTAAATTTTGCTCAGCAATACTGTGAGCGTGAACAGTTAGACAGCTTTAGCTGACGGCCATAGGTCGGCTTTGCATTGAAAACAGACTACAGTATATTTTCATTGTCTCCGTCAGTATGGGTTACCTGCATCTTTTTTATAAAGCTAAGATAGGTTTCCAGTTATGCTAGACAAATATTATTGCTGACAACATATTGTATTGATGCCAGACCAAGCATTTAACAAAAAGTAAATACAAGCTTGCTTCTGCCTGCTTCCTGACAAGACATGACATTTTATTTTGTTTAACCTCTCCAAATTTTGATTAGATACTAAAAACACATTAAATATAGATAAATATATATTAGTATGTAGACTTTTTAAACTTACCCCCAGTTTCACATAGGGTACTGGTACTAACACTCCCAACTTGAATTTATAAAAACAATTGAAGAAATACTTAAAAGTTTGAGCCATAATCTAATCTGATGCTGTACTACAGTATTGATAGAGTGATGCCTTGTGAAAGAGCTGTCTTTCTGCTGGGAGGTTAAATCAAGGCCCCAAGTTGCCAACTTAAGTTGATGTTAAAAATATCCCACAGAGCACTTCTGAGGAATATAGAAGAATTCTCCTTCTCAATATCTCCAAATTAGCCCAACTTATCACTTATCTCATTTATTGATTGTGGGATATTGCTATCTGAAAATTGAATGCTAAACATGCCTTTATAAAATCAGTCACTGCACTTTAAAAGCACTTATTGGCTGCAAAGCACTTTGGTATCATGTGATGAACAGCAATGTACATTCACAGCTGCACATTGTTCCAGAGGAAGGGGTTAATATTCTTTACGGAACTGATCATTTTTCTTTTGTGAGCCATACAATGGACCACGAGAAGCTTTGTAGGCAAATAGAATCCTACACTTATCTAATTTAGACATAAGAGTCATTAGAGTGTTGTTGGGAGTGCATCCCTGCCTGAACTTTCCCACTCTAACTGAACAATCTTTGAACTATTGTTCCAACTGGAATCAGTCAACTCAGTACAGTGCACTGGCTACTCTCTTTTGAGCAATAGGTGAAGTTAATCATTTTACACTGCTATTTTGAAGTAACACCACAAGTAATATTTTCTGCTAACAGGTCGCTGCAGGCAAGCCAAAAATATGTTCTGCCTAGCCTGTATGTCAGTGGCACATGAATTTCAGTACCAATGCAATGTCCTCATAAATGGAGGATCACTCCAACACGTTCCTTTGGTTGTTTGCTACACGCAGGGTAGTGACTGGACTCAGCCAACTTATGCTTGCAGACACAGAACATAATTTCTAACTTGAGGTGTGATTCTGTGATCAGGCAACAGTTCCTGAACAATCCCAAGTATGGTAGAATTAAGCTAACAATAAATTTAAGATTAAGAGTTGGACTGCTACTGTGGATCACTTATGTTTACTAGAAGCTACATATATTCAACCTCAGGGAGCCATCCTCTACAAATAAAAAAAAGAGCATGAGGAACAATAGCTAGCATTATTAACAGCTTGTCCAATCAAATTTGAATTGGCAACCAATCAGCACCTCTTTCTCTTGCAGCATAAACCATTGCTTCCTCTGAAGTTGGATTAAGCTTTCGCTTATTTTTAGGGGATGTGGGCTTTGCTGGCCAGGCTGCACTTATTACCCATCTCTCATTGCTCTTCAGAACATAATGGTGAGCTGCTTTCTCAAAATTGTGCAGTCCATTTGGTGTAGGTGCAACCATATTGCCAATATGGAGGGGATTCTGGCACTCTGTCACAGTGGCACTGAAGGAATAGCAATATATTACTAAGTCAGGATAGAGAGTGGCTTGGAGAGGAGCTCATAGGTGGGTGCTATTGCTCCTATGGGTGCAATTTTCCCAGCTTCTAAACAACGTGACCATTGGTGAGAAAGTTTGGAGAATCACATGAGATCAGCACTGAAGAGCTCCTTACTGTCAAGATGAAAAGTTCTGTTTTCCAAGCAAGTGTTGAATGGCAAGATGAGATCTTATGGGTGAATGTTGAGAGGCATATTTGCAGGTACCTGCAGGTTCTCATTATTATGTCATTTTGATTCATTGATGTGCAGTTTCCCATTCTCCCACCCACTGATGACACACTCAGTGGTGACAATTCCCTCTGGCATGGGAGTCAGAGCATTATTAGTTCACTGCTCATTCCAGCTCACTGTTTAATCCTCCCTACATCAACCTCTCAGGGCACATTCCATGGACAGTGATGGCATGCACCCCTCTTCCTGTAGTGCAGGACCTTCAGACCTGCATCAGTGAAGCTGGGTGTGACCTACTGTTTGTCCTGCATGTCCGGGACTAATCATATTAATCGTACAACAATGTTGCAGACTGCCAGTGCTCGAATGGATGTATGAATGGGCTTTAAAAATGTTGCCAGTGCTAAAAAATCCTCGGAGTTCCCATTATTGGCCAACATTCTGTCATTCCTGATGAAGGACTTTTGCCTGAAATGTCAATTTTCCTGCTCCTCGGGTGCTGCCTGACCTGCTGTGCTTTTCCAGCACCACTCTGATCTTGACAACATTCTGTCTGTGTCGAGTGGCAGAATACGATGAGCAAGACAACACTGTGGCATTGTGTGCAGATAATTTGGTGAGTTTGAGAAGCTGTTGCCTACAAAGAGAAACCCTCTGTGAATGTCCCCAAATACGACACTGAGTCGATTTCTGTAAAGATTGAACTCTGTGTATTTTCTACCCAGTCCTTTGTGGTGATAATGGTCACGGGTTTGGTAACTGCTCTCTAAGAATCCTTCGTGAATATTCTTGCTTCTGTCTTGATGAGTGCAAGATTTAAAAGCTTCAATCGCATATATATTTTTTTCATGGCAAAGTCTGATTTGGGCAGGCCATTTGGTTCAACTGGTATAATCTAATTTTGATGCTCTACATGCCTCCTCACACTCAGGTGATTCTTCCCATCTTGCCCCGAATTCTTCTACAGTATGCTCTCTGTGGTCTAACTAATGTCTGGATTATTTAATTTTACCACTCTGTTTTAATATTTTTAAATCTCTTGGATAACAAGCCCAGTACTTGGATTGCATTGTTATGGCCCTATCAACATTACATTGTTACGTGTAGAGATGTATGTTGCAGAGGTGCCAGTGTTGGATTGGGCAGAAGTCAAACAACTATAACTTGGTGTCATGTAACTTCTGACTTTGTACAGATTTATGCATGTATATTCCCAATTATATTATTTTCTCTACCAACGTAATTTTTTTATCAACCAAGGATAAGAAATGTGATATGAACAAATCACACAAATTTCTTTTGTTATTTATTTTCCAGTCTGCAAGCCTGTGTGTTTTCTCCTATTTTGATGCATCTCTTCATATTACTAGTCCACTCATCCACACCATGCTTTCCCCATGCCTCACCCTCCCCACCACTGACCAGGACTTCATCTGACAGTTTATCATTACACCTGAAATTCCAGAGTCTCAATCATTTATATCTGTAAAGAACTAGGGTGGGTCCAGGATGGATCCTTGCATGCCGCCACTTTGTAATTTCTGCTACTTTGAGAATCTTAACATCTACTGTTTGTTTTCTGTCTTGTACCCATCTTTCAGTCTGGTTACCTGAACACTGACATCAAACATACTGACTATTGACATGAGTCTCATACCAGGCACTGTGTCAAAGACCCTTTGAAAATCCATGACTATTCCATCCATTGCATTGGCTGCCCCACACTTTCAGTGACTTCTTAAAATTATTTAATCATGTTAGCTAAGAATGACCACTTTTATAATTTTAAGCTGAATATCTTTTATTGTATTCCCCATTTCCAGACATTTAGATAGTTCATAATCTAATGTTTAGCCAGCACTGACATTAAACTGTCCTGTTTATTGTTTTCTTCCTTTGCCCTTACTAGAGATGGAATTAGATCTGTTAGATCTATGACATTGTTTCTTTTTTTTTGAACTATTATATCTGCAAGCTCTTCCCTCTCTTTTTGAGACATCGACTCCTCATACATATTCATTTTGTCAGCATCTCGTTTCTTGCTATCTTAGTTAATGTAATATCCCTGATAACTTCTACAGTTGTCACTTCCTTTTTTGTTACCTTCAGTGAAGATGATTGTACCTCAATGATCAGAGTCTTTATAGAATTGACATTCACAAGAGCAACATTCAATTGTCCTGGTCTTTTCCAATGACTAAGCAAGTTGATGCAGTATGTAACTGAATCGCGCAGATGAGGAGGATTTACTATTTGTAGTTAACATGTTGAGATGAAAGTTTTATTTTATATGTAAAATGAACCAGTAAATTTGAATATAGTATAACAAATTAACTACATTCATTCTAAAAGTGCCACAAGCAATCTGCGGAAAATTTGCACTTCAGTTTCACACTTAATAAAATCCTCCAGTTCAGTACGATAACAGGACATTGTGAATCACAATGCGAATATGATACTATTGCATGCCATACAATCAGCCTGGGTCCCCAGGGGCTGGCATTGTTTGTCAAATTCAAATTCTATTGGATATCAATTGTTAAAGACCATTTTCCTCAATTTTTTAAAAAACTCTTTTCCCCCTATTATTTCAAAAAGTTATTTTGCAGAAAGCTAGATCCCAGGATCCTGACAGACTTCGACTACCTCATTAAATGACACTTCGTGGGTGTTCGCTTTTCAATCGCGTGAGCTTTTTTAGTCCCTATTTGATTCTGTCTTTATCCAATCAAATGCACTTCACAGGCAAACACGTAGAAATAGAAAATTTGGTTGACGTTTCTCTCCTTTTCCTGGGTCGTCTTTATTTTTAATCACTACCGTAGCTGTAGTTAGTCGAATCAATATTCTGGTCTCTTCTGAGTCTCACAGTTAACGAGTAGATTCACACAAAAAAAACTATCACGGGAGCTGCTGATGTCTATTCCAAAGAACTCTTAAAAACAGTTCACAATTTGTTCGACAGTCTGTTTTATATTTGTGCAATAAGAACGTGACTCATGCTAACCTTTGAGTGACCTGGTGGGTGAAAATGTTTTCATTGCTGCCTCAGAATGGGAGAGTTTTGTGTCGCGAATTGAGAACTGGACTGACCCTGAAAGAATTTAGACAGAATTAATTCAACATCTGACTGGTGGCAGCCACTGGAAGTAAAGGCATTCATCTCCATTCTCTGAGTAGGATTCACACCAAGGTTTCCAGCAGTGTAGGGTTTCACAGCAGCGGACTAATGCAACAGGGATCTGTGCTGCAAGCCGTTTTACTTAAAAAAAACGGGCTTTCATATTTGAAGTCCCCAACTGTATCTCTCTGATTGCCAGAGGGTGTGTTTTGTTTCTTTTAAAAATCCCTGACATTTGAAGTCGACTGAAAGATTCAGAGGAAGTACTAAATGTGGGAAATTGATGTCGTGACTTCTAATTTACAGCCCATTAAAACTGACATTTTCGCATTCGCCGTGTTTTCTTTCACTGAGAGATACAATGACGAGGAGAAAAAGCTGAACTTTATCAAATGATGTGAGTGGATTGCATTCCAATTAAACAAAGCAGCCAAGGAAACATATTAATCCACACTTTTGACCTGCACTGAAATGATTGCTGGTTAATGTTTGGAACTGCTGGTGTCGGGTCACTGAAATTATTTGTTGAAGCAGCACTTGTAGAATTGAGAAAGGAATGCAGAACTTTTAAAGTCTGACTGAAAGCTCCCCGCGGCTTAGGAAGTTTATTTAGTAGGTTACTAAACCTCACAGGCCAGTCAGTTGCACAGTTTGATCTCCGTCCTGTTTTGAGTTAGCTGATCGCATCAGCGGTAATCGTAGGAGTGCTTCAAACCAGGCTCCTAGGTTGAGAGGATGAAAACAGCTCCTCAGCACGATGCCAGTTCACTGCGGCACGGTGGTTTAATGGTTAGCTCTGTAGCCTCAGAGCACCAGGGATCCAGGTTCAATTCCATCCTTGGGTTTGCACATTCTCCCTGTGTCTGGGTGGGTTTCTTCTGGGTGTTTCTGTTTCCTCCCACAGGCCAAACATGTGCAGGTTGAGTGGATTGGCCACGCTAAATTGCCCATAGTGTTCAGGGATGTGCAGGCTAAGTGGATTAGCCATGGGATATGCAAGATTACAGGGATAGGGTGGGTCTGGGTGGGATTGTCTTCAGAGGGTAAGTGTGGACTCAACGGGCTGAGTGGCCTGCTTCCATACTATAGGGATACTATGATTCTAAATATGTGGTACTGCAGAAAATGGTGAAATAGAATGCTGGAGAAACTCAGTGGGTCTGTAGCATCTGTGAAGAGAGAAACAAAGTTCATGTTTCAACTCTGATATGACCCTACAGTATTCATGGTATTTGCTTTCATAAAAAGATGATGGTTCGTGCCATTGTGGTCGACAGTGGGTAAAGAATTGTTGCCTGCCCCACAATGCCCATGCTGGGATGGCATCTGTTGCCTTTACTGCATTGGAAGGTAATGGGCTGAGAGGGTCCACGATTCATTGGTCTCTTTAGTGACCTTCTCCCTGTTATCAATATTGACACCTGCCATGTGTGTGCCTAATTGCAGAAATATGGGTGCCTGGAAGATTGCAATTCACAATCAGTCATATTGACAACATCACCCATTTAACACTGATTTTGGTTTTGGATTTATTACTGAGTTAAGGTTTGTGGTGGTTCCATTGATGAGCGTTGTGGCTTGCATTGTCAACATTCAGTAGGTGGAGGTTTGGGACAATTTTTCGGAGCAGACAAACTTGAGGAGCCCATTTCTTCAGCCTTCACTGTTGATAGAGTGAAAGGATTTCATAAGGTGACAAAGCCAACTTCAACAGTTGGTGCTGCAGCTTGGATTTGTCACGTGAAGATAAATTGTCACATTTGGAAAAAATACACTGCTGGAAGAGGAAGAGACTGAGGAGGATTCTTGCAAAGATCTTTCCTATTACACATAGCAGGGCATTACCACAATTCAAGTTGTCTCCCATCTTGAATATCTTCTGGAATACTGTGTCCAGTTCTGGTCACCCAGTTATAGGAAGGATATTATTAAGCTGGAGAGGGTTCAAAAGAGATTTACCAGGAAGATGGCTGGTAAGGAAGGTTTGAGTTACAAAGAAAGGTTGGATAGTCTAGGACTTTTCTCACTGAAATGTAAGAGGTTGAGAGGTGACCTTAAGAAGTTAATAAAATCATGATGGGTATAGATAGAGTTAATGGTAGTTGTCTTTTTCCTAGGAGGGGGATATTTCAAGACTGAGGGCACATTTTTAACGTGAGAGAAGAGAGATTTATAAAAGACGTAAGAGACAAATATTTTACACAGAGGGTGGTTCGCGTGTGCAATGAACTTCCTGAGGAAGTGGTGGATATGGGCATTATTACAATGTTTAAAAGACATTTGGATAAGTACATGAATAGGAAAGGTTTGGAGGGCTATGGGCCAGGAGCAGGCAGGTGGGTCTAGTTTTGGATTATGTTCAGCATGAACTGGTTGGACCGAAGGGTCTGCTTCTGTGTTGTATGACTTCATGACGCTCAGTGTCCTTAGGATCCCTGGTATGCAATTCTCTTCCCAGTTGAGGGAAATTAATTATCAAACTTTCACTACGATTTTGTACCTAACACGTGAGTAATAGTGAGAGATTCCCTAAATGAATGTTAATACTTAAATAAGATGCACAACAAAGTGAGAGATGAGTAGGTAAATCTATTGACTATCTAAGGCTCAAAGTTGCAATTGAAATAAAAGCAAAAAATGTTACTAAGACATTTTTCTGTCAGCAATTTGATGGAGTTGTTAATTTACCTGAAATGAAACCTTTAGCACCTCTGTTAAAATGTTGGACAGAAGAATGCCATGCAAATGCTTTCCTTGTTTATATTTAACCTACCTCTTTGGCAAAGCTTTTGGCTCTTTTCCCTGAAAACAAATGATGTTGCTCACTGTCTAACAGTGTTTCATTTAATTCTCCTGTGAGATACTTTGGAATGTCTTGTTGCAATATATGTTTCAGTTGCCATATAAATGTAAGTTGTTGTTGTATGCTTTTAGCCTGTAAATTGTCTAGCTCATAAATTCTAGCTTGTAAGTTTCTGCAAGGATTACTAGTGCAAAATATTCTTCAGATTTCCTTTCATTATTTTTGTTATGAAAGTCCATTTTCGGTGTTGTAAATGAATATTTAATTAAGCTAATTATGTAACCAGATACTTTTTTCCCACTGCAGCTTGTGCTCTTCTGAAGGTGCTGCCGTTTGTAGTTATATGGGCAACATAGGGAGCATCACAGCAAGGCTCAATTATATCCATGCTATTACATGATCTTTTTCAGCAGAAGGTCTTGGCCTATGATGAGCACAGATTGTTATCCTGACTTATTGTTGTTTCCTCCCTAGATCATGCTGCACTGAAGCCAAATAAAGTGCTGTACTACAGTCTGGGCTGAAATAACCTGACACACTGCAGGCAAGATCAGACCTTGTTTGTATAGCTCAGTCAGACATCAGGCATTTCTCAGGAAAGCCACTGAGGAATATAAATACTACATGTGGTTCACTTGATATTCCCATACTATGTTGTTTATAGTCTCATATTTCCAGAAATAATTATTCCGCCTTTCAACCCTTCCGAAGCCTATTAATTTGCTTAATAAAAGCCAAAAGAACTGTGGATGCTGCAAATTAGTAACAAGAACAGAAATTGCTGGAAAAGCTCAGTTAGCCTCTGTGGAAGGAATCTGAGTTAACGTTTCGGGTCTGCTGGCCCTCCCTAAGAGTTCTGAGCATTACCAACAATTTCTGTTTTTGTGGCTATTAGTTTGCTTGTTCAGAACTGTGACTTGCTTCAGCTAAACGCTGGAAGGTTGAAGTCATCATTTTTGGCTTCTTCGTTAACTCTGAGCACTTTATTCTTTAATCATTCATGGGATGAGGGCATTGCTTGCTCACCAGCATTTATTGCCCATCCCTATTTAGCCTAGAGTCAACCACATTACCGTGGGTCTGGAGTCACATGTAGGCCAAAGCAGGTAAGGATGGCAGTTTCCTTCCCTAAATTATATTTGTGAACCCGATCGGTTTTTTCAACAATCAGCAATCACCATCATTAGACTCTTAAATTCTTTTCTCACCAACTCGACTTGACTGCCTTGTCACTGTCTCAGATGGAGCCAGACTGTTCATAACCTTGACACACTGTGATGGGTTTCTGGCCATGTCTATCCCATAACCTTCCATCTCTACAAAGTATCAGGTTCAGCCTGACCTGCCCCTCCATATGAAGCCAGAAACCCTCCTAAGGCATGGTGGCTCAGGTGGTTAGCACCGCTGCCTTGCAGTGCCAGAGACCCGGGTTCAATTTCAGCCTGGGTGACTGTCTGTGTGGGTTTCCTCCGGGTGCTCCAATTTCCTCTCACAGTCCCAAGATGTGCAGGTCAGGTGAATTGGCCGTGCTAAATTGCCCGTAGTGATAGGTTCATTAGCAGGGAATGGGTCTGGGTGGGTTACTCTTCAGAGGGTCGGTGTGGACCTGTTGGGCCAAAGGGCCTGTTTCTGCACTGCAGGGAATCTAATCTAAAAAAACGTGGCTTTGTTACCTCCAGTTTTCTCAAAGTACAATCTATCCTTACTGACCTACATTCGCCTTGAATAAAATGTAAAAAATTATATTTAAAGAAACAATTTGATCATGTCTTATTCTTTTCCTCCTTTGTAATCTCATAGAGTCATGCAATAAAGTTCTTCCATACACTATTCTCCTGACTATGGTCTCTTACATGCAGATTCTCCTTCTCTTTTACCACATGAGCTTCTTATGTCCTATGAGCTGAAATTTTATTTTAAAATCTTATTGTTTCATCACTTGTTATACACCTTAAAATTATTTTTGTCACCATGCTTTTGATCCCCTTTTTTCTTTGTTTCTTTGGCTAACTGTCCAACTTTTTCTTTGTTCCTTGGGACATTTTTCAACGTAAAAGGTGATTTTGTTTTCATTAATTCATGGGATGTGGGTGTACTCACATTCCTTACTGATCTCCTGCACCTGCTCAATCTGGTACCTTTTTAATTAACACTCTGAAGAGTGTTGACTTGAGAAGATGGAGATGCACTGTTTTCTTGAACTGCGGCAGTCCTGGGGATATAGGGCACTTGCAGTGCTATTGGGCAGGGAGGTTCAGGATTTTGATCCAGTGACAGTGAAGGAATAATGACATAGTTCAAACTTAAGATGGTGAGTGGCTTGGAGGAGGACTTGCAAGTGGTATGTTCCCATGTACCTGCTGTCCTTATCCTTCTAAATGGTAGATGTTGAGAGTTTGGAACATGCTGTCTCAGGTGCCTTGGTGTGTTGCTGTTGTTTGCATCTGGTATATTGTACGCACTATTGTCTCTGTGCATTGGTGGTGGAGGGAGTGACGTTTGAAGGTATGAGATGGAATCTTAGCCAAGTTGACTGCTTTATCCTCAATAGTGTTGAGGTCCTTAAGCATTGTTGGAGCTGCACTCATCCAGGTAAGTGGGAGAATTCCTTGACATTCCTGACTTGTCCCTTGCAGATGGTGCACAACGTTGATGAGCCAGGAGGTGTGTTACTCACAGCACAATTTTCATCCTTGGAGCTTGTCTTGTATTTACATGTCTGGTCCAGTTCTGTTTCTGGCCAATGCTAACCACCAGGTTGCTGATTTTGGAGAATAGAGTAATGGTAGTGGCATTGAATGAAAAGGGGTGGTGATTAAATTCTCCTTTGTTGAAGATCTTCATCTGATGAAGGACTTTTGCACAAAATGTCGATTCTCCTGCTCCTCAGATGTTGCCTGACCTGCTGTGCTTATCCAGAACCACACTCTCAACTCTAATCTCCAGCACCTGCAGTCCTCACTTTTGGCTGGTGTGAATGTTAGTTGATAATTATCAGCCTAAACCTGAATGTTATAGGTCTTGCTTTATTTTGACAAGAACTGCTTCAGAATTATAAATACAAATTGTTTTTATTTGAATGCCATTACCTAATCCCAAAAAACTCCTTTACCTTTTAGGTGGTAATTTTGCACATCTGCCTGACTCTGATTGAAAACATATTGTCTAACCAACCTATTCAGGAATGTTATTACCTTTGGAACAGGTGTGACTTGAACCTGGACCTCCTGGCCCATGGTAGGGACACTACCACTGCACCACAAGACACTGGTTAACCCATGCAGCCAATTCGTGACCTCTGTCATGTGATGTCATGGTTTTAAACATCAGAGTGATTGTAATGGTGACATCGCTAATACCATCTTATGCAAAATGGATTTGGTTCACATTAAATTTCTGATATTAGCTTTAACTTGCACCCCCTGTTGTTCAGATAGCTTAGCGAGACAGTGAGATTGGAAATTTATTCATTTGCTTACTTGACATTTTGTCAATCAGTTTTACAATATATAATACTTGCCCTGACAACTGAATCAAAATGCAAGAAAACTATTAAATCTGTATTTGCAAATAGGCAGACAATAGTGATTAAAACTATTGAACTGGAAGACCTCTGATGTATTGGAAGAATGGTTGCAGGAGCTATTAGGGCCACAACTCCCTCAATCTGGTGACTAAGTGACAATGCATTGGCAGGGAGAACCTCTTTTGAGCATTGCTGCTCACCTGAAGTGTAGGCTGAAGATGAGAAGTGAACTCACGTGCAAAAGTGGAAAGTATGTTAGCCCTTTTCACTGACACACTAAACATGGCACATTGATCTACTGGAGACACCGAACATTTGTAAGTTTATCCAAAATTCTGATGTCTCATCCATTCATTACCCCTGTGCTTGCTTGTTTTAGCATTCAACCTCTTGTATAAGACAGTTAGGACATGAAAGCTTTAACTGACATTGTGAGATTATGCTACACCTATCAGGATACAGGGTTATAGTCCAACAGGTATATTTGGAAGCACTAGCTTTCGGAGCGCTGCTCCTTCATCAGGTGATTGTGGAGTAAAAGATCATAGGACACAGAATTTATAGTAAAAGTTTACAGTGTGACGTAACTGAAGTTTTTCAATATATAATTTCAGTAACATCAAATGCCATCAGATTGCACTTTTGTAGCATCTGGACAAACTTCTCCATCCTTGCAGAAAGGATGGGGAGTGCCTCAGAATGTTGCATGGTGCAAAGACTCTATCCTTACACAAGAATAAGGGTGACTGTAGCTACTGCAATAATTATTGAGGTTTCTAGCTGCTAAATGGCATGGAAATGTATTTGGCCACATTGCCTTTGTTGGACTGCAAGTCTTGGCCAAATGTATTGACCTAAAATCCATTGCGGTTCAGAATTGGAAGATCTGTAGTTGACATGATCTTCTCAGTTCCGGAGCTGTAAGAAGAACACCATGACCAAAGCAGACTCTTATATATTACCTTTCTCAGTCTCAGCAAGAGATTTGTTTACATGAAGAGTTCTGGTCTATTTAAGCTGCTGGAGAAGATTGAGTGTTTACCGAAGGTGCTCAATGTGATCCTCTCATTCCACAATGGGTTAGATCACCTATGACAGGGTAATGCTGGAACCCTTTGAGATCCTCAGTAAGGTCAAACTGGGTTGTGTTCTGGCACTGACTCTCTTTGACATATTTTTCTCTTGCTGCTGACTTGTCTTCAAATCACTCACAGAAGGTTATTCACCTCCTGACACCCCAAAGCCTGTCCACCATCTACAGATAATTCTGGTATAATGCAATGGTCATGTTCCTGTGCAACCCTGTGCTATAGAGAATCGCAGTACAAAAATCTCACTACAAAAATTGCTGTAGAAAATTGCGCTGTAGAAGATTGCTATAGAAAATTGCTATATCTGTGCAGTAGAAAGTTCACGCTATCAAAACAGCATCCACTATTTGTCAATTGCATTATAGCCAATTCGCTTTGACGAAACATGCGTTATACCAGAAATACCTGTACAAGGCACAAGTCAGGAGTATGATGGAATATTCTCCACTTGCCTGGATTGGTGCAGCTCTAATCCTGTTTATTTGCAGCAATGCAATTGCTAGACATGATTTGTGGGTGAGTCACTCAATCATCTCTATTCTGACTAGAAATAGTGGTGTCAAAGGATTTGGAATTTAATAAACATATTTTCATAGGATTTGGGTGTCAGCATTTTTAGTCTATCTCTAATTGCCCTGGAGACATGATAGCAGAGGTGACGTTTTGCACTGCTGCACTCCTTTGAGTGTTGGTACACCCACATTGCTGTCACAAAGGGAGTTCCAGGATTTTTCACCCAGCAACAGTGAAGGAATGTTGATATTATTTCAAGTCAGGTTGCTGTATGGCCTGGGGGGTGACTTGCAGGTGGTGGTCCTTCTGGATGGTAGGGGTCAGCTCAGAAGCTGCTGTCGAAGGAACCTTGATGAACTGCTGCTGTGCATCTTGCATGTGCTTCACACTGCTGCCACTGTGCATTGGTGGTGGAGGAATAGGATTAGACTAAAAGCGAGAAAGTGCCAATAAACTTTAATCAATCAGTATTTGTATTTTGGACCAAGTAGAATTTGCATTCACCCACCCAGCTTGATTAGAAAACATCTCCTCACCCACTCTGCTGAGTACAAGTGGCAGGTAGTGTTGTGCACAAATGACTATCACTACAGGGAGGAGGAGAATCGACGCCTGTGTAATTGTTTGTGTGGTACAGATAATGGCCCCCATTGTCAGGATGGCGCCTTTATTAGCAACCAAAACACCATGCTAGAGACTAATGGGAGTAGGTCATGACATGTGACCCTGTTTCAACCCCAGCTCTTTAATTTAATTAGGAAGAAGTTGTGAGCAAAAGCACAACCTATCAAGTCAGATTTACCTCCATGTGACAGTAGTTAGTAAATAATGTTTGTTAACACTAACTAGCCACTTTGTACAAGCAGTGTAGGAACCTGATTTTTTACTGAATGGGCAGGATGTCAGCTTTCATAATTCACACATCATTAACTGCTTCATTAACACTTTGCCTGTCTCTTGTAACAATAACTTTTACAGATTAGCAGACTCCAAGTACAATATATGAGACTTTTTATTGGGCTAACTTCATAGCTGAAAGTAAAACAATGTCTACAGCTACAAAAGCTCCTTCTACAAATAAAAACAATTGTCCTTGATATGTAAACTGTAGAAAAATGATCCATTTGATTTATTTTTTCCCATAGGGCTTTCAATTCAAATCCAAGAAAAATAATCGCTACAATCGAGATTGAATTCTAATAGTTGGGAAGGTTGAAGTATTGGAGAACCTGTTTTTCAAGTCAGGCATTGGAGAAAAGACTGGAAATCAAGTTGTCTTCTAATTTCTTCATATAGTTCTCTCATTTCCATTACACCCCTTCCCTTCAACTGCCGGGCACTTTATGCTGATGGATGGTGGGCTGTCAGTTTCCTTCATGTTTTTCATTTATACTGCTCTACAGCCAGTTACTGATATCTAAATAACTTAATGGTCTGACATTTGGAAGCTAAAATGGTCAAGTGCGCACAGAATCCACACTAGGTAATTTATCTCCTCACCGTCCCCCACCACCCCCCCACCCGACCACCATCACCACCACCATTGAAATAACCTTTTTGGCTGTAGGATTATCCCTTGAATGCATTGTGTAATACATGATGGGCTTATACTTTTTTTGTGTATGTTGTTTGATGTATTCCATGGTGTTTAATACAGAAATAAAAGCTCTATAGTAATCAGATTCTAATTATTCGGTTTCTGATACTATATTCCTACTTTGAAGTGAATAGAAAGAACAATATTGCTAATGGATTTAGGTTTCGGTCAACAACCTGTATTCTTCAAGTAATAATTAATTGCAAATTATTTGCAGAAATGGAATCAAATGTTGATCAGTAGAAAAATCAAAAGATTTGCAAAGAATATTTTAGTGTAGGACCAAGACAGCCTTAAAGTCTCCACAACCAACAGTGAAGCAGAAAATAAACCAGTGCAGATAATGCAGGAATTAATATAGCAATCAAGAGGTGTGAATTGTGAAGGGACTTGCAAATGAGGATCAGAAATTGAATTGATAGCATTGAAGGGATAGTGAGCCAATGGGGGATTAATGAGGCTGGAGTTAATATTAGAACAGGATGAAGTGTAAGCTGGCAGTGGAGTTTTCAATGAGTTGGAATTCACATGGAACGGAAACTGCGAGACCAGCAACAGAGTACAAGAGAAGTCAAGCCAGGAGGTAATGAAAATATACATTTGAAGGATGGTTGACCAATGGCAGAGGTAGATAATTTGGCTGAAGTAGGCCTTAGTGATATGCAATGTGAAGTTCTATGCACAGTTGTAGGAGAGATGAAAGGAGCCACAATTACTACCTTGCATGGTCCAGTCCTTAGAAACTACTAATATAGGAGATGATATCTGAAACTCAGCTAAGACTTAAACAGGATGCAGAGATGCAAGGGTTAACTTGTCAAACATCAGATTTGATCCTTCTCCAATTTAGGGAATCTGAGACATATACATGGCATGAAAGTAGTGTAAGTAACTTAACCATTACTTATCTAATTTTTGTAGGGTTTGGCTAAGAAAAGTCATCACCTTATGAAAAATTATGATTTACATGTGACAATTAAAGTAATGTTTTTTTTCCAAAACATTACAAGAAGGATACTTCTGTATTGTAAAGCAAAATGATTCAACTCATTTAATGGCAACAAAATGAGAAAATGGAAAGTTACACAGCTACAGCTAGCATTAGCTTGAAAGATTATTTTATATATCGAAAATTAACAGCTTCATTTTAGAGCTGATTTCAATATCATACACATTTTAAAAATTTTATCACATTTTTCTATATCCTTACTTGAGAAGTGAGTGTTACTGCAGGGCTGGCATTTGTTGCTTATCCCTAGCTGCCATTTCAGAGAGTTAACCACATTGCTGTAGGTCAGATCAAACAAAGGCAGAAGATTTCCTTCCTTAAAGGTCACTAGTGAATCAGATGTGTTTTTATGACAATCAACAATGGTTATATGATTGCTATTAGATGTCTTTTAATTACATTTTTTTTCGTGAAATTCGAATTCATTAATCTGCCATGGTTGGATTATGAACCTGTGTCCCCAGAACATTTTGAAATTCCTAATCCAGTGACAATACCTCTATTACATTTCCACCAGATTGTGCTCCTAGAATATTTTAATGCTTTTATCAAGTTTTGATAAAAGAATAAAGATTGAAGAAATACAATCTAAACTATTCTAGGACACGAGGAGACAGTAACATAAGCTTTCTATACTATAGATAGAAATTCATCTATTGCTGGTCTGACTGTACAAAACAAAACCTGTAATCCTTCCACTAGCTCTACAGCTGGGACAAGCCAAGTGACACGGCCCTGGAGTTAGACAGTGTGGCTGACTTAATGGAAACTATTAGCAGTCCAAACATCTGCTCAGCTGCTTGAGATGCCTGACACATTCTCTGAAGTGGGAGATTGGACAGTCTGATAAGCTAGCATTGAATTATACGAACATATATCGGACACTGGAATGCCACCAGTAAATGACAGATCTATCTTTTCTCTTTTTCATGACAAGGAGGTATTTAATAATGTTTCAGCACAAAGGATTAGCTGTCACTGCATTCCAAATATTCATACTTAATTCACCCAGATGTCCTTTGAAATCCTATTGATATTTTACAATGTTTTTTTCTGTGTTTTGATCCCAGAAAAGAAGCAGCCTTTTTTTTTAACATTTGGACTGCTGTTTGTTGGAGAGGCACGCTGTTTCCCAAAAGCTGCAATGGAAGGCTCAGTCTATTTTAAGGGCTAAGCCTGATTAGCAGTCTGTGGTAAGCTGTTCCTCCACATGGTGCCCTAATGTAGCTTACTGTCTCTGGGTCAGTGCAACATAGAATGACCCGAAGGTTGATCTGTCTGAAGAGAAGGAGTAGATGTAGGTTAGGGAGTATGAACATGGGAGGAGGGGAGAAGGGAGGACGGGAGATGGGAGGAGAAAGACTGAGTGACAATCTCCACTCATTTTTGTGGATCACAAATGAACACTTCTGTTGCTCCTTATTGTACAAAAAATATGTAATATTTAACTCAAAGGATCTCTTTGCTGTTCTGCCAGATTTGATTAAAAATAGCACCCATGCTGCAAATTGATAAACTTTTCAAAGCGCTTTGGGATCATATTTATGTTGCTGCCCTCTGCTTTGGATAAATGTGTGCTTGAGGGTGCATTTACTGGCTGGGGAAATTCATGGGAAAAGCAATGTTGGAGCACAGTTTGGGCAGTAGCTCCAGTGTCCCTGTATTAATTTTTGATGCGTATTTTCTGCTAGGTGGAGGGAGTCACAATTGGCATCACTGCTGGAACTTGTTTGCATTTGGGGAGACAGCATTGCTCAGCTGTCCATCATTTTTTTGTCATGAGGGAGCAAGGGCTGTGATGGTGTCCTTCAAGGACACGTAAGCTTGTCAAAATTATTTTTAAAAATCAGCATTTTATATCTGAGATAAACATGTATTTCAGCTTAAGACATTTAACAGAATTTTTCTGTTCAGTGTGCAATGTAGGTCACCATCTGGAATGGATGCGTGTCTCGATTTTAGCAGGTAATGTTTATCTATATGTATTACTGTCCAGTTACAGCAGACACTATGAATGGAACCAGTGATGTGCAAAATAGATTTATTTTATAAAAAGGAAGTAAAACACCAGGACAGGCTTATTTAATGAACGAGAATTAAATAAATTTAGTGCCACCTGTTGATAGCGTGATTTTGTACTGCAGACAGATTTTCAAAACAGCAATTGATTGCCAATGTATTTAGATCAGCGACGAAGAATTTATTTAAATAGTCGTGGTCTAGTGGATGGAAAATTCTCACCCAAGATGTCTCAATTAACAGATTCCAACTCTGTTTAACTTCTGCTTATTCTCAGTGGGACTCTGGAAGTGCCAACTGTGAAAAAGAACAATTTTCTCATCTACAGTTACTCTCACTGCTGTGCTGCTTGTCCCTGATGTCCTTGATGGTGACCCTGCATGTGAAAGTGAAAGAGATAAACTGATGTGATTATGTTCTTAGAGAAACAGTTTCACTCAGTCCCTAGGGAATTGAGTGTGTGACTGGTGCCTGCAGTCTGGCAGCATCCTACCACAATGCCTTGTGTACACAACTCAACTTGTAGTGAAAAATCTGCTTTTTCCTGCAGGAGGGGAATGGTATCAAGCCACCCAAACGATGGCTGCTAAGCTAGTACAACCCACAGGGAATTCCTCCAGGGAATCATGTGTCCTAATATTGTTAATGCAAGAGACATTTAAGGAGGAAAAGCAGGATGAAAGTTATCAATCTGACAGAAAGGACAGATGTTCAGAATATTTCTCAAAATACTGAGAAGTTGGGAAGTGGTGATAAGGACATCCAAATCTCCTTGCAATAAATCACTGAAGGCTAACATGCAGCACACAGAGGCTAATGGAGTGTTAGACTTTAGTGCAAGTTGATTTGAGTACAGAAATAATGAAGTTACTAATCACACAACTCTAGGTTATAGTCCAACAGGTTATTTGGAAGCACTAGCTTTCGGAGAGCTGCTCTTTGGTTGTGGTTGTGGACGTCCTCCACAAGGAAGGAGCAGTGCTCCAAAAGTTAGTGTTTCCATATAAACCTGTTGGACTATAACCTGGTGTTGTGTGATTTTTAACTTTGCACACCCCAGTCCAACACCGGCACTCCAAATCAGGAATAATGAAGCCTTGTTTCACTGAATAGGAACCTGGTTAGACCATACCTGGAATACTATGTGCAGTTTTGGTCCCCTTATCTCTGGAAAGATATTGTTACCATACAGGGTTTGTAACAGAAGATCACAGACTTGTTCCCAGGCTGGCCAGAGAAAATTTGAAGAGAAATTGTGCAAACTGGGTCTGTATTCTCTAGAATTTTGAAGACTTTGAGATGATCTCATCAAAACCTACAAAATAGTTAAAAAGATTGACAGGGTAAATGTAGGTTGTGGAGTCTAGAACAGGAGATACAATTTAAAAATAGGGGGCTATCATTCAGGACTAAGATAAGGAAAATTTCTTTTTACAGCGAGGTTGGTGGATCTTTGGAATTTGCTATCCCAGAGGGCTGAGGAAGGTCCATATTTGAGTATATTTAGGAAGAGGATGATACATTTTGATAATCGTTGGTGTAAAGAGTTATGGGGATAATGTGGATGAAAGGATTGAAATGTTTGATTAGCCATGATTGTATTAAATATTGAAGCAGACTCAACCACCATTTGTTTGTGTGTTTCTATGACTGAGTGGGCTTATGGGCTTATTTGCTGGCTGGTTTGTGGCTGAAGCAAATAGCAAACTTGACTGTACACATTTTTTTAAGAAATGAGAATTAGGTTTAGCAAAGCTATTGGCTACCGAAGAACTGGTCCACAGCATAAATAATCTGGGAACTACCAATATGAAGAGGCACTCCAATATAAATTCAGAATCAAAGGATTCAGTGGGTAAAGGCAATGTTTATTTTTATAATGAGGTTGCTCGACAGCATTCCTGTGAAATACCTTGGCATATTTTACTTCATCAACAGCAATGACTACTTGCATTTTTGTAGCACCTTTGAATTAGTAAGAATGTCCCACATTATTTTCTTGTAATGCTATCAAGCAAAATTGGACAGCAAGCCACAAATAGTGATTTTAAAGCAGGTCACCAAAATCTTGGTCAAAGAGGCAGGATTTAAAGTGCTTTGAAAATACAACTTGTTCCTGTTATATAGCCCAAAGGTCTTGGATTTGACTTCTCTGTTTGTGCTGAGTTTTTAAGTGCTTGCTGTGATGTCACAAAGGATGTTGGAATTAAGCATTTTAAGAGAGGGGGGATTTTTAATCAGAGTTCCTCATCAGTATTTGGTGACTGTTATGGAAATCCACGCAGGCAGAGATGATAGATAGCCTGGGATTGATAATCTCAATGTTGGATAGCCTACTAACACTCACTATTAATGACTGTAGCTAAAAAAATGATCAAAATTCCAAGGGCACTAATGGAAATACACTTCAGAATCACCACCATTGGAAGAAAGTGAAAAAAGAAATTGAAGCATTAGTTAGTAAAATTGGACACAAGAACAGGCTGAAAACTAATTTGGATTTTCAATTTCTGTTTGAAAATGGAGTAGGAAAATGAAATAAAATCAAATGATTTCATCATTCATTTCTCCATAGAGTCATAGAGTCATACAGTCATATAGCACGGAACCAGTCTATGCCGGACATAATCTCAAACTAAACTAGTCCCACCTGCCTGCTCCTGGCCCATATCCCTACAAATCTTTCCTTATCAAAGTGAGTTTTAAACGTTGTGACTGTGCCCAAATTCACCACTTTCTCAGGAAGTTCATCCACTACTTTTTTTTTGTTTAATTTTTATACACATTTCCTCCAACTTTTAAAGATGCTTATACCTGAGTCTTTAGATTTCTCTGCCTTTTTATTCTATGTCAAGATTTGCAATCCAGTGGTTATACTCACTCTGTATCCTTCCTTTCCAAATCTGACACTTCAGATTTAACTGCATTGAATTTCATCCGACACTAATCTCTTCAATCCATTGATCTGCTGAAGTCATTTAAAATCCTCTTCATGGTATCACACTCATTATTTAGTATCATGCACTAAATTTCAGATTTTATCATCTGTGCCTAAGTTCAGGTCATTTATATTTATTGCAAAGAACAAGTTTGACTTCACAAATGTTTTGCAAATACTATCTTAACCTAGAATACTTAAAAATATTTCAATATTGGAAAAGTGCTACAAGTTAACTCAACAGTGCTGCACCTACAACTGAGAGACGATTTATTTTTGTTCTGTAGTAGTTCTGCAAAGTATCATCTATTCAATCAAAGTTCGATTCATTCACTATCAATGCACAATGGCAGCAGTGTGCACCATCTACAAGATGCACTTGAGCTTCTCTGACAGTACCTTCCAAACCTGTGATATTTACTCTGTAGAAAGACAAGGGCAACAGATGAATGGGAATACCACCAGCTACAGGTTTCCCTACAAGCAGCACACCATACTGACTTGGAGCTATATTATAGTTCATTCACTACAGTTGGGTCAAAATCCTAGTGCTTCCTTCCTAATAGCATCGCAAGTGTCCATGTACGTGAGGGACTACAACAGTTCAAGGAAGGAAGCTCACCAGCACTTTAGTTAGGCACAGCCGGTCAGGCAGCATCTGAAGAGCAGGAGAATCGATGTTTCGAATGAAGCCCTCAGTCCTGATGAAGAGCTTATGCTCAAAATGTCGATTCTCCTGCTCCTTGGGTGCTGCCTGACCGGCTGTGCTTTTCTAGCACCACACTCTCAACTCTGACCCCCAGCATCTGCAGTCCTCACTTTCTCCCAACACCTTAATTAGGGATGGGCAATAAACATTGGAGCTAACATTGCCCACATTTCAAGGCAAAAAAATGTTCATTTTTGTCATGATTTGGAGATGCCGGTGTTGGACTGGGGTGTACAAAGTTAAAAATCACACAACACCAGGTTATAGTCCAACAGGTTTAATTGGAAGCACTAGCTTTCGGAGCGCTGCTCCTTCATCAGGTGGGTATGGAGGACACAATTGTAAGACACAGAATTTATAGCAACAGTTTACTGTATGATGTAACTGAAACTATACACTGAAAAATACCTTGATTGTTTGTTAAATCTCTCATCTGTTAGAATGACCATGTTAGTTTCACTTCTTTTATATGTGAATCACAAAACTTTTTTTTAAAAGTTACATTCTCAGGTTAACTTTAACAATTGGTGTCAGCCCAGATAATGTGTTGAAGGTGTTTGCCCCTGTGTACTGTTGTCTGTACCATAATGCTTAGACTGATTCTAATCTAAAACATGAGTTCACAGAACCTTACTTGGATTCATGCAGTTTTTGAGCAAAGTACAAAGTAACTCTGCAAGTACAAATTCACTCCACAGACGCACACACTCCCACATGCACCCTCTCACAGACCTAGGTCCCTTTACACTCACACATATACTCTATCTCACGGACACTCACAACCCCCCACCACACACACCAACGCGCGCGCGTGCGCACACACACACACACACACACACACACCAAGTAAGGTTCTGTTAATTCATTTTCCAGATTAGAATCAGCCTAAACATTATGGCACAGACAGCAGTACACAGGGGCAAACACCTTCAACACATTATCTGGGCTGACACCAATTGTTAAAGTTAACGTGAGAATGTAACTTTTAAAAAAGTTTAGTGATTTACATATGAAAGAAGTGAAACTAACATGGTCATTCTGATAGATGAAAGATTTAACAAACAATCAAGGTATTTTTCAATGTATAATTTCAGTTACATCACACTGTAAACTTTTGCTATAAATTCTGTGTCTTATAATTGTGTCCTCCACACCCATCTGATGAAGGAGCTGCACTACAATAGCTAGTGCTTCCAATTAAACCCGTTGGACTATAACCTGGTGTTGTGTGATTTTTAACTTCATTTTTGTCAGGTGAAATCCTTTTTAGTAATTTCACGAAAGAATAAAAATCCATTTTTTTTTTGAAATGTGGATTTGTTCATGTCAGCTGTAAGATTGCAGGGTGGGTTGAACAGATATCTGTCAACAAGCTCATATAAGACAGCACCTTCTGTCTCGATCGAGAGAATAGCAGTTTCCCAAAAATGATTACCAGATGATAACCAGCTTTAAATTACAGATTGCAGCCTGACATTCCTGTGAAATGTGTAAACCAAACAATGTCAAAGTTCTGAAAACCTAAAGATTGGAGTAATTACTGCAAGAGGAGCAAGAAGAGCAATAAAAACATTCCACTTCTGTGTACAGTTGTTAACTTCATAACATCTGGCATTCCTGTTTGTTTAGTGGTTGGACTAGAAGGCCTTTGATCATGACTCAGATCACACTTCAAAATGTATAAAGACTTTACAAGTTCCATCTGTAGACAATACCCACCAAAAACTGCATGGGAAAAGAATTATGAAAAGGCATTTCTTTTGTACTTCTGACAGCTTTGTTAAGTTGCAATTGGTGTTCCTGCCAGAATTTTAAGGAACATAAACAAAGGCCTAACCTGGAAAATGTGATAGTGCTTTTGAACTATTCTACATTACTATTTCAGAATAATAAGATAGAGCATTAGCAGTCTGGAAAGAAACTGTGCATTTCACTTGACTCTTTCATTATGTAATGGCAAGGTAAAATGCCTCCTTCAAGGAGGATTATTTCTATCAATCTTACCGAGTTCCTTCTGAAGCTGCTGCTCATGAAAGGAAGTGTGATTGTAAACAATAATGTCAAAAGGATAAACAGGATTTTTACTGTTTAATTACTACGGTTTTGGTGGAATCATAGTTTTCTCCCTTGTTAACTCAATTAGAATTTGACATTTTGGAGGAAAGATTGGCATGGGTCACAATTTAGAGTAATTAGATTAGATTACATTACAGTGTGGAAACAGGCCCTTCGGCCCAACAAGTCCACACCGACCCGCCAAAGCGCAACCCACCCATACCCCTACGTTTACCCCTTACCTAACACTACAGGCAATTTAGCATTGCCAATTCACCTGATCTGCACATCTTTGTGACTGTGGGAGGAAACCGGAGCACCCGGAGGAAACCCACACAGACATGGGGAGAACGTGCAAACTCCACACAGTCAGTCACCTGAGGCGGGAATTGAACCCGGGTCTCTGGCGCTGTGAGGCAGCAGTGCTAACCACTGTGCCACCGTGCCGCCCCCAAGTATAACCCCCAGGTTATATTTTTGTCACACTGGTACTATTTGAATATATGAAACACACTACAATTACCTTTCGGAAAGTCCCATTCTGGATTAGTGGTGCTGGAAAAGCACAGCAGTTCAGGCAGCATCCTAGTCCTGATCCATTGAGGCTGGTAGCACATAGACTTCCTGTTATCTCTGCATTTCCATTATTTCAGCGTGTATTCCAGTATGGAATGTGCTACATGCTGACAAAAAACCCAGCCGTCTACACGGCTGACATATGTTTCAACTGCACGGCAATCTTAAAAGTAACTTCCCTTCTGGAGGGAGAGCTGCACATGTTTTACTGAATTTGCAGTAATTTGTCTGTAGAAGACTTGGGGAAAAAAATTGAAGCCCAGAAAATGGAGTAACAAGCAAAATAGAGGTCGTACAAGTGTCACATGCAGCACTGGCATTATTAGTGCAGGAAGTGGAAGGAAGAGAGATACAACACTTCTGAATAAGACCAGTGGGTCATGAGGACAAATTCTGAAAGATGGCTGGAAGCACTTCTGAGCATTTGGCCTCATCAAACCTAGCAGCAGAGCTGGATGAAGTTCAATAATCTCACATGGTGGCTGATATCTTGCATCTTCATATGTTATCCCCCACATCTCTCACCACCAGCTTCTCATGTATCCACATCCATCATCAATGAACAGTCTCTTGCAACAGCACTCTCGCTTAACATTCGAATGCTCCATCCCCTCTCACACAATTGCCAGTGCGACTGGCCTCACACTCACCTCTGGTTGCTTCCACATACCACAACCTATTTAGGTATGACAGGCACTACATCGAAACACATAACAGCCAAATCACTGACAACCCTTCTTCTCTGTTGCAGGGCAATGTGTGCTTATAAATATGAGGATCATGGACAAAGGTCTCCAATGGTGACCTGAGAACTCCACCCTTGATATCAAAGTAGCAATTAATAGAGTATGGTATTAATGAGCCCTAGCAATTCTGGACTTAATGGGATTTAGGAAAATTTTCTTCCAGTTAAAGTTATATCTAGGGACGTGTGATTATTGTTGGAGTTTAATCATCTCAGTTCCTGGACATCTCTACAAGAGTTCTTCAGGGTCATCTCCTAGACTGATCCATCTTCAGCCTGCTTCATCAATGAGTTACTCTCCAACATAAGGACAGAAGTGAGTCAGTTCACTGAAGATTTCACAATGTTCAGCACCATTCATTCCCCACTCCTCAGATATTGAAGTAGTATATTTCAAAATTCAGCAAGACTTGGGTAATATCTTAGGCTGACAAGGAACACTTGTGCCACATGAGTGCCAGGCAATGACCAACTCCAACAAGAGAGAATCTCAAGAGAGTGTGATGGAGCAATTCCCACTTGCTTGATGACTGCTGCTCCAACAATGCTGTAAAAGCTTGATATTGTCCAGGTCAAAGCCACTTGTAAAATTGGCATTCTATTCAGTGTGCTTTCAAGATTCACCCCCTTCACCACTGATGCACAATGGTTGCAACTACAAGATTACCTGCAGCAACTCACTCAGACTTCTTTGAGTGCAGTTTCCAAACCTGCAATCTCCACCACCTAGAGAGACAAGAGCAATAGAATCTTACAAAAACAGCCACCTGGAAAGTCCACTCCAAGCCGCACCCTACCCTGACGTGGAAATCCATTCCCATTCCTTCATTGTCTCAGGGTGAAAACTCTCAGACCCTCTCCCTGATAGCACTGTGGGTGTACCTAAACTACAGGCCTGCAGCAGATGAAGAAGGAACCTCACAACCACATTCTCTGGGACAGTTAGTTATTAGAAACAAATGGTGGCCCAGTTAGCAATGCCTGTGGCTTATCAACGAATGAATATAAACATCTGTGGACCACCAGAGATCAGATAGACCTGCATTGCCTCAATCATATAGAGATACTCTGCTTCATTGGCTAGCAGTAACTGAAGCTGTTGTATTCAACATCATCAAGAACATTCAGAACATCAGCATTTTCTCATCTTCTGGTCCTTCTCAAATCCTATCTCACACTCATCCTGCTATTTGGCATGAAGTGTAAGCAGTAGATGGTGTGAACATAGACATATTGCTCCCATCCTACCTGCTGCATTGCAGATCCCCAATACTAGCTGCTTGAACAGCCACCACGAGGTCCTAAGGAATGTTGAGCGCAAAACTAGACTTTGGTAGGAGGTAACAATGCTACTTTTCTTTAGATTACAGTAGATTCCCTACAGTGTGGAAACAGGCCCTTCGGCCCAACAAGTCCACACCAACCCTCTGAAGAGCAACCCACCCATTCCACCTACCCATGACTAATCCACTTAACACATGGGCAATTTAGCATGGTCAATTCACCTAACCTAATGCACATCTTTGGACTGTGGGAGGAAACCGGAACACCCGGAGGAAGCCACACAGACACGAGGAGAATGTGCAAACTCCATACAGACAGTTGCCTGAGCCGGGAATCGAACCAGGGTTCCTGGTGCTGTGAGGCAGCAGTGCTAACCAATGAGACACCATGGTCTGATAATTATGGCTTTTATCTCAATATTGGCATAACATGTATTTTAGGGACACATGTGAATCAGCATGTGCTTGATATGAGCAGCCAAGCCATGGAGAAAGGACTATTCATGTTTCAGGAGAGTGAGGCTGCAGATGAGGATTTCTAGAGACAGTTGGTGATGGTTGTGCACACAGAGGTAGACTGGCAGGCCTGGCAGACAGCTTATTGTCACTGCCAAGTGGCATGAGGAGTTTGCAATAAAAATGTGGTTATCTTCAGGACAGCACTTGCAAACCCAACCAAGGCGCAGCATCTGATGGCTGATGTCTCAGTTTATCCTGCAGCCACCACCATCTGAATGCTGTGGTGGAAGCTCAGAGAAAGGTCATGGGATCGATGCTTGGAGCTGTGTAGGTTCAGAGTGCTCCCAAGGTGGAGTAAAGCATTTATAGGGGTTTGCAGGCTTTCATAGAGTGGCAGTCATCTGTGCTCCAGCAGATCACCAGGATTTCTCGGGCACCAGCCAGAATAAATGGTAGAGGATCTATGTTGCACAGACCAGCTTTCCTGCCTCTAAGATTACAGCCTTCATGCTCATTGCAGTGAGTTCCCCAGAGTTCTGGAGGTTGCCTGATAGTCAGCAAAGCCAAACTGCTGATGTACTGGCCAAAGTGGTTCCATCCTCAGTATCTTGAGCTGCTTGAGGGCATCCTGCAAAGAAATCTATTGTTACCTCACTGTGTAGGAACACTAGGACAGGATAAGGTCCCTGTAAAACAAATACTAAGGGAAAGCTCAAGGCTGCATAGTTGCATATATCACTGAAGTCACCATTGTACTTTAGTTGGCAGCTTTTGTTTTGATTTAGGTTGAGGCCATGTGACCATATATAGCAAATGATCGAACAATGGGAAACTGTGGAGTGGTCTTGATGAAGAATTGGCATACCTTGGAAACAGGAATCTGTTTGTCTGCTCATGGATAGCACAATGCAGGCATTATGGTTGTTGCGAAGATCACAGACATTGACTGCATGAGAACATCTTAGAAAAAAGCCCTTTGGCTGATTCCATCTGTGCCGGTCAAAAGCAGCCATCTAAACATTCTAATCCCATTTTACAACACTTGGCCCATAAGGAGTGGCATGGTGGCTCAGTGATTAACACTGTTACCTCACAGTGCCAGAGACCCGGATTCGATTCCCTCCTTGGACGACTGTCTGTGCAGAGTATGCACATTCTCCCTCTGTCTGCATGGCTCTCCTCCAGGTGTTCCGCTTTCCTCCCACAATCCAAAGAAGTGCTGGCCAGGCGAATTGGCCATGCTAAACTGCCCATAGTGTTAGGTGTATTAGTTGGGGTTGAATATAGCGTAGGGGAATGAGTCTGGGTAGGTTACTCTTCGGAGGGTCAGTGTGGACTTGTTGGGCCAAATGGCCTATTTCCATGCTGTCGGGCATCTAATCTAAGGAAAAGAATGCCCATGTAAATACTTCTTAAATGTTATCAAGGTTTCTGTGATGAACTCCAGGTGCCCTCCACCCTCTGGGTGAAAAAAGATTTCCTCTAAACTTTTGCCCCTGATAATTGATCCCTCCATCAAGGAGAAAAGTTTTTTCTTGTTCACCTGATTTATGCATCACAGTCATGTCTCCTCTCAATCTCCCCTTCTCTTAAAGAATACAATTTCAGTCCGTCCAATCTCTGTTCAGAATTGAAACATCTTCTAATGTGATTGCACAACATGGATGTTGATAGAGTGAAACACTGTAGGAACAGAAATGTTAACATGTTGGGCGCACAGAGCCGTGGGTGTGTAGTCAATTATATACTACACCATTAGGATTTCTGGCAGCCTGACAAATCCATGTCAGGCTCTTCACCTGCTTCTCTTTCTAGTTGATCAGAAGCTGATGAAACCCCTCCCAATGTATTCACTTCCCTCCTGTAATGGAATTGAATGAGGCTGGGTGGCTCATTTTTCAAAAACTGAAGATATGAAAGGACAATTTGTCACTTGCTAAATTTCTATGATTCTGTTGATGGAGGATAAACTGTGAGGTATTATTGACACCACCCCTTCCCTCCTGGAAGGATCCACACTTGTAGAAATTGAGGCCAATAGTGACATTGCTGGCAGGGTTTCTTTGTTATTTATTTTATGGCCATACCAGCTCACCATGCTATATGTTGAAGGTTAAGGCCTCCATCCTCTCTCAGTGAGTGAAACTACAGGGCCCACTTGTGAAAGCAAAACCACTTCCTGGTCAAGCTGGAAAAGTCCTTCGTAGTTAGCAGGATTTAGGTAATAGCATGTTAGCAACTAGTTATAGGTTACATTGATATGATGTGACTTACATTATTATAGAGACTTTGAGGAAGGCCAGGTGATAAGTCTCTGTCCTTCAGTTTCCTAAGCTCAAGTCCATATGACATCACCATAGTGCCTATAGCATCCCTCATTGTTAACCCTTTCATTCCCTTTCAGACCCCATATACAACTTCATTCTCACACTGCTGTGAAGCTGCAGTTTGGATTTCAGGTACAATTCAATGACCAATTCTTGGTTGAATTGCAGTCATCTCAAATACTGGGTTCTGACTGAAAGGACATAGGAAAGGTGGTTCTTCTATTAATAGTCTCCCTTCCTACACTGCTTCTCCTCTCCGCCTCCTAAACTGTGTTTCCACATCACGCTGCACCTAATGAGGGGACAAATCCTTCATAGGGTGTTGCATTGATAGTGTCCCTGCCTCTGGACCAGGAGACCTGGGTTCACACCACCTCAGTAACAGCATTTCTGAACAGGTTGTTTAGAAAATATTTAGCCCCTACAACTCAAACAGACTTCCTCTTTACAGATCAGCAACTCTCTTTGAACTTCTTTTGTAGAATTTTGGAGTCCCTGGAAAAAGCAGCTTCCCAATTGTCCTTGAACTGTGTGGCTTTTTGGATTATTTCAGTGGGCAGTATGCTATTGTGAGTCTGGAGTCACACGTAGATCAGACTAGCGAACGATGGAAAAATTTCTATAATGGATGTTAATGTACCAGATGAGATTTTCCAATTGGGAACTTTCAATTCCAGATTTTATTAACTGAATTTAAATTTCACCAAATTTGAAAGTCTGTCTCCAGAGTATTAACCTATTTTTCTAATTGTCCTGTTCAGAGATGTTATTACACACCTCTGGAGCAAGTGGAACCTGGGGTGTGGACAAGACCAGTAAATAGCCTGGGCCTCTGGATTGCCAGCAAACACAACGCAGGTTAACATCAATTACCTGAATCAGACAATCACTTTGCATGTAAAATTGCATTTTTACAATTTTGATCATTTTACTAATAGGTCTAGTTCCACAACTTTGTATGAGATATTTTTATCCTCCAATTGAAAGAGTTTCTCCTCTTAATTGTATCTGAGACTCCACCCTTAGAGTATTCTCTAATATTAGAGTGAATTAGGGATCCACAGTGACATGCCCAGCCCCTTATTTTCCTGCCACCCCCCACATCATCACAACAGGCCTGGAAAAAATTCAGCCCATTGATTTCAACTGAAGTATGGCTGTATATAGAGCACACTAGTCACTTATTGCAAGGCATGCATTAGGAACAGTAGCGTATTTCATAAATCAAATATTCTTTGTGTGCAAAATCCACACTTTTCTAAAATGTTTTTATTTGTTTTTGCTCTGTCTAAAATGCTAAATGAGTGTGGTGGAAAGATTTTACAAATTGTCTATTTTTAGATGTGGTTTATACAAATCTTGATCCAAGAATAATCCTGATCCAGTCATAACATTTCCTGACAAACTAGCTGTGCATTTATCAGGAATCAACAGCATAATCAAATTCCCTGGAGTTAACAAACTGCTACCACTTCCCAATTTGTTCCTGATACAGCCAATTCTGGTGTAAACCAGTCTTGTTTTATATATAACTCTAGTTGTAAGTACTTTGACGGCCCAAATCATGTAAGAATATTCCACTGTAATTATATCTTCACTACATTTTCCACTAGTGCCCCATACCTTTTTTCTTTCAGTTAGTAGATAGCAGTAGGGAGTAGACCATTTTGCTGAGTTCAGTTGAGGCAATGCAATCCAGTAACAATTTACATCCCAAGTTACTTCACAGGACCATAATCAAGCACAGAATAAAGATGGGATTATTATGTCAGTTAACTAAAAGGTTGCTGAAAGAAATCATTTCAATGAGGTTTAATAAACAAGATTGAGATGTAAAGGTTGAACAGCTGAAGGGGTTTATTCCAGAATTTGGGACCTAAATGTGTCAATGTGACACATGCGGTTAGCTATATGAAGAAAATGTGTTGAGGGATGTGGGATATGAGGGTAGTGTCGGAGGAATGCAGAATTCCTTAAGAGTTGTCTCCCCTTCACATGTGCTTTCACTAGTAAAAAGTACACAGAGCAATCAGGAGTCGGAATCTTGCTGAATTTGTTTTCTCCTGCTTAATCCAGGAACGCTGCAATCTATCAAGCTTTACCACTGCCTCAGCTAAGAAGATTTACTTCAAGATAGGGATTTTTCTGGCTTGTGTGGCTCAATGACACATCATATGGTGGATTTGTTTAATTAGCTAATACCTGGAATGAGCAGAATGTCTTATGAGGAAAGGCTAAACAAGCACTGCCTGTAGCCTTTAGAGTTTAAAAGAAATGTGACTTCATTGAAACACACATCCTGAGGAGACTTAGCTGAGTGGATGACAAATTCTTGTTTCTTTTTGTGGGAGAAATTAGAACCAGGGGTATTGGTGTAAAAATTAGGGTTTGCCCATTCAAGGCATGGTTGATGGAAAAAAAATTTGCTCAGGGGGTGGTGAGTCTTTGGAATTCCTTGCTCAAAACACTGAATCTTTAAATATTTTTAAGGCAGAGATGGATAGATTTTTGATTACCAAGAGGATGAAAGATTATTGGGGTTATGGAGGAATGCAGATCTGAGTTTAAAATCAGATCAGCCATGATCTCATTGAATGGGAAAGCAGGCTTGAGGGGTGGAGTGGCCTAATCTTATTCCTTGTTTGTTTGTTCATATTTACATAGTTAACAGAATAAACCATATGGGTATTTCCTTTAAAATCAAAAAACATAAAATAAGTGCCTGGGATATGGTGGCAACATATGATCTAGTCACTAAAATGTTGTAACTTCGACCTTGTATTGAATAGTTGTAGCAGCTGGAATTATGTGAAAAGCAAAGTGCTGGATAAAGACAGTCATGAGATGCCAGGTGAGAGGACAGAAAGTCAATAGGGAAAGAATAGGTTGCAAACCAAATCACAACAATCCATTACAACTTGGACCATTAGTGATTTTTTTCCAACAATTACTTTCACTGGAATTAATTATCACTATACAGGCTATAATATCATATATATAATTTGTTTGGCACGTTGTCAATGTTATTTTTAATGATTTCCAAATGTTCTGAATAGTAAAAACACAGTAACATCTTGGAACAATCTTGCCCGTTAATCCCCTTTTTCAGTAGAGTACATAACCTGTCAGCTGCATTCATGTGCTTTGATGGTTTATTAGATGTAAGGATCAAAGACTTCCTGTGCACCTACCTCTATTACTATGCAGCCATCCAAATAACTGAATTGTGTAATGTTCATCCTTCAGTTAAAAATGACAGAATAGTAGGTTTATATAGAATTACAAGACAGAGTTTTGTAGGCCATGTGGAAGTGGATCCAGATGCGTGTGTGTGGTGGGGAAGTCTCAGAAAATGATATGGTGTTGGAATCCCAATGTCTTCCTGTCCTCTTCCTGCTTTTTGACAGTAAGCATGGAATCCTGCAGTGAACACTTCTTACTCTGGCGGGAAAGCATTTGAGGTAATTGAAAAGGCACCTGAGACTCCTTTAACCATTAGTTCCTTCTCTTTCAAAATTGTACAGATGTGTCAGCTTCTCACCTGTGCTATTGTGAAACATGCAAAGAATTAAAATCTTCAGTATGTTACTAATGCGAGGTTTTATAAGATGGCTCTATTCTCTAAAGTAAATTGGAGTAATGAAGAGAGGCATGTGATTTACTCTGAGTTCTGTCCAGCAACAAACCTGAGTGACTTGGTTAATGCCAGGATCAGGGGCTTAGGTTGAGTGCTGTTGAAATGCATTTGCCAGCTTCAACATCAGAAAGCAGGCAGAAGCAAATAGTTTTTTTTACTGCAGACTTTCTGGCCTGAAATTTTGCTCAGAAGGAGAGGATTTTTGACTTAGCTAAAATGACATGAGGGGCCCAAACCCAAAAGGCCTACTCTCAAACCCAGGCCATACCATGTTCAAAGGATAGGGGAGCTGCGAGTGGGTTATACTTTGTCCATTTGTTGTTCTTGGGGGTAACTGCACATATGAAATCATAATTACTTTCACTCTGAATTGCTTCTCACAAGAAGGAAGTGTCAATTATAACTTTAAACCTAATAGAAGATGATCTAAATGTATTGGAATTGTTTGGAGAGTTAGGGTAGCTTTTTCGTGTGGTAAGGTATCCTTTTGGTTAGGTCTAGGGACACTTTAAAAAGCGGTCAGAAGCAATTTGGAAAAGAGCAAGAGGTTTTTTTGGAGATTCAATTGTCCTTTGGAACTTTTAAAAGTAGATGTAAATGTAAGCAAAGTACTCTCATTGGAAATGTCAAGCAAGCAGTGAAGCGGTCCAGGCATTTAAAACTGTTGCCCTTTAAATATTGGCTGCACATGGGCAGATTTCAGGGAGGCGTGGTGGGGGAAGAATAAGAGAGAGGGGGATGGTAAGAGATTGGGACCAGGGCAGGGGAGGTGAGGTAGCAGTTTGTGAGCACAGGAAGTGGGAGACTGGAGATTGGGCTCTGGGAGAGAACCAGCAGAGAATCAGGGGTGTTGGGGGCGGGGTGGGGGGGGAAGGTGTGATGGTAGTGAAGATAGGGGGAGTAAGGAAGGGAGTAAGGAAGGGAGACAGACGGAGAGAGCTCTTCTTGGCTCCTGGGCTGTCTTTGTCCCTCCCTCAGCTCACTTCCAGCTCTCAAGCTCTCCTTTTCTTCCCTTCTCAATCTAGGGAACATGCCCCATCCTGTGCATCCACTCCCCAACACTGAAGTCCAGTTTAAAATCCCATGTGCTTCCCTGTGCATGTAATGCATTTGTGCATGAAATCATACATAACATCTATGTTTTGATGTCACTGTTTGAAACTGTTGGTTCCCAAATGAGCACACATACACAGTCAGCATACACTGCCTTAAGCATGTGAAGGAACAGAAGAACATAGGAACCAGGAGGAGGAGTAAGCCATTCAGCCTCTCAAGCCTGTCCCACCATTTTATAAGATCATGGTTAATCTGACCCAGATCTCTATAAGACCATACAATATAGGAACAGAATTAGGCTATTTGGCCCATTGAGTCTGCTCTGTTATTCAATTTTGGCTGACATGTTTCTCAACCCCATTCTTATGCATTATCCTTGTAACTCTTGATCGCTGTAACCCTTGATCCCTGTATTAATCAACAACCTATTTACCTCTGTCTTAAATAGATGCAATAACTTGTTATCTGCAGCAGTCGGTTCCACAGATTCATCACCCAATGGCTTATGAAATTCTTCCTTATCTCAGTTCTAAATGGTAGTCGCTACATCCTGAGGCTGTGCTCCCCAGTCCTAGTATTTCCTACTAGTGGAAACATTTTCTCCGTGTCTATCTATCCAGGCTTCTCAGTATTCTGTAAGTTTCAATCAGGTCTCCCTCTCATCCTTCTAAACTCCATCGAGTACAGGCCCAGAGTACTCAACCACTCCTCATATGATAAGCCCTACATCTCTGGGATAATTCTTGCAAACCTCCCTTAAATACAGAATAGAAAACTAATCACAATATTCCAAATGCGGTCTGATCAGTGCCTTATACAGTGCATCTCTGCTCATGTATTCTAGCCCTTTTGAAAGGAATGCTAATATTGCATTTGCTTTTGTAACTGTCAACTGAACCTGCATGTTACCCTTAAGAAAATCCTGAACTAGGGCTCCCAACTCTCTTTGTGCTTCATATTTCTGAAGCCTTTCCCCATTTAGAAAATAGTCTACACCTCTATTCTTCCTACCAAGGCACATAACGCCCATATTGTATTCCATCTGCCATTTCTTTGCTCACTCTCCCAGACTGTCCATGTCCTTCTGCAGCCATTCAAATAAGATGGCAAAGGGGTAGGACACTTCAGCCGGAGCTCGTCTACTCCATTTCTTTCCCTTTTTTCGCTCTGTTGCTGTTCCTTTTCTTCTTCTCTCCCTCCGTGGACCTCAGCAGGGACCCTAAGAGTTGTCCCGATGGCTCGTGGTGGTCTCTCGGCCCAGTGTGGTGGTCTTGCGAGTGGGTCCTGTCCGTGTATGTTCCAGAGGCAGCACGAGGAGATTGGGGAGGCAGCAGCAGTACTATCGATGGTATTGCGGCCCAACGCAGGAATAGTGAGTGATGAGAGAGGACTCCTGGTATCTACAGCAGGGGCATCAGGAACAGGCAGCTGTGGTCTTCTGGAGAGTGAGCTAAGCTGAGGACTCATCAAACTTGAACTTTTAACTTTATTCCTTTTAGTTTTTATAGTTTACATTAATAAGGACGTAATATTAACTGTTACCTTATTTCTTTATTTTTCTATTTATTTTATGAAGTTAATAATCAACGTTTTTAAACTTTGTTTCTTTTAGTATTTTGTCCCTAAGGTTTTTGTACCTAAGATGGTGCCGTATGAGGCAATATTATACACTTTTCACTGTACTCCTGTATTCTTGTGCTTGAGTACATGTCACAATAAAAGATTTCTAAGGATGTTGCCAGGGTTGGAGGATTTGAGCTATAGGGAGAGGCTGTACAGGCTGGGGCTGTTTTCCCTGGAGCGTCGGAAGCTGAGGGGTGACCTTATCGAGGTTTAAAAAATTATGAGGGGCATGGATAAGGTAAATAGGCAAAGTCTTTTCCCTGGGGTCAGGGAGTCCAGAACTAGAGAGCATAGGTTTAGGGTGAGAGGGGAAAGATATAAAAATGACCTAAGGGGCAACTTTTTCACACAGAGGGTGGTACGTGTATGGAATGAGCTGCGAGAGGAAGTGGTGGAGGCTGGTACAATTGCAATATTTAAGAGGCATTTGGATGGGTATATGAATAGGAAGGGTTTGGAGGGATATGGACCGGGTGCTGGCAGGTGGGACTAGATTGGGTTGGGATATCTGGTCGGCATGGACTGGTTGAACCAAAGGGTCTGTTTGCATGCAGTACATCTCTATGACTTCCTCAAAACTGTCCTTCCACCTACCTTTGTGTCATCTTCAAGCTTAGCAACAATGCTCTTAGTCCAGATCATTAATGTATAACATGAATAATTGTCGTTCCCAATACTGGTCCTAGCAGAACTCCACTAGTCACTGGCTGCCTGTCCTGAGAAAGACTCCTTTATCCCCACACTCTGCTTTCTGCCATTCAGCCAATCATCTATCAATGCCAGTACCTGCCACTAACACCATGGGCTCTTTTCTTATTTTGCAACACCCTGTGCGGCACCTTGTCAAAGGCCTTCTGGAAATCCACTGGCTCTCCCTTGACTAACTCGCTCATTACCTCCTCAAAGCATTCCAACAGCTTTGTTAGGCATGACCTCCCCTTGATGAACCCACACTAACTCCACTCTATTTTGCCATGCACTTCCAAGTACGCCATCTGATCCTCAACAATGGACTCTAAAACCTTACTAATAACTGAGGTCAGGTTAACCAGCCTTTAGTCTTTTGCCTCACTCCCTTCTTAAACAGGAATGTTACTTTGCTATTTTCCAGTCCTCTGTGACCTTTCCTGAGTCCTGTGATTCCTGAAAGATCACCGTCAATCCCTCTGTAATCTCCTCAGCTATCTCCTTCAGAAATCTGAAGTGTAGTCTATCTGGTCTGTGATTTATCCACCTTCAGACTTTTCAGCTTCTCCCAGCACCATCTTCTTAGTGATGGCTACTGCACTAATCCCTATTTTGTAAATAACATTAGTTTTGCTACTGTGCAAGGACTGTAACAAACACAACATTGGACCAACAGGCAGAAAACTAGCCACCAGGATACTGAACATCAACTAGTCACAAAACGACATGACCCTCTCTCACTAGTATCCTTACGTACAGATGAGGAAGGTCACCACTTTGACTAGGACAACACATCCATTATAAGACAAGCCAAACAGAGACCCGCATGAGAATTCCTTGAAGCATGGCATTCCAACCGGAACTCTATCAATAAACGCATCGAGTTAGACCCCATCTACCATCCCCTGAGAAAAAGAACAGGAAATGAAATCATCATATGAAATGGTGTCACCACAGGAAATGAAATCAACAACCCAAAGAAACCCAAACATATAAGTAGAAATCAGGAATTATCAACAGTGCTGGAGGCCCACTGAAGACGTTACCTAGTAGAGTGACGAACCTTCCAGCTCAGCGAGCAAACCTACAACCATCATTTCCCATTGTCAGCCAGGGTTGCTTCACCCTCCCCTTAGTGTGCTTCCTTTTCTGTTGAAATTAATTTCTGCTGTGACTCAATTCCATTTTTGTTCCATTTCCCATCGCCCTCAACTCTTTGACATTTCAAAAGTTTCCTCTGTTTTTTTCTTTCAATGCTTTCAGTGATCCAACCTCCTCAGATTTCCAGGTAAATTATTCCAGATATTAACACCCCCTATTATCCTTAGATGATTGGTCATCTCCATACTTGATATCTTTGTTTATTAAAAAAAAGACACACCTCCTTTTGTTTTTTTGCCTATTTTTCTGGACCATTGAATTCCCATTAATATCGAAGTCTCAGTCCTGGTCTGCCTGTAGCCCTGTCTCTCCAATAGTAATATTTATTTATTATTATTATTTTGCTGTCAATACATCTGCCTTGTTACAAATGCTGCTGCCGTGAAGGAAAAGATCAGATCTTGCTATTTGAAGAGTTATCATTATGGGATTAATGCTGTATGACTGATTTTACAACCCATCGTAATCACAGTGGGATGCCTGTCTATTAGGTTTAGTGGAGCAGAATTCTCTCGTCTCTGCATTTTCAACCTAAGAATAAAACTCAAGAATTTGAAAAGTAATTGAGAGATATGGAACTGGGAAGATACATAGAAATAACAGCAGCAGCTCGCAGTGGGGAAAAGATTGCTCTAGATTAGTTACCAGAGGGTACATTGATGCCAGTTAGTTCTCTAGTTGGGGACAGGAATCTGTCAAGAATTGAAGACTGCTGAAAAATATCATCCTTCTATGGCTAAAGGAAGGAATCAGAGGACTGACCTGTGCTAGTGGTAGTTAGGTTGGGATTTCTGTCACTGGGAATTTAAATTCCTTTTTAAAAGTTATCAGTTCAAATGGGCATCATAACAAGTGAAACCAATGGGCAATAAACATTTTGATCATCTACCTTGAAGAATTTCAGCTCTAATCACTGAGAGTCCGCTATTGAAAGAGCTTTTCTCACAGATGGTCATCACTGCTTGTACTTCACCCTTTTGCACCTCAGCAATCTACAGTTGCACTTCCTTGTAACCATCCTTCATCATGATATGGGGGCGGCCTGTGCAGCTCCAAATGGCCTGGACCCCTTTCAACAGCTGGGTTCAGCGGCATCAGTCTCGGTCTCCTTCTAGTGGCTTCAGTCAGTCTCAGACTCCATGTGATGCTTTCTTCAGCAACGTGGTGGGTCTGGCCTGGGATTCCAATGGGAGTCGGGTCCGTGAGCCCAGAGCTTTGAAATGGACTAAATGGATTTTGTCTTAAATTTTCATTTTCTTTCTTTTTTTAATATATTAATGTGAAAGTACTGTTATTCTGAACTTGTTATTTAATTATTTTCTAATTTATACCGTGGTTTTGTACTTTTAAAAGTCCGTAATGCTGGACTCCTAATTTCTTTAATTTTTACATTTTTCTTTTTAAGAATTTGTACTCAAGAATTTGTACCTAGGTACCTTTGTACCTAAGATGGCACCATAAGTAGCGACTTGTAAGCTTTTCATGTGACAATAAAGTTAATTCATTCAATTCAATCTTCTGTATCTGTCGAGGGAGAAGAGAGTAGCAACACCACTGTCAACTGTTCCAACAGCAGCAGCATCAGTTTCCTTCTCTCTGTTCGCCTCAACAGCACAGATGGGATGGACACCAGATTCCAGCTGGGAAGGAGGTGAGATCATCAGCACAATGTTACAGCTGTCTTGACATACATAAGCAGCAGTGTCTCAGAGGGCTCAGGGTCTCAGAACAGATTGCTATGGACTGAGGCATTTTCCTAAATTTCACCTCTTTCCCAGTGCAGCGGATCGACATGCCAGCATTGCCAGTGTTTGAGAAGCTACCCATTGCTGAAGGAACCCAACTGCACTCTGGGTTCCTCCCGCCTGCCCAGTTGTGTGCTCCATCGCTTGTGATGGGGCAGAATCCCAAAATACCATTGTTAACTTTTAATTCCAAAGCATGTTTTTTATTAAAGAAGTCTGCCACTGCCAAAACAAATGACTATGCTGAAAATTCTGTCACTATCTGCCAAAGTACTTTGAAGGACATGGAATGTTGTATCTTTGGATTGTCAGGGAAACTTTAAACAGATAGAGACATGTAACAGAAGGCTGTCTATTTTCCACACTGCACAGAAATCTACCATTGACAGAAGCCTTGTGTTTTGGCCTTCCAGGATCATAGAGAATAAAAAGAAAACAATTGTACCACTGATCTGAGTGTGTCAATGGCTTAATATGTGGCCTGATATGTTGGGAGGGACACAGCCTGAGAAAAGCAATTTAAAAACCCCTGCACTGCAGGTAAAAGAAATTGGAAAAGTAACTTTCTCAGTGTGCGGGCTCCAGTCAGCCACTGCCAAAAGGTATCAGGGTGAAAGAATCAGGATTAAGTATAGGAGTTGGGACATTATGTCATAGAACATAGAACATTACAACGCACTACAGGCCCTTCGGTCCCCGATGTTATGCCGACATGTGGAATCAGTCTAAAGCCAGTCTACTCAACACTGTTCCATTTTCATCCATATGCCTATCCAATGACCATTTAAATGCCCTTAAAGTTGGTGAGTCTACTACTGTTGCAGGCAATGCGTTCCACACCCTACTAGTCTGTGAGTAGAGAAACTACCTCTGACATCTGTCCTATGTCTATCACCCCTCAATTTAAAGCTGTGTCCCCTCATGCTAGCCATCACCATCCAAGGAAAAAGACTCTCACTGTCCACCCTATCTAACCCTCTGATTATCTTATACGTTTCAATTAAGTCACCTTGCAGCTTTCTTCTCTGTAATGAAAATAGCCTCACGTCTGTCAACTTTCCCTCATAAGACCTTCCCTCCATACCAGGCAACATCTGAGTAACTCACTTCTGAACCCTTTCCAAAGCTTCCACATCCTTTGTACAATGCTGTGACCAGAACTGTATGCAATACTCCAAGTGGGGCCACACCAGAGTTTTGTACAGCTGCAGCATGACCTTGTGGCTTCGAAACTCAATCCCTCTACCAATAAAAGCTAACACACTGTATGCCTTCTTAGCAGTCCTATCAATCTGGGTGGCAACTTTCAGGGATCTATATACACGGACACTGAGATCTCTGCTCATCTACACTTCCAAGAATCTTACCATTAGTCCAGTACTCTGTGTTCCTGTTGCTCCTTCCAATGTGAATCACCTCACACATTTCCGCATTAAGCTCCATTTGCTACCTCTCAGCCCAGCTCTGCACTTTAACTATGTCTCTCTGTAACCTGCAACATCTTCTGCACTATCCACAACTCCACCAACCGTCGTATCATTTGCAAATTTACTAACCCATCCTACTACGCCCCCATCCAGGTCATTTATAAAAATGACAAACAGCAATGGACCCAAAATGGATTCTTGCGGTACCCCATTAGTATCTGAACTTCAGGATGAACATTTCCCACCAACAACCGCCCTCCGTATTCTTTCAGCTAGCTAATTTCTGATTCAAACCACTAAATCACCCTCAATCCCATGTCTCCATATTTTGTGCAGTAGCCTACCATGGGAAACCTTATCAAATGCCTTACTGAAATCCATATACACCGAATCTGTGTGTATGTGCATTGTGTATTGCATTTAGTAATTAAGTAATTAATAAATATTTGGTAACTTAGTAATTGTGGTGCTGAGTTGGAGAGTTGGATCTGGGATGGGATGGGGGAAGGGGAGATAAAGAAACTGGTGAAGTCGATGTTGATACTGTGTGGTTGGAGGGTCCCAATGCAGAAGATGGGGCGTTCTTCCTCCAGTCATCTAGTGGCTTGGATTTGGCAGTGGAAGAAGCCCAGGACTTGCATGTCGTTGGGACAGTGGGAGGGGGAGTTGAAGTTGTTGGCCACAGGATGGTGGGGTTCTTTGGTGTGTGCATCCCAGAGATGTTCCCTGAAGTGCTCTGTGAGTTGGCGTCCTGTCTCCCCAATGTTGAGGAGACCATATCAAGAGCAATGGGTATGTTGGATGAGGTGGGTGGATGTGCAGGAAATCGCCACTGGATGTGAAAAGATCCTTTGGGGCCTTGGATGGTGGAGAGGGGGAGGTGCGGTGACAATGGAAGGTGCCAGGTGTGGAGGGGTCAGACTTAACGAGGGAATCATGGACGGAATTGTCTCTGTGGAATGCAGGTAGGGGTGGGGAGGGAAATATATCCCTTGTGGTGGTGTCTGATTGTAAGTGGCAGAAATGGCAGAGGATAATGTGCTGTATCCAGAGATTGGTGGGGTGGAAGGTAAGGACCGGGTGTTTCTATCTTTGTTGAGGTTAGAGGGGTGGGGTTCAAGGGCAGAAGTGGGGGAAGTGGGGGAGAAGTGTTGGAGGGCATCATTGACCATGTGAGAGGGGAAATTGTGATCCTTCAATTAGGAGGGCACCTGGGATGTCCTGGAATGAAATTGCTCCTTCTAGGAACAGATACAGCAGAGGCGGCAGAATTGGGAGTCAGGTATCATGTTTTTACAGGAGGGGAAGGGGTAGGAGGAGGTGTAGTCCAGGTATATGTGGGAGTCAGTGGATTTGAAGTAGATATCCCTGTTGAGTTGGTCACTAGAGAGGTCCAGGAATAGGAGGGCAGTGTCGGAAATGGTCACTTAAGGTCAGAGTGGAAAGTGTTTGTGAAGTTGATGAACTGTTCAATCTCCTCATGTCAATCTTCCTTCCCACCTATCTGCTCCACCCTCCTCACTGACCTATCATAATTACCCCTCCACCTACGGCCTTCCCAGCTTCCTGACCCCCAGCCCCACTCCCACCCCTCTATTTATCTTACAGTCCCCTTCCCACTCCACATTCATGATGAAGGACTTTTGCCCGAAATATCAACTCTTCTGCTCCTTGGATGCTGCCTGACCTGCTGTGCTTTCCCCGCACCACTATGGGCAAAAGGTATCAACAAGGGAGGTGATCCTCTCAAAATTTAACGTTGTTGTGACCAGTAGAATGGGTGAGTGAATAAATAAGAGGAGCCAGTCAATCCCTCCTTCGGGATCCTCCACTCCACACGCGCAGCCATGCGCTGGCACCTGACCTCCCTACAGTCAGCCCTGCCTCAGCTGAGGGCCACACTCTCTCAGAATTGCAAAAGACCCCTTCTGTACTATATTCCAAGAAGAATTCATACTCTCAACAAACAGTATTTCAACACCATCTCAAACATCAAAAACTGTAAGTACAACATACTTTTATACACCACCTCCATAACCAGCTCTCCTCAAACATTCCGGAAGATTCCCCCGGCCTCTGGAACTGCTCGGATGCCATTAGCCATGTGGCTGGTACATCTACCATCCCCACGGCGATTGATGGCATCACTTCCACCCCCATCACAGCCACTTCCACCCTTCACGATTCCTCATGTACCACACATGACATCACTTCTGCTGATGTCACACGTTCAGTGACTTCCGCCCCCTCTACTGTCATGTTCGCCATCACTTCCATCCCCACCAATGCCACTCACCTGCATTCTGCCGACACGCCCCCTACAGGTCCCACTGTCACCATCCCTGCGCCCCAGATCTCTGAGGGGAACACCACCCCTGTTCATGACTCCACCCCATTCCCTCTACCACCACACCCACTCCAGTTACATGCTCCAGCCCCACATTCAGCTCCACACCTACACCAGGTCCTAGCTCCCAGCCCTGCTGGGTTTTCACCATCCCCCTAGACATTCCCTTCACTGAGGATCAATGATCAGTCCTCAGCAAAGGCCTTTATCTTTATCCCCCTCTGTCCACGCATCAATGATTTAATATGCATTGTGGCTTCCTGATGAAGGGCTTTTGCCCGAAACGTCGATTTTCCTGCTTCTTGGATGCTGCCTGACCTGCTGTGCTTTTCTAGCACCACTCTGATCTAAACTCTGGTTTCCAGCATCTGCAGTCCCCACTTTTGCCGTGTTGGGGGGAATGTCTAATCAAAAACAAGTTGGAGCCAGGAGGCTGTGTAGCAAGTAGCTGATAGTTTATCAATGACCAATCTGCCTGTCAACAGCTAAGTGATTCGCTCCCAGGCAGGGAGTACAGCTTGGGCCAGTGAATGTTCTGGTGCAGAACTTTTGGAGGGAAAGGACCTGTTCTTGATTGCAGTAAAAACATCATTTTGTTTTTTGTTTACCCTCATCATTTACTATAAGCTATGATTTTTATAACATTTTTAAATTCATTCTTGGGATGAGGGCATCACTGGCTAGGCCAGCAATTATTCCTAGTTCAGAGTTAACCACATTGCTGTGTGTCTGGAGTCACATATAGGCCAGAATAATAAGGATTGCAGTTCCTTTCCCTAAAGGACATGGGTTTCTTTGACAATCGATTCATGGTCATGAGTGCTCTTAATTCCTGATATTTATCAAATTCAAATGCCACCAAATGCATGGTGGGATACAAGACTGGGTCCCTAGACCATTACCTGGGTCTCTGAATTAATAGTTCAGCGATTATACCATTCAGCCATTGCCTCCCTGAGTCAGAGGCCTTCACAATTGTAAACCTAACAAACTGTGCCTCTTGCAAGCAGCAAACAAGTGAAAGCATCTGCAAAAGCAAGGTCAGGAAATAGGGTTTTGATCAACAAAAGGATAATTTCAACAAACCTTGTGGACAGGGATCACTGAACTGCTTTCCTAATCTTTCCCTCTGCCCATAACATTCATGTTTTTAACATATGTCTGTGGCTGTCTGTCTGTGTCTATGTAGGGGGAGTTTTATCAGTGAGTAATACTTAAAACTAAATTTCTGGTATGCTACGCCAGTGAGGCAAAACGTTATCATGTATTTCAAATGTTAATTTACAGAGGAAAATGCAAATGATACACTAGATGTTCAGCAGCTGTAGCATGAATAAGGGAACTGGGTTCACCAAAAATAGTTTTTGATGTGAATTATCACAGAGAGAAAATAATCTGAGATCATGACTTTCCATCTGGTGTGGAAGCAAAACAAAATCTATCAAACCCATTCGCTCCTTCACAGACAGTAATATCCAGTTGACACTGAATATTGACAGAGGCCTGGGAGCATATCGATGCTTTTGCTTTCAGTCAGGAAACTGTGCAGGGAGGCATGAAAGGGAGGTGAAAAAAACCCTCAAATTATTAATGAAATTCATCATTGCTGGGAGTTATTACAAGGTAATAATATTATTGAGAAATTCAGCTAATTTGACAAAGCATGAAGCTTGAATCGATTATATTTGTCACTCAGCCAATTACAATATTGGAATTACTCCAGGAATATTTATAATTTTCATAATGGAACTCATGAGGAGAAAACATTAGTTCTTCCGAGGATTGTTTTATTTTGTTCCAATGCAGCTGCCCAATTTTATGATAATGATCATTATATTGAAATTATTAATGTGTTCTGGCTTTCCCGTGAATAATTGTGGATGTAATTATACAGTTTCTCAATCATAATGAATGGGGAAAAGCAGGAAAGAGCACCATTCTGCAATGCCTAGCAACAAATAAAACAACCCATTTCTTTCATTACGTTGACACCCAAAGGATCAAAGTCATCCAGGCTCTGTCCATTACAATAGCCCATCTTACGATGATGATTTGGTTAATACAATGTTGGGATTGGTTGGACGGTTACCAATTTTTCTATTTCTAGGCCAGTTTTATCAACGTGTAACAAATTCTACACAGATGAACTCAAAACAAATTAATGGAGGAATAAAAGGATTGTTTTGGATGCTTGAATTAATATGAGTAGATTGACTTTTCTTATCCTTGATATTTATAACCTTAGGACTGACGCATTTTAAACATTGCTAATAGGAGATTAGAAGTTGAAGCTATTCTTCTTACATTCAATAGAATGAGAATATAAGAAGCGGACCTGAAAAAAAGAGGGTGTGGAATGGTTGGCATAGTTGGCATGGAGAAGCTTTCAATCTTAATTCTCTGCCCAGGAGGGGGGGACAGGGCATTGCCATAGACATTCATCAGAGCTTGTCTGTCTTCACGATTCCTTTTTTTTAAGAAAGATATGCACAAATTATTTTTGCCTGTGTATTTGAGTGCTGAGTATTTGTAGATGAAGCTTCCAGCATGTACAAATGCAGAACCTTATGGGCTCAGCTAATAATCTGAAATTGGTTTCTGGTGTAACTCTCGGGTCTAGATTATTTAGGAATTGATTTCCAATAGCCGAATCATTGCTAATGCTGGATCAACCTTTCTGAGCTTGCAAGCACAGGCTGCTTGAGCACAATTGGCATGTTGCCCACTGTGAATGGTCAACAGGATGTGTTCTGTGGTACAGTTTGATACCAGCCCTACAGTTCTGGCATCTCACCAGCATTAAATTCATCGATCATATTATTCACCTTTGTGTTGTTTTTGGTCTAATGGCAACATCCTATTCATGGACAGAAACGCTTTGTGGGTTTATTGCGTATTAGTAACATGAGACAGATAGTTTCTCCTGCTGTTCAAATTTTCGAGACACCTTCAAATTCCCTTAGTTCTGATGAATGCAAGATAAAAATCTTACACATCTAGTTTCCTTCTAGCAGTGTTTAAGTTCTGTGTTACCAAGCTTTTATTGATACATTTTAATGATTGCAGCATCAAGAGTTGAGAGAAATGGAAGCTGTTCTGGTAAGATATTTTTGGCTTTACCATTAAACTAATGACTCACATCGCTATTCTTTTCTTTCACCCTCCTTTAACCTTGACTTGGAGGAGCTGGTATCGGACTGGGGTGGACAAAGTTAAAAATCACACAACGCCAGGTTATTGTCCAACAGGTTTATTTGGAAGCACTAGCTTTCGAGGCGCTGCTCCTTCATCAGGTCGAAAACTAGTGCTTCCAAATAAACCTCTTGGACTATAAGGGCTGGTGTTGTGTCCTTTTAGCCTAATCGTGTTAACTCCTTTGTGGAATATGGTTTCAGAGGATTGAGCACTCTCTGGTCTATTACTGAAATATTTATTATCCATATGTAAACTCAGTCAGTGGACTTCAGTCCAGGTGGGGAGTGGGTTTGGGGGGAGCTGTGAAGTTGTAGCCATCTTCTAAATCTGTCTTCAGCCAACATTAATGCACATATACTTTCCAGAGTGGTCAACTGATAGCAATCTACCTTTTCTCCTCCTTAATTTCGGTGCATAGAGGCCAATTGTAACATTACTGCGGTCACCTCTACTATCAACTTTGCTGCGGTCAACTGATTCAGTCGAAACTGGGCATCAAACCTCTGACCTTTTCGTCTGTGTTGTTTAATGTTACACTAACACATTCCATTAATTTCAAAGTTGCTAAGGGAACTTGCATCTTTTTAACGTGTAAAGTGAAAGAGGCCTGGAAAATCATTCAATTGTGAGATTCTTATTGCGTTAAGCTCTTGATTTCTCCCAGAAAGATTTGACATCAGAGTGGTCTTTCTTTGCAGTTTATTTTTCTATTGGCAAAGTACCCTCCTGACTTAACATCCATCTACATTTTTAATAAAACAACACTCAATGTTGGTGACTTTGTTGATGTAAATAGTTGAGGAAATTATCATAAATCCTTCCTTTTTGAACCGTGTTCTTTGGATTCATCCAAAATGCTTAATGGCTGTTTTCATACCTTGGCAAAATTAAGATTCCATATGCCCATCTCACCAAGTATCTTGATTTTCAGAACAATAATTAGTTGATCAAGAGGAAATAGCTGAGGAAATTGTCAATAATGCTCATAACAAGTTGCTCCTGGTCTTTCCCTAACAAAGAATTTCTGTCGTTCAATGATATTGCACATAATCCTATTACATATGTATACTTGTTTTTCTAATAGATATCAGCTTGCTGAAAAATTATTGCTTGCCAATTAGAGAATGTATTCTGCACTTTGTCAATACTCTGGCGGCAGTCTAATAAACTGCACACCTGTCATAGGATTAATTACTCACCTAAAACATTATCATTTACCAGTTCTCCTGGGCCCAGAACCAAAAAGCAGTTGGTATGATTGATGACAGCCTGAGGCATTAAAGAGCCATGATAAAACCAATTTTTAATTATATGAATTGAGTTTGTGCTATCACGTTTGATTCAGAGATGACATTGATGCTGAAAATAATCTTTATCATTTTGGGAAAACTTATTTTTAAAAATGAGTGTTTTTTTATAGTTCCATATCTCCAACAATATGGCAGTTGTAGATTGTCAAAAATCTTTAACAGCCTGCTGTGCGGACAACATTATGGCTGCACAAACTGTTCATCTCCTCATTTCTCTGCCACTTATTTCACAAATCATCACCTTTGCCAATTCATGCTTTCAAGATATGAAATCAGAAAATTGAATTTTATTGCTCCTCTGTTATTGACTTGTATACTCACAGCTATTATGTCTAATCCCCATTATTCATGAGCTATATTGTCAGCACTGGAAAATTTCTACAACATTGTTAATGTATTTTCTCTCTATATATTATGTTTCCAATATCTCTTGTCCCATCCCCCACTCTGCTGGTCTCTGCTTTCACTAGTTCATTAAAGGCTGTCTACTTCTGAGCCGCAGGGTAATTAAGGCCAGAGCAAGGTTCTGTTTGATTGCCTGAAAGCTGATTCCACAAGTCTTACATTCCTCTGGGACCAAGAAAGCATGTTGAGAATATATGAATCCATGTGTTGCTGAGAACAGGGGAAATTGGTCACTGTTAAGGGAAAACACTTGCCTTGAAAACAGAAATTAGTAATGAGACCTCATAGTTCGTGCTATACAGTCAACCTTTTTGCTGCACAGTAGGTCCAAGGAAGAGACTGATAGTGAGTAACATTTCCTTTTTTATAAAGTATATCTCTGATATAAAATTGAATATATTAAGCTAACTGTAAATAAAATTCTCATTCAACTCTCAAAAATCCATTTTTATTATCTGGAATGTGCTCAACTGTTAATTAACTATTTATAGATGTTGATATACGAAGCCTCTTAAAACCTCTCCAAAATTAGGGGTTGACTTTTACGCTGACTGAGTATATACATGAATTGCCAGTGCGGGTAGTAGCCATTTTGAAATGCCATTGACATCTGACAGAAAGGGTGGATATATCTTAACTTTCCTTACACCTTTGCGATACAGCCTGAATAATCTATCTGCCCATAGTTACAAAATACCATGGGTAAAATATATAATTGTTGGATGCAAAATTGTCTCCTGTTTAAGAGGAAGATACACTACCACCTCAAGAATCCTTCCAACAAGTTTATAAAATGAGTGCAGAGCCATTCAAATCAGATTTGCTCAAAGTTTGATTCCTACTCAAAGACGTGCTAATTACTGTGATTACAGAGTGCTGTGGGTGAATGGGGGGCTTTGACATACCTGTTGACCAAGCAAAAACCTTGTCTTTGTGGCTGCAAAAATGGAATTAGGTTATACAGAGAGCTGATCTATTTGTTGGGTTTTATGGAAAAAAAACTAAATTCTTCAATATAAGTTTAGGTCATATTTTGACTTGATTTTTTTTTTTGACACATATTTTGTTACAAAATACAGGTAGTCAACCTGTTATCCGAAATCCAAAAAGCTCCAGAGTCCGAAGGTCTTTTTGTGAAGTTCTTTTTCTCACTAACAAGGTTGTTTGGCTTGCAAACAGTTAACCCAAGTCCACACCCATTCGATGCGTATCACTCAGATGTGATATTTGGGGGCATGGCCCAGCACTGGCAGGTCTCAATTTTGTTTCAGGGCCCATTTTACTCACAGTAAGTCTGCTCCTCCTGTAAGCTTTTTAAAAAATTTCACCATCAAACTGTCACTTATTTTGAAATTTGAAAAATTCTGAATTCCGAAAATCAGCTGGTCCCAAGCATTTCGGATAAAGGATTGTGCACCAGTACAGTGAGAAGTGTTGCATAGCGTTACCACTCTCCAGTACCATTTTAAAACACAGAAAACCAAATGAAAACATAGAATATAAAGGCAGAAATATAGAGAAATAAAGGAAGGTCTCCTTACTTGAGCAAGGATGTACTGACACAAGAGGGGGTGCAGAGAAGGTTCACTGGATTGATTCCGGAGTTGAGGGAGCTGGCTTATGAGGAGAGGCTGATAAATTCATTGGAATTTATAAGAATGGGGGGGGGGGGAATCTTACAGAAACATATAAAATATTGAAGGGGATAGACATAGAGAGGAATTTTCTACTGGCTGGTGAAACTAGGACAAGACGGCATAGCCTCAAAATTAAGGGGAGCAGATTTACGACTGAATTGAGAAGGAACTTCTTCACCCAGAGGGCTGTGAATCTGTGGAATTCCCTGGCCAGTGAAGTGGTTGATGCTACTTCAGTAAATGTTTTTAAGGCTAAGATAGATATTATTTTGAACAATAAAAGAATTAAGGATTATGGTGAGAGGGTGGGTAAGTGGAGCTAACGCCACAAAAGATACACCATGATCTTATTGAATGGCGGACCAGGCTTGAAGGGCCAGGTGGCCTACTCCTTATGTAAATGTCCAACTTTACAGTCCTTCTTGTTAAGTGCTCTGATATGGGCCTGGTGGCCAGGCACATGTCTCTTCGCCATGACACTGCCACTCAAAAGAAAGATGCCAGTCTTTGGTGCCGTCTCGCCTCTACTGACACCCTCACACTATGAGTCCTTGCTGGACCTTGCCAATGCAGACACCACCGACGCTGGGGACTGAACTTGACTCCGTCACTGTCATGGATCTACTTCGGTCCCACCTCTCCGATGCAGCCCTTGCTGATGCCGCAAGGTCTTGTACTGGGTGGGAAGGCGCCTCTGCCACTAACTCCATGGCTCTGTCTTGGACACAAATGCCGCTGGGAACCCAATCTCTCCTCTGCTGCAGCAACCATGAGGAGGTGCTAGGACCATCTCGTCATGCACCCAAATTGTGCCTGATGCCACTGCCACATGCCTGCGCTGAGTCTGCTTGCCACCCGCTGTGCTGTTACCACGAGCTCCTGAGCTCTTCAACAAGAGATAACTGAAATAAATGAGAAAAGAAAAAACAAAATGAGAAAAGAGAGAGAAAAAAAACAAAAAGAAGTAAAACTCAGAAGTCCTAGCCCACCGCCATCTTACCGGAAGGAGATTGTTTTCTCACCAAGTTATTTTTCCTTTGAAACATTCCCATCTTGGCAAAGTACAGCTTTTTGGCAGTTCCGAGAGGCAACTATTCATGTGTGAGCCACAACAGTGAATGCAGATAATGATTAATATAGTAAGAGGCAAGAGTTAAGACTGGCTGTGTTCATCTCACCTGGCTTCCTTATATGTTTAAATTGCAACAGAAATAATTAAATAGTGATTAGGTGTTCAAATTCTTGCTGATTTTCCATTCCTTACTCAGAAGCTTTGAGGCATTTTGACAGCCTAAGCTGTGATCAGCTAACCCAGTACCACAACAAGACTAGAGATTTTCCTGCACATCCAAACACCTCATATACAGTGTCCATTGCTCTCGATGTGGACTCTTCTAAATTGGGGAGATAGGATGCCAACTCACGGAATATTTTAGGGGACACGTCTGGGACATATGCACTGAACAGCCCCACCACCCTGCGAGAACGGTTCAATTCCACCCCCACCCATCCCTCACTCCGCCAAGGGCATGCAAGTCCTGGGCCTCCTCCACCGCTAAGTACAAGCTGCCCACCAACTGGAGGAAGAATGTTTCATCTTCCGCCTTGGGTCCCTCCAACCACATGCCATCAACGTCAAATTCACCAGTTTCTTCATCCCAGATCCAACCCTCCAACCCAGCACCGCCCTCTTGAACTGTTCTACCTGTCCATAGTAGGCATAGTTGAGACAACCAGCATGGATGCATTTATTTGGAAGCTAAATTAAAGCATATGGGAGAAAGGAACCATGGGATATGTTGACTGAATTACATGAAGAGGATGGGAGGAGGCTTTTGTGGAATACAAATATTGGAAGGGACTTATTTAGCTGCCTGTTTCTATGTCATAAACACTTTGTGTATAATGTATACGTACTACATTATGTACACATGACCTTGAATTTAAGAAATATATTCTGTTTTTTGGAGCTGTTGCAATAGCAATCTAACATTGTTAGGTGATTACCCCCAAAAATTGATCAAAAGCTGCAGGACAACCAGAAAGTCTTTTCAAATTATTTTGTGCTATTGCTTTGTTTGTGGTATGAATTAAATATGTAATCTCACTTAAATAAAGTTTGATGACTGCACGGAATTTTTCTGTTTTATAACATTTTATAAACCTGTGCAATGAATAAGTACCCACAATTTTTTATAAAATGAATCACATTCCCCACTCAACACAGTTATATTCAGCTGTTATTTATGAAAATTAATTCCATGACTGCAGTGCCAGAATAACAACACATTAACACCAACTTGCGAGTGAGATGAGGAATCCATATTTACAATCTATTCACACTAACATCAAGACCTCAGCAATATCACTGTGGGAACAAGAAGAACTAGATAAGATATATCCCAGATGAAGAGAGAGAAAGAGAGAGAGAGAGAAACAGAGAGAGAGAGAGATAGAGAGAGGGAGAGAGACAGACAGACAGAGAGAAAGAGGCAGACAGACACACTGACAGACTGAGATATAGAGAGACAGAGAGACAGAGAGAGACAGACAGACAGAGAGTGAGAGAGAGAGAGAAAGAGACACAGAGAGAAACAGACAGAGTAAGAGAGAGAGACAGACAGACAGACAGACAGACCGACAGACAGAGAATGAGATGGGAACAATCAACTGACCTTGTCTTGACATGAGACAACTAACGAAGAGTGGGAGAAAAGAAAACGTATATACTTAAGGATGGAGACTCACCCTCAGAAAATGTCTTTTTCTGTATGAATGTGACAAAGAGAGAAGTAAGGAAAGGGACAATTAAACCATACATTTGCTTTTCACCTCCATCTTCTCTATTAGGCCATCAATTAACTTGTTACTGAGTAGAAATCAAAGTTCAAGTAAATATGATTTGTATGGCTGAGCACTCATTCTATAAATTTGTTAGAATGATTCTTGAGGTGGTAGCATCTCTGCCTCTGAACCAGGAGGCCAGAGTTCAAATCCCACCTGTTCCAGAAGTAAGCAACAACGACACTGAACAGGTTGATTCCAACTGTCGTTAAACCTGTTGAATGAAGCACCTTGTGGAAATAATACAGAATTTTGCATTTGTGTCTGCTGTTAAAAACTGTTTCTCAGAAACCCTTGCTCTAATATTCTTTTCTTTCCACAGTATTAAATGCCAACATCTGTTGACACATTCTCAGTTTGTTCAAATAATTAACCTAAGGAATAGTTGACCATATACAGCTGAAGCAGAAAGTGAGGACTGCCGATGCTTGGAGATCAGAGTTGAAACGTGTGGCGCTGGAAAAGCACAGCAGGTCAGGCAGCATCTGAGGAACAGGAGAGGCAATGTTTCAATCATAAGCCCTTGATCAGGAATGTGGAGTGGGGAAAGGGGCTGAGAGATAAATAGGAGGGTGGGGCTTGGAGTGAAGGTGAGGTAGCTGGGAAGGCTAGATGCAAGTGGTGGGGGGGGGGGGGCGGGGGTGATGGTGATAGGTTGGAGGGGAGGATGGAGTAGATAGGTGGGAAGGAAGATGGACAGGTGTGGTTGGAGGGACCCAAGGCGGAAGATGAAGCATTCTTCCTCCAGTTGGTGGGCAGCTTGTACTTAGCGGTGGAAGAGGCCCAGGACTTGCATGCCTTTGGCAGAGTGAGGTAGTATGTTCCATAATCTAATCACCCTTTTGAATAAAGACATTTTCTTTTTATAACCCTTTCATAATATGCTGACTAGAACTGTTATTATAGAATATATATAATACATATTTTAATAATATATATGTAGGCTGGGCTTTATTCTAACCATATATTAGAGATGTAATGTTTTTGAAAACCTACTTATTATTAAACTGATATTATTTGTTAGAATAGCTGCAATAGGATGGGATTTATGAACTGGTGTAAATCCTGTTGCTTCTAATGAATATTTATGTACCATTGCTGAGCTATGTTAAATTCACTAAACTCATTAGACTTATAATGAATAAGCTAATTATTATGGCTATTACAAGCTTAATAAATACACCTTATCTCAGCGCTCATCTGTTCATTATTCAGTCATTATAGGAAAATAGCATGTAGCCTATCTATAACTCCTGCTCTACTTTAATGACACACCTAAGTGAATCAAATCCATTTGGATAATATGGTGAGATGATTTCATATTTATAAGTGTTAAATAAATGAACAGGTTCAATTCTCCTTACATCTCAAGATTGGTCTGTAAAATGTCTTACAACATCATGCGGGAGAAAGGAGACAGCAGGTGTCTTTTTTGCGACATACAATGACCATAAAATGCCTCATATTGTTGGGACTACTGCTGGGAGAAAAGCTTGAGCTTTTTCACTGGAGAGGTTGGAATCATCTATTCTATGAAGAAATCTGCATTCTCAATGGGATTTCCCAGAAGTATTTTCCAAAAAAAAAACTCTTGGCTGCTATCATCATAAATGGATCATTCTACTTCATGTGTTGCCTTCAAGGGACATAAAAAAATTAACTAATTAGGATGCCTACAGCATACAGCATAAGCAACTTTGTTGCTTTTGAAATACTGTCCTCACAAGCACCCAAAGAATGGTCAAAAAACTCCTTGTGAAACCACCAAGTCATATGCTAAGCAGTATCTTTCAGAAAATTTGTTATATTATTGACTGGATAATGCAGATTTAATGAACATCTGTAATAATCAAAATCAAGATGCTATACAGCTTGTATATTAATGTAGTATCATTCAGCCTACAGCTTTGAAGATCTATTGTGTTGCTGCAACACAATTTGTAGCAAGTTTTAAATTGTACAATTCAGGAGTTATAGTTTTCTGAAGCACATACATGAGGGTGCTAGGACAGGAACATTTATGCCATGTACGAAAAATAGAACAAAAATGAACTTTATTGTCATTGGCAATCACTTGCTAACGAGAATGATTGCCTACTGAGAAAGTCCCGTGTCACTGATCATGGGTTGTATGGGTCCTTGTTTGGCTGATGAGCCCAATCCTAGAGCCTTCAATCACAGCATAAAACACTGTCTCGCATAGAATTGATAGGAAAAGAAGGTATTGCTGTAGTGATTTGATTAGATTAGATTACTTACAGTGTGGAAACAGGCCCTTTGGCCCAACAAGTCCACACCGACCTGCCAAAGTGCAACCCACCATACCCCTAACCTAACACTATGGGAAATTTAGCATGGCCAATTCACCTAACATGCACATCTTTGGACTGTGGGAGGAAACCGGAGCACCCGGAGAAAACCCACGCAGACACGGGGAGAACGTGCAAACTCCACACAGCCTGAGATGGGAATTGAACCCGGGTCTCTGGCGCTGTGAGGCAGCAGTGCTAACCACTGTGCCACCGTGCCGCCCAAAATTGATTGTATTGATTAATTCATTCAGATATACCAAGATGGGAGACTTGGATTCAAGTCAAGTCTGCTCCAGTGGGATGTGATAATATCTCTGAACAAAGTTAAAAATCACAGAACACCAGGTGATGAAGGAGCAACGGTCTGAAAGCTAGTGCTTCCAACTAAACCTGTTGGACTATAACCTGGTATTGTGTGATTTTTAACTTTGTACGCCCCAATCCAACACCAGCGTCTCCAAATCATATCTCTGAACAAGTTGATTAAAAAATACCGAGACCAACTTGTCCATAAGGAGCTCTGCCCGTAAATTGAACAACTGGAAATATAAGTGATTTCATGATGATGGTTGATAGGTGAAAATTGTTCAAGGTGATTTGGTAGTAGGAGAAACATTATTTATTCACTCAGATATAGCGGCCATTCTTCCACAATGAAAGCAAAAAAAAACTGCTGCTGCTCGAATCCTGAAACAAACAAAGCAAGTGTGAGGGAAAATCGCTAAACCTGGCAGTATCAAAGGAGAAAGAAACAGAGTTAGTGTTTTGACTCCTCTGCTGCATTTCTTGAGTGTTTTCTGTGACATTCTTCACAGCTCTTTGGACATGTTAAATTTTAGGATTTAATAGTTTTTCATTTTGTTGATCTGACGTGATAGAAAGCGTTGATTTTCTTTGAAAGCTGTGCGTGGCTTTTAGTATTTAAAGGGTTAATATTGGATTTTGACTCTACTAAGCTGTCAAGACTATAAAGCGAAAAACACACACATTGCTGACTGCTTTTGAAATGGGATTTAACAATGGACTGCTGTGACCCAAGGTTATGGTGAATACACTTTGCATTAATATGTTGTGGATGGTGTTTCCCTAAGGGGATAGTTCATAGCTGTTTTTCTCACAATATATCATCAATTGAAATACTTCAGAATGAGCCTGAAACTAGCCTTGTACCTTACAAGCAGCATGTTTTGTATTTTGAACAATTCCCATTCAAACATTTCTCTTTCAGGTGAAATAACTATTGCTTTGTGATTTCAAATAATCTGTTGCAAAATGCTTGTATGAGGAGTCAAATTTAGTGCCAACTTTACACATGTAAAAAGTTTAATAATGATTCCTTCCTTGGTTCACGTGTCGATTTGCTAGAGATAATAGCAGATTTCCTACAGAGGTCTTTAACATATGGAGAACAATTATATTTCTTTTAGAAGTGGAATTAAATAGAACTGCATGTTTCAAACGCTGTGTTAGTTCTAATCTGGATGGTGTTTGAGAAAAGCGAGAAAGGAAGTGCTCGGTCTGTCACCCATCCCCCCTGCCTGCTGCTTCTTTGTGGATGTGCAAGGGCTCTCTGCTGTCTTCTGTCAATATCCACTGCAATAAATACTGACTCTTCAATTACTATGCAGAAAATATGCAACCCCACCAAACCTATCCTCCTTGACAGTTTTGCATTCTCAACTGATTACTGTTTCAAATAATTTTGACTTTGCTTCCACATAATTGTGAAATCAAGAATTTTATGACATGTGGATCATGATTTTTAAAAATAAATTATAGTATTTGGAACGTCAATCTGCCAGACTGATTAATTCCACACAAATTGCCGCAATTTAATCAGTTAATAAAGATTTTGGGTGATTAATAATTTTACTTCACAAATTTCAGAGGCAGAGAAATCATAAGATCATAAAAAAAGGAAAGAAACAGTCATAAATGATCAAATTCAGGCATAATGTAAATAGTATGAATAAATAGTGCAATTTCACCAAGTGAGGTATTAATTCAGTATTTGATCATTTGCTCAGGGCATTACTTGCAATTTTAAATTTTAGCTCCCACGGGAGAGATGTGCAGAGAATATGATATATGTTCTACTTATCAAATTAAGAGTCAGGCCTTAGGCTAGAACTGACCAAAAGGAGTTAGTACAAACATAAATACCCAGTAATGTGAAATGATATGTGTATGCAGAAAAAGAGCTGTTTTCAGAAATGCTGCCTCAACCTAAGTAAATATTTATTATGACGTTATGTGGAAAATGTTGATTTTCTATTGAGGCTAAAAGTGTGTGATTTATATAAACATTTTTTGGAGGAGTTTGGGTTTTAAACAAATGACACTTAGGTCGGATAGTCTTTTGTTGGATGAGTTTAATAAGTAACCAGAGCTGAAAATGTGTTGCTGGAAAAGCACAGCAGGTCAGGCAGCATCCATCTGCCCGAAACGTCGATTCTCCTGCTCCTCGGATGCTGCCTGACCTGCTGCACTTTTCCAGCAACGCATTTTCAGCTCTGATCTCCAGCAACTGCAGTCCTCACTTTCTCCTTAATAAGTAACCAGATCAATCTTATCAGAATGATCATTTTAAACTAGTATGTGCCACAATGCAGGTCCCTGCACAGGTCCCCGGAGCATTAATGGAAGTTTGTTTATATTGTGGGGGTTTTCTGATTGGAGAGAGAAGGTATTGATACACATTAGTTTGCTTTTAGGTTTAGAATAGTAAAAGGTTAAATCTAATTTGGAAACATCCAGAAATTGACCCAACGGGGGTCATATGCAAGAGTCTAGAGTCGGGAATGTTTTCAGAGCCATGAGGGGAAGAAGTTACTTCAGTGTAAGGGTTTCAATTTGTGAAAATGTCCAAACCAGGAGTGTTCGTTAGAAATCTGCATTAGTTATTCAAAGCTGAGGAAACCAAAGACCTCAGATGTAGACAAATAGAAACATAGAAGATTGGAGCAGGATTAGGTTATCCGACCACTTGAGGCTGATCATTGACCTCAATGCGCTAAGCCTGCCCTCCCCCCATATCTTTTGATTCCTTTAGCCACAGAGGCTGCTGCCTCCTCTTGAAAGCACATAATGTTTTGGCCTCAACCATTTTCTGTGATAGAGAACTGATGCACAATGACACCCAGGTCTCATTGAACATTCCCCAACTCAATTTACAGCTCTTTAAATGATAATTTGCCTTCCTGCTTTTGCAGTTATCCACATTATACTCAATCTGCCATCCATTTTCCCACTCACTCAGCTTGCCCATACCATACTGCAACATCTCTGCATCCTCCTCACACTTACACTTTGACCCAGCTTTGTGTCATCTGCAAAATTTGATAAAGTTAAAAATCACACAATACCAAGTTATAATCTAACAGGTTTATTTGGAAGTACAAACTTTCAGAGCACTGCTCCTGCATCAGGTAGTTAGTTGGCTGTGACTTGAAAGAAATTCTGAGATTTACATACTAATCAATCAAAACCTGCATCCTCATTCTAAGTAATAAAAAAATTAATAGCCATCTAGATTTGTCTAATACATTGTATCAGTTGTATGACACTTTGATCTTTTACTTATAAATTCTGAGTCTTATGTACTTGCCCCACTAGCTACCTAATGAAGGATCAGCGCTCTGAAAGCTTGTACTTTCAAATAAACCGGTTGCACAATAACTCGATGTTGTGTGATTTTTAACTTTGACCACCCCAGTCCAACACTGGGACCTTCATATCATGCAATTTTTGAGATAACACATTTACCTATATTGTGAATAGCTGAAGTCTTAGAACTGATCGCTGCAATACCCCAGTAGTTGCTGTCTGCCATTCAGAAAATAAACCCATTTATTCCTACCCTTCGTTTCCTGTCTGCTAACCAATTTTCAATCCATTTTATTACACTACCCCCAATCCCATGCACTTTACTAATAAATGCTAATCTCTTATGCAGGACTTTGCTGAAGGCTGTCAAAAAGTCTGAATAATTGACTTCCACTGACTCCCTCGGTCAACTCTACCTGATTAAATCCTCAAAGAATTCCAGTAGATTGTGGAAATTCAAAATAAAACCTTTGCGTCTCACAGGACAGGAACTAACATAGAAACAGTCAAGTCAAACATCCAGGCTTGTTATGGGACTGAAATTTCTCTGGTTTTTGAGTACTGATAAGAAGTTTGTATTGGGGAGTAGATGGAATTTTGTTTTGCTGTGTGTTTTGAAATCTGTCAAGCAGTGTTGTATTTAGATGGCTTGGTTCAGTTTACTTTATTAGAATTTATTTTATGTAGCAAACTTGTATGGTTAAAACCAAATCTACAGTCTGGAGTGCTTATGTTTCAGTGAAAGAATGTTGCTTTTTAAAAAGAAAATCTGACAAATCAAGCCAGATTTCATTCTGAGATCTGTCTCATCCAATATTAATATCAGCTGGCATCATAACACCATTTGAACCAACTCAATATTATCAAAAGGTCAGCATAATGTTATAATTTGCATTCTTAATCTGAAATTGCGATTTCTCGATTTAACTATTGTCTGGCAACCCACTGTTCAGAATTGTCAATTACACTGAATTATATATTTCAAGATCTGATCCAACACTTGGTTTAGAGAAAGTTATGATCATGATAATACACTGTCAATGTTCAGCCTCCATCATCTGATTGTCACACCTGAGATTTTCATGGACTAAAATGTTTCTAAATTAACTAAAAAAATTTTTTTAAAAAAGGACAAAAACTGATCTAAAATATCTGTTTTATCTCCTGACCACAGATAAGGGAAATTTCAGGGAATGTAAATTAAAAAGTAAAATGAGCTGTATTAAGATTGCCATGTTATCTAAATACCTGAATCAGCATCGAGAAATTCATATCTCTTGCTTAATTTACATGATAAATTTCTCCCTCAGATGATGAAAGGTTACCTGCAGACTTTTGGAAGGTCAATGGACAGACCCAAAAATGTTCAGATAGACTTAGATCAACAACTGCCTTGAGTGGCTCAGCACAAACAGAAAGGAATATTAACTTTGTAACAGCAAGGACACTGCATGTCTTCCTCTTTGCTTGTCTCTTTCAATCTGAAAGGAAGTGTTAGGTGTAAAAGTGACTTGGGAAAACAAACACTCACTGCAAACTCAAGATTTACAAATTTTGTCACTGCTGCAGAATACATGTCAACAATTAAACTACCAGCCTCAGTATTAAATTATAAAACCTCAAAGACTCTAAGTATGTTTTTTTTAAAATAGTGTAGCTTGTTTTTCCAGGCCATACCAGACAACTTGTCTTTTTAAAGTTATCCTGAGTGTATGTGTGTGTGTGTGTGTGTGCGTGTGTGTTTTTGATGTGACATTTTTATTATTTTTCTCAGGAGTGGTATGTATTAAAAATTCTCTTCCACTTGAGAAAGCCTTATAATTTGGCTCCTCCATTTTATTCTAGTTAATTATATTCAATTGAAACATGATAACTACATGATTGGAATATATTTTTTAAAGTGTTGTAATTGCTCAATAGGTGGTTAAAAAAAAGAAAGCCAATTTCTCCTCTTCACGTGATCATAATGAAATGTTGTTTTAATCATTTTGATATTATAGTATTTTGTCAAAGCTGTGAATCTCTGTCTTCTGACTTATTTTGTTCTCTATTTATTTTGCAGAACCCAGAAGCTTTACTGTTGCCACATGTTTTATGCGTGGTGTGTGCTTATAAAACAGATGTTGACCAACAGTATTTAAACCCCATTAATTTAGAAAGGTATCAGTTATATGGGTGGAAATCCTACCTTACTGTTAGAGAAATGGTATCTATGGGCCGTACAGCTAGGTTTGTGAAGGAGATTAAAGAAATTTGTCTGTGTTCATTTTTACTATTATAAGCAGTGTCTTAATTAAATCTATATTGAGCCCAACACCTGCTCACCCATGCCTACATGCAATTAGTCATACAGAAAATTTCAAATAAATGAAATAAACAAAAGCTTTTTATTGCAGTCATGATTTGGAGATACCAGTGTTGGACTGGGGTGTACAAAGTTAAAAATCACACAACACCAGGTTATAGTCCAACAGGTTTAATTGGAAGCTAGTGTGCTTCCGATTAAACCTGTTGGACTATAACCTGGTGTTGTGTGATTTTTAACTTTTTATTGCAGTTTATGACGGGTGCCAAATTGACATAATTTCTGTTTACCATAGGCATGTTGTTATATCCAAATCTGGAATTTGGAAAAAACACTAATAATTGTGTCCTACCAGTTCTTAATCTATCACAAATGTGTGAATACCTAATTAAACCTCCAAAATGATCAATTTTCCTGACTGACTGCTACTCATATTTCATTATTATCAGGAAAATAACACTTCCATTGCAATCAAACTTATATATAACAAATGGCAGAGGGGAAAAAAAGGAATCACTAAGCTACTGTTATGTGATTTAACTTGTATACATTTAAAACCCAAACACATTCAATAAAACAGACAGAAGAGGGCTTAACAGAAGTATAATAGGTAGGAAAATACAGACAGGACAATGAATTCTGGAAAGATCAAAAGGCTAGGCCATAAGGTTGAGAGCTGTTTCTCACAGTTGTTTTGACTTTAACAATGACATGCTATTTATCACATAATGGCCATTTTTCAAATTTAATAGTAGCACAGGTAGACCCAACATTAGATTTTTTTCTTATAATTCTCTAAATTTTTGGTTTTTTTTTCATTTACAGAGAGAAAGCAGAGAAATATATTTTCAGTTTGCTTCTTCCAGATGTTCCTGGCTGCACTGCCCTGACAGATCTGTAACAAACTGATGCTGAACCAATCCTAGCCCTGTCACCGGGCAGTCTTCCCTTAACACAAAGACTCCTGGTGATGCTACATCTCAGAAATGTAATAACCAAAGCAACATAGTCATGTATAGCTAAAAATATTCTGCAATGCCCTTTTGATTTTCCAAGTTGCAAATCTCCCCTGGTATTCTAACTAAGGAAACAGTGTTTACTTCCAATCCAGTTTATAGCCCAATAAGGAAAAATATCTTGTCTATTACAATATTTATCTTAGTGTCATCGTGAACCAGACAAATTTCTAACTTGCCATTATTCAACACTGCACAAATATAATGACGTAATGAAATATTTATTAACTAACAAATTAACTTCTTGCATGTCAGTTTTCAAGCATTTTATAAATAAATTAATGGGATCTGGGCTTTGATATTTATTGTCCAACACCTGTCCTAAAGAAGGTAGTTGGTATTTTTTCATCAACAGTAAATACTCTGTAAAAAGTAGTTAATTGGCTATAAAGCACTTTGGGATAGACTGAAGCCATGAATATTGCAATGGACTTCCAAGAATTTATTTTATTCTTCTTGAATTACTGCAGTCTGACGGGTGAAGATACTCCTGCAGGGCTGTTTGACAATGAGTCAAGATTCTAGCTAGTGACAATGAAGGATTCTCAAATAAAGGAGCAGAACCTAAGAGATCATGATCTCTGCATTATTACCTGAGCTATGGTTGGCATATATTACAGAGATGGATAATTTTGAAATAAAAGGAGCCTCAAGATCCCTAATACCCATGCTGGAAAAAGACAAATTTCAGTTTAAAAGAGACTAATTCCAGAAAAGCCACCAGTTAATAATGGTCACAACACAACAGGACTTCACCGCTATCAAAAGGAAATCAAAGTTTACATTTTTTTTCTTATGGACTTAAACTATTTTCCCCTTCAGCTGTTGTTACACTTTGCATGTTCCAGTATGTGTGCCAATCTTATGAGGATTGGGTTAGGTTTTTAATAAGTTTTTTTTACTTAAGTCAGTTAATAATAAAACTAGCTCCTTAATCTTGTAACTCAAATCGGTCTAACTTTGTTTTTCATATAGCTGCATGCACAGTGAGTTGAGAAGTCATATTTTGAAAAGAAAAATCGGATTCTGTTATAACTGACCTCAGATGTGAAAAGAAAGGAATTTATTTATTGATGATTTTGTACTTGTAGTTGATGGAGAATCAAAAAGTAATCAATTCCTTACAGAATACCCACCTTCTGACGTGCTTTGGTGGCCATGACATTTATCACTGCTGCAGTTGAGTTGCTAATTGTTATCAATGGGAATTCCCAGGATACTTATGATGAGTGTAATGGCAATGGTAATACTGTGAAATGTAAATGGGATGAAGTTAGATACTTTTTTGTTGGACATAATTTTTAAGTAGCAATGATAATTATCAGCAAACCTGCATGATGTCCATGAATGCAGTCCTAGATTCCTATAATATCTGAGGATTCAGAAAAGGCATATTTGTTTTATTAATTTGTGGTCATCATTGGTGAGGCCAACATTTATTGCCCATCTCCAATTGAGAAGTTGTGGTGATCTGCATTCCTGAAATTTGCAGTTCTTTTGGTATAGGTCATAAAAGTGCAATTAGGAAGGGACGACCAGGATTTTGACAAGTGACAGTGAAGGAACGGTGATATATTTCTATGTCAGGACGATGTGTTGCTTAAAGTGGAACTCACTGGTTATTATGCTTCCATACATTCATGCCCTTATTCTTCTAGTTGGTAGAGAACATGGGTTTGGAAGGTGCTTCTGGAAACTAACATTTAAAACATCCCTACATCCCTACATCCCTACTACTGTCCTTCTGACAGAGGGAGGATTAATGAACTAACTGACGATGGTTGAGTCTAACACACTTGCTTGAGAAAGTTCTGCAGTGTAATCCTAGGTAGAATTGATTGGTATTCAGTAACCATAACCACACTCGTCTGTCTTAAATCTGAATCCAGTTATTGGAGAATTTTATCCTTATTCCCATTGTTTCAGTTTGAAGCCTAGTTGGTGCCACATTCAAATACTTTTGCTTCTTCTCAGCTTCTGCTCTTGTGTTTGAATAAAGGCTATATTGCAGTTTCAAAATGAATGGTGCAAGCAGAACCTAAACGAAACATCATTGAACAGATTCTTAGAGAGAAGATGTTGGTTGATATATTCTTGGTTTCTCATTTCATGACCAGGATTAAAGGACTGATCAGGTTATATTTGACTGAAAATATTATTCCTGCTTTTTAATGATTGTACAGACGTGGGCAATTTTCCACACTATCAGATAGATGGCAGGCTCGTTGTTATACTGGAACAACTTGGTTACAGTTAATGCTAATTCTGCAGTTGACAAGCAGGAGGCTAGAAGAACACAGCAAGTCAGGCAGCATCAGGAGATTGAGGAGTCAACGTTTCGGGTGTTACTCTTCTTCAGGAATCAGGTTGGGTGTGGGGGAGCTGCAGATAAAGGGGGTGGTAGGGGCAGGGTGGTGAAGTAGGGATAGGTGAAGACAGGTAGAGGGTATGACCTGGTTGGCCAATGGGAGGAATGAATCCATCTGGGCAGCCTGTAGTCTGTGGACTCAACATTGAGTTCTCTAATTTCAAATAACCTCCCTTCCCATCCCCCAACTCCCTTCCCAGTCCCTCCCCCTCTCTTCCACTCCTCCCAGCCACCTTCTGGACTCATTTGTCCCATTGACCAACCAGGTCATACCCTCTACCTGTCTTTACCTAAACCCACCTCACCACCCTGCCCCTTACTTCCCACCCTCTTTATCTGCAGATCCCCTTGCTCCCATCCTTCAGTCTGGAAGAAGGGTTACATCCAAAACATTGACTTCTCCACCTCCTGATGCTGCCTGGCTTGCTGTGTTCTTCCAGCCTCCTGCTTGTCTACCTTGGATTCCAGCATCTGCAGTTTTTTTTTGTCTCTAACCAAGGCTAATTCTGCAGCACAGGTCTACTTGAGGATTATCAAATCAACAATTATCACATTGAATAGCAGAGCAGAGTTGATGAGTTGAATGGCCTATAACTCCTCCTGAATTTTATGGTCTATTGTCTTATTTAAAAGTCACAAATTTCCATATCTTTAGAAACTAGCAGAAAAAAAAGTGGCTACTTTTCTTTTCTCCATTTTCCTCTCAGATTGGTGATTATTGCTGGGATACATATCCTGGGATCATGGGCTATGGGTGTCACTGGTTAGGCCAGCATTTATTACCTACTCTAATTGCCCAGAGGACAGCTTTTACTTCACATTGCTGTAGGTCTGGAATCACATGGCGAGAAGATCAGGTAAGAATGAAAAATTTCCTTCCCTAAAGGACTTTAATGCACCACATGTGTTTTTAAGACAATCAACATTTCTTACATGGTACTACAGTAAGCTCTGCTATAACACATGTTTCTTCAACACAATTTAGCTGTATGTAATGGCAATTGAAGAATTTAGATCATTATTTGTAGGATGTGCACTTTCCTTACCTGCATTGGCTGTCATGTGATTCCAGTCCCATTGCTTTAAATGGTGCTGCTATTATGCGATTTTCTTATGACAGAGGATCACATGGGAACAGAATTATTGTGTCAGAACAGACTGTATTAGACTGGCTTTTAATTCCAGATTTTTATGGAATTAAAATTTCACTATCTGCTATGGTGTGATTCAAATCCATGTTCTCAGAGCATCAGTCTGGAGTTTTGGATTACTAGTCCAGTGGCATTACTATTGCACCATCCTATTCCCTCAGAGATCTTAGCTTCTTTAAGAAAGTAGAGTTGAGGCTACATTCACATCAGCCATGGTCTTACCAAAGGGTCCACGAGGATTGAGGGGCTGATGGCTCCGGGTTTATATATTTGTAAGTTCAGTTTGCCAGGTCTAAAACAATCATTCAGTTGGTTGGTTCCAGAACAATTTGTTCAAAGGAAACTTTCTGTATACACTCTGTGGGTGAGATTTTCACTCTATGGATGAGATTTCCTCATGTGAAGTTAAAGTATGGAAGTATGTGTGCTGGATTTTGTAATATTTGCCTTGGCAAAGAGTGAATTATATCAATCAATGACACACTTCTCATCCCATCACCTTTGCAGTCAAGCTGTTGCACGAGGAACTTGATAGCAGTACAAGCCAGTCCTGTTGGAACCCACAAAAGGGCATGGCAATGGTGGAAAAAAGTAAATGATCCCCTGCGGTCCACAAGTGTAAGTGCCACTTGGTGGGCGGCATGGTGATTCAGTGGTTAGCACTGTTACCTCAACAGCACCAGGGTCCCAGGTTCGATTCCAGCCTCGGGCGACTGACTGTGTGGAGTTTGCACAGTCTCCCTGTGTCTGCATGGGTTTCCTCCAACTGCTCCGGTTTCCTCCCACAATCCAAAGATGTGCAGGTCAGGTGGGTTGACTGGGCTAAATTGCCCATCGTGTTAGGTACGTTAGTCAGAGGGAAATGGATCTACGTGGGTTACTCTTCGGAGGGTCGATGTGGACTTGTTGGGTTGAAAGGCCTGTTTCCATACTGTAGGGAATCTAATCTAATCTCACTTACAGAGCCATTACTCAGCCTGACCCTTCCACTCTATACACATCTCCCCATGGATAATGAACTGCAGGCCTTATGTTCACAATATTGTTGGCCACTCAAGGGCTCACACCACCTTAAACTCTGAAAGATTCATCATGTCCATTGTGCTTCTGAAACACAGTGGGTGTGCCACACCACCTTCTATGGTTATACACGCTCAGAAACCGCTGCTCCACTCATTCCTATTACACTCAGTCCTTCCTCTTATCTAATTCTTTCTTTTCTCCACAGGAAGTATTGGCAGCCAAAAATCCTCAACTAGAAAATTGTAGCTTGACCCCCTCTGAAGTAATCATCTTTGACAAATAAGCCTTTGCAAATGCATTGGCAAGGTGTTCACCTGCACCAAGACATGCAAATCAGTGGGTTCCCTACTTAAGTTAGATTCAGGCCACAAATGGCTGAGGACAATACTGACATGTCTCCACAACTGGAAATGGAAAAATGGCCCGAGGTCTCTGCCACTCAGAGGATTGCCAGAGACTCGGTAACTTCTCAGCCTCATTCAGCAGATGCACCGCTGTGACTCGGATACACGTGACAATGTCAACCTGCAGAGAGAGGCAAGGAACGGGCAGGCAGGTGGAGGCCAGATCAAAAGATGGAGAAGTTTGTCCAAGTTCTCACCAGTGTGTAGCTCCAGTATGGGAGTGCCTGGTTGTGTCTATGGAAAGGGAGGCAGCTGCCTTGGAGATCCAGGTCCAGAAGAATGCTCAGTGGCTGCTGATGTCTACTTGGACCTGCATTCTAACATTTTAGTGATGAGTGTTCAATATCAATGGCAAGGTGCAAAGGGATGAGGGGCTTTGATCTCACTCCAGGCGCTCCTTCCTTTCAAAGATACAGGGTGGTGCCAGCAGGAACCAAGAAAGAGGAGCAATAATTAGGCACTGACAGGATGGCCAGGTGTAGCAAAGATATAATGGCTGCAAGGAAAGGTCCGGGAACTATAGACAGACGAGTCTAACATCAGTGGTGGGTAAGTTGTTGGATGGGATTCTGAGCCATAGGATTAATAGGTATTTGGAGAGGCAAGGACTGATTAGGGATAGTCAGCATAGCTTTGTGAGTGGGAAATTGTGACTCACAAACTTGATTGAGATTTTTGAGGATGTGATCAAGAAGAAAGATGAGGGCAGATGTTGGACTTTAGCAAGACCTTCAACAAGGTTCCGCATGGTAGACTGGTTAGTAAAGTTAGATAACATTGAATTCAGGGAGAGCTAGCTAATTGGATGCAAAGTTGACTTGATGGTAGAAGACAGAGGGTGATGGTAGAGGGTTGTTACTCAGACTGGAGGCCTGTAACCAGCAGGGATCAATGCCAAGTTCACCGTTGATTGTCAATTATATAAATGATCTTGACGAGAATATAGGAAGTGTGTTTCATATGTGGATGACACCAAAATTGATGGTTTGGTGGACAGTGAAGAAGTTTATCTAAGAGGACAATGAAATCTTGATCAGCTGGACCAGTGGGCCGAGGAGTGGCAGATAGAGTTTAATTTAGATAAATGTTAGGTGATACATTTTGGAAAGGCAAATTAGGGCAGGATTGATACACTTAATGTCGAGCCCAGGGTGTGTGATGCCCAGCGAAGAGACCTAGAGGTGCAGGTGCATAGTTCCTTGAATGTGAAGTTGCAGTTGGACAGGATGGTGAAGAAGGCATTTGGCACATTTGCCTTAATTGGTCAGAATACTGAGTATAAGAATTGGGATGTCATGTTGTGGCTGTACAGGACATTGGTGAGGCTACTTTTAGAGTATAGGAAGGATGTTGTTAAACATGAAAGGGTACAGAAAAGATTTACAAGGATGTTGATAGGACTGGAAGGCTAAAGATTTAGGGAGAGTCTGAATAGGCTGGGGCTTTTTTTCTCTTGAGCGTTGGAGGCTGAGGGGTGACCTTCGTAGAATCCCTACAGCGTGGAAGGCGGCCATTTGACCCATCAAGTCCACACCAAAGAGTACCCCACTCTGATGCACCCTCCCACCCTATTCTTGTAACCTGCATTCCCATGGCTAACCCAACCAGCCTGCACATTCCTGAACACAATGGGCAACTTAGCATGACCAATCCACCTAATCTGCACATCTTTTGGCTGTGGGTGGAAACTGGAGCACTTGGAGGAAACCCATGCAGACATGTGGAGAATGTGCAAACTCTACACAGTAGCCTGAGGGCAACTGAGCCATCATGCTACTCCAAAACCTATAGAGGTTTATAAAATCATGAGGGGCATGGATAGGCTGAATAGCCATGGTCTTTTTCCTAAAGTGGGGAGTCCAAAACTAGAGAGTATTGGTTTAAGATTAGATTGCTTACAGTATGGAAACAGGCCCTTCAGCCCAACAAGTCCACACTGACCCTCCGAAGAGCAGCCCACCCAGACCCATTCTCCCCTTCACCTAACACTATGGGCAATTCACCTAACCTGCACATTTTTGGACTGCGGGAGGAAACCAGAGCACCCAGAGGAAACCCACACAGACATGGGGAGAATGTGCAAACTCCACTGCAAATTCCACTGCGGGGAATTGAACCCAGGTTTCTGGTGCTGTGAGGCAGCAGTGCTAACCACTGTGCCACCGCTCCGCCCTAAGATGAGAGAGGAAAGATTTGAAAGAGACCTGAACAGCAAACTTTTCACATCGTGGTATATATATGGAATGAGATGTCAGAGGATGTGGCAGATGCAGGTATAGTTACAACATTTAAAAGACATTTGGCCAGGTACATGAATATAAAAGATTTAGAGAGATATAGGCCAAACACAGGCAAATGGGACTAGCTTATTTTGGGAAATCTGGTAGGCATGGACAAGTTGGACTGAAGAGTCTGTTTCTGTGCTGTACGACTTGAAGACTTGATAAAGATCATTGATGGCACTTTAAAATAGAAGAATCATTCTCAGGATGAGTGATGGCTTGGTGGCCCTCATTAGAGAGTGCACTCTCTGATGTGACTTGTATATCTTTGACATGAGGATCATTATAGTGCAAACAGGCTGTAAACCCTAATTTTGGTGGCACAAAAAGCTAAATGTAATGCACTGGGTTTGCAGGATGGGTTTGCAGGAGGTGGAGCCAGTCAAATTCTGCTGGTGTCCACTTCCTGTATGATTCAGAAGTTACGTTAGTCAGAAAATGTTCTCCAGTTGAAGTTTTCCCTGAACATGACCTTCCCATTTTGACAATTACCCTTCTTCTTACTCAGTACATCCCTCCAAGATGATGCCAGATCCCTTGAAGGCCAAGGAATGGAGCATCTGAGTTTGAGAGTTCTCGTAAGCTCTTATGTTGATGGCCCTTTTGGAGGTCAGTGAGAATATGGTGAGGAAATGGTGCATTTTGATTTTGGATGTTTGCAGTTCTTCAGGCAGGCTCCTGTCAACTTTACTGCGAGAGTCTGGCAGAACCTTTGAGGGATTTCAACCCCTCTGCTACTTTATTACTCTCTATCCAGTTAATATTAATTTAAAACTTGAAAATGTATTTCCATTCAATTTAAAAAGCTTTTAGTTTCTGGACCGTTATGGGATCATTACCCTCCAGCTTTTCGTGATTTATTTTTCAGAACTGGGTGTCTCAGGCAAGGGTAGCTATTAATTTTTTTCACCATACACACATTGAGTTGCTTGTACTTTACCAGCTCGGTCATAAAGAGTTATGTAAGAAATAATTTTCTGACTTTGCACTTTTAGCAGGGAGGATGAACAACAGGGTTGAAAAGTAATGTGCAATGCATGTCAAGATACAATGAATGTTCTCGGTCTGTAGTGCCTCTCAAGCAAGAACACAAAGTTGAAAATAACTTCTTTGCAGTTAATGTCTTTTTCTTCATTATTTCCATTTTTTCCTACAATACAACAAAGACTCTGCTTTAAAATGCATAATTGGTTAGAAAAGGGCTTTGAAACATCAGATGCTTTTTTTTTCTTTATTTCAGGCAACAATATAAGACAATGCAATAGTTTTACAAAATAATTTGGAAATGTAGACACTATGCTGATATAGAAAATATAGCAACCAACTTTGAGCAAGCAAGCTCCTACGCATTACTTCAATAAATAATTTTGTTCAGTGACTTTGGTTGAATATCTAATTTTGACTGTGACCATGGGAAGATCTCTGCTCTTTAATAAATTATCATAGGAGTTTTTATGTACATTTTATGTCTGGTGTCAGGATGAAGAACATCTTAAACTTGTCTGAAAGAATAATGGAATAAAACAAAAGTTAAAAATCACACAACACCAGGTTATAGTCCAATAGGTTTGTTTGGAAGCACTAGCTTTTGGAGTGCCGCTTTCAAAAGCAAGTACTTGCAAATAAACCTATTGGACTATAACCTGATGCTGTGTGATTTTTTAAACTGTGTCCATCCCAGTCCAACACCGGCAAATCCTAGTCAGGAATAAAACAAATAACTGTGAATGATGGAGGTTTGAAACATAAACCGAAACAACAATTTCTGCTGTGAAAGAATAATGGAGAGGGGAATAGAAATATGAATGAAATTATATAACAGGAACACAAAGGGTATAATCTCTGGATTACTATCTGAGTTACATGGAAATTGGGTAACAGTCTGAGGAGCCGAACATCTGGCTGAAGGATTGGTGAGGAAACAAGGTCTTCAAGTCCATTTGGTACTGGCCCTAATACTGGGACAGTAGGAAACAGTACTGTTGTATTAATGATATTTGGACAAGAAGACTCTGGCAGAAAAGAGTAGTCACAAAGTCACAAGGACAGCAAATACATGGGAACACCATCACTTGCAAGTTCCTCACCATCCTAACTTGGAAATATATCACTGTTCCTTAACTGTGGCTGGGTCAAAACCTTGGCATTCCTTCCATTACAAAGTTGTAGATCTGTCTACAGCCCATGGGACTGTAGTGGTTCAGAAGGCAACCCACAACCATCTTCTCAAGAGCAACAGGGATTGACAATAAAAACTGGCCCAGCCAGTGATGCCCATGTCCCATGAGTGAATAAAAATGTTCAGTTAGCTCAGTTGGATGGTTTGCAATACAGTATGACACCAAAAACATTGGCCATGGCAATAGTCTCTGGGTTTGGTGTACCCACTGAGGGTGGTAGTGAAGGTGAATCGGCCCAGCAGCAAAAGATGGGAGCTGAAGCTCAGTGACTTCAACATGAGTTTGATCTGGTGAGATAATGGTGATTCTGAGCCGTCCATAGATGGACTCCTCCAAGCAGTATCTAATTATTTTCTTTTATACTTAAACTATCAAAATGGCACCAGATTATGGCAACAAATGAAAGCTTTTCACTGCATTTTATTGTAATTTGCCATAAAATATCCATGACAGGTCATTCATAACCTGGGTTCAATTACCTGCCTTCTCAACCTTGTCTTTCTCTCGAGGCATGATGACTCTTAGGTTAAATTCACCACCAGTCATCTGGCTATATCTAATGAGAGAGCTGCACTGTGGTCCTCTGAGACTGTGGAAGCTTTACCCACAGTCTTATGTATGTTGGTATTGCTCGCATGGAAAAGGATGCATCAATAAGTAATGAAAAAAGTGAAAAGAAAATAATAATTATGACCAGGATTTGTGCTTTAGGTACAATGGATAAATGGGAAAACTAAAAGTGATCAGATCAGGAGCCAGAAATGAGAAATGTGTAAGAAAATCAAAAATAGAGCCAGAAGGACAGATGTGTGATCCAAATGAGTGTTCTTCAGATAAACACATTGACTGTAAGGAACAAGTTGAACAAATTGTGAACTAAACTTACAGTGTCATAGCATAATAGCCATTATTGAGACATGCAAGTGGTCATGAACTGTAACTGAAGATAACAAATCTACAAGCCTACAGCAAAGAGAAGAATATGTTGGCAGGGTGGTGGGGGGGTGTCAAAATTAGTGTTATTGATGAAAAGTGGTATCACTTCCATGTTAGGTGAAAATATAATGAAGCGTAAGCGACAAGAGGCTATGACTGACTGGTACAACTGGCATCTCCACCACAAAGTGGAAAATTGTCCAAGTGTGTCCTGTCGATAAAAAGCAGGATAAGTCTAAATGGGCCTATTATCGCTCTATCGGTCTACTCTCATTTATTAGTAAAGTGGGGGGAGAAGTCATTAATAATGCTGTCAAGCAGTAAGCAACAACCTGCTCACTGATGCTCACTTTACATTCTGCCAGGCTCTCTCAACTCCTAACCTCATTACAGCCTTCAAACATGGACAAGAGAACTGACTTCCAGGCAGGACATGACAGTGACTACCCTTGACTTCAAGGTTGGTGTTGTCTAGTGTCAAGGAGCTCAGCAGAATGAGAATCAGAGTAGTACAACCATTGCTGCATGCTATTGAGCATTGAACTTATAGGATATATCAGATAAATGCCTGGCTGAAGAAATGGTATATAGGGGAGGATTCAGATTCCTGGGACATAGAGATTGGTTTTGGGGGAGATGGGATCAGTACAAACAGATCAAGTTGCATCTGGGCAGGACTGGAACTAAGGTTTTCAGGGAGGGTGTTTGCTGATACTGACAAGGAGGGTTTAATCTAGAATGACTGTAAATAGGCCCTGCATCAGGAAGACAGTGAAGGGGGAAACAAGGGTAGAACTGAAAGATAGAAAAGTAAGAAACAAAAGTGGAAGGCAGAAGAAACAAAAGTAAAAAGCAAATGGAGCCATAGTGCTAAATAAAGCTAATAAGTTTCAAAGGACAAGCCTAAATGCATTGTATCTTAATGTGCAGAGCATTTGCTATAAGATAGATGTCTAAACAACATCATTAGATATACATAGTTATGATATAGTTGCAATTGCGGAAATATGGTTGCAGAGTGACCAAGGATAGGATCTGAACATCTGCGGCCCTCAATATTTATAGAGAAGAGATAAATTTGGAAAGCATGTGGGATGGCATTGTTAGTAAAGGAAAAAATTAATGCAATACTGTGAAAGGATATTGCATTGGAAAACCAAGATGTGGAATCTGTATGGGTGGAGTTAAGCAGTAGCAAGGGGCAGGAAACATTGGTGAGAATTTTCTACAGGCCCTGAACAATAGCAGAGGTGTAAAGGTCAGCATTAAACAGGACAGTAGAGATGCATGCAGTAAAAGTACAACTGTACAACTGAATTTAATTTACATATAGATTGGACAAAACAAACTAGCAATAAAACGATGGAGGATTTCCTAAAATGTATGCAAGATCAATATGTTGAATAACTAATGAGAGAGCAGACTAGATATTGTGCATTGAGAAAGGATTAATTAACAATCTTTTTGTGTAGTGCTCACTGGAGAAAAGCCATTATTAAATGTTTGAATTGTCCATTAAAACAGAGAGTAATTAGTTTGAATCCAAAACTAGGGTCCTGAATATAAATAAAGGGAACAAAGAGGATATCAAGCATGATTTGGGGAATCTTATTAAAATATTGGAAGTTGATAGGCAGTGGCTAATTGAGAAGCAAAACATGCATGAATTGTAACCATTTTTTATTCCTTTCTGATGCAAAAATAAAGCATGAAAATTGGCTCAACCATGGCTTACAAAAAAAATTGGAGAAAGTATTAATCCAAAGAAGAAAACTTTTAAAATTTCCAGCAGTACCTGAGAGGACTGGGAGCAGTTTATAATTCAGCAAAAGAGGACAAAGAGATTGATTAAAAGGGCAAAAATATAAATTGAGAATTAACTTACAATAGGCATAAGAACTGACTATGAAATCTTATATAAATGTTTGAAGGGAAAAATGTTAGTAAAGGCAAATCGAGGTTCCTTATACTCAGAAATGGAGGAAATAATAATGGGGAATAAATAAATGGCAGAAGAATTGAACAAATATTTTGGTTCTGAAACAGCACACAAATAATTTCCCAGAACTTTTGAGGAACCAATGGGAGAGAAGAATTGAAGAAAATCAGTATGAGTAAAAAAGAGAAATTAGTGGGATTAATGCTGATAAAATACCAGGTCCTGATAATCTACATCCCAGATGACTTAAAAGAAGTGGCCGGAACATATTGGTTATTTTCAATAGATTCTGAAGCAGTTCCTACAGTTTCGAAGATGACAAATGTACTGTAACCCTACTATTTAAAAAAGGGAGAGAGAAAAAAGTAAAGAATTGCAGACCAGTTATAATAACATCACTAGTGGGGAAAGTGCTAGAGTCAGTTATAAAGCCTGATAACAGAACACTAATTGAATTAGACAAAGTATCATGGGTGTATGAAAGGGGAATCATGCGTAACTAACCTTTTGGAGATTTTGGAGGTGTAGAATAGATAAAGGAGAACCAGCAGATATCACATATTTGGATTCATGAAGGCTTTTGATAAGGCATACAGGCAAAATTAAAGTGCATGGAATTAGGGATAATATATTGGCATGGATTGAGAACTGGCTGTCAGACTGGAACAGAGAGTGAGAATAAATGGGTCTTTTCCAGGTGGAATGCAGTGACGAAAGGTGTACTGTCGTGATTAGTGCTTGGGTCCCAACTGTTCACAATATATGCACATGACTTGGATTAGAGAACCAAATGCAATATTTCCAATTTTGCTGATGACACAAAGCTAGGTGGGACTATGAGCTGTGAGGAGGATACAAGGAGGCTTCATAGTGATCTAGTTGGGTATATGGGTAAACACATGACAGTTGCAAACTAATTGAAAAAATGTGAAGTCATGCCTTTTTTTGTGAAAAACAAAATGATAGATTGTTATTTGAATGATAATATATTGGGACATGGGGATGTACAAAAGGATTTTAGTATCCTTGTATGCCAGTCAATGAAAGCAAACAGGCAGGTGAAGCAAGAGGTTAGCAAGGCATATGGTATTTTGGTCTTCATTGCAACAGGTTTGGAGTTCAGAAGTCAGGATGTCTTCCTGCAGATTACAGGACCTGAAGTATTAGGTGCTATTACCACCACCTTATCTAAGAGATGATATACTTCTCATAGAGCGAGTGCAGCAAAACTTCATTAGACTGATACAGGAAAGGGCAAGACTGTCATATGAGGAGAAGTTGCTTCATCGGGGCCTGTATTTAAGAGTGGTTAGAAGGATGAGAGGGGCTGTGATTGAAATGGATAAAATTCTAACATTAATAGACAGACCAGATGGAGTGAGGAGGTTTCCCCTTGTTGAGAAGTCTAGAACAATGGGTCACAGGATATGGAGTAGGCCATTTATGATTGGGATGAGGTAACACTTCTTCTCGCAGAGGTTAGTTAATCTGTGGAATTTGCTACTCCAGAAGGTTATGGAGGTTGGGTCACTTGGTACATTCAAGAAAGAGATTGGTACATTTTGTTTTGTTTGAAAGGCATCAAGGCATATGGGAGAAAACAGGAATATAATGTTGACATAGATCAGCTACACTCATATTGAATGGAGGAGCAGAATTGAAGAGCTGAATGACCTACCCCCGGCCTATGTTTTCAAGAAGTAAACCAAAGAATTATAGGTCAGTGAGCCAAACACCTGTGGCTTGGTAATTGTAATAACCTGTAAATAAGCATTGAGTGATTGGACAATGGGAAGACAATGGTGTAGTGGTTTTATCGTTGGACCTTTAATCCAGAGACCCAGGTTCGAATCCCACCATGGCAGATGGTGGAATTTAAATTCAATAAATATCTGGAATTAAGAATCTAACAATGGCCATGAGTTCATTGCTTGAATGTCGGGGGGAAACCCCTCTGGTTCACTATTGTAATTTAGGGAACAAAACTCCCATCCTTACCTGGTCTGGCCTATCTGTAACTATAGACCCACACGTGGTTAAAGATGCCCTCCAACGCATCTCGTCTACATCCCGCACCTCCACCCTCAGACCCCACCCCTCCAACCGGAACAAGGACAGAACGCCCCTGGTGCTCACCTTCCACCCCACCAACCTTTGCATAAACCAAGTCATCCGCCGACATTGCTGCCACCTCCAAACAGACCCACTACCAGGGATATATTTCCCTCCCCACCCCTTTCCGCCGTCCGCAAAGACCGTTCCCTCCGCGACTACCTGGTCAGGTACACGCCCCCAAACAACCCACCCTCCAATCCTGGCACTTTCCCCTGCCACCGCAGGAACTGTAAAACCTGCGCCCACACCTCCTCCCTCACCTCTATCCAAGGCCCTAAAGGAGCCTTCCACATCCATCAAAGTTTTACTTGCACATCCACTAATATCATTTATTGTATCCGTTGCTCCCGATGCGGTCTCCTCTACATTGAGGAGACTGGGCGCCTCCTAGCAGAACGCTTTAGGGAACATCTCCGAGACACCCGCACCAATCAACCACACTGCCCCGTGGCCCAACATTTCAACTCCCCCTCCCACTCTGCCGAGGATATGGAGGTCCTGGGCCTCCTTCACCGCCACTCCCTCACCACCAGACGCCTGGAGGAAGAACGCCTCATCTTCCGCCTCGGAACACTTCAACCCCAAGGCATCAATGTGGACTTCAACAGTTTCCTCATTTTCCCTTCCCCCACCTCACCCTAGTTCTAAACTTCCAGCTCAGTAACTGTCTCCATGACTTGTCCGGACTTGTCCTACCTGCCTATCTTCTTTTCCACCTATCCACTCCACCCTCTCCTCCTTGACCTATCACCTTCATCCCTTCCCCCACTCACCCATTGTACTCTATGCTACTCTCTCCCCACCCCCACCCTCCTCTAGCTTATCTCTCCACACTTCAGGCTCACTGCCTTTATTCCTGATGAAGGACTTTTGCCCGAAACGTCGATTTCGAAGCTCCTTGGATGCTGCCTGAACTGCTGTGCTCTTCCAGCACCACTAATCCACAGCAGTGTGGTTGACTCTGAACTGCTCTCTGGCCAATTACGAATGGGCAATAAATGCTGCCTAGCTAATGATGCCATCATCTCTTGAATGAATAAAAGAAAAAGACATGAACATTTTCAGCTGATCAGAAATAGATTTGTAAAGAGTAGGTCATGCCTGATGAACTGAGTTGAATCTTTGAGGCAGCAAAATGGTGGATAGAAATTTCTATGAATGTTACTTATATTGGCTTTCAGAAGGCATTCAATAAGTCTTTCATAAGGGGCTGTTCGCAAAGCTTAATGCTCTTGAAATTGAGAGAAAACTGTTGACCTGGTTGGCTGAGTAACAGCAGACAGAATGTGGGGATAAGCTGGTACTTTAATGTCAGAATGCCACTCATGGTGTTCCACAAAAATCTGTGCTCGAGGCTCAAATATTTTCTGTGTAGCATTTATTAACAACTGAGAAGATAGGACAGGAAGCCACATACCCAAGTTTATCAATGACACAAAACTGGCAGCTTTCGAAACTCTGTGTAAATGGAATCTTAAAATGATAAAGATAGTCTAATAGATAAACTGAACAGGCAAAGCTCGACAAATGCAGGTATGTATGAGGTCTTAAAAAGGATAGATCAGAGTACTTTCTAAATGGTAAAGTGTTGGACACAGGCACCAAAGACATCTGAGAGGCCTCTCTATGTTGAATATTAAAATTACATGGAAAGGAAGAAAATTTAATTAAGTGGCACAGTGGTTAGCACTGCTGCCTCACAGCACAAGAGACCTGGGTTCAATTCCCGCCTCAGGCGACTGACTGTGTGGAGTTTGCATGTTCTCCCCGTGTCTGTGTGGGTTTCCTCCGGGTGCTCCGGTTTCCTCCCACAGACCAAAAATGTACAGGTTAAGTGAACTGGCCATGCTAAATTGCCCGTAGTGTTAGGTGAAGGGATAAATGTAGGGGAATGGGTCAGGGTGGGTTGTGCTTCGGTGGGTCGGTGTGGGCTTGTTGGGCCGAAGGGCCTGTTTCCACACTGTATGTAATCTAATCTAAAAAAAGAATGCTGACCTTTCACCGAGTGAACTAGAACACAAAGGGTAGGAATCACATTATTGCAATGCAAAGCCCTGGTTAGTTGCAATTGAAGTACTGTGTTCAGCTTTGGCATCATAGCTTATGAAGTATGTATTAGTCTTGGAAGGACTAATTATTAGATTTACCAGAAGTTATGCCCAAGAGTTAAATTATTTAGAATGATGAGATAAACTATGTTGTATTTCCACGAATTAAAAAAATTAAGGGATGATTTGCTTAAAGTTTTCAGAAATTAAGGAGACCCAACAGGTTTGATGGAAAATATTTCTGTCATTTATTTAGGCTAAGACGAAAGGTCTTGGTCTACAAATTGGAGCCAGAACATTCAGGAGTGAACTAAAGAGGCACTTCCTCATATCAAGGAGAGGGGATGTTCAGAACTCTCTTTACGAAGTTCTTAATGTTCAATCAGTTGTCAATTTTTTATCTTGAAATTGATAGTCTTTTTGAAATCCAGAGGTATTAATGTGTAAAGATAGAAACAGTTAGAAATTCACAGTACAGTGGGAGTCCATCTAACCCATTGTGTCTGTGCAGCTCAGTAAATTCTAGACAGTCAAATCCAATTCATGGTCCCATACGTATTGCTGGAAAAGCGCAGCTGGTCAGGCAGCATCCAAGGAGCAGGAGAATCGACGTTTCAGGCATGAACCCTTCTTCAGAAATGAGGAAATTGTGCCAAGCAGGCTAAGATAAAAGGTAGGGAGGAGGGGCTTGGGGGAGGGGCATTGGAAGTGCGATAGGTGGAAGGAGGTTAAGGTGAGGGTGATGAGGTGAGGGTGATAGGCCAGAGTGGGGGTGGGGGCAGAGAGGTCAGGAAGAAGATTGCAGGTTAGGAAGGTGGTGCTGAGTTCGAGGGTTGGGACTGAGACAAGGTGGGGGGGGAGGGGAAATGAGGAAACTGGAGAAGTCGGAGTTCATCCCTTGGAGGGTTCCTCGGCAGAAGATGAGGCGCTCTTCCTCCAGCCGTCGTGTTGCTATGGTCTGACGATGGAGGAGTCCAAGGACCTGCATGTCCTTGGTGGAGTGGGAGGGGGAGTTGAAGTGTTGAGCCACAGGGTGGTTGGGTTGCTTGGTCCGGGTGTCCCAGAGGTGTTCTCTGAAACGTTCCGCAAGTAGGCGGCCTGTCTCCCCAATATAGAGGAGGCCACATCGGGTGCAGCGGATGCAATAAATGATGTGTGTGGAGGTGCAGGTGAATTTGTGGCGGATATGGAAGGATCCCTTGTGTCCTTGGAGGGAAGTAAGGGGGAAGGTGTGTGCGCAAGTTCTGCATTTCTTGCGATTGCAGGGGAAGGTGCCAGGAGTGGATGGGGTATGTTGGAGGTGGGAATCCACCTGGACACCCATACTGGCCTCTTACCTGCCCTCAATCTCTTCATAGCCAACTGCCGCCGCAACATTAACCGCCTCAACCTCTCCACCCCTCTCACCCACTCCAACCTCTCACCTTCGGAACATGCAGCCCTCCACTCCCTCCATTCCAATCCCAACCTCACCATCAAACTGGCAGACAAGGGAGGCGCAGTGGTAGTTTGGTGCACCAACTTTACACCACTGAGGCTAAACGCCAGCTCGCAGACACCTCTTCCTACTGCCCCCTTGACCATGACCCCACCTCCCACCACCAAACCATCATCTCCCAGACCATCCATAACCTCATCTCCTCAGGGGATCTCCCATCCACTGCCTCCAACCTCATAGTCCCATAACCCCGCACTGCCCGTTTCTAAATCCTGCCCAAAATCCACAAATCTGACTGCCCCGGCCGACCCATTGTCTCAGCCTGCTCCTGCCCCACCGAACTCATCTCTGCATACCTCGACACGGTCCTATCCTCCTTAGTTCAAGACCTCCTCACCTACGTCCGGGACACCACCCACGCCCTCCACCTCCTCCATGATTTTCGCTTCCCCGGTCCCCAACGCCTTATCTTCACCATGGACATCTAATCCCTGTACACCTCCATCCCCCATCACGAAGGACTCAAAGCCCTCCGCTTCTTCCTTTCCCACCGTACCAACCAGTACCCTTCCACTGACACCCTCCTTCGACTGACTGAACTGGTCCTCACTCTGAACAACTTCTCTTTCCAATCCTCTCACTTCCTCCAAACCAAAGGAGTAGCCATGGCCACCCACATGGGCCCCAGCAACATGCCTCTTCGTCGGATATGTGGAACAGTCCATCTTCCACAGCTACACTGGCACCACCCCCCACCTTTTCCTCCGCCACATCGATGACAGTATTGGCGCTGCCTCGTGCTCCCACGAGGAGGTTGAACAATTCATCCACTTTACTAACACCTTCCACCCTGACTTCAAATTTACCTGGACCATCTCAGACTCCTCCCTCCCCTTCCTAGACTTCTCCATTTCTATCTCGGACGACCGAATCAACATGGACATTTACTATAAACCGGCTGATTCCCACAGCTACCTAGACTACACCTCCTCCCACCCTGCCCCCTGTAAAAACGCCATCCCATATTCCCAATTCCTTCGTCTCTGCCGCATCTGTTCCCAGGAGGACCAGTTCCAATACCAAACAACCCAGATGGCCTCTTTCTTCAAAGACCGCAATTTCCCCCCAGACGATGCCTCTCCACCTCATCTCCTCCACTTCCCGCTCCTCCTCCCTTGAGCCCCGCCCCTCCAATCGCCACCAGGACAGAACCCCACTGGTCCTCACCTACCACCCCACCAACTTCCATATACATCGTATCATCCGTCGTCATTTCCGCCACCTCCAAATGGACCCCACGACCAGGGATATATTTCCCTCCCCTCCCCTATCAGTGTTCCGAAAAGACCGCTCCCTCCGTGACTCCCTCATCAGGTCCACACCCCCCACCAACCCAACCTCCACTCCCGGCACCTTCCCCTGCAACTGCAAGAAATGCAAAACTTGCGCCCACACCTCGCCTCTTACTTCCCTCCCAGGACCCAAGGGATCCTTCCATATCCGCCACAAATTCCTTTTGACTTTTGGCGTGGTTTCAGAAAAGTTACAACAATAAAGTGAGAGAGGCTGCACGGAATTTTATGGCCATTGATCCAGTTAAATTCTAAAAAATGATGTTCCTGGTGCCGCTTTGAATATTTATCATTCTCTATACTTGTATAATTGAAATCAATTTCACGCTAAGCAGACAATATATAGCAGAAACATGTTTGAGCATTACTGTATCAATAGTGAATATTTTAAACTCCGCCCTCTACTTATATCCATGTTTCTCTGTTCTATCTTCGCCATCTCATGCTTAGAATTTCAGCGATTTTGACTGTTGTGTGATATCTATTGTCTTGATTGTTCACTAACTTTGACTGGAAATTAACTGAGAGACAAAAAGAACTCCAAGTTTAATCTCCAGCTCGTGCTGCATTTACTTAATTTTAGTGGGTTCAGTAGTGAGAGAGCCACTGGTCAGTAGGTTAGGAGGAGATCAACCAGGGTTCACAGTGCCTCTTGTGTAAACACAAACATAATTGTCAAGAACAGGAGTGAAATAAAATCCAATGAATAGTCCCAGTATGAAGGCTTGCAGATGATTAATAGACATGTGGGTGAATTAGCTATTAGGTCAGATTCAAGCAAACACTTTCAGGAAAAGGGAAGGGAAAATGGTGAAAGATCAAAAAAAATCCAATCTTGGCAGTAGCGAGCAGTCAGTAATGATGAATGGAAAATCTCCAGCTGAAGGCACAAGTAATTCATTCATTCTGGACATTTTGCTCTTCCTCCCATTGATAAACAATAAGTCGACAGTATTCTTTATAAGAGTAGATCATTCGCTGATGACATTATATTTTCTCCTTAGCAATCAAATTGTGACTGAATGATAGCATTCAAACTGATATGAATTAATCACATGGTGAAAGAAAGAATAACAAATTATAATGTGAAATGTGTGTATGAAAGGGAATCCAATAGCAACTGGAACTGAGAAGGATTAGAGTATGATGAAATAGCTCTTGCTCTCCACCATATTTCTAATTCAGGTTTTCCTGAAGCAGCTTTTTTGTTCGATAAATAACTCGTCTTTTTGCCCAAAATATTTCCATTGAACCATTTTATAGGCAACTCTCTGATTTCATGTTTAATGAACCATGTTTATTATTGGGAGAGATACCTGCAAACCTGATCTAAGTTTTCATGTTTTGATGAGGTTAGGTAGTGATACCAGTAACATTGCAATTTGTCTTTCTTTCATTTTCTTGCCTCTTCAGCTCACTGACTCTTGCGATCGTTCATTTTCACAGATACTTGTAGCCCTTTAGTAGCTTTCCAAATTGGGCATTTCTCCCGTATGAGCTTAGACAGTGAATGTTGTCAGGTAGTCAACTAAGATGATTTAACTTAGCTGAGGTTGGGGACTTTTGACTTTGGCTCTCTGAGTTAAAACCAGAAAATGTTGGAAATACTCTTCCAGGTCTGACAGCATCTATGGAGAGATAAACAGAATTAATGACTGAAATTTAATTAATTTCCTTATATTCCAAAATGCTCATACACACCATTGAATGGTTTTTACCCCCAGCAAACCACTCATGTCTCTAACAAAATAACAAATTTACATGCAAAGCCATCAGGGGCAGTACAATGACAACAAAAGTGAGGGAAAGATAGGGAGAGGACTGAATTAAAATGGAGTTGGAGGGGACAACTGAGATTTACCATAAGTACCATGAAGTGTGGGTGCACACTTTTTCAAGAATGACTGATTAACTCACAGATTAGCTCCAATTAACCGTTTAGGAGATGCCCAATGAGTTTCTCAGCAAATTAGGAGACTGGATACTGAAACCCAGTCCCGCAAAGGAGTTGCCCTCCAATCATATGCCAGTGGCTTCTGAGACCTTGAGATTGTCATTGGAGGTCCACGCTTAATGGGTACAAGTTAAGTGGGGAGATAATGGTCAAGTGGGGTTGATGACCTTTCCCCTTGCCCCCACCCCTGTCCCAAATTGTCTCCAACTGGGGCAAATGGATGGTCCCTCCGTTGCTTTATGTCTCACAGTCAGTAAGTCAAAGAGTCATAGAGTCATAGAGATGTACAGCCCAGAACCAAGCCATTTGGTCCAACTCGGCTGTGCTGACCAGCTATCCCAATCTAATCTAGTCTATTTGCCAGCACCCAGCTCATATCCCTCTAAACCTTTCCTATTCATATAACCATCCAGATACCTTTTAAGTGCTGCAATTGTACCAGCCTCCACCACTTCCTCTGGCAGCTCATTCCATACATGCACCACCCTCTACATGAAAAGTTGCTCCTTAGGTCCCTTTCATATCTTTCCCCTCTCACCCTAAAATTATGGCCTCTAGTTCTAGACTGCCCCACCCCAAGGAAAAAACTTTGTCTATTTATCCTAATCATGCCTTTCATGATTTTATTAAACTCTATAAGGTCACTCCCCTGGCCTCTGACACTCCAAGGAAAACAGCCCCAACTTATTCAGCCTCTCTTTATAGCTCAAATCCTCCAACCCTGGCAACATCCTTGTAAATCTTTTAGAGATAATCATGATACCATCAATACATCACAGCATGTGACGTGAGGGTCTCCATCTTGCTGGAGACCACTTATTAGAACGCTGCTGAAAGTATGCTGCTCTGTGTAACTTAAAGCTTAATATTACTCCAGACACTTGTGTACCTGTGAATGCAATGTTTGCCTATAATAGTTCACTGTAAACATGTCTGGTGAATTCTTCAATTCCAGTTTGTACATGCTCAGTTCTTATGGTACACAGATAACGTAAGCATTCCCATGTCAGGTAAAATGTCATGTTGGAGGCAAATTACACCAGGGTTATCAACAGGGGCCATCTATTAAAATAAAGACTTCATGGTAGATACTTGGAAAGTAATTGAAGATCAACTGGACATCGGCGTGGGTTGATTAGTTTGGCAACATCAGTTTCTGTGAGAATCTACAACTTTTGCAATCTGTTGACAGGGCACAAACCAGCAAGAAGACAGACCAAATTTCTTTTGATCTGAATATAAATTCTTATAACATATGAAATATTTCTACGAGTGAATTTACTTAAAAGCAAAATGACTTACTTTATAAATGGACGCAAAACTAAAGGCTATAGCTAAAGGCCAATTGTTATTTTTAACAAATAGAAAACCCGATGGCCCGCTAATTTGATTTTAAATGGTCAGTTAACTGTTCCTAAAAGCACAGCTCCAAACCGCTCTTGGGAAAAAAAAGGCTTAAAATTACCAAACAAATGGTTTTCTACACAAAATAAAATCGTGTCCAGGCCATGGTTGGTTCAGCAATTTCCTTTCATTTGCTGCCTGCATTACAGATATCCAGAGGAGCTGAACAGAACAGGTGCATTAAAGTGCATCTATTGTCGATTTTGTATATTTGTGTGCTTTGTTAGTTTGAGTACCCAGTAGTTACACACAAATCATATAATTGTCTTTGGCCTACCACAATGGCTTTACACTTACATCCATCCTCAAAGAATGCACCAATGGCAGTGCCTCTTTCCTTTCCATATTGATCCTTCCTGAAGGCTTCAATTGGTATAGGAGTAATGACTAGCTCACTGAGTCTGTCTGACAGTTCCTATTCAGAAGAGCCACACTCATGGGCTTTCCTGTGGCATCCTCTGACAAGCAGGTGCATGGACTCATCAATGTAAAGATAAAAATCAACTAGGTAAACCTGGTGCTCACCTTCCACCCTACCAACCTTCGCATAAACCAAATCATCCGCCGACGTTTCCACCATCTCCAAACGGACCCCACCACCAGGGATATATTTCCCTCCCCACCCCTTTCCGCAAAGACCGTTCCCTCCGTGACTACCTAGTCAGGTACATGCCCCCCAACCCACCCTCCCATCCTGGCACCTTCCCCTGCCACCATAGGAATTGCAAAACCTGCACCCATTCCTCCTCCGTCACCTCTATCCAAGGCCATAAAGGAGCTTTCCACATCCATCAAAGTTTTACTTTCACATCCACCAATGTCATTTATTGTATCCGTTGCTCCTAATGCGGTCTCCTCTACATTGGGGAGACTGGATGCCTCCTAGCAGAGCGCTTTAGGGGACATCTCTGGGACACTCGCACCAATCAACCACACCGCCCTGTGGCCCAACATTTCAACTCCCCCTCCCACTCTGCCGAGAACATGGAGGTCCTGGGCCTCCTTCATCGCCGCTCCCTCACCACCCGACGCCTGGAGGAAGAACGCCTCATCTTCTGCCTCGGAACACTTCAACCCCAGGGCATCAATGTGGACTTCACCAGTTTCCTCATTTCCCCTCCCCCCACCTCAGTCCAGCTCCAAACTTCCAGCTCAGCACCATCCCCATGACCTGTCCTACCTGCTTATCTTCCTTTCCACCTATCCACTCCACCCTCCTCTCTGACCTATCACCTTCATCCCCACCCCCATCCACCCATTGTACTCTTTGCTACCTTCCCTACTCTCCTCCCTGACTTATCATCTCCATCCCCACCCCCATTTAGCTACTGTACTCTATGGTACTTTCTCACCACTCCCACCCTCCTCTCATTTATCTCTCCATCCTTCAGGCAATCTGCCTGTATTCCTGATGAAGGGCTTTTGCCCGAAACGTCGATTTTCCTGCTCCTTGGATGCTGTCTGAACTGCTGTGCTTTTCCAGCACCACTCTAATCCTCCTCCAATCATCAATGTAAAGGAATACCCAAACACAACAGCAAAGTGAAGCAGTGTTTTATTTGCACTTCATTCAATCTAGTCTTTCACTCTCGTATTTGCTGCTCATAGTGCAGTTCTCTTTTACATTGGTGAGACCAAATGCAGACTAGGTTACCAGTTTGCAGAACACCTCTGCTTTGTCTGCCTCCTTCCAGTTGCTTGCTATTTCGATGAACCACCTCGCTTGCATGCTAATATTTTCAAGCTTGGCCTGCAAAAGTGTTCTAATGAAGCTCAATGCATGCTGGAAGAACAATATCCCATTTCCTGCTTAGAAACTTTATAACTTCTAAATCTCAATTTTGAGTTTCACAACTTCAGTATATGACCTCTATCCTGCATTTGTCTTACATTCCTCACCCTCACGCATGTCTTGTTGACTTTGCTCTCAGAACTGACATACTTTCTCCTTTTCACACCTAACATTTACACCTATTTTACATATCTATCATTCCTTTACCACAATTATCTTACCTATCACAGTTGACTTATCCTCTGAGCACCCTCAATATCTGTTCCATTTGCTCTCCTCCCCTTCTGACAACAACACAAAACTTCCATTTTCCAACCCCTTTCACGTTCAAAGAAGAGTCATACTGGACTCGAAGCATTAACACAGCCTCTCTTCATATATGCTAGCCAACCTGCTGAGTTTCTCCAGCAATTTATGTTTTTACATCAAAACTCTGCACTGGGCAGAGAGTGCAAGTCAGAAATCCAAATACTAATACTTAGATGCTCGTACATGGTTCTAGAATATGCAACCAGCCCAGATCATATGAAGTCATTAATGATCATGATACCACATTTTGAAGGAACTAAAGCCAGCTCAGACTGTGTGAATTACGCACAGAATAAGAAAGAACATTCCAACAATGTTGATTCTGGGGTGATGTTGAGCAACAGCAAAAAGTAGCAAGACAACTACATTGAACAAAGTGCTGCAAGAAAAAAAATCCTGTTCCAGACACGTATATGGTAAGTAAATTAGATTGTATTGTTAAACCTCGACAACATTACATTGAAGTTTGAAACATTAGAATTTCAAAGTTTATTTTACTTGTTTATATAGTTATTGAATTGAAAACCTATGTACATGCCATGTACAACCATTTATATCTGTAGAGGATATGTTTTCATCTTTGGAGAAGAGTGATGTGTTGTGCCTCACAGTGCGTATGTCAGCATACCTTTAAGAGACATGTTCCGAATTGTATCATTGTACCATAATATGTGACTTGAGGTACAAATGTCTTATAGACCATCTTTCCAGTGATCATTCGAAACGTGACATACTACTGGAAGAATGCTGTTCAACACTACTTGTGTATCTGCAAAGCTTGGTGTTAGCTCAAAGTCTTACGTGTCTGCAAATGTAATGATTAGATATAATAGCTAGCTGCAACAAATATCTTTTAGGTTCTTTAGTAATTTGATATCCATGCCTTATTCTTATGTCACAGGAGATAAAATAACACATTGCCGCATCAGGTATTATGATACCAATTGCTGTTATTACCAACAGGTCAGATCCCAGACTGAATCCTGTCTCGATAGTTTTTAAAAATTTTATTGAGCTGGTCTTTCATTAAACACAAGCACACAATTCTGCAATTGGTTTTAATAATAAAACAAAATGTTGTTAGTGTATCACAAAAAATGATGTTAAAAATGAATGAATAAAACTATTTACATATAACACAAGTTAAAACATTTTGAAACATGAGGTAAAATGCAATTGCATTAATCCCTACAAAAATATTCCTTTGCAGAAATGACACCTGAAAGTGTTCCCTCCTTTATCATATCTGCAGGGGTTTAGCTTAACTCAAGCATAACTTACAGTGTTGAGAATTTGATAGCCTCTTCTCTGAGGGTTCATACAACTTAGCTTAGACTTTCTCAACTTCACATAACATCTTCAGAGTTTTAACCAAACACTTCTGGTCTTGAACTTTCAAATTAACTCCTTAGATTGAGGCAACTTTTTTAAAAATCAGTTTTAAACAATTTCCTTCTTTTAGGAGCAATAGTCTTGCACATCCAGCTTTAGCCAAGACTTCTGAAAACTGCCAATCTAAACCTAAAAATCTATTCCAAGTTATGCATGCTTCTTCAAAGCTAAAATCCCCACAATATCCAGAACCTGCTGACTGACGTTGAATGCACTACACTGATTGCTCAGTGCTCATAAACCCTTCCCTGTGTAAACAAATTCCGAGTATGCACTAAGAACGATCTTTCATGAATCTTTCATTCCCAGTATCTTTCACACACTGTTATTTTTAAAAAGAAACCACCATGTCCACAGAAATACTTCCAAGTTAAATCATTAAACCCTTTCATACTCATAGAATCCCATATGCCTCTAGTCCAAAATTGAAAAATCCAAAATATATGATATTAAAATACAGTTAAATCACATACCTGATATCATATATGTTGGAGGAAAATAACATCACACTCAATCCAGCTGGAAGGCGGTCACCTGCTGGGAATGTAGACAATTGGCTCAGTGACAGGATGAGCCCTTGATGATTTCCAGGCCTTAGTTGATGGCAAGTTGTTGAAACCATCTCTGCTCTCAGCACATCTCTTAACTTTATGGTGCTGTGGAGTCTGTGGACCATGTGTATATTGTTTGTAAGTGACTGCACTCCATTTTAGTATTTTGTAAAGTCTTTTATTGTGCTTTCTGGTCCAAGTAAAACTTACCCTCCTAATTTTTGTGCATCAGGTGTGGAGGGATGTGGACAAATCAGAGGACCTCCTCTTGGGTCTGCTCCTCGGTCTGGCCAAGTTGGCCAATGATAGACCCAGGCAATGGGCAGTGAATAGGGTCATATTTTCCAATTGCCTGGCTCACTTTTGCGGCTACATTTGTGACCGGGTATCATTTCAGATTGAGTACGTGATGTCTGTTGATACTCTCGATGCATTTTAAGAAAGGTGGGCACCACAGTGGGTAGAGTACCTTTTCTCCCCTTTGAACTCCATTTTGATTGAGCTGTCTCCCTTTCTCCCTCACTTTGGTATTATTGCAATTCCCCCAATGGGCTCTGCATGTATATTGAACAATTGGAAACACAGTGATTTACTGGTGGTTAATAGATGAAAATTGGCACAGGTGACTTGATGGTGGGGAAAGCATTTGACTGTGTGATAGCTCTTCTGGAATAAAAAAAACCAGAAATTAAATAAATACACCGCCTCTGGACCTCTTCACTCAGTACATCATTGAAGTGTCAAGATGGGAAAGAATATCTCTTCAGAGTCGGCTAACCCAATTTTTGCCCAGTTTGTCACCTTCTTCACCACCTCCAGGGAGGGAAAAGCATGCTCAATCCTGCTGCTCACAGTGAGCTATTGGTTGATGGCCACTCATACCAAGTTGCTAAAGCCATAAGTGTTGTTAGCCCTCTGAGGACAGGTTGGGAAAAGGAAAAGCTGGTAAGATGGCATAGAAAGATATTGGGCGGTACACAGCGTTTTCCTGTTATCATATAGATTTTCCAACAGTGTAAGGAGTGATGCATGGATTGCCAATCTGGTGCTCAATTGAGCCAATTAAATACTCAATCACCGTCCCACCTCTGTGAGCTCCTTTCCAATAGCTGGGGTCTTTGACGTCCCTTTTGAGATGAAAACAGTTGATCCCTTGTGCCCTCCCAGTGGAGTCATGGCAGCCTCCTTTTTCTGGCTTCACTTTGGCTCATTGAGGGGCTCCTCCCTAACTTGCTGGCAAAGGCTGCACCTGCAGCAACAGTGCTGTCTGGCTGTTGTCTGTGATCCCATAACACCCCTTCTGTCACTGCGATCTGGCTCAGTGCTCCCTGGGCTTGACTGAGGAGTCTTTGAGGGCACAGGCCACCAATGTACCTTCTGCTGTAGGCGCAGCCCAGAAATAGGCACCACCAGCAGTGGAACTGCTCAGGCTGTTCAGCTGTCACTCTCAGATTTGACCAGCAGCTGGTGGGGCTAGGCCCATTGTCCTTCATTTAAACCGCTGGCCCAGTGGCAGTGATCAGGCTGTTTCCCAATGCAGGATTGCCTCCATCTTCCTGTTCCTAACCCAGTAATGGCATGTCTGCTACAAAGGTAAAACTCAGCATCATTGAGAATAGCAACTAAGTTGTGTCTAAGAACAAAATTTATCTTCTCATTAAAAAAAAGCCCTAATTTCACACGACATCCATTTGAGGACAGCAATCTAAATCCAGTAAATTTTAAAAAAATGTTTTAAATTCTGAAAGAAGCCTTAAGCCTCAGGGCCCTGTGATTTTAACTTGTGAGGAAGAGTTGAAATGGCGGTTAACACCATTTCCCAACATGTTCATGATTTTAAATCTTCGGCTTCTGAAAGTATTGACATCTACTACACATGGAAGAATGTTAAAATGACATGATCTGGTGATATATTTCAATTCATTATGGGATTGTTGTTGGCTCACTAGGTGTTTGGCCTGCCAGTGAAATCGAATAGCAGGCAAAAACATGGCCAAAGGTAGTCGCTTGCCTAAAAGACTTTTGAATGATTTGAAGTTTCTTTGGTAACCAGAATAAGAAGGAGTATTCCTGTGAGCTGTATAGAGTCACTGAGTCATAGAGATGTACAACATGGAAACAGACCCTTCGGTCCAACCCTTCCATGCCGACCAGATATCCAACCCAATCTAGTCCCACCTGCCAGCACCCAGCCCATATCCCTCCAAACCCTTCCTATTCATATACCCATCCAAATGCCTCTGAAATGTTTCAATTGTACCAGCCTCCACCACATCCTCTGGCAGCTCATTCCATACACGTACCACCCTCTGCGTGAAGAAGTTGCCCCTTAGGTCTCTTTTATATCTTTCCCCTCTCGTCCTAAACCTATGCCCTCTAGTTCTGGACTCCTCCACCCCAGGGAAAAGATTGTCCATTTATCCTATCCATTCCCCTCATAATTTTGTAAAGCTCTATGAGGTCACCCGTCAGCCTCTGACGCTCCAGGGAAAACAGTCCTAGCCTGTTCAGTCTCTCCTTATATCTCAAATCTTCCAACCCTGGCAACATCCTTGTAAATCTTTTCTGAACCCTTTCACATTTCACAACATCTTTCTAATAGGAAGGAGACCAGAATTGCACGCAAAATTCTAACAGTGGCCTAACCAATGTCCTGTACAGCCACAACATGACCTCCCAACTCCTGTAATTACTGATGTCAGGCTCACTGGTCTATAGTTCCCTGGCTTGTATTTACCACTCTTCTTAAACAGTGGCACCACGTTTGCCAACCTTCAGTCTTCCGGCACCTCACCAGTGACTATCGATGATACAAATAACTCAGCAAGAGGCCCAGCAATCACTTCCCTAGCTTCCCACAGAGTTCTCGGGTACACCTGATCAAGTCCTGGGGATTTATCCACATTTATGCGTTTCAAGATGTCCAGCATTTCCTCCTCTGTAATATGGACATTTTTCAAGATGTCACCATCTATTTCCCTACATTCTCTATCTTCCAAGACCTTTTCCATAGTAAACACTGATGCAAAATACTCGTTTAGTATTGCCCCCATTTTCTGCGGCTCCACACAAAGGCTGCCTTGTTGATCTTTGAGCATCCGTATTCTCTCCTGAGTTACCCTTTAGTCCTTAATGTATTTGTAAAAACCCTTTGGATTCTTCTTAATTCTATATGCCAAAGCTATCTCATGACCCCTTTTTGCCCTCCTGATTTCTCTCTTAAGTATTCTCCTACTGCCTTTATACTCTTCTAAGGATTCACTCGATCTATCTTGTCTATACCTGACATATGCTTCCTTCTTTTTCTTAATCAAACCCTCAATTTCTTCAGTCATCCAGCATTCCCTATACCTACCAGCATTTCCTTTCACCTTGACAGGAATATACTTTCTCTGGATTCTTGTTATCTAATTTTTGAAGGTTTCCGATTTTCCAGCCGTCCCTTTAACTGCGAACATCTGCCCCAATCAGCTTTTGAACGTTCTTGCTTAATACCGTCAAAATTGGTCTTTCTCCAATTTCGAACTTCAACTTTTAGATCTGGTCTATCCTTTTCCATCACTACCTGCACTAGCTGCTCACCTCTCTTACCTTTCCTGGAGTTAACCCATCTATGTGACTATATGTGAGACTTCCCTCCTTCCTATAACTGCCATCCATCACATACCATTGGTGTTAAGGTTGTCCCTGCCTGTAACCTTTATCCTCTCTCCTTCTGCAATCATGGTAATCCCAGGAGACCAGTAAACCTAACTTATGCTGGGCTGTTCCCTCAGGTTTCTAATGGATTCCTGTTGCCTCAAATTCATGTTCTTTTCTGCTGGTGTGCTCATAATTGCTGCAGATTTAGGCAGGGGTTTTCTGTTGGACACTTAAATGAGGTGTGATGTTAAAGTAGTCCAAATTTCAAGACCAAGTTATGTTGACTGCAACCCAACTCTGCCACTGAACTTTTTTTCCCAAGTTAACATTATGTTATGTTTCTGATTTCACTATTTAGAATCATAGAGTCATAGAGATGTATAGCAAGGAAACAGACCCTTCGTCCAACTCATCCATGCCGGCCAGATATCCTAAACTAATCTAGTCCTATTTGCCAACACTTGGCCCATATTCCTCTAAACCCTTCCTATTCATATATCCATCCAGATGCCTTTTAAATGTTGTAGTTGTACCAGCCTTCACCACTTCCTCTGGCAGCTCATTCCATATATGCATCATCTGGTGGTGAAAACGTTGGTCCTTTTAATATTTTTCCCTTCTCACCCTAAAGCTCTAGTTTTTGACTCACCCTGCCCAGAGAAAAAGATCTTGTCTATATGATCTATCCATGCTCTGCGTGATTTTATAAACCTCTTTAAGGTCATCCCTCAGCCTCTGACTCTTCAGGGAAAACAGCCCTAGCCTATTCAGCCAGTCCCTATAGCTCAAACCCTTTAATTCTGGCAACATCATTGTAAACCTTTTCTGAACCCTTCCAAGTTTCAAAACATCCTTCCAATAGGAGGGAGACCAGAATTGCACACAATATTGCAGAAGTGGCCTAACCAATGTCCTGTGGAGCTGCAACATGACCATTGAAAGCTCTAAAGTTATGCCTGGAGAACGGTTTCATTCTGTCCAATGTGTGGTACAAAACACTGAGGTGTCCCAACTCAAAGCCTATGGATCACCCTGTGAAATTACTCTACAGAGACCAGTATCCCATCATCAAATCACCCTTCATAGAGATTCCTTGACACTGACCCAACTCCCTCAGAGCCAGCTCTCAGATTGAACAGGATCTCTAACATTCCTGTTTATATCTGTCAGCCAGGGCTTCCTGATTGGACAAGTTTAACAGCCCCAATCAGGGAAATCGTATTCTATGAGGTCCACCTGGCTGACCTCATTACAGTCCCTACATCCCTCACCCTCTGAGTCTGAGGACACAGGATTTTCTTTGTAGCTCCTCCTTGAGTGTTGGAGCACCTGGTCAGGTTTGTTCAACTCTACCTCTGATACAGGCTGTCCGTAATGCACCGTCGTTCACCTCTCATGCCTGGAGTGTCTCAGCAGAAATTAATTCTGTTCTTCAGGTGGTGAAGGCATCGAGGTGACAACATCCACCGTGTCCATCTCAGATTCTGAGGGACCTTCAATGCTTGATGGAGAGGGAGAACACGGTGGCACAATGGTTAGCACTGCTGCCTCACAGCGCCAGAGACCCGGGTTCAATTCCCGCCTCAGGCGACTGTGTGGAGTTTGCACGTTCTCCCCGTGTCTGCGTGGGTTTCCTCCGGGTGCTCCAGTTTCCTCCCACAGTCCAAAGATGTGCAGGTCAGGTGAATTGGCCATGCTAAATTGCCCGTAGTGTTAGGTAGGGGTAGATGTAGGGGTATGGGTGGGTTGTGCTTCGGCGGGGCGGTGTGGACTTGTTGGGCCGAAGGGCCTGTTTCCACACTGTAAGTAATCTAATCTAATCTAATCTAATCTAAAAACACACGGGTTCTGGAGCAGTTGGAAAAGAAGTTGAAAACCCAGGCACATTTGCTCTCACACTGTTTGCGATTTGCAACTTTCATATGGTCCACGTGCTTGTTCAGGACCATCACACCTCCCCAAAATTTATACTGTTCCTAGTCCTGATTTCATGTTGACCATGCCTCTTACTCATGCAGGACCAGTCCCGTGGATCCTTCACCAAACTTTGTCCCCTGAAGTAAACTGTCTCGCTTGCTTTGCGGAGTTTTGTGTCCAGCATTGGTTTTCCTGATGCTGTTTCATTCTCCACCCCCACGTCCAGGAAGATCTGATTTAACCTGGAGTCTTCCACCCATTAGCAGCTCTGCTGGGGCTATCCATGTAGTTGCATGAGGGGTGGTTCTAGAATCAAGAAGGAACTGGGACAGTTTGGTATCTAATGAAGCTATAGGCAGTTTCTTTAAGCCTGCCTTCAAAGTTTGGACTGCTCTTTTTGTCAGACCATTGGAAGATGGATGGTCCAGAGCTATCTTTATATGTCAAATATCATTCGAATCTAAGAAATATTCAAGTTCCCTGCTGGTAAATGGTGGCCCGTTATCTATGACCAACACTTCCGGAGTCCGCATATTGCAAAAGAAGTGCACAGTTTATCTGCCCTTGTCCCTGTGTTTGACTAATGAACACTATGCATGCCCAGCCAATTTGAGTGGGTGCCCACAATGTGTAAGAATATTGAGCCCATGAAAGGACCTGTTGAGATGTTATCAGTTCTAGGGTTTACCTGGACATTTCCACAAATGAGCTGGTAATTTTTTTACCTTACTGGCACTCTGGGCACTGCACGACTAATGCGACTATGTCTGCATCCAATCGTTTCATTTTGGAAACCCCTAGATCATCCTGCTGGAGTTCAGCCAGTATCTGGTAGCAACCTTTGCTCAGGACAATCACTCTTGTTCCCTGTAATAATATGCCATCCTCTACTGTGATCTGTCTCTCCAGGTCCAAAAAGTTTTCAATTCTAGTTGTGACGGCATTTTGTTTCCCCCAGCATCAACAGCTGTTCCAGTTTGACCAGAACCTTTCCTGCTTTCAAAGTCTGATATTGTCAGCTAGTAATGGAAGTGTGTCCACAAAATTCAAAGCCATTATGGCTTCTTTCAGTGGTGGTGTATCTTCAGTGAGAGGTGGTTTAATGCATCTGCATTCACTTCTTGGCCTCCTGGACGGTATTCCAATTTGTAATTATACACATTCACTTTTGGAGCCCACTGCTGAATTTCACCTAAACCCATGGGTGGCACTGCCTTATCTGTTTAAAGTAGATCTAGCAGGGTTTTGTGTTCCGTTAATCTTACAAATCTATGTGTATAAAGGTATCAGTGGTACCTCTTGACTCCACATATGACTGCCAAATTTTCCTTCTCTATCTGGGCATATTTACACTCTGCATTAGCCAAAGGTCTGGATGCATACGCTATTGGATCTTCCTCTCCATTAGGGCACCTATGAGCTAAAACAATCCTGCTGCTCTATGGGTAGGCACCACATGTCAATCCCAGATCTCGCTTGGGATGTTAGCGTGCCAACACCTTAGAGGATGATAGCTGCTACTTCTCTTCCCTGAAAGCTATCATTTGGTTATGCAACCAGTTCTAAGTCAGCCCTCTTTTAAGGGTTGGCGCAAGGATATCAGGATGGAGGCCAGGTTATAATTCCCAAGACCAAGGAAAGACCTCAACTCCAATACAGCTTTGGAAACAGGGGCCCTGTTTGGTCATCCTCACTTTATCTTCCAACAGGTGTAACCCAGTCTTGTTGACTCTGCAGCTCAAGTAGGTCAATTAGAAACTCTGGAACATACAGTTTTCCCTTTTAAGGCTAATGCATACCTGGGAGAAATGTCTAAGGACTATCTCTAAGTTGTTTAAAGCTCTCCTTATTGGTCTTCCCTGTTATCAGCACATCATTGAGATAAATGGCAACCAGGGATCGACCTTGTAAAATGTTCTCTATCGTCTGCTGAAAAATTGCATGGGCTGACAATACCCCAAATGGCAATTTCGTATACAGAGGAACCTCAATTATCTGGCATTCGATTATCCGAATATCGGATTATCTGGCAAGATCGCAACGTCCCTATGTTGGCTAAACTATATTATCGGGCATTTGATTATCCGGAATCCAATTACCTGATTGAAGTACTCCCTGCCTGTATCCTTCAGATAATTGAGGTTCCTCTGTATTGGTCCAAATCCTTATGGGTATTCATTGTGGCATACTCCTGGAAATCCTCATCTATCCACCATTGTAAGTACGCATGATCCATGTCCAGCTTTGTGAAGGACAGACCCCCTGCCAGCTTTGTGGATAAACCCTCTATGTGAGGAATTGGGTATTTGTGCAGGAGCAAAAAGTGGTTTACCATTTGTTTGAAATTTTCACAAAGGTGAACCAACCCATTGGGCTTCACAATCAGCAGGACCATGCAACCCATTCCACAGACTGAACTGGTTTGATGATTCCTTTGCTTTCCAGCCTTCTAGTTTCTGCCTCTACTTTTGCCTCTGGGGCAAATGGGCACTGGATGGGCCTTGAAGAATCAAGGAATTGTTTCCTGCTCAATTTGCAAGTTAACCTTGTCTCCTTTGATAGACTATAGGCCTTCCTGAAGAACTTCCAGGTATTTACTGAGGTCTTCACTCAGGTAGTCACTTTCTAACTGAAAAATGTTGAGCCAATTCGGTGAATCTTTTTCAATCAATTTCACCCCATCAAGCATGGGCCCAAGTCTTTTACGACAATCATTGGTCCCTTTATCAGTTTCTTCTCATACGAGACCAGACCTGAAGTTATACCCTTAATCTGTAAAGATTCCCCAGTATGGGTACTCAGTCTGGCTAATGTCTTGTACAAGATTAAGAGTTGGAGTTCAGGGTGAATTTTATGAAGACTGGTTCTGCGATAACTGAAAAGGCCATGCTGGTATCAACTTCCATTAGAACTAGGTGACCATTTACCCAGACATTTATTTTGTTTGGTTCTGATTTAGATGTTTTTAAGCAACTTAACTGTTCCAAACCAGATGCAGATAGACTTCCCAGGGTGTCACTCTCCTGGATACCTGCCTTGGAGCTCTCTTACTCAATTTAAGTCTAGTGGGGCTCTGTTGCTGTCTCAAGTCTGCATACCAATAGCAACTACAATGACTTGCAGGCCTGGATCCTGGAGAAAATTTTAACCATTTAGGCGAGGCTTGGCTTTATTTTGTGGTTTTGCTGTGAGCTGACCGAGAGTCCCTCTGTTCAGGGTATATTCTCAATCAGGCTATTGCCTTCATTCAAGTGGTGTTCCCCAAGCTCAGTCGGATGACTCTATGAATGGCAAGGGCATCCACTTCTATCAGCATACCCTGCAACTCATATGTTCCGCATGCTGAATTTTCCAATGCTGAAGCCAAATCTAATTTGTAGTGCCTGTTTGAACTCCAACTGGGCTTCAGCTGGTAGGTGGTCTTGCATGTTTACATCATTAATCTCACTCTCATTGCCATTGAAATAACACCACAGAGGCTAGTATCCCATCACCAAGTCACCCTTTATTTACACATGGAGAGTCCTTAGCACTGACCAACTCCCATAACATGTAACACTCTGTTCATGGCTGTCAGCCAGGGATCCCTGATTGGATGAGGTTAACAGCCTGAACCAGGGAACTCACATTCTAAGATATCCAGTGGGCTGACCTCGCTAGAATCAGTACACATTGAACATGTGGCTTTGCAGTTGGAAGCAGTGAATAGAAATGCATGTAACTACAGTAGTTTAATATTAATGTAGCACCTTTAACATAGTAAAACCTTTCAAGTCACTTCACAGGAATGACTTTCAAACAGAATTTGATTTTGCTGTTCTCTCTAATTGGCATAGAAAGTGAAGGATAGATTCACATTCAATGTGTTCTGAGCACATGTGAAAGGAAAACGGAATGAAAGGGAAAATTGAAAGAAAGATTTCCATGAGGTCAGAGGTCAGAGGTCATGAATCCATAATTAGCTTGTCACAGCTACAAGAGCCAAAAAGACCAATTAGTAAAGCTGTTTACAGCATTAATATACAATAAAGCATGCAACTTTGAAAGCAAGAACAAAAGATGCGTATTTGTATTTCTTTATCTCTGAATTGTGATGATAAGGGTTATTGTATCACAAATAATTCTTAAACATGTACTCTCACCTTCAGTGTATTTTATTCTTTCTTTGGGGGAGAACATGTGAATGAATGCCATCTGAAAGCAATAATATTTGTGCTGCAGTTTTTGCCCTTTGTGAAGTACTGCAATTTCTCCTGGTCATTTGTAGAAAGGTGTCTGCTTTCACTGGCCTTTGCTATCCTACACACTACTCAGCAGTGAGGTGAGCACTTCTAAAGGACCACACTTCAAAGACCAAAGATACATAGGATACCTCTTTGCACTGAATATCAGTTATCAGGAATTGTTGCTGACACATAGATTATTTTAGCAGTTAACTAATGCCTCACTTTTAAATTTTTCATTTTTGTTTTGTAATCCTTCCTTGACTCTCCCAAACTCTGTAATCATCACCAGCCTGACAACCTTCTGGAATATTCATGATCCTCCACTTCACCATCCTCAATTTTACTTACTTCACCTTTGACAGCAGTGCCTTCAGTCATAAAGGCCCTAAGATCTGCAATTGTCAGCCTAACTCTCCTCAGCTCATTGCTGTTTTTCTTCGAGAGGCTTCTTAAAGTTGACCTTCTTATCCAAGGATTTTGTGATCTGTCTTAATATCAATGCAGCTCAGCATCCCAACATGATTGCTATCATTCCTGCAAAGTGCTTTGAGATGTTTTACCCATGCAACATAAATGGAAGTTGTTATTATATCTGGTTACATAATTATTAAGTTCTTTAACACCATACGCCACCAAATTTAAAATGAATGGATCATATCACATATTGTCTTTAATACACAATGCAGCTTTAGACATTGAGTTTTAATTTGCTCACGGTAATTGTACTTAATATTATACTGAGTTGCTATAAATGTTTGCCACTTCCTGTTGTTGCACTAAGTCAAAAAGGACTAATGAAAATAAACAAAACCTTGCCAGATTCTGGAAAACATCACTACTGTTTTAAAATTCCAAACCAAAACTCCAGGTGAGTTCTGACAGTAGATTTTAAGACATTACAGATAACATTGTTTAAAACAAATTCATGGAAACTACTGCATTCACTACTCATTGGTCTGAATACCCATGGCAACAGCTCAAGAGCACATTTGTAATTTACCCTCTGATGTTTTATGTATGATTGTTCTATTTAACTTTGACAATTTTTGCACTCATGTTCAATATCAGGTTTTGAACAGGAAAGATTTAATATATTTGCACATCTGCTATATTATCTACAAGGAACATGTGTTCACTTAAAGTTCCATAGCTGGGAAACAACTTTGTCCTTGTAGATAATATAACAGATGTGCAAATATATTAAATCTACCTAGTTTATGTGGCTAGGATATCCTTTCATTACAGTGTATAATGATATTAGAGGTGATCAGATTAAATTTCCTGTTTGTGTCCTCAGCAAAATCATAAATGTTTTCTATAAATTAGTATGGAAACAGGCCCTTTGGTCCTAAGTCCACACCAACTTGCTGAAGCACTATCCACCCAGACTCATTCCCTCCTTCACCTAACACTACGGGCAATTTAGCATGGTCAATTCACCTAATCTGCACATTTTTGGACGGTGGGAGGAAACCCACACAGACATAGGGAGAACGTGCAAACTCCACACAGTTAGTCACCTGAGGTGGGAATTGAACCTAGGTCTCTGGCACAGTGAGGTGGCAGTGCTAACCACTCTGCTACCGTGCCGCCCATAAAGTGCTTTCTTTCAAAACTGCATTTCAGTTTCATCTCAGCTAGTTACCTGAATAGGCATGGCAAAGAAATTCTGACTTATTCACTGGATCTTGTACCACAGATTCTTTTAGAAAATAAAACATGTTTTAGTGAAAACTTGAACGAAAGTGTGTGCATCAGCTAAAGCTGAACTATCTAACCTGGGACAACCGGTGTTTGATTTGAACCCCAAAGTAACCCTAAGTAATATCCAAATACATTTGTATTTGTATTTCTGTTCTTTTCAATATACTTAAAACTTTTACATTCTGCGCAATTTGCAGCTACCCTCATTGCAATGCATCAAATCATAGAATCCTTACAGCGTAGAAACTCTACATGCTGATCTTATTTCAATTGATTGCTAAATTTTGATTACTTTCTTTTTTTCCATATTTGTAATCAGCCTCTGGATATGTGATATAATAGTAGGATTCCTGTTCTGGAGTCATAGAGATGTATAGGCGGACACCAACGGTCATTTGAGCGGGAGCAGCGTCGAAGTAAAAGAGAACCCGGGAGACTACAGCAAAGGTAATACAGTTTGTTTTAAAATTGCTTACCTGTAGCGGGCAGCGGTGTTTTTTTTCCCCCTCTCTCTCCACAGAAAGAGCGGGAGCTGCAGAGGAAGTGACGGCGAGCAGAGGGGCAGCCGGGAAGGAAAAGTGAGTATATAAGTCCGGAAGGCGGCTAAAGCCGAGATTCTACACCTGTAGTATCTCCCACCCGCCCTCCTCCTCTAACCTTCTTAACTACTCTGTTTTTTTTTCTTTTAAGGTAAGAATTTTTATTTCTTTACTGGGGACTAGTTAAAAAATTACTTCGTGTTTTTTTTTGTGTGTATACATCAAGTCCTTACTTAGGGTAAAAGAAAACTATAGCAGAGAGGTATCAGAAGGTATTCTAACTCATACTTGTACAAAGTAAGCAATTAACTAACTAAGCAGAGATGGCTGGGCAGGTGATGTGCTGTTGCTGTATGATGTGGGAGCTGGCTGATCCCATTGTGAACGGCAGTGACCACATCTGCAGCAAGTGTTGGTTGCTGGAAGAACTCCGGATCAGAGTTGATGATCTGGAATCTGAGCTTCAAACACTGCGGCATATCCGGGAGGGGGAGAGTTACCTGGACGCTTTGTTTCAGGAGGCAGTCACACCTGGGAGATTAATTAATTCCCACTCAGCTAGTGATCAGGCACAAAAGAGTGTGACTGTAAGTGAGGCAGGTAGGGGGAACCAGAGTTCAGGAGTGGAGGAGCCTCAGCCCTTGACCTTGTCCAACAGGTACGAGATTCTTGCTCCCTGTTCGGATGAGGAAAAGGACTCTGGACAGGATGAGCCAACTGACCAAGGCACCATGGTGCAGAAGGCCATTCAAGAGGGGGGAGCTAATAGACAGGTAGTGGTTATAGGGGATTCTATAATTAGGGGGACAGATAGTATCCTTTGCAAGCCGGATCGGGAGTCTCGCATGGTGTGTTGCCTGCCCGGTGCCAGGGTGCAAGACATCTCTGACCGGCTGGAAAGGATATTGGAGCGGGAGGGGGAGGATCCAGTTGTTGTGGTCCACGTTGGTACCAACAACATAGGCAAGACTAGGGTGGAGGACCTGTTTGGGCATTACGAAGCACTAGGCAGGAAATTGAAGCACAGGTCCTCAAGGGTCATAATCTCCGGATTACTGCCCGAGCCACGTGCCAATTGGCATAGGGACAAGAAAATTAGGCAAGTAAACACGTGGCTAAGGGATTGGTGTGGGAAAGAGGGATTCCACTTCATGGGGCATTGGCATCAGTTTTGGAACAGGGGGGATCTGTACCGTTGGGACGGTCTCCACCTGAACCGATCAGGTACCAATGTTCTAGCGAAGAGGATAAATAGGGTGGTCAGTAGGACTTTAAACTTCTGAGTTGGGGGGAAGGGAAAGTGAAAGCGACAGGGAGTATGGAGGTAAATGGAAAGATAAGCAGCAGGATAGCATGTTTCCAGGCGGATTTAAAATTGAGGCAGACTGAGAATGCAGAAAAAAGCAAGGATAACTTAGGACATATGACTTACAACATCTCTAATAAGGAAGTTAGCATTAAGGCACTTTACCTGAATGCTCGTAGCATTCATAACAAAGCCAATGAATTAATGGCACAGATAATAGTGAATGATTATGATGTAGTAGGCATCACAGAGACTTGGTTACAGGGGGGTCAGGACTGGCAGTTAAACCTCCATGGTTTTTCAACTTATCGAAAAGACAGAGAGGTGGGCAGAGGGGGTGGGGTTGCCTTGTTAGTTAAAACAAAATTAAATCTATGGTATTGAATGACATAGCGTCGGATGATGTGGAGTCTGTGTGGGTGGAATTGAGGAACCACAAAGGCAAAAAAACCATAATTGGAGTTGTGTACAGACCTCCTAACAGTGGTCAGGACCAGGGATGCAACATGTACCGGGAAATAGAGAAGGCATGTCAGAAAGGCAAGGTTACATTGATCATGGGTGACTTCAATATGCAGGTGGACTGGGTAAATAATGTTGCTAGTGGATCTAAAGAAAGGGAATTCATGGAATGCTTACAGGATGGCTTTTTGGAACAGCTTGTCATGGAGCCTACAAGAGAGCAGGCTATTCTGGACCTAGTGCTTTGCAATGAACCAGACTCTATAAAAGATCTTAAAGTAAGGGAACCCTTAGGAAGTAGCGACCATAATATGGTAGAGTTCAGTCTGGAGTTTGAAAGGGAGAAGGCAAAATCTGATGTAATGGTGTTACAGTTGAATAAAGGTAATTATGAGGGCATGAGAGAGGAACTGACTAAAATAGACTGGAAGCAGAGGCTAACCGGGAAGACACTAGAGCAAAAATGGCAGGAGTTTGTAGGTATAATTGAGGACACTGTACAGAGGTTCATTCCCAAGAAAAGAAAGATTAACCGGGGAGGGATTAGACAACCTTGGCTGACAAAGGAAGTCAGGAAATGTATTCAAGAAAAAGAGAGATCCTATAAAGTGGCTAAGAACAGTGCGAAATCAGAAGATTGGGAAGGATACAAAAGCAAACAGAGGATAACAAAGAGTGTAATAAGAAATGAGAGGATCAAATATGAAGGTAGGCTAGCCAGTAATATTAGAAATAATAGTAAAAGTTTCTTTCAGTACATAAGAAACAAACGACAGGCAAAAGTAGACATTGGGCCACTTCAAACTGATGCAGGGAGCCTAGTGATGGGAGATAAGGAAATAGCAGGAGAACTTAACAAGTACTTTGCGTCAGTTTTCACAGTGGAAGACATGAGTAATATCCCAAAAATTAAAGGGTGTCACGGGGCTGAGTTGAGTATGGTTGCCATTATGAAAGAGATAGTGCTAGAAAAGTTAAAAAGTCTTAAAATTGATAAATCTCCTGGCCCCGATGGGATACACCCTAGAGTTCTGAGAGAGGTTGCTGAGGAAATAGCAGAGGCATTGGTTGAGATCTTTCAAGAGTCACTGGAGTCAGGAAAGGTCCCAGATGATTGGAAGATGGCTGTAGTAACCCCCTTGTTCAAGAAAGGATCAAGGCAAAAGATGGAAAATTATAGGCCAATCAGCTTAACCTCGGTTGTTGGTAAAATTCTAGAATCCATCATTAAGGATGAGGTTTCTAAATTCTTGGAAGAGCAGAGTCTGATTAGAACAAGTCAACATGGATTTAGTAAAGGGAGGTCATGCCTGACAAACCTGTTGGAATTTTTTGAAGAGGTAATAAGTAGGTTAGACCAGGGGAACCCAGTGGATGTGGTCTATCTGAACTTTCAAAAGGCCTTTGATAAGGTGCCACACGGGAGGCTGCGGAGCAAGGTGAGGGCCCATGGTGTTCGAGGTGAGCTGCTGGGATGGATTGAGGATTGGCTATCTAACAGAAGGCAGAGAGTTGGGATAAAAGGTTCTTTTTCAGAATGGCAGCCGGTGACGAGCGGTGTCCCGCAGGGTTCGGTGCTGGGGCCACAGCTGTTCGCATTATATATTAATGATTTGGATGAGGGAACCGGGGGCATTCTAGCAAAGTTTGCCGATGATACGAAGTTAGGTGGACAGGCAGGTAGTACTGAGGAAGTGGGGAGGCTACAGAAGGATCTAGACAGGTTGGGAGAGTGGTCCAGGAAATGGCTGATGGAATTTAACGTGAGCAAGTGCGAGGTCTTGCACTTTGGCAAAAAGAATAAAAGCATGGACTACTTTCTAAATGGTGAGAAACTTAATAAAGCCAAAGCACAAAGGGATCTGGGAGTGCTAGTCGAGGATTCTCTAAAGGTAAACATGCAGGTTAAGTCTGTGATTAAGAAAGCGAATGCAATGTTGTCTCTTATCTCAAGAGGGTTGGAATATAAAAGCAGAGATGTACTACTAAGACTTTATAAAGCTCTGGTTAGGCCCCATTTGGAGTACTGTGTCCAGTTTTGGTCCCCACACCTCAGGAAGGACATACTGGCACTGGAACGTGTCCAGCGGAGATTCACACGGATGATCCCTGGAATGGCAGGTCTAGCATATGAGGAACGGCTGAGGATACTGGGATTGTACGTGGACACAGCCTTAGAATTAGAGGGGGTCATTTCAGAACGGAAATGCGGAGACATTTCTTCAGCCAGAGAGTGGTGGGCCTGTGGAATTCATTGCCACGGAGTGCAGTGGAAGCCGGGACGCTAAATGTCTTCAAGGCCGAGATTGATAGGTTCTTGTTGTCTAGAGGAATTAAGGGCTACGGGGAGAACGCTGGCAAGTGGAGCTGAAATGCGCATCAGCCATGATTGAATGGCGGAGTGGACTCGATGGGCCGAATGGCCTTACTTCCACTCCTATGTCTTATGGTCTTATGGTCTTACAGCACAGAAACAGACCCTATGGTCCAACATGTTCATGCCAAGCAATTATCCGAAATTAATTTAGTCCCATTTGCTAGCACTTGGCCCATATTCCTGTAAGCCTTTCCTATACATATACCTATCCAGATGCCTTTTAAATGTTATAATTATACCAGCCTCCACCACTTCCTCTGGCAGCTCATTCCATACACACACCACCTTCTGCATGAAAAAAGTTGCCCCTTGGGTCCCTTTTAGATCTTTCCCCATTCACCCTAAACCTATCTCCTTTAGTCTGGACTCCCCCATCCCAGGGAAAAGATCTTGTCTAGATTAGATTACTTACAGTGTGGAAACAGGCCCTTCGGCCCAACAAGTCCACACCGCCCCGCCGAAGCGTAAACCACCCATACCCCTACATCTACATCTACCCCTTACCTAACACTACAGGCAATTTAGCATGGCCAATTCACCTGACCTGCACATTTTTTGGACTGTGGGAGGAAACCGGAGCACCCGGAGGAAACCCACGCAGACACAGGGAGAACCCGGGTCTCCGGCGCTGTGAGGCAGCAGTGCTAACCACTGTGCCACCGTGCCGCCCACTATCCATACCCTTCCTGATTTTATGAATCTCTGTAAGGCCACCCCTCAGCCTTTTCAGACACTTAAGTGAATAATGGTTGTTAGATGGAGATATTATAGTTGGGGGTACAAGTTAGATGTCTGATAAAACTCTGCATAACATTCTCTCTGTTTTTCTGAAGGTTATGATATTATTCTTATTGATATTAATAATATTATGTGTTAATTTGTGTGTCAAAGTGGATTGAACCATGTACAGTTTTGTGTTGGATTTGTATTTCTATATTGTGTGTTATGAAGTGGGGTGAGCTTGGTTTCATTTCTCAAAATGATAAGAAATAGTATGATTTATCGTAATTTATTTACATGCAGTTAAAAGATGTTTCTAAAAGTCTCTGAAATGGATAGATCAGTTCTTTATAAAACAAGGAATACTAAGATGATTGGATTGATCCTGAGTAAGTGTCAAGAGTGTGGTGCTGGAATTCTGATGAAGGGCTTATGCCTGAAGCATTGATTCTCCTGCTCCTCGGATGCTGCCTGACCTGCTGTGCTTTTCCAGCACTGAACTCTCAACTCTGATCTCCAGCCTCTGCAGCCCTCACTTTTCTTCTAGTTAATCATGATTAACAAACACGGGGAAACAGAGACAGACAAAGTTTCCCTTTTGAAAGGAATAACTTGCCAGAAGGTCAGTGAGAAGGTCAGTGCTCTTCGGAGGGTCGGTGTGGACTTGTTGGGCCGAAGGGCCTGTTTCCACACTGTAAGTAATCTAAAGAAAAGAATAGGGGTTTCCTTCAGATGGCCATAAGTGGGGACAAGCCTGAAAGAGGAGCAATGTGGTTAAGCTCAGGACAATATAGAGAAATCCACCATGGTTTAATGTTATTGAGAGAATGCTCCAGAAACAAAAGGCAGTGGGAGAGCAGTTTAAGGAATTCATGTTAAGAAATGGCGGTGTTAGAAGTTTTAATTAACGCCTCATCACGGGACATTAATTAAAAAGGCTAGTATTGAATGGATGTTGATGTTTGCTAGAAAGAATCCAACCAAGCCAGCCGAAAAAGTAACTTTAAAGGCATATAAGATGACCTTTCCCAGAGATTTATCATGGGCTATTGTCACAGGTATAAGAATTGAATCTTTAGATGTTTATTTGTAAGATTGTTTCAACTAATTTTCAACTAATTCTTGTACAGTTTGTAACACAGTTTGTGTCATTTCCTTTCATGTGGGCAAGTTTTGATGTTCTTTTGCTAAAGATATATTGACAGCCTCTTGTAAAAAGAAGTTTAGTGACAAACTACCATGTTAAAGAAATAGTGAAGTTAAACTCGTGATCTGTGAAGTCAGGTTTCACTCTGGAATCTGACATGTTCACTATTACCATCATCTGAGATCATGACACTGTTATGTAGCGGGATCAATGCTGCAGTGTCAGAAAAGGCCCATTTCAGTACCTGAAAAAGAAATTCCCTGAAGGGAGCAGCAGTGTGCTGTTATTAGGTTTCGATTTAAATTGAGGTTAATTCTATGGGCCATTACAGAGGGAATGGAGGCCCTCATTATAATGTTGCCATTTGTACATTAACTTTGTAGCATTGCTACTGCTGTCCCAAGACCCATTGCCACTTCTCCCCAGCTGCCCACAGGATTGGTAGAAACTAGGGGGAATTTCCTTAAAAGTTCCCTCTGCATGTACATATGGTGGATGCTGAAGGAATAACTTGTGGCTGTACTGAGAGAGGGGATCTTCTGCAGGAGACTTACTGTCCAGTTTTGCCCCATCTCCTAGCAAAGTTCCGTAAGATAGCAGAGAACTTTCCAGCCTGTGGTTTAAATTCAGATTTTTGATCGAAGATGTAAATTTAGAAAAGCCCATGCTTGTATATGCGTAATGTGCCCAACAAAGGTATAAACCCAGACAGAAGATTGGAATTCAAAACTGGAATGTAAATAACTAAGGCTTGCTGAAGTTAAAATCTCAGTTTTTATGCTGTGTTGTAGCTTGTCTCTATCCCTGACTTGTCTTTGCAGTTAACAATCACACACACACAACTTTCCTTCAGTAACTGTACATGGCAGTCTCAAAAGATTAAGTCAGTGTGTGATAATACCATTGACATAATCTTCTGTCTCAGATTATCTGCACAATGACCTCTGGTTTCCTGGGACCTTGGGTCCAGACCTTTGGCAATATTTATAAAATATCTAATGGTGACAGGGCTTCAAAGATGTATTATTTTATTTCTATTGTGCAACAGAAGACTGACTGTAGGTCACTTTCTCAGCAGCAAATAGAATCAGATTAGTAACAGGCAAAGGAACAGGCCTGAGCTCCAAAGATATCAGAATAATGTTTGGATCATGTCATATAAGATAGATTCCTTGAAGACAATCTTTTAAAACTGTGAGGATAAGGGAGCTGGAAATTTCTGAAGCCAAACCTTCAGTGTAAAGGTCTGAATGTGACCTCCACTGATTCCTGTTACTGACCCTGTGAAAGCACTTTGAATTGGGAGAGAAACCCCGGTTTAAATATTCTGCCGTCTGCCAGCAGTCACCATGAGCTGCAACTTGGGCAGGTCAACGTTTTCTCTACTGAAGAGTCATCGAGACTTGAAATGTTGTCTTGCTCTCTCTCCAAAGATGCTGCCTGACCCACTGTGATTTCCAGCGCTTGTTGTTTTCAGTCAACGTTTTCTCATGAATGTTATGACTTACCTTCAGTCGTCATTGACTCAAATCTGTTGTCACAGGATTTGACAGGCTGGATGATAATCTGGCCACTGCCCTGATAGAGGCTTTCATTTACAGTAGAACAACCATCAGGATGGCTTGCACATTAAGTGTTGCTTACAAGAAGCATACCCAGCACACCAGGCACAACAGAAGAAACAGCTTTCTCTCACAATGTGCTCATATCCAGCCATCATGACCAGATTAAAACAAAACAACGCAGAGGCTGGAAATCAGGAATAAAGACAACAATTGCTGGAAAGTCTCAGCAGGTCTAGTTACATCTGTGGAGAGAAATCATAGTTAACTTTTTGGGTCCAATGACCCTCGATGGTAGCTACCATCAATTCTGAGGAAAGGTCACTGGACCTGAAATGTTAACTTTGATTTCTCTCCACAGGTGCTGCTAGACCTGCTGAACTTTTCCAGCAATTTCTGTTTTTGTTTCATGGTGACCAGAGTCTCAAAAGATACAGAGGAAAGAAAATAAGACAGTGTTTGTCGCCATGGAATTTCTAACGTATTCCAGCTGTTGGAGGCAAATCTTACAGCAGCAATCCCATGGGTTCAATGTCATTAGCAGGGCCTCACTACCATACAGCAGTCTGCCATTCACTGCCACTCAGAGTAGACCGACAGGAGGTTGGAAGAACACAACAAGCCAGGCAGTATCAGGGGGTGGAGAAGTCAATGTTTTGAGTATAACCCTTCTTCAGGACTGGATGTGGGGTAGGGAGAGCTACAGATAAAGAGGGAGGGCTGGGAGAGCGAGAATAGCAGAATGGTGAGATTGTGATAGGTGATAGGCTCCTAAAGGTAGTTCATCTACAACTTGCAACAGCTCCAATCTATCCAACCAGGTTGCATCCAGTACCTGAGCACAGGTACTGGGTACGACTTGGCTGGTCAATGATTTATCCAGTTTGTGGCTGATAGGAAGGGTCAGTGGGTGGAATGGAAGGCCGGAGGAGGGGCTGGAAAGGGAGTCGGGGGATGGGTGAGAAGGTTATTTGAAATTGGGGAACTCAGTGTTGAGTCCTCCAGGCTGTAGGATAGACATGTTGGAGAGGGAGTGGGAGACGAGGGGTCCTCTTTTCCAAGCATCTCCAGCAGGCCCAAAAAGTCCAGCCTGACATCCAAGTCACTGCCACTTCAATTCCCCCTCACACTCCCTCTCCGATATGTCCACCTCGCCCTCCTCCATTGCCACAGTGAATCAGACTGCAAATTGAAGGAAAAACACCTCATCTTCCACCTGTGCAGCCTACAGCCCGGAAGACTCAACATTGAGATCTCCAATTTCAAATAACCTTCCCACCCATCCCGCTGGATCCCTTTCCAGACATGCTTTCTCCCTTGCAATCTTTCCTTCCAGCCACCAACCAGATTCATTCCTCCAATTCCATTCTTCCACAGATTGTACCCACTATCTGTGTTTACCCATCACCACTCCACCATTCTGATACTCTCTCCACTCCACCCCCCCCCCCCCAACTTTCTCTCTTTATCTGGAGCTCCCCCCTACCCCCACATCCAGTCCTGAAGAAGGGTTATATATACGAAATAATTTGGAGGTGCCTGTGTTGAACTGGGATGTACAAAGTTAAAAATCACACAACACCAGGTTATAGTCCAATCTGTGTTTGTGTGATTTTTAACTTTATACCTGAAATGTTGACTTCCCTCCCTCCTGATGCTCTCTGGTTTGCTGCGTTCTTCCAGCCTCCTGTTTGCCTACTTTGGATTCCAGCATCCGCAGTTTTTCTGCCTCTAACCACTGCCACTCAAGCCTCAGCATGATATAGACGTTGAATTTGCAGTAGAATAAGTGCACTCTTTTACAGACAGCATGGGGGAGCATTTATGGGATTTAATTCATAATAATATTGAAAAATAAGGTGCAGTGCTTTCATTTCTTTGAGATGCATTTCTCTGAAATGGCTCCAAAAATCCATAAGATGCATTTGGCAGTTAGACGAGATTCATAGTCGCTGACACCTTCCAATTTTAACCCTATGGTGTTCATGGGGTCAACAAAAGGGCATCTGAGAGCAATTTCCTCTTCCATCAGGGCTGTGAAGCTGCTGGTAACCAATCACTTCACCATTATACAGTGCGATCAATTTTCCTTTTCCAATAAAATCTATACAAAGGAAAATTGGCCTCAGTATACAGCAGGCTGTTAATCCACTAACGTTAGTTTTCCATTCAGACATAGAAGTCAAAATGACTAGCGCTCTAATTTGTGGAGGGTATATGGGCACTAACGGCATTTTTCCCACTGCTCCATTGAGTCAGAAAGTCTGACATCTGCAAACAATTGAGAGGAAGGATTTCCCCGCCCTGATATTGAAACCCTCACATGGGAGTGCAGGAAATTTCAATGCTATTTTCAGAAATGGAGATGTAGTGGTTGACTTTTATGTATGGTTTCCTTTTATCCTCAATTGCTATATTTGCCAACAGTTGGAAGTATATTAAATTAAAATCTAGGGCCATGGCGACTGCCTGGAAATATAGTAATGAGCTCCATTATCCTGTAATGATGGGCATGAATGACTTAAAAATGACAAAGTGATAGTTTCATGAAGACTACTACGACCAGCTGACGAGCAGGAAATTGGGTCCAGTCTTTTCAACTTCTCCAGTTAGTCAGAAGGAAGATCTAAAGATCTTTTTGGCATGCAGATATAACTTATTCCAATTAAAATGTAGTTAACCAGATCTCGAACAAGCCAATTACAAGGTTTCTTGAAGGAAAGAAATAAATTGATGTGAAAAACAGACCTGGTCAATTCTGCTTGCAACTTGCTCTGAGTGAATTCTATTTTGCATATGACCAAAGTGTATCTTAAGGTTCTATCCATGGGCTCCGGTTGTATATATCCCTTGTCCAGATGGCATCTAGCATCTGCCAACCCATTACAACAATCACGGTAACTCTCTAAATCATTGCTAGGTCATTCATGAGGCACAGACTTGCGTAGCAGGATGCACCTGTTTTTAGCACTGAAAGGCTATAGCCAGGACACCTTCCTTACAAAGGCAGGCGCACAGCTCACAGATTGTTGCATTTCAAGGCTACTTGCTTGCTGGCTTGGCACTAACTCACTTAATGCCTACCTGCATGCACACCTCATCCATACCTTGTTTGTCTTGCCATGCAGTGTCATGTTTGTTAGTGCATCAGTGATTCTGCCAGAGCCAACTGACATTCTAACAAGCTCTTTAGGATAGATACCCAAAAAGGCTGCTTGTCTGTTGGGATCTGTCTGGAGGATGAGACCGTCTTGCTGAAAGCACACCAAAATGTCAATCTAACACTTGCAGCTGCCCGTGAGACAAAGACGGTGAATTCATTCGATTGTTCGGGTGAAAGGAAAGGCTGGTAGGTATAGGGAATGCTGGATGACTAAAGAAATTGAGAGTTTGGTTAAGAAAAAGAAGGAAGCTTATGTCAAGTATAGACAGGAGAGAGCGAGTGAATCCTTAGAAGAGTATAAAGGCAGTAGGAGAATACTTAAGTGGGAAATCAGGAGGGCAGAAAGGGAACATGAGATTGCTTTGGCAAATAGAGTGAAGGAGAATCCAAAGGGTTTTTACAAATACATTAAGGACAAAAGGGTAACTAGGGAGAGAATAGGGCCCCTCAAAGATCAGCAAGGCAGCCTTTGTGTGGACCTGCAGGAGATGGAGGAGATACTAAATGAATATTTTACATCAGTGCTTACTGTGGAAAGGGACATGGAAGATATAGAAAGTAAGGAAATAAATGATGACATCTTGAAAAATGTCCGTATTACAGAGGAGGAAGTGCTGGATGTCTTGAAACGGGTAAAGGTGGATCAATCCCCAGGACCTGATTGGATGTACCCTAGAATTCTATGGGAAGCTAGAGAAGTGATTGCTGGGCCTCTTGCTGAGATATTTGTATCGTCGATAGTCACAGGTGAGGCACCTGAAGACTGGAGGTTGGCAAACGTGGTGCCACTGTTTAAGAAGGGTGGTAAGGACAACCTAGGGAACTATAGACCAGTGAGCTTGACGTCGGCAAGTTTTTAGATTAGATTACTTACAGTGTGGAAACAGGCCCTTCGGCCCAACAAGTCCACACTGCCCTGCCGAAGCACAACCCATCCATACCCCTACATCTACCCCTTACCTAACAGTACGGGCAATTTAGCATGGCCAATTCACCTGACCTGCACATCTTTGGACTGTGGGAGGAAACCGGAACACCCAGAGGAAACCCACGCAGACATGGGGAGAATGTGCAAACTCCACACAGTCAGTCGCCTGAGGCGGGAATTGAACCCGGGTCTCTGGCGCTGTGAGGCAGTAGTGCTAACCACTGGGCCACCGTGCCGCCACAAGTTGTTGGAGGGAATCATGAGGGACAGGATATAAATGCATTTGGAAAGGCAAGGACTGATTAGGGGTGGGAAATCATGCTTCACAAACTTGATTGAGTTATCTTTTGAAGAAGTAACAAAGAGGATTGATGCGGGCAGAATTGTGGACGTGATCCATATGGACTTCAGTAAAGCATTTGACAAAGTTCCCCATGGGATACTGGTTATCAGGGTTAGATCTTATGGAATATAGGGAGACCTAACCATTTGGATACAGAACAGATCTAAGGTAGATGACAGAGGATAGTGGTGGAGGGTTGCTTTTCAGACTGGAGGCCTGTGACCAGTGGAGTGCCACAAGGATCGGTGCTGGGTCCACTACTTTTCATCATTTATATAAATGATTTGCATATGCGCATAAGTGGTGTAGTTTGCAGATGACACCAAAATTGGAGTTGGAGTGGAGAGCGAAGAAGGTTACCTCAGATTACAACAGGATCTTGATCAGATGGGCCAATGGGCTGAGAATTGGCAGATGGAGTTTAATTTAGAAAAATGTGAGATGCTGCATCTTGGGAAAGCAAATTTTAGCAGGATGTATACACTTAATGGTAAGGCCATAGGGAGTGTTGCTGAACAAAGAGACCTTGGAGTGCAGGTTTGTTGCTCCTTGAAAGTAGAGTCACATGTAGATAGGTTAGTGAAGAAGACATTTGGTATGCTTTCCTTTATTGGTTAGAATATTGAGTGCAGGGATTGGGAGGTCATTTTGCGGCTGTACATGACATTGGTTAGACCACTGTTGGAATATTGCGTGCAACTCTGGTCTCCTTCTTATCGGAAAAATGTTATGAAACTTGAAAGAGCTCAGAAAAGATTTACAAGGATGTTGCCAGGGTTGGAGGATTTGAGCTATAGGGAGAGGTTGAACAGGCTGGAGCTGTTTTCCCTGGAGCGTCAGAGGCTGAGGGGTGACCTTATAGAGGTTTACAAAATCTTGAGGAGCATGGATAGGGTAAATAGACAAAGTCTCTTCCCTGGTTTGGGGGTGGGGGTGTGTGTCCAGAACTAGAGGGCATAGGTTTAGGTTGAGAGGGGAAAGATATAAAAGAGACCTAAAGGGCAACTTTTCCTGCAGAGGGTAGTGGAGGCTGGTACAATTGCAACATTTAAAAGGCATCTGGGTGGGTATATGAATAGGAAGGGTTTAGAGGGATAATGGCCAGGTGCTGGCAGGTGGAACTAGATTGGGTTGAGATATCAGGTTGGCATGGACGATTTGGAGCAAAGGGTCTGTTTCTGTGCTGTACATCTCTATGACTCTGTGACTTTAATTGGTTGGATACTGTTCGAGGCTAGTCTGAGCCGGGGGTTCTGCTGTTCCATCAATAATGGACACAGTCCTCACACAGTCCAGGGTCTTCTTAATAGTTAGTTATCTGTTTGGGCCTCACACAGTCTGGACAGTATTCATGCTGTTGGATGATTGCACCAGCAATTATTCACTAATTAACAATCAGGGAGACACCAGTCTGAGCTCTGGTCAGTCATTTCCAGGGGCTGCTTGTCTAAGTCAGGGCTCTAGGGTGAACTCAGCCCTCTGTGTCCATCCATTAACCTTTCAAGAGGTTTTGAAGGATAAGGGGTGCCCATAGGGATTTCTCTGCCAACAAAGGCTGGGGCAGACAGCAGAAGCTTTTGTCGAGTTGGGGATAAGGACAGTAATGGAGGAAACCTCAAGGTGAGTCGGGGGTATGAGGAACACAATTAGAGGGCATGGTAACTTGTGGGAGGAGGGGTTTTCACACGGGAGAATAAAGTTGCTGTTTGGGCATTATTCAGGTGTAATGTGAGGGTCAGGGGCCAGGGAGGACAATTGGAGGTGAAGTTCAATGTGGTGAGTCTCCACATGGGGAGGATGGGTGGAAATGGGCTGTGGGGGTTGTGCAAGGTAATAAGGGGCATGGGGAAGTTGGGGAGGGAGGGGAAGCTGTGGAAAGCCTTGCACCCAGTTGGGGCCTGACGTAAAGTGCTACTAGATAACAGCTGGAACAACGCCAAGGTTGGGCTGTTTGACAGGCAAATACACAGTATTCACTTCTGCAGAATGCTGGGACATTTGTATCAATAAATGAAACTTCAATTTGCATATCCCAGCTACATTGCATTTGCAATCATTTTGTCATTAAGCTGTAATGCATACAGAGTGGAAGTGCTTTGAGGTCAGATGCGGGTCGAAGGCGATTTGCAACATGCCATTTGTGCTTGCCAATTGGTCCTGGGCATCTCAGTAATGTGGGAGTTAGCAGCAATGACACTACAAAAGGTCAATGTGAGCTGAAGGGGAAATATTATTCAGCCAGTTTCCAAGCATACTGTCCTCACTAATTGTTTTTCTGTATTCACTTGTGCGGTGTGGTCATTGCTGGCTGGTCAGTATTTATTGCCTGTCCCTAGTGGCTTTGAGAAGGTGACGGTGAGCTGTCTTCTTGAACTGCTGCAGTCCACCTACTAAAAGTACACCCATAATGCCATTAGGGAAGGAATTTCAGGATTTTCATCCGTCAACGGTGAAGGAACATTAATATATTTCCAGGCTCTGTATTGTGACTTGCTTGGAGGGCAAGTCCCATGTATCTGCTGTACTTGTCATTCTGGATGGAAGTAGTCATGGGTTTAGAAAATGCTGTCTAAGGATCCTTGGTGAATTTCTTCAGTTCATCCTGTAGATAGTACACACTGCTGCTCCTGACCATCAGCGGTGGAGGGAGTGGATGCTTGTGGATGTGGTGCCAATCAAGTGGGTTACTTTGAAGTAGATAGTGTCAGGCTTCTTGAGTTTTCTGGGAGTTGCACCCATCCAGGCAAGTGGAGAGTATTCCATCTCAATCCTGACTTATGCTTTGCAGATGGTGGACAGGCTTTGGGGAGTCAGGAGGTGAGATATTTTCTACAGTACTCCTAGCCTCTGAACTGCTCCTGTAGCCACTGTGTTCACATGGCGAGACCAGTTGAGTTTCTGGTCAATGGTAACCCAAGGATGTTGATGGTGGGGCATTCATTGCTGGTAACAACATTGAATGTCAAGGGGTGGTAGTTTGAATGTTTTTATTAGTGATGGTCATTGCCTGACATTTGGCTGGCACGAATGTTACTTGCCACTTGTTTGTCCAAGCCTGGATATTGTCCAGATCTTATTGCAATTGAATTTGGATTGCTTCAGTAGCTGAGGAGTTGTGAATGGGACTGAACATTGTGCAATCATCTGTGAACATCCCCATTTCTGATCTTATGATGGAGGGAAGGTCATTGATGAAGCAGCTGAAGATGGTTGGGCCTAGGACTCTACCTTGAGGAACTCCTGCGGAGATGTCCTGGAGCTGAGACGATTGACCTCCAACAACCAGAACTATCTTCCTATGTGCCAGGAATGACTCAAACCAGCGGACAATTGCCCCCTCATACCCATTGATTCTAGTTTTGCTCGGGCTCCATGATGCCACACTCGGCTGAATTTGTCCTTGATATTAAGAAATGTTACTGTCATTTCACCTCCAGAATTCAACTGTTTTGTCCATGTTTGAACTAAGGCTGAAATGAGGTTAGGAGCTGAGTGGCTCTGGCAGAACCCAAACTAGGCATCACTGAGCAGGTTATTGCTGAGCAGATGCTGCTTGATAGCATTGTTGATGATACCTTCCACCACTTTACTGTTGATCGAGAATAGACTGAAGGAGCAGTCATTGCTGGGTTGGATTTGTCCTGTTTTATTGTTTTTAGGATGAACCTGGATAATTTTGCACACGGTTGGGTAGATGCCAGTGTTGTAACTGTCGTAGAATAGCTTGGCTTGGGAAGTGACAAGTTCTGGAGCAACCGTCTTCAGTACTATTGCCAGATTGTTGTGACGATTATGTCAGTGTTACAATCGTCTGCAATGAAACAGTGAGAAGTTGAAGAGTTGATGTAGATCTGGGGTATGAAGGGTATTGGAGCACTGCAGGCACTCTCTTGTCAATGTCATTGGGTGACAATGACACCCAGTCAGGTATCTTCCCCAAGTTGCTGCACAGGCTGAGCCAGAATGTAGAAGACATGTTCCTTGTTATCAGAGCACAACATGTCTCCCTGTGTGGTGAAGCTCTCATATCAAAGGTATGATTCTGATGACTGATGTCAGATCTAAGAAGCACCTTTGCCGTTGCTGTTCCCATGTTAGGTCCTCTCCACTGAGAGTCGTGAGCTGCACTGCTGGTGGCATATTGGTTGCTGTGACTGCTTCCCTAAGAAGCTGAAGATTGATGTTGAGGACCAGACACAATGCCAAGCCCAGAAACAACAGCAGGGCTGTTGCGGAGGATGAAGGACTCCCAAGCTCAAGGAGATGCTGTAGCTGAAGGGCCCCTCAGGAAGGGAGTGATGCTCAGGATTGCCAGAGTTTCCAGCCCCTGGGGATAAGTGAGGTATAGTGCCAATGCAGGCTCTGTACGTCCCAAGACACCTTGACTGAACTATATTGGTTGCTACAACAGGAGCTGAGGGCTTCAGGGGAGGGAGGCCACCACCTCCCAGTGGCTGTAAAGATCATTGGCACACTGACCTGCTGTTCGTTCCTTCCAGGGAGCAAAGGGAGACCTGTGTGGTCTCTCTCAAATTCATCAGGACAGTGATGCATGTCATTTGTGCAAAATCACACCAGGTCATTTCAATCCCTGGGATGAGGTTAGTGCTGGGGTCTGGATAGTTGGATGCAGGAATGGATCTTCGATTCCCCAGATGCAGGATGCCATTGACTGTGTACTTGGGCCACTGAAAGGGCAGTATCACAACACTGGGGAATTCATCACCAGGAAGGAATTCCAGTTAATTCATGTTGGTGTGATCTATAATCACCGTCACCACTTCCTGAAGGTGTGTGCCTGCTACATTGTCATAGAGTCACAGCGAAGTACAACAAGGAAACAGACCCTTCAGTCCAACTCATCCATGCTGACCAGCTATCCTAGATAAATCTAGTCCGATTTGCTAGCACTTGCCTATATCCCTCTAAACCCTTCATATTCATATACCCATCTGGATGCCTCTTAAATGTTGTAATTGTACCAGCCTCCACCACATCCTCTGGCAGCTCATTCCATACACGTACCACCCTCTGCATGAAAAAGTTACCACTTGGATCCCATTTAAATCTTTCCTCACTCACCTTAAACTTATACCCTCTAGTTTTGGACTCCCTCACCCCAGGGAAAAGACCTTGTCTTAGTCACCCCATTCATACTCCTCATGATTTTATTAACCTCTATAAGGTCACCCCTCAGCTTCCAACATTCCAGAGAAAACAGCCCAGCCTATTCAGCCTCTCCTTATTGCTCAAACCCTCCAACCCTGCTAAGATTATATAAATCTTTTCTGAACGCTTTCAAGTTTAATATCATCTTTCCTGTAACAAGGAGTCTAGAATTGAATGCAGTATTCCAAAAGTGGGCTTTTGTACAGTCCTGTACAGTCACAACATGACCTCTCAATTCCTATCCTCAATGCACTGATCAATAAAGGCAAACATACCAATACCTTCTTCACTACCCTATCTAGGACAGAGATGAGGAGAAACGTCTTCACCCAGAGAGTGGTGGCTGTGTGGAATGCTCTGCCTCAGAGGGCAGTGGAGGCCCAGTCTCTGGATTCATTTAAGAAAGAGTTGGATAGAGCTCTCAAGGATAGTGGAATCAAGGGTTATGGAGATAAGGCAGGAACAGGATACTGATTAAAGATGATCAGCCATGATCATATTGAATGGTGGTGCAGGCTCGAAGGGCAGAATGGCCTACTCCTTTACCTATTGTCTACCTGTGACTCCACTTTCAAGAAACTATGAACCTGTACCCCAAGGACTCTTTGTTTAGCAACTCTCCCCAGGATCTTACCATTGAGTGTATAAGTCCTGCTGTGATTGTCTTTCCAAAATGCAGCACCTTACATTTATCTAAATTAAATTCCATCTGCCAATTCTCAGCCAATTGGCCTGTTGGTTTTACAATCAACTGCCACAACTCTTACATCTGGAGCACTCTCATGTACCTGGTTGGGGATTTGAACATCCAAGAACCTTGCAAGGCTGGTTACTGGGGACCACACCTACCTGTGGTGACCATGGCTGATGATATCATTGCATAACCACCTGACTGATGCAGAGCACTGATTCCATGTTGCCCAACGTTTAATCAGGGCCCTGTGGAGTAGATGATGGGGCTGCTTATGATGTGTTTCTTCTGTTTGGATCGGCCTGAGGGGGCCTTCAGTATAGTCTGGACAAAGTGTGTGACATAATCATGTTGTGTTGTGCTCTACACCATTGGAGCAAGAATTGAGGTGATGTGCTGGATGCTGAGGAACTGGGAATGGGAGCAGACTTCCAAAATGAAGGACAGCAGGAAGGAGGAAGCTGTCATTTTTTATGGCAGGACTTAGCTGCTTTCAAGGTGCCAAAAGCCAGACTCTATGACTTTATACATGAAAAGGAAGGGTTTAGAGTGATATGAGCAAAATGCTGGCAAGTGGTCTGATTAGTTTAGGATATTGGGTTGGTATGGACAAATTGGACTAAAGGGTTTGTTTCCTTGCTGTACATCTCTATGACTCTGGGACAGAACCTCATAGACACTCACTTCCAACAGATGCAAGCTGGGTACAGCAAACAATCATGTTGCAAAATACTTTTTGGTCATGATGCTGAAATTGTTATCTGGATGAACTTCAGCCCTCTATTTGACTCTGATTGTGTTTCTCTTTGCTTTCTGTAAATCAGAGCTGGTGTTTGTATTTGTCCACTTGCTTGACTCTATGTGATGTTCCCCTCCTGTGCAATGGCAATCTTGCATGTCTACGATGTGTGTTGTGCTGATTTAGAGGGTGCTCAAACATGGTGGATCGGTACTGTGTGTGGTGTGGTGGTTGAACTGTGATGGGGGTGACAGAATGAGAGTGTATGTGTGAGGTAGAGTCAGACATGCTGACTATGTGCTGTATATAGTTTAGCTTTGTATTTGCTGTGGCATGCCGAAACCAGTGCAGGGACTTGCCGGATTGCCAACACTTGTCCAGCTACACAACAGCCTTTCAAACGGCACAGGCACAAGCAGATATCTGCTGAGTAGTGAGTTATTTTGGGGAAAGGTGCGTGGTAAAATGGGGTCAGGATCTGGTGTGAGAGATGCTGTAGGGCCATGGCAGATCATTAATGTGTCGTGTTTAACAAGATAGGACAATCAAATTCCTTAGGCCTTGGGGCGAAAACCCTCCAAAAAGCCTGATGCATTTCAGACTTGGTCAAAAAGTGTGGTGCTGGAAAATCACAGCCAATCAGGCAGCAGCTGAGGAGCAGGAGAGTTGACGTTTTGAGCATAAGCTCTTCATCAGGAACATGATGAAGATCTTATGCTCGAAACGTTGACCGCCTTGCTCCTCAGATGCTGTCTGATTGGCTGTGCTTTTCCAGCACCACACTTTTTGACTCTGATCTCCAGCATCTGAAGTCCTCACTTTTGCTATCTTTTCAGACTTAGCCAAAATAAAACTTAAGATTCGGTCCAATGTATTTCCTTCATGAAACTGTTTCAGTTTATGTAAATTCCAGGCATTAAAACCAGATTATGGAAGTTGCAAATTGATAATCCCCATTTCATCATTATCGTGAAAGTAATGTATATTATATTCAAGAACCTGTGAGGTGATCTATGTTTTTGGCACATTAGAGAATGCTATGATTAGGAACAGTGTGGACCTTCAAATGTTTTTCCCACATTGTTGGTTATCCATTCAAAAAAATGACATGACTGTTCCATCTAGTGAAGAAAACATTAGTTCCTTGCTTGATACATGTAGGTGTTGCAGCTTGACAGATGTTACTGATGTTCCACTTAATCACCTGAGAATGAACATGAGCCATAAATGCTAAACATAATACAGTAGTGGCATTTGCAGCACTGACATGCCTGTGGAGGAGATTCACAAACCTAAATACAGAGCTTATTAAGCAGTTGTTATCAGTAGAATCTCAAATACTACAGTCAAATAAATGTAGAGTGAAGCATCCACAACTTTTTCTGTCAGATATTTCCTCAATCATTGTGACTCTTCATGCTGAAACTATGCATTCTGATCCGACACTCTCCCATGAAGGGAAACATCCTTTGGCAAGGAGAGTTTAGATTCGTTACATTGCTTAGAGCATCAGTTATTGGGAGAAGCAGATGATTAAACAGTCATACTGGCCAGAATCAATGAGAGCCATGGGGGAAAGCGAAGCAAGGTCTTTCTTGACGTCAGGAGCAACAAGTCACATTCTCCAACTGGATATCGAGATGAGATTCTCGATAGTGAGTGGTGAGAGGTCTGTTCATGGGGATTAACAGTCATTACCGTCCTCATTATTATTTAATGGTGCCTCATTAATGTGCAGTTTCCCATCCTACCATACGCTAGGAGAGAAACTAGATACCAAGATGTCTCCACATGAAAGTCAGAGTGGGTACCTGGCAACTCCAGTTCACCTCTTGTTCCTCCCTCATAGACATCCAGCACCAACTTCTCAGGTTAGTAGCCATGTAGCCCAAGCCTATTCAGCCTCTGCCTACAGCTCAAACCTTCCAACCCTGGCAACATCCCTATTAATCTTTTTTGAACCCTTTCAAATTTCAAAACATGCTTCCTATAGCAGGGAGATCAGAATTGAACACAGTATTCCAAAAGTGGCCTAACCAATGTCCTGTACAGCCATAACATGACCTCCAACACCCATACTCAATGCACTGATCAATAAAGTGTCCCAAGCGCCTTCTTTACTATCCTATGTAACTATGACTCCACTGTAAAGAATTATGAACCTGAACTCCAAGGTCTCTTTGTTCAGCAAGCGTCCCCAGGATGTTATCATTAAGTGTATAAGTCCTGCTCTGATTTGACTTTCCAAAATGCAGCACCTCACATTTATCTAGGGGAAATGCAAAGCCTATGGGGTTGACAGAGAGGGATACTGGGAAGGAGTTGCTTATTGCCAAACATACCCGATCCAAAGGGGGGGGCATTGTTTCCTTCCGTTGTGCATAAGTGGAGATGGAGATGTCAGCAACCACACTTCAAGTGGGCAGGGTAAGTTCAGTGAGGGAGAGGGCTTCAATTTCAATGATGTAAAATCCTTCATAGGTATTAGCATTACACAGGCTCCCATATGCTGAATCCCACCTATGGGCACCACATGCTTTGTGAACCTTTTGTATGCAGTCCAAAGCCTTGCCCCAGGCACCCCTGACAAACACACTGGTGGTGAATCCAGTTATGCCTGTGATGCAACAACAATTGCTGTTTACTGGGAAAGATATAGCCTAGCTGCCAAGGCAGACATCACCCATGGTGCACGAGCTGAATATGAAAATGATGGCACCATGGAGTGGCCTCTCCTGCCTGGGTCTGGGTTGGTATCTTGTCTCCTGAAGTGCTCTGAGTGCCAGCTACTGGGGCCTTTTCTTCCTCAGGCAGCTGCAAATGTGGCAACAGAGTGGTCACCAGCAGGTGCGCCCGACGTTCATCTCAATAAAATACCCACCAAAGTGTTGGCATCTGAGCTGGGAGGGGGTTCAAGAGGCAGCCTTACCAATGCTTCCTCTGAGGCATCCATGGTCTCTTCCTCAGACGAGAAGCAGGGGCATGTCTTGCCTCTTAACAAAGGAGTCCATGGACATTCTATTCATGTCTGCAGGAGACAAAAGAGAGAAGGTTCCGACCAAGAGGTAGACATTTTGGCATGTTCACATTAAATTTGCAGTGAGGATAATGGGAGAGTAACGTAGAAACAAGCAACATTTCCCAACTGATTGCTGGGACATGGATATTCCTGCACCCCAGTCCCAGTCTTCATCGCCCGGCGCCAGATCCTCTCCTTATAGTGGGTGAAGAGACAAATATTCTCTACTTCGCCGACCACTCCTTACCCTTTTGTTTTGGCTGTTTTCTCCTGGAATAAGGGTGGCATGGTGGCTCTGTGGTTAGCACTGCTGCCTCACAGCACCAGGGTCCCAGGTTCGATTCCAGCCTTGGGCAACTGTCTGTGTGGAGTTTGCACATTCTCCCTGTGTCTTTGTGGGCTTCCTCCAGGTGCTCCGGTTTCCTCCCACAGTCCAAAGATGTGCAGGTTAAGTGAATTGGCCACGCTGAATTGCCCGTAGTGTTAGGTGCATCAGTCAGGGGTAAATGTAGGGGAATGGGTCTGGGTGGGTTGCTGTTCGGAGGGTCGGTGTGGACTTGTTGGGCTGAAGGACCTGTTTCCACCCTAGAGGGAATCTAATCTAATCTAATTGAGTGAGGTGAAACTGTGGCGACAGCTGTTAGCATATAGGGGACATGTATTGAGGTGACCAGAGTGAGTATGGCTTATTACCGTGGGGTGTTTGGGTGGCAAGAAAGAGGGAAGATGTTGGAGACAACAGTGAGAATGGCAGGAGATGGGTACATCAGCAGAAATATAGTCAGCATGATCTAGCATCACGGCACTTAACCCAGATGGAGGCGAGATGTTTATTGACCTGCATCCTGTACTTTGGACTATGGATACTGCACAAACCCGAATGGACATGATCTCTGACCAGACTAGCAGTCTGATGGCCATCCTGATGAAAGAGAACATCCTTCCTCTGCACCAGCCCACCCACCATGACCTTGAAAGCCCTGTCCTCAAAGTGGAGTGATAATTTTCTTTTCTCAGTCGTGCTCAGTGCAAATATTAGCAAATGGACAGGGTATCCCTGGAGCACCAGCACGAGAACACATGTACAATGATCTTATAAACATGTTGCCAGAAATAGTAAGGCCAAAGAATATTCAGGTACTGGCGGGTTCTTCCAGCTACAGCAGATGGATTGGACTGGAAGGGAACTGTAGGGAGGTAATAAGTAGTTAATGAAGTGGGCTCGAAAGGATCTCGTGTGAAAATGTGCTAGAACTCGCAGGGAGAAACCTTCCATGAAACTTGACAAATCTGAGAAAAATATATCGAATATTTAGCTCGCTGTTAGTAATTTTGACTTGAGGCCAAAGTGTAAAACGTCATCAATTAAACATCTCACCTGATTTACATTTCGAGTGAAGTTTGTTTGTGAGAGATGCTGAATGAGTGGGCAAGTTAATTTTTGAGATTTTACACCATGGAATGTTAAAATTCCCACCTTCTGAATTTTTTCTGGCTTTGAAAGAATCACAACACCCAATAAACCTGACATTATTTAATTCAATGTATTAAGTATGTTAAAATCAAAGAATGTTTCACCGTCAAAGCGTGGAGAGAAAGATGAAGATGATTTATCATTGTGCAGACTGATCTGCAAAAAGAATCGATCTATGCTTCAATCTAGTAGTGATTAGTCATGGCCAGACTGTCCTGTGAGTCTATAATAAACTTTTGTTCAGCTTATCATTGGAATATTGTTATCATTATTGAATATACAAAGAACAGAGTAAATAAAAATGCTCACACAGCCCAGAGCACACAGAAGACAGCCTGGAGTAATAAATAGTGACTTACAGATTTAGCATTAGCACACCTCAACTAGTTTCGACATCATTGTCACATCTCAGGATGAAAGAACAACATTCAAAAGTTACAGATTTAACTTTCTGATCAAGTTAACAAAGCTTGAATTGTGGCTTCTTTTTGGTGTGACTTTCTATGTAATACAAAGTGTTCCTTTTCAGTTACTCAGCCTTGTATCTTATAGTATCTAATTGTCAAGCCCTCACGCAAAATCAGTCATCAAGACATCCTTCCCATATCGTACTTATCAGAGGTACTTAGGATTTGCCTGCTTGGTGTATATAGGTTAGACGCCATCCCTCACTAAACATACTGTAAAAGATTTTACAAACAAATTATGACTGGTATATTTCATGGACTTCTAGCTCCACTACCATCACCCCCACCCCACCTAAACTTGACCTCGCTCCATCAGCAATAGGTTCCCCTTGTCCTCACTTTCAACCTTGTCAGTCTCTGATTTCAAAAGGTCATTTTCTGCCATAAAGCGCATTCCTCCCAGAGGGTGGTTAAGAGTCAGCCCCATTGCTGTGGGTTTGAAGTCACATGTAAGCCGTACTAGATAAGGATCACGGGGCGGCATGGTGGCTCAGTGGTTAGCACTGCTGCCTCATAACGCCAGGGATCTGGGTTAAGTTTCCACCTCGGGCAACTGTCTGTGTGGAGTTTGCACATTCTACCTGTGTCTGCGTGAGTTTCCTTCGGGTGCTCCGGTTTCTTCCCACAGTCCAAAGATGTGCAGGTTAGGTGAATTGGCCATGATAAATTGCCCGCAGTGTTTGATGCAAGGATAAATGTAGAGGAATGGTTCTGGGTGGGTTGCACTTCGGAGGGTCGGTGTGGACTTGTTGGTCCGAAGGGCCTGTTTCCACACTGTAGCAAATCTAATCTAATCACAGATTCCTTCCCTAATGACACTAATGAACCAGATGGGTTTTCCCTGACAACAAGCAATGGATTCATGGCCATCATCAGACTCTTAATTCCAGATTTAATTTAAGTGAATCCAAATTCTAACATTGACCATGGCAAGATTTGAACCAGTTTCCCAAGATCATTACCTGGGTTACCGAATAAATAAGTTTTGTATAACAGCACAAATCTGTATCTGGAAGAATAAATACTATCTAATGACTCATTCAAACTCAACACTGAACAGATCTGCATGGAATCGTTTGCATGTCCACACCAATTGTGGGTTTTTTCTTCATCTGAGAAAAGTCTGCCCAACTACGCAATTATTCTCCTGCATATAACATGCATTGACACCAACACTGCTCCTAATCCTACTGTATTAGCACTTGCATCTTACATTTGGATCAAAGTATCAGAAAGTTCAAATACTTTTCAAGGTGCCTTTCAAAGGTTTGAATGCAGCTTTCTTTTTCCCATCAAATTTAAATTGTCCATTCGCTTTGTCCAATTTCCTCAATAGATTTGTTCCATAATGGCCCACAAGTCCCAGAAAGTTTTTTGCTTTGCTAGCATTTTGTGGTTAACTAGTCTCTGCTGTTGCTTCAATCTTGTCTTTAGTTGGATTGATTCTGTCACATATGAGTTTATTTCCCATGGATATTGGTTCTGTTATGTCCAGGAAGCACTTGTTTATATTTATCATAAGTCCTATTGACTGCAATCTAACCAATATTAATCTTGTTTCTCATCCAGATCCTTTCCAAGAAGCTGAATGGAATGCTGGCTGTTATATGTAGAGGATTGGATCAAGGGCTACAGTTATACAAAATCCTGGTATACCAAGAGTCATGTGAGCAAATTTGGGCATCACATCTTGGGAAGAATTGATTGGCATTGAAGGGAGGACAATGTATGTTTACAAGAATAATGCTAGGACTTGAAGTGTTATGAGGAGAGATTATACAAATTAGGCGTATTTCTCTAGAATTCAGAAAGTTAAGATGTGATTTGATTGAACTTTTCATGATATTAACAGAAAAAGATAAAAATAAATTATTTCCAATGGTTGGAGATTCCAGAACTTGGGAGCATGGTTTAAAAGTTTGGGCCAGACGATTCAGGAGAAATGTTATGAAGCACACTTACGCACAAAGGTTAGTGGAGGTTTGAAACTCTCTTCCACAAATCGCACTTAACGCTGTATCAGTTTTTCATTTTAAAGCTGAGGTGGATAATTCCATCACTGTCTGGTGAATCTGCTCTACACCTTCTCTGTTGGAAACCTTTTTTCATAAAATGTTATTTAATTCCTACTGCAACAAAGAAAATGTATCAATGATTGCTGTTTGAGTCCTCACTGTGTCTTTTTTATACCATCTTACTGTTGTGCTACTTTCATCTCTTTCCTTTACATAGTTTGTCAAGCTTCCCTCTCAATTTAGTTTTGTTTCTGTGTTTCTTGATAAAATTGACTACACAGTTCCTGCATGTCTTTCCTTTAACAGAGCAACCGGCAACGCTTTTATAGCGCTCCAAGTTTCCACATCTGAAACATTGTCTTTCAGACCGCTGCTCAGACCCTTTCTATTTACAAGTACCTGGATTCCCACATGCCTTTTGGTTGATCTTTGCAGAGAAGGTGCAGAATATTCTCAAAGGGAGCGGGACCAGCAGGCGGTCATTGTACACAGTGGATCTAAAGACATAGGAAGTGAAAAGGATGATATTCTGAGGAGAAAATATAGAAAGTTTGGCAGAAATTTAGAAAGTAGGTCCTTGAGGGTAGTGATATCTGGATCACTCCCAGTGCCACGAGTAAGTGAGGGGAGGGAATAGGAGGATAGAGCAAATGAATGCGTGGCTGAGGGGGAGAAGGATTCACATTTTTGAATCAGTGAAATGTTTTCTAGGGTAGAAGTGACTTGTATAGAAGTGATTTGTACATGAGGACAGATTGTAGAGGTAGTAGATTTGTAAGAGCTGCTTGGAAGGATTTAAACTAGTAGCAGCAAGGCGGCCTTCGTGTGGAGACGCAGAAAATGGGGGAGATACTAAATGAGTATTTTGCATCAGTATTTACTGTGCAAAAGGATATGGAAGATATAGACTGTAGAGAAATAGATGGTGACATCTTGCAAAATGCCCATATTACAGAGGAGAAGAGCTGGATGTCTTGAAACGCATAAAGATGGATAAATTCCCAGGACCTGATCAGGTGTACCCGAGAACTCTGCGGAAAGTGAGAGAAGTGATTGCTAGGCCTCTAACTGAGATATTTGTATCATCGATAGTCACAGGTGAGGTGCCAGAAGACTGAAGGTTGGCTAACGTGGTTCCACTGTTTAAGAAGGGTGGTAAGGACAAGCCAGGGAACTATAGACCAGTGGGCCTGACCTCGGTGGTGAGCAAGTTATTAGAGGGAATCCTGAGGGACAGGATGTACATGTATTTGGAATGGCAAGGACTGATTAGGGATAGTCAACATGGCTTTGTGCGTGGGAAATCATGTCTCACAAACTTGATTGAGTTTTTTGAAGAAGAAACAAAGAGGATTGATGAGGGCAGAGCAATAGATGTGATCTATATGGACTTCAGTAAGGCGTTTGACAAGGTTCCCCATGGGAGACTAATTAGCAAGGTTAGATCTCACAGAATACAGGGAGAACTAGCCATTTGGATACAGAACTGGCTCAAAGATAGAAGACAGAGGGTGGTGGTGGAGGGTTGTTTTTCAGACTGGAGGCCTGTGACCAGTGGAGTGCCACAAGGATCGGTGCTGGGTCCTCTACTTTTTGTCATTTACATAAATGATTTGGATGCAAGCATAAGAGGTACAGTTAGTAAGTTTGCAGATGACACCAAAATTGGAGGTGCAGTGAAGAGGGTTACTCAAATTACAATGGGATCTTGATCAGATGGGCCAATGGGCTGAGAAGTGGCAGATGGAATTTAATTCAGATAAATGCGAGGTGCTGCATTTTGGGAAAACAAATCTTAGCAGGACGTATACACTTAATGGTAAGGTCCTAGGGAGTGTTGTTGAACAAAGAGACCTTGGAGGTCAGGCAGCATCCAAACAGCAGGAGAATCGACATTTCGGGCTGAAGCCCTTCTTCAGGAAGGCTTATGCTCGAAGCATTGATTCTGCTGCTGCTTGGATGCTGCCTGACCTGCTGCGCTTTTCCAGCAACACACTTTTCAGCTCTGATCTCCAGCATCTGCAGTCCTCACTTTCTCCAAAGAGACCTTGGAGTACAGGTTCATAGCTCCTTGAAAGTGGAGTCGCATGTAGATAGGATAGTGAAGAAGGTATTTGGTATGCTTTCTTTTATTGGTTAGAGTATTGAGTACAGGAGTTGGGAGGTCATGTTGCAGCTGTACAGGACATTGGTTAGGCCACTTTTGGAATATTGCGTGCAATTCTGGTCTCCTTCCAGAACAATGTTGTGAAACTTGAAAAGGTTCAGAAACGATTGACAAGGATGTTCCCAGGGTTGGAGGATTTGAGCTATAGGGAGAGGCTGAACAGGCTGGGGCTGTTTTCCCTGGAGCATAGGAGGCTGAGGGGTGACCTTATAGAGATTTACAAAATAGTGAGGGGCATGGATAGGGTAAATAGGCAAAGTCTTTTCCCTGAGGTCGGGGAGACCAGAACTAGAGGGCATAGGTTTAGGGTGAGAGGGGAAAGATATAAAAGAGACCTATGGGGCAACGTTTTCATACAGAGAGTGATATGTGTATGGAATGAGCTGCCAGAGAAAGTGGTGGAGGCTGGTACATTTCAGAAGCTTTTGGATTGGTATATGAATAGGAAGGGTTTGGAAGGAAGTTGGCTGGGTGCTGGTAGGTGTGACTAGATTGGGTTGGGATATCTGGTCGGCATGGACGGGTTGGACCGAAGGGTCTGTTTCTGTGCTGTACATCTCTTTGACTCTGTGATTCTAATAAGGGGGCTTGGGACCCACAGAGATAGAGAGGAAAGTGATCAGTCTGAGACTGGGACAGTTGGGAAAAAGCGTAAGTCAAACAGACAGGACAGACAGGAACAAAGTAGAGAATGAGGTAGGCCTAATAAATTAAACTGCATTTGTATCAATGCAAGATCCTAATAAGTAAGGCAGATGAACTCAGGGCATGGGTAGGAGCATGAGACTGGGATATAGCAATTACAGAGAATTGACTCAGTAATAGACAGGACTGGCAGCTTAATGTTCCAGCATACAAATGATACAGGAAGGATCAAAAGAGGGGAAAGAGATGAGGAGGGAGTGACATTTTTGATTAGGGATATTCAGGGAGAGCATTCCTGTGAATACACCCAGGAAAGTTATTTGGTTGGAACTGAAAAATAAGCAAGGGATAATCACCTTATTGATATTGTGCTATAGACCGCCCAATGGTCAGCAGGGAATTGAGAAACAATTTTTCGGGTAGATCTGTAAGAATGATTGGGTGGTTATGGCAGGGGATTCTAACTTTCTCAACATAGATTGGGACTGCCATAATGTTATGGGTTTAGATGGAGAGGAATTTGTTAAGTGTGTCCAAGAAAGTTTTCTGATTCAGTATGTGGATATACCTACTAGAGAAGGTGCAAAACCTGACCTACTCTTGGGAAATAAGGCAGGGCAGGTGGCTGAGGTGTAAGTGGTGGAGCACTTTGGGGTCAGCGACCATAATTCTATTAGTTTGAAAATAGTGATGGAAAAGGGTAGACTGGATCTAAAAATTGAAGTTCTAAATTGGAGGAAGGCCAATTTAGAGTATTAGGCAAGAACTTTCAAAAGTTGACTTGGGGGGAGGGGTGGTGGTGGGGGTTGCTGGTGGGGGTCGGATGCTTGCAGGTAAAAGGACCATTGGAAAATGGGAAGCTTCCAAAAATGAGATTCCGGGGGATCCAAGATGGCGGTAATCCAGGAGGATGGCAGAACTCAGCGCCGCAGAAAAAGCGGGACAAACTTCTAACCTGCCCAACCTGGACAATTGCGATATCCTGGGACCCTGGAAAGAGATGCCGAAGAAGGAAGGAGGAGAGTCCGAGACCGGGCCCATGGCCCAGCCTGCAGGATTCTCGGTCTTGATTACCCAACAGGCCCTGGTGAAGGATCTCGCAAAATCTCGTGAGATGTTGGGTAAGTAGATAGAGGAGAAGCTGGCCCTTATCTCTCTCATGCTGCAGAAGCATGAACAGCAGCTGAGAGACCTGGAAAAGAGGATGGATGAGGTTGAACACAGCATCAAGTGGTGGAAGCTGATAACAGTTCCTCCAAGGATAGGATCCAAGCCCTGGAGATGCAGGTTCGTAATTTGCATGACCAAGTGGGTGATCTTGAAAACCAGGGTAGGAGAAAAAATATTCAGATCGCCGGTCTGCCAGAGGCTAAGGAAGGTGAGTGGCTGGTGGAATTTATTGAGGATTGGTTGCCAAAATTCCTTAACTTGGAGGCTGGAATGTGAGGCTTGAAAATCGAGAGGGCTCACCGGGCCACGGCGTGGAGATCAGGTCTGGTCAACATCCTCGTCCTTTCTTGGATCGGTTTCATCACTATAGAGATAAGGAGAGAATCGTGGAAGCTTCCAGAACCCAGGGGAAGGATCCAATGGCCCTAATTTACAAGGCTCTAAAATCATGTTCTTCCAGGACTTCTCAGCGCGGTGATCCAGTAAAGAAAACTCTATGACGCTGTCAAGAGAAGACCGAGGGAGCTTGGGATCCAGTACTCTCTGAGGTATCAGGTGGTGCTTTGGATCACCTTAAGTGGATCCGTACATCTCTTTGACATGTTGGAGAAGGCAAGAGACTTTGTGGACAAATTAACCTAATCTGAACATTTTAGTACATACAAATAATAGTGTTGTTTGGGTATTTTTTTTTGTTTTTGGAACAAACAGAGGAAGTCTGGTTGAGGCTTTCTTTTCCTATAATTTTTATTGGTAATAACCTGATCTAAACTATGTTTGGCAGCTTTCGGAGCGACGCTCCTTCATCAGGTGATAGTGGAGGGCTCAATCCTAACACAGAATTTATAGCAAAAACTTTTGCTTAGGATTGAGCCCTCCACTATCACCTGATGAAGGAGCGTTGCTCCGAAAGCTAGTGTGCTTCCAATTAAACCTGTTGGACTATAACCTGGTGTTGTGTGATTTTTAACTTTGTACACCCCAGTCCAACACCGACACCTCCAAATCATGTTTGGCAGCAGTTGAGATGTGTACTTTCAATTTTGTAAGTTACGTTATACCAAAGGATGAATGGGGTGCTTACTCCTCTTTTCTTTACAAAAATGTTCTTTATTCGTATTGGTAATCCATGATGTAATTTCTTTCTTTTCTGCTTGCGTTTGCGGTGTGGCTGTAGCTAGGATGAGGGAAAATGTTTGGGATGGTGAGATGCCTACTTATGGGCAGTTTATACCCAGCTCAGGTTTTTATATGCCTGGGTTGCAGTCTTGGCAGCGGAATGGGAAATTGGGTTTTAGGATGGGCAGGGGGTGAGTTCCATTATTCAGCGCTGTTGGCACTTTAAATGTTGGTTTGTTTTTTGGTTTTTGTTATATATAATCTTTGATAGCTTTGTAGGTTTGTTAAATGTAGCGATTTTAGTTTATATAGTTTTTATGTTCAATGGATCTTATGACACTAAGGCTCAATGATTTGTGGTTCACGTTCCACCTCTTTGGAAGTTAAATGTTACTGCAGAAGATTAATGTTAAATGTTACTCCACACACAGATCCACTAATTGTTTAGTTTGTACAGAGGGTATCGAGGGGCCTTTGGGCAACTGTCTACTGTGGGATCCATGAGACAATTAAAATCTCCCCCTATAATAATATGCCAGGACTCAAGACTGACCAGTTTAGAGAATGCATCTAACAAAAATTTGAGGGGATGGGCCAGAGGGCAATACACATTTAAAACCATATTCTTCCCCGTTTATTAGGGCTTTGATAATTACAAACCTCCCCTGTGTGTCTTTAACACACTCGAGTAACTTAAATAAGAGGTTCCTCCTAACCAATATAGCTACTCCCCTACTTCTAGTATTACAAGATGAAAAGTAAACCCAATCAAAGCCATTCTGTTATAGTTTCAACGTTTCATATCATCCAAGTTTGTCTCCTGTAACAAAGTATTAGCCACCTTCTCCTTTCTAAGACTCAAAAGTATCTTCTTCCACTTAATTGGTGAGTGACTTCCCTTGATATTCCAGGGACATCATTTAATCAAGTCAGTTGTTAGGGCTGATGTACGTCTGGAGGTGTATCCACCCTACAGGCAGGGATTTTATGTTTTTTTTCCAATCCGCACAGATGTCACACCAGGACTGATTTTTTTTCTGACCCTTGTGGCAACCCTGGATTTGGTGGCATCTTGTACAATTGGTAACGTTACCATCTCTGATCATTCTCCAGTGTACCTGTTGCTTAAAATTAAGGACTTTGCAGTGGGTTCAAGGCACCGGCAAATGGATCCTTTTATCCTTAAGAATAACAAATTTGTGGAGTATTTCTCTACAGAATTATGGGTGATCCGCGACATTAATGCAGGCTTGGTTAGTAGCCAATCCGTCCTTTGGGAAACCACCAAAGCCTATGCCAGGGGTTTAGTTACTTCCTACTCTGCCAGTAGGAAGCGGCAGAAGGGTGAGCAGCAACATCTCCTTGAAGCCCGGTTGAAGGCAACCGAGAAGGTCTACTTTGACAGACCCTCGTTGGTGAAGCTATGGCGCTGCGGCCTGCATTGAATTCTGTGCTCATGCAAACAGCAAAGAAGGAGCTTACTTTTACAAAGCAGAGTTTATATGAGCATGATGACAGACCAGGCAAATACTTTGCACATCTCACCGGGAAAAGGAGCCCCTCAAGCCAATATGGCATATAGGGAAGGGTCTGGGAACCTAACATGTGACTCCAAAAAGATTAATGTGGCATTCCAGAGATTTTACTCTAGGTTACACCAGTCTGAGGATTGTGAGGAGGGGCGGGTCAAAATTGAGTCCTTTTTTAAGGATCTAGATTTCCGGGGCATGATCTTTGAACAAGAGTCTTTTCTCAATGTCCCCTTATCAGAGTAAGAGGTGCAGGAGGCTGTGAAGCAGCTTCAGATGTGAAAGGCGCCCGGTCCTGACCGACATCCCAGTGAATTCTGTAATGAATTTATAAACTTATTGTCAGACCCGATGCTCAACATGTTTAATGACTCATACAGCCGTGATTGTCTCCTGCCATTTCTGAGAGAGGTCAATATTTCACTTATTCTTAAAGGGAAGATCCCGGAGGACTGTGCTTCATACAGGTCCATTTCACTCTTAAATATGGACTTTAGTTTGTAGAGTAGATTAGTAGTTTATTTTCTTAATTTTATATTTGTGTTGTTATTATATTGTAAAGTGGATACACTATTTTGTATTAATTTTGTAATTTTGTAAAAAAAATCTCAAAAATCTTTTTCTTCAATAAAAATATTTATTAAAAAAATGTGGACTTTAAAATCCCCTCTAAGACTCTTGCATTAAGGTTGGAGACTGTGTTACCTTCTATTGTTAAAGAGGACCAGACTGGCTTCATAAAGGGCCACAGATCCTCCAATAATGTTTGGAGGCTGCTGAATGTATTCAAGTGTGTCAACAGCAGTCAATATAGGGTTGGTGATTTAGAGTCATAGAGTCATAGAGATGTACAGCACGGAAACAGACCCTTCGGTCCATGCCGACCAGATATGCCAACCTAATCTAGTCTCATTTGCCAGAACTTGGCCCATATCCCTCTAAACTCTTCCTATTTATATACCCATCCAGATGCCTTTTAAATGTTGCATTTGTACCAGCCTCCACCACTTCCTCTGGCAGCTCATTCCATATAAGCACCACCCTCTGCGTGAAAACGTTGCCCCTTAGGTCTCTTTTATATCTTTCCCCTCTCACCCTAAACCTATGCCCTCTAGTTCTGAACTCCCTCCCCTGAGGGAAAATACTTTGTCTATCCATGCTCCTCATGATTTTATAACCCTCTAAATGTCACCCCTCAGACGTTCCAGGGAATACAGCCCCAGCCTATTCAGCCTCTCCCTTTAGGTCAAATCCTCCAACCCTGGCAACATTCTTCTAAATATTTTCTGAACCCTTTCAGGTTTCACAACATCCTTCAGATAGGAGGACGACCAGAATTGCATGCAATATTCCAAAGTGGCCTAACCAATGCCCTGTACAGCCTCAACGTTCCTATACACAATACTCTGACCAATAAAGGAAAGCATACCATACACCTACTTCACTATCCTATCTACCTGCGACTCTACTTTCAGGAAGCTATGATCCTAGATGCAGAGAAAGCATTTGACTGAGTTGAGTGGCCATACCTTTTCTATTCACTGGAGTGGTTTGGCTTGGGCGAAGTTTTTATAAGGTGGGTAAAAGTTCTCTACAGTGACCCTCTCGTTGCAGTCATCACCAATGGCATGCGATCAAGCAATTTTAGCATTTTTAGGGGCAGCTGGCAGGGCAGTCCCCTTGACACTGCTTTTTACAATGGTGATTGAACCATTGGTGGAGGCCATTTGTCGGGATCCTAACATATCAACTCCAGAAGTGGGGTCAAAGTTACATAAGATTTTGCTGTACATGGACAATGTCCTAATTTTTTTGTCAAATCCAACAATTTTGGTGCCTTGCACTTAGCACCTTTTCGGGGTACAAGACTAATTTTGCAAAATTCAGAGGCTATGTCAATGGGTGGTCTTATGAAGGTGCGAGGTCTTGAGGGTGAATATCAATTCCCAGGGTTGGGGTTTGTGAATTTGGGCACATTCATTACTCCAGTTCTGGATTGGCTATTCAAATCCAATTTTGTTCAATTATTTGACAAAATCAAAAAAAATCTTCAAACATGGGAGGCACTTCTGATCTCATGGTTGGGTCAGATAGGGTTTATTAAGATGAATATTCTCCCCCGTTTATGATATCTTATACGGATGCTCCCCCTGATTTTCAATAAGCAAACATTTAGGAGGCTGAACAGCTGGTTCAGCTCCTTTATTTGGCATTGTAAGCAGCCCCTCAATAAATTTGCTAAACTGAAATTGCCTCACAGATTGGTGGGAGTGGATTTCCTGGACATTAAAAGCTACCAACTAAGCTAAGCCAACTAAGTGGGCGGCACGGTGGCCTCACAGCATCAGGGTCCCAGGTTCTATTCCAGCCTTGGGCGACTGTCTGTGTGGAGTTTGCACATTCTCCCTGTGTCTGTGTGGGTTTCCTCTGGGTGCTCTGGTTTCCTCCCACAGTCACAAAGATGTGCATGTCAAGTGAATTGGCCATGCTAAATTGCCAATAGTGATAGCTGCATTAGTCAGAGGGAAATGGGTCTGGGTAGGTTACTCTTCAGAGGGTCGGTATGGATTGGTTGGGCCGAAGGACCTGTTTCCATACTGTAGGGAATCTATTTCATCCTACGTGAGTGTTTGGGTCTGTGGGGACCCTCTTTCAACATGGTTAGATATTGAAACCTCCCAAGTACGGTGCCCCTTTACTAGCTTGCTGGTTTTGGGCAAAATAAGGACAATTAGGGAATATTGCCATAACCCAATAGTTATCAATACTGTTAAAGCATAGATGGCAATTTGGCAGAGGGAAGGCAATATTGGCAAAACATCTTCTCTTACACCTATAGTATGCTGGGGTTTCAACTGGGGATGATAGATTCATGATTCAAACATTTGGCAGCTAGGGGTGTGACTTGCATGGGCAAATTATTTGAGGGAGACCCAATGATATCCTTTGATCAGTTAGCACGGAAATACGAGCTATCTAACAGGGACCTTGTTTGTTGTTTTTCAAGGTGGTAAAAACAATGACTGCAGATGCTGGAAACCAGATTCTGGATTAGTGGTTCTGGAAGAGCACAGCAGTTCAGGCAGCATCCAAGTAGCTTCGAAATCGACGTTTCGGGCAAAAGCCCTTCATCAGGAATAAAGGCAGTGAGCCTGAAGCGTGGAGAGATAAGCTAGAGGAGGGTGGGGGTGGGGAGAAAGTAGCATAGAGTACAATGGGTGACTGGGGGAGGGGATGAAGGTGATAGGTCAGGGAGGAGAGGGTGGAGTGGATAGGTGGAAAAGAAGATAGGCAGGTAGGACAAGTCTGGACAAGTCATGGGGACAGTTACTGAGCTGGAAGTTTAGAACTAGGGTGAGGTGGGGGAAGGGGAAATGAGGAAACTGTTGAAGTCCACATTGATGCCCTGGGGTTGAAGTGTTCCGAGGCGGAAGATGAGGCATTCTTCCTCCAGGCGTCTGGTGGTGAGGGAGTGGCGGTGAAGGAGGCCCAGGACCTCCATGTCCTCGGCAGAGTGGGAAGGAGAGTTGAAATGTTGGGCCACGGGGCGGTGTGGTTGATTGGTGCGGGTGTCCCGGAGATGTTCCCTAAAGCGCTCTGCTAGGAGGCGCCCAGTCTCCCCAATGTGGAGGAGACCGCATCGGGAGCAACGGATACAATTCCGCATATTTTATTCAAATTTTTGACTGATCCCTGACAGAGCTCTCTGAGGGTGCTCAGTGCCAAGAATACACTTTCTGAAAACACTTCATAGCATCAATTGGGGGGCAGCCCCTCAGATGAGTTCGATCGACTCTGCAGGTTGTGGGAGAGAGAGCTAGGTGTTGAGGTCTCCTCAGAAGCATGGGAAGATATTTGGGAAAAAGCAAGAAATATATCAATTTGCAATAGCACCCATGCTTTACAGTTGAAGATTCTCCATAGGATTCACTTGGCTCTGGATTGTTTGTGAAAACTTAAACCAGGGGTATCTTCACCATGTCCCAAGTGTAAAGTTTGTACAGGTACTTTTACCCATTGTCTCTGGTCCTGTGGTAGGCTTCAAACATACTGGAGAGCTGTGGCGGGTGCACTGGAGAGGATTTTGGGTGTAAGGGTGGAGAAGGAGCTGATCTCTCTTCTTCTTGGCCTGCCCAGAGGTCCGAGGACATGGAGGTCCATGGTGTTCATAAGAAAAAAACTTTTCAACTTCCTCAATTTCTACGCAAGAAAGAATATCTGGCAAGGTTGGTTATCCGAAACCTCTCTGGGCCTGTAGGGTTGGCAGAAGATTGTTATGGAGGATGTCCCCTTGGGTTTTCTCACAGGTATAGTACACAACAAGACTGAGAATGTTTATAAGACATGGAAACTCTCTTCGGAATACCTGGACACAGATTTATCTGCCACACTAACAAGGGTTTTTATATAACCGTATCGATTGTGTTTACGAGTCCAATATCCAGGGAGGAGGAACTGCGAAATTATGAATATCTTGTTTGGTTGAGTTGAGTTATTATTAGTTTGTTGTTGGTTATTATTTATTTAGTTAAATAGTTAGTTTAAGTTTTTTAAATTATATATTCTTCTATATATATTTATACATTTATACAAGGGGGAGGGTTGGGTTTTTAAAAACTTTTTTTGTGTTCTTTCTTTGTATTGTTTTGAATTGTATTATTTTGTATTTGTTGTAATATTTAAAAAGTCTATTTTTTCAATAAAAATATATCTTTTAAAATATGAGGTAACAAAAGTCCAGAGACAGTATATTCCTGTTCGAATGAAGAGCAAGGCTGGAAGGTATGGGAATGCTGAATGACTAGAGTTTTGGTCAAGAATAAGAATCGAGTATATGTCAGGTATAGACAGGAGGGATTGAGCGATTCCTGAGAAGTGTATAAAGGTAGTAGGAGTATACTTAAGAGGGAAATCAGGAGGGCAAAAAGGGGACATGAGATAGCTTTGGCAAATAGGGTTAATGAGAATCTAAAGGGATTCTACAAATACATTGAAAATAAAAGAATAACTAGGGGGTGAATAGGGCCCCTCAAAGATCAACAAGGAAGTCTATGTGTGGAGCCACAGGAGATGGAGGAGATACTAAATTAGTATTTTGCATCAGTGTTTACAATGGAGAAGAATATGGAAGATAGAGAACTTGGAGAAATATGCAGCAACATCTTGAAAAACATTCATATCACAAAAGAGGAAGTTCTGGCAGTCTTAAAACAATAAAGATGGATAAATCCCCAGGTCCTGATCAGGTGTACCTTGGAAGTCAGTGGGAAACTAAGGAAATGATTGCTGGGCCCCTTGCTAAGATACTTGGACCATTGATAACCACAGGCAAGGTGCCGGAAGACTGGAAGTAGGATAAAGTGGTGCCACTTTTAAAAAAAAAGGGTGGTAAGGAAATGCGAGGGAACTATAGACAGGTGAGCCTGTCATCATGATTGTTGGAGGGAATTCTGAGGGCTAGGATTTACACGTATGTGGAAAGGCAATGATTGATTAAGATAGCCAACATGGCTTTGCGTGTCTCACAAACTTGATTGGGTTTTTTGAAGAAGTAACAAAGAGGATTGATGAGGGCAGAGCAATGAATGTGATTTATGTGAGCTTCAGTAAGGCGTTTGACAAGGTTCTCATGATAGACTCGTGAGCAAGGTTAGAGCACACGGAATAGGGGGAGAACTAGCCATTTGGATACAAAACTGGCTTGAAGGTAGAAGACAGAGGGTGGTGGTGGAGGGTTGCTTTTCAGACTGGAGGCCTGTAACCAGTGGTGTACGTAAGCTTCAGTGCCGTGTCCACTGCTTTTCGTCATTTATATAAATGATTTGGATGTGAACATAGGAGCTATGGTTAGTATGGTTGGAAGTGTAGTGAGTAGCGAAGAAGGTTACCTTAGAGTACAAAGGGATCTTGATCAAATGGGCCAATGGGCTGAGGAGTGGCAGTTGGAGTTTGATTTAGATAAGTGTGAGGTGCTGTATTTTGGAAAGGCAAATCTGGGCAGAACTTACACACTTAATGATGAGGTCCTAGGGAGTGTTGCTAAACAAAGAGATCTTGGAGTGCAGATTCATAGTTCCTTGAAAGTGAGGTCACAGGCAGATAAGATAGTGAAGAAGGCATTTTCTTGCTTTTATTGGTCAGAGTATTGAGCATAGGAAGACATTGGTTAGGGGGCAATTGCAATACTGTGTGCAGTTCTGGTCTACCTGCTTTCGAAAGGATGATATGAAACTTGAAATGGTTCAGAAAAGATCTTCAAGGATGCTGATAGGGTTAGAAGGTTTGAGCTATAGGGAGAGGCTGACTAAGCTATGCTTATTTTCTCTGGAGTGTCAGAGACTGAGGGGGTGACCTTATAGAGGTTTATAAAATCATGAAGGGTATGGATAGGATAAATAGACAAGGTCTTTTCCCTGGGGTGGGGGAGTCCAAAACTGAAGGAAATTGGTTTAGTGGGAGAAGGGAAAGACTTAAAAGAGATTTAAGGGGATCACAGGATGGTGTGTGTATGAAATGAGCTCCAGAGAAAGTGGTGGAGGCTGGTACAATTACAACATTTACAAGACATCTGGATGGGTATATGAATAGGAAGGGTTTGAAGGGATATGGGCCTAGTGCTGGCAAATGATTAATTTAGGATATCTGGTCGGCAAAGTCAAGTGAACTGAAAGGTTTGTTTCTGTGCTTTATCTCTATGAGTCTATGACTCTATCTGCCACATGCTGTAAAACTTACATAGATAAATTATAATGGGAGCCTGTGGCACTGTGTTCCCCAGCTTCCTGCTTTAACATATTTCAAGATTTCATTTTAAAATTGGCCAAGGGTTAAAACACACGGCTGAGCCAGGACAAAATAAGAAGTTTCTGAAGCTCAGGAGCAGAGAGATTCTCTGTAAGAATGGGCAGAATATAATGTCACACTTGGGAGCTGGCTGGAAGGCAGTGGCACCGTTGAACCAGGTGGGTAGGAGGAAGTGGAATGCACCACTGCTCTTCAGGTGAGCAAGGGCAAGGGCAGATCTTCAGAAGAAACAGTAAAGTTCAGGGAAACAGGAGGAGGGGATACCTGAGCTCCAGAACATTGTAGACAGTGAAGAGGCTAACCCATCCTAAGTCAAATTGATATGGTCAACGAACCCCTGCTCAAGAAAGCCAAGAACTGCTATATCCTCAAAGCGGAACTCATTGGAAAGACTTCTCCACAAGGAACAGTCTAAACCCCAATGCTTTCATCAATTCACTGATGCTTACAAGTGAGAAGATTTATATGGGCTTGCAGTATAGAACCAAAAATTGGAATTCAAAAAGGCAATTGCAAAGTAACAAAACTTTTTACAATGGAAATTCAAATCACTTCCATTTATGTATGTGGTGTTAACTCAACAAACTGATGTGTTTCAACCTTTCCAAGACCAAGGTTAGAGCTGACCTGCTGTCTCTGCAGGGGTGCGTGCTACTTCACCTCAGCTCATATTGACAACGATTACAAATGGTTTATTTTTTCAATTTGGTATGAAGGAAAAGACTCACATTATCCCTTGCCCCATGGCTTTTCCTGTGGTCAGCAAGCTCACATTCAGCTTCCATGTCTCCTTTCAACCATTTTTATCTTCCTGAGGTGACAGTCAGTCAGTGACAGCAGGAGGCAGTGTTCCGAGAAGAGCACTGGGTGAACACCAATGGATCTCACCTTGATCATATAGGACACAAATAGGATGTCAATTCTGGGATGGACAGACCTGTCTTGCCTGATAGGTGCACCCAAACGGTGCTCCATCTGCAGCATTGTTGAAGAAGTTGCACAACTTGGAATCTTCTTGTGTTTCCGTTAGGATTCCGGATGTGACACCTAATTTACTGATGGCCCTACGAAAGATATCCAACCGAATCGATGATGCAGTTAAAGTCACGTTGCCAAATGAAGAATTTGAACATAGTCTGAAAGACAGCCAGCCATTCCCCGTGCTGAACTGACGCATCCATGTTAGTTAGAGAGAGCATTTCTGTGCATTACATCTGCTACAAGGAAGAAACTGGTCACTATCTCCTAAATAATGGAGATGGTGAAATTATCTCTTGCAACAGAATAATGTTCTTCTCTGACACCTGCCCCTTGCCAGTCGAATGTCACCTTCACGAAGACCAGGGGTGCTGCAGGAGGCTGTGGAAGCATAAGATGAGTTTGCTGACCTCAGGAAACTTTGAGACACTTATACAGAATGACAAACATTGGAGTAATCTTTCGGTCTCTGATGCTTCGTGGGAATCAATCAAAGGAAACATCAATAGGTTCTTCATCCTCAAAGGTGTTCAAAGGCAAGAGAAAGGTCAACAGAAATGCCCTGACTCAGGAAACTCCTGCAGAATATAATCCTACTGTACTTAATGAGGGACAATCTAAACAAGATGAGGAGCTAGCAAGATCCTAGATGATAGTCTGCAGGAAATTCTGGACGAACCGCTAATTCTGGATGGGCTGATTAAGGCCCTGTGTCCTTTGAGAAGAGTAAAATTCCCAGAGGCCCCAGCTTACAAGCCAAGTTGTATTTGAATCAGCCCAGAGCTGCTGGAGTTGGGCAAGATCTGCAACTGGCTGGGATCATTTCAATATCCATGAGGGATGTCTTTATCAGCTTCATCAATACCTGGCAGGAAGGCAGAAAGAACACGGAGAGCCTCATTCTACTCAGGATTAGGGTCAATTCTGTAGAAGTTAGGGGTTGTGTTGGAGGAGGAAGACTTATGCCTCATTAGCCTTTGACTGAATATTGCACACCATGGGATGGATGTGCACTACAAAGTGGGGTTGGGGGAGGGAATCTGTAACAGGATCTGCACAAATATCAATAGTACCACTTTAGTAGAGCATATGAACTTGGAGCACGAAGAGGCAATTCAGCCCCTCAAGTCTGCTCCTCCAATCATGGCTGATCTCACCTCAGCCTCAACTCCCTTTTCCTCCCCACTCTCCAAGACCCTTCAACTCATTACTAATTAAAGGTCTACCTATCTCTGCCTTAAAAATATACCATGTCCCAGCATCTGTCATAGTTGGACATAGCGAATACTGTGGATTTATGACTTTTTGAGAAATGTTTTAAATCTGTTAGCCCTTATCCTAAAACGATGGCCTCTCACTCTAACTTGGCCCACATGAGGAAACATCCTCTCTACATCTACATTGTCAATTCCTTTTAATATCTGATATACCTCAATTAAACCTCCTCTTATTCTTCTAAACTCCAGAGTATAGGTCTAAACTGCTCAATCTCTCTTTGTGAGGCAAGCCCCCCTTTCTCTGGAACCAATCTTGTGAGCCTCCTCTGAACTGCTTCCAATACAAATGCATCTCTTCTCAGGTAAGGGGACCGAAATTATGGACAATACTTCAGGTGTGGTCTCACTCATGCTTTATAAGTTGCAGCAATACCCCCCTACTTATACAGTAAATGCCAAAATTCTATTTGCCATCTTTGTCACCAGCTGTGCCTGCATAGTAGTTTTCTGCAGTTCAAGCATGGGGTCACCCAAATCCCTCTGCAGTGAAGCACTGTGAAGTTTTTCTCCATTTAGATAATAAGTCACCTTTGTCTTGCTCCAATCAAAATAGATATACTCATACTTATCCACATTAAACTTCATCTGCAAAATTTTGGTCCATTCACCAAACCTATCCATATTTATTTGTAAATGTCTTATTTCTTCATTGCAACATACTCATTTTAGTGTCACCTGCAATCAAATGGATGGGGAATAGGAACATTTCTGATTCAATCTGGAGTGGGCTCTCCTCTCGGGCATAAGACGGGTGACTATCCCATGTAGAGGGTGTTTTTTTGGTCACAATGGCCCTTTACATCACCATTTTTGGTCAGATTCACTGTCTGTGTGCTGATTGGCTCCAGAGAAGTGGGGCTTGTCTTATGAAGAGAGCTTGAGCAGTCCATTTTAGAAGAATGAGAGTTTCTACAACCAGTTAGAATGGTCCTCAAGAACCAAGTAAATCATGGCAAGAGAAAGGCTCAAAGGTAGAAGACAGAGCGTGGTGGTGGAGGGTTGTCTTTCAGACTAGCAGCCTGTGACCACCACAAGGATCAGTGCTGAATCCACTACTTTTCATCATTTACAGACATGATTTGGATGTGAGCTTAAGAGATATGTTAGTAAGTTTGCAGATGACACCAAAATTGGAGGTGGAGTGAATAGCGAAGAAGGTAACCTCAGATTACAATGGGATCTTAATCAAATGAGCCAATGGACTGAGGAGTGGTTGTTGGAATTTAATTCAGATTAATGCATTTTGGGAAAGCAAATCTTAGCAGGACTCATACACGTAATGATAAGGTCCTCGGGAGTGTTGCTGAACAAAGAGACCTTGGAGTGCAGGTCCATAGCTCCTTGAAAGTGGAGTCACAGGTAATTAGGATAGTGAAGAAGGCATTTGTATGCTTTCCTTTATTGAGTATTGAGTACTGGAGTTGGGAGGTCATGTTATGGCTACACAGGACATTGGTTAGGCAACTTTTGGAATATCGCATGCAATTCTGGTCTCCTTCCTATCAGAAGGATGTTGTGAAACTTGTAAAAGGTTCAGAAAAGATTTACAAGAATGTTGCCAGGGTTGGAGGATTTGAGCTATAGGGAGAGGCTGAACAGGCTAGGGCTGTTTTCCCTGGAGCATTGGAGGCTGACGGTTCCAGAAGGCAGGCCTACATCTGTCAAGGTCATTTACTGAAGACCAATTGATGTTGGCCTAGAACAAAAGAGGGGAAAGTGAGGACTGCAGATGCTGGAGATCAGAGCTTAAAAATGTGTTGCTGGAAAAGCGCAGCAGGTCAGGCAGCATCAAAGGAGAAGGAGAATTGACATTTCAGGCATAAGCCCTTCTTCAGGAGTGAGGAGGGTGTGCCAAGCAGGCTAAGATAAAAGGTAGGGAGGAGGGACTTGGGGGAAGGGCGTTGGGAATGCGATAGGTGGAAGGATGCTAAAGTGAGGGTGATAGGCCAGAGAGGGGGTGGGGGCGGAGAGGTCGGGAAGAAAATTGCAGGTCAAGAAGGCGGTGCTGAGTCTGAGGGTTGGGACTGAGAAAAGGTGGGGGGAAGGGAAATGAGGAAGCTGGAGAAATCTGTATTCATCCCTTGTGGTTGGAGGGTTCCTAGGCGGAAGATGAGTCACTCTTCCTCCAGGCGTCATGTTACCATGGTCTGGCGATGGAGGAGGCCAAGGACCTGCATGTCCTTGGCGGAGTGGGAGGGGGAATTAAAGTGTTCAGCCACAGGGCGGTTGGTTTGATTGGTGCGGGTGTCCCAGAGGTGTTCTCTGAAATGTTCCGCAAGTAGGCGGCCTGTATAGGAGGCCACATCAGGTGCAGCGGATTGATATAAATGCAGTTTAATTTATTAGGCCTACCTCATTCTCTACTTTGTTCCTGTCTGTCCTGTCTGTTTGACTTACGCTTTTTCCCAACTGTCCCAGTCTTAGATTGATCACTTTCCTCTCTATCTCTGTGGGTCCCAAGCCCCCTTACTAGAGTCATAGAGTCAAAGAGATGTACAGCACGGAAACAGACCCTTCGGTGCAACCCGTCCATGCCGACCAGATATCCCAACCCAATCTAGTCCCACCTACCAGCACCCAGCCAATTTTCCTCCAAACCCTTCCTAGTTATATACCAATCCAAAAGCTTCTGAAATGTACCAGCCTCCACCACTTTCTTTGGCAGCTCATTCCATACACATACCACCCTCCGCGTGAAAACGTTGCCCCATAGGTCTCTTTTATATCTTTCCCCTCTCACCCTAAACCTACGCCCTCTCGTTCTGGACTCCCCCACCCCAGGGAAAAGACTTTGTCTATTTATCCTATCCATGCCCCTCATGATTTTGTAAACCTCTATAAGGTCACCCCTCAGCCTCCTATGCTCCAGGGAAAACAGCCCCAGCCTGTTCAGCCTCTCCCTATAGCTCAAATCGTCCAACCCTGGCAATATCCTTGTCAATCTTTTCTGAACCATTTCAAGTTTCACAACATCTTTCCGATAAGAAGAAGACCAGAATTGCACGCAATATTCCAACAGTGGCTTAACCAATGTCCTGTATAGCCGCAACATGACTTCCCAACTCCTGTACTCAATACTCTGACCAATAAAAGAAAGCATATCAAATGCCTTTTTCATTATCCTATCTACCTGCGACTCCACTTTCAAGGAGCTATGAACCTACACTCCAAGGTCTCTTTGTTCAGCAACACTCCGTAGGACCTTACCATTAAGTGCATAAGTCCTGCTAAGATTTGCTTTCCCAAAATGCAGCACCTCACATTTATCTGAATTAAACTTCATCTGCCATTCCTCAGCCCATTGGCCCATCTGGTCCAGATCCTGTTGTAATCTGAGGTAAGCCTCTTCGCTGTCCACTACACCTCCAATTTTGGTGTCATCTGCAAACTTACTAACTGTACCTCTTATGCTCACATCCAAATCATTTATACAAATGACGAAAGATCGTGAACCCAGCACCAATCCTTGTGGCACTCCACTGGTCACAGGCATCCAGTCTGAAAAGCAACCCTCCACCACCACCCTCTGTCTTCTACCTTTGAGCCAGTTCTATATTCAAATGGCTAGCTCTCCCTGTATTCCGTGAGATCTAACATTGCTACTCAGTCTCCCATGGGGAACCTTGACGAATGCCTTACTGAAGTTCATATAGATCACGTCCACCATTCTGCCCTCATCAAGCCTCTTTCTTACTTGAAAAAACTCAATCAACTATATGAGACATGATTTCCCATGCTCAAAGCCACGTTGACTATCTCTAATCAGTCTTTGCCTTTCCAAATACATGTACACCCTGTCCATCAGGATTCCCTCCAACAACTTGCCCACCACCGAGGTCAGGCTCACCGGTCTATAATTCCCTAGCTTGTCCTTACCGCTCTTCTTAAATAGTGGCACCACTTTAGTCAACCTCCAGTCTTCCGGCACTTCACCTGTGACTATTGATGATACAAATATCTCAGCAAAGGGCCCAGTAATAACTTCCCTCACTTCCCACAGAGTTCTAGGGTACACCTGATCAGGTCCTAGGGATTTATCCACTTTTATATGTTTCAAGACATCCAGCACTTCCTCCTCTGTAATATGGGCATTTTTTCAAGATGTCACCATCTATTTCCCTACATTCTATATCTTTCATGTTCTTTTCCACAGTAAACATTGATGCAAAATACTCGTTTAGTATCTCCCTCATCGCCTGTGGTTCCATACAAAGGCTGCCTTGTTGATCTTTGAGGGTCCCATTCTCTCCCTTGTCACTCTTTTGTCCTTGATGCATTTGTAAAAACCCTTTGGATTCTCCTTAACTCTATTTGCCAAAGCTACCTCTGACCCCTGTTTGCCCTCCTGACTTCCCTCTTAAGTATACTCCTACTGCCTTTACACTCGAAGGATTCATTCGATCTACCCTGTCTATATCTGACAGATGTTTCCTTCTTTTTCTTAACCAAACTCTCAACGTCCTTAGTCATCCAGTATTCCCTCCACCTACCAGTCTTTCCTTTCACCCTAGCGGAACATACTTTCTCTGGACTCTTGTTGTTTTATTTCTGAAGGCTTCCCATTTTCCAGCCGTCCATTTACCTGTGAACATCTGCCCCCAGTAAGCTTTTGAAAATTCTTGCCTAATACCGTCAAAATTAGCTTTCCTCCAGTTTAGAACTTCAATTGTTAGATCTGGTCTATCCTTTTCCATCACTATTTTAAAACTAATCAAATTATGGTCTGCAACCATAGAGGTTAACTGGGTCCTGCTGTTCAAACTTTCACAAGTTACAATCTACCAAGCTAAATAGTTAGCTGTTCAATACATGTGATGTTCCCTTTAACTCTTTTAATGAATGATGATATTAAATATTACCTATTGATGGTAACAGGCAGAGGTATATGAATTGAAGCATCCTTCAGCACACCAGCAATGGGGAACATGTATTTTAGAATCTGAAAGCACATCTCTTCCCAAACCCGGTTTTGGTCCTTGCACACTTCCTTTTCTTCTTGTAGGCATTGGAGTCCTGCGGCTTCCTTTGCCTGGCTGGTTAGTACCCTCCAGTTGCTTGAAAGTTGCTTTAGGTTTGCCAACTTGGGTGGCTGGCTTAAACAGAGGCTACTTTTATCAGCAATATGCAAATTCTACACCACCAATTATCTATTTCTATTAGTGTATAACTGTGCAACTACCCACATAAAGCTCCAGGGGGTAGATAACTAATTGTAGTGTTATATTTTATCATAGGACAACCTACTACACAACTGTAATAGCAGAGTGTAAATTGTTAAGGAAATGTGTCACAGTTATACCTTACCATAAAATCGAAAACTACTTCCTTGATCATTAAAGTCAACTGGGAAGAACTTTCCAGTCATTGGAAAGTAAGAAAATGACACAATAACAGATGACGGATCAGCTCAGCTGTTTATGCTGGGCAAAACAATGTGAGGCCCAAAATAATGTGACCTCCTAGTGCTTCTGAAACATTATCATGAAGGTTTTTAATAACACGGGAAAGTGTGGACAAATTGCTACTTCTTGACAAGGTGATAGAGGCCGTTAGATTCTTTGAGACAATTATAACCCAGAAAGTGATGCCACATTGGCCGATTTGTATTTGGGTTTGTGAGAGTGGACTGTTTCAGATCTGGGTCAGATTTCAGACCTGGAATGAAATCATGCTGCAGGCCTGCAGCATGTCAAATCTGGGAAGAAAGATATCATCACATGCATCAGACAGCATAGAGGCATAGAGTCATAGAGATGTACAGCAAGGAAACAGACCCTTTGGTCCAATTCATCCATGCTGACCAGGTATCCTAAGTTAATCTTCTCCTATTTGCCAACATTTGTCCTATATTCCTCAAAACCCTTCCTAATCATATACTCATCCAGATGCCTTTTAAATATTGTAATTGTACCAGTCTTCACCACTTCCTCTGGCAGCTTATTCCATACATTCACCATCCTTTGTGTGAAAAAGTTGCCGCTTAGGTACCTTTTAAATCTTTCCCCTCTCACCTTAAACTTATGTTGTCTAGCTTTAGACTCCCCTGCCCTGGGGAAAAGACCTTGGCTATTCACTCTATCTTTGCCTCTCATGATCTTATAAACTATAAGGTCACCCCATAGCCTCCAAAGCTCCAGGGAAAACAGCCCCAGCCTATTCAGCCTCTCCTTATAACTCAAACCCTCTAATCCTAGCAACATGCTTGTAAATCTTTTCTAAATCCTTTCAAGTTTGACAACATCCTTCCTATAACAGGGAGACCAGAACTGAATGCAGTATTCATAAGCTAACGTCCTGTACAGCTGCAACACGATCTCCCAACTCCTATACACAATGCTCTGTCCAATAAAGGAAAGCATATCAAATACTTTCTTCACTATCCTGTTTACCTGCAACTCCACTTTCAAGGAGCTATAAACTTGCACTCCAAGGTCCCTTTGTTCAGCAACATTCACAGGACCATATCATATGTGTTTAAGTCCTGCCCTGATTTGTCTTTCCAAAATGCAGTACCTCACATTTATCAAAATTAAACTCCATCTGCTACTTTTTGGCTCATTGACCCATGTGATAAAGATCCCTTTGTACTCTGAGGAAACCTTCTTCGCTGTCCACAACCCACCAATTTTGGTGTCATCTGCAAGATACCTCCTATATTCACATCTAAACCATTTATATAAATGACAAAAAGCAGTGGAACCACCACCAATTCTTGCAGCACATCACTGGTCACAGGCTTCCAGTCTGAAAAGCAATCCCCGAACACCACTGTCTGTCTATTATCTTCAAGTCAGTTCTGGATTCCAAATGGCTAGTTCTCCCTTTCTTCCATGTGATCTAGTCCTGAGCAGATTGGGAAAGGTGAAGACATTCGAAATTGACAGTCACTTTTACTGCTTAAGATGAACAACGAAATTCAATTCAAGGTCATCACTGATTGTATCACGTCTGCTCTCAAGTTGATGATCCAATCTGACCAGACCCATCCTATAACCAGCAGGAAGATCTCTGATAGCCTCATACTACTCAGGAATGTGATTGCCTGCATGGATGGACCTGCTATAAGTGAACATCAAGTGTTAGTGCATGATGATGGTCTAACTGGCCCTGGTTTTACAAAGGTCGAGTTTGGCCACATAGCTGTAGGACGCTGCACTAGATTGAATTGTATGGCGATAGTGGAGCCTGATTGATGATTTGCTGAGCAAATTGACGAAGTCCATTGTTTGAATGTTGAATTGTCAGAACTTTCAAACAAGCTTCAAGACATGGGGCTTGGATGGTGGTGAATTGGGCTCTCCCTGTCATTTCCTTTCTGCACACCTGTCGTCTCAGTGCCATCATGGACTATCCTTGAGACACCTGCAGTAGGGAAGAGACTGCAGTTCACCTACTTCAGGGACCTTTTGAAATATCTGGAAATAAATACAATGGCTTTCACTGAGATTAATCCAATAGAGCCACATAACACAAGATTCAGTTCTCCATCGGCTGTTTCGAGGGATGCATGACAAGGTGAATATCAATTGCAGCTAGAGGAACATCAACTCAGTGGAAAACTCTCTCTGGTCTGCCAGAAACGTGCTGGTATCCATTAAAAAAATGAACTGATGAGTGAATGTTGCAGACTGGCAAATTCGAAGGACAACATAATGCATGATAGCTTTGGACAACCATCACAAAGGCTCAATAAAGAAAGTTCATCCTCTCAATAGTATGTTGAGGGGTGATGAGATTGCGCAAAACCCCTCAGGCTGTTGAGCACTACAGAATGCTTAGCATGAATTGTGCAGGGATATGAGGTGAGGGTAACTGATAGCACAATACAAATTGTTCTTTAGGAATCCTAGCACAGGCACAATCACTTGAATTGCCTTCATCTGTGGTGTAACAATTCAATGATCTTTTCAAATATAATGTGTAAACATAATTTGCAATATCAAATGTGGCTAACACTGCATTTAAGACAAAATGTATTGCACTTCATATGATGTCAAATTTGAATTTTGGGTGTGCATTTTACAAATTTCATGAATACAGTATATTTTTAGAAGACAAAAGTTTAATTGTGAATAAGATCCGATGTCAAGATCCTTTGGCAGACCAGAGAGAGTTTTCCACTGAGTTGATGTTCCTCTAGCTGCAATTCGCCTTGTCATGCATCCCTCGAAACAGCCGATGGAGAACTGAATCTTGTGTCATGTGGCTGGATTGGATTAATCTCAGTGTAAGCCATTGCATTTCTTTCCAGATATTTTGAAAGGTTCTAGAAGTAGGTGAACACAGTCTCTTCCCTGCTGTCTCTTGAACTGATGGAACAATAAATAAGCTGACTCTCATTGCACAAACCAAAATCTAATAGAAAAGATTTCTTTCTTTTTTTTTCTTTGCACTTTAACATAGCATACTTGGGTATCAGGACCAATGAGATTTCTCCTGAAGGCCATGAAAAACTCACATCTTTTAATACATTCATTCATGGGATGTCAGCCTCACTGTCTGGGTCAGCATTTATTGTGCATTCCTTCTTGCCCTTGAGAAGATGGTAGTGAACTGCCTTCTTGAACCACTGCAGTTCATTTGGGTGTAGGTAGATCCAAAGTGTTGTTTGGGCAGGAGTTCCAGGATTTGGGAGGAATGACGATATGGTTCCAAGTTTGCAACTGAGTGGTCTGGAGGGAAACTTGCAGGTGGTCGTGTACCAATATATCTGTTGCTCCCCTCTTCTTCCAGATGGAAGTGCTTGTGGATTTGGAAGTTGCTGCCTAGGAAGTCTTGGTGTATTTCTGCAGTGCATCTTGTACGCACTGCTGCTACCGAGAATTGGTGATGGGGGGAGTGGATGCTTGTGGATGTGGTGCCAATCAAACAGGCTGCTTTGTCTTGGATGGTGTCAAACTACTTGAGTGTTTTTGGAGCTATACTCATCCTGACAATTGAATTTTCCATCACACCCCTTCTTTCTGGTCAATGGAAACTCCTAGACTGGGGATTCAGAGATGGTAATACCATTGATTGTCCACGAGTGATGGTTACTGGAAAAGCGCAGCAGGTCAGGCAGCATCCAAGGAACAGGAGAATCGACGTTTCAGGCATCAGCCCTTCTTCAGGAATGCGGAAACTGTGTCCAGCAGGCTAAGATAAAAGGTAGGGAGGAGGGACTTGGGGGAGGGGCATTGGGAATGCGATAGGTGGAGGGAGGTCAAGGTGAGGGTGATAGGCCGGAGTGGGGGTGGGGGCAGAGAGGTCAGGAAGAAGATTGCAGGTTAGGAAGGCGGTGCTGAGTTCGAGGGATTTGACTGAGACAAGGTGGGGGGAGGGGAAATGAGGAAACTGGAGAACTCAGATTTCTCCACGGGTGATGGTTAGTTTGCCTCTTGTTGGGAATATCCATTGCCTGACACTTATGTTGTGATGTAAAAGCTACTTGCCATTTTCAGCCCAAGTCTGGATATTGTCCAGATTTTGATGCATTTGAACAAGGATTGCGTCAGTAGGTAACAGAGCAGCCAATAGTACTGACCATTGTGTGATCATTTATGAACATTTTCATTTTTGACTTTATGATGAGGGGAAGGTCATCAATGAAGCAGCTGAAGATGGTTGGATATGGGATACTACCGAAAGAAACCCCTGTAGAGATGTCCTGAGCTATGATGAGTGATCTCCAACAATCACAGCCATCTTCCAATATGCCAGCTATGACTCCAACAGTGGAACAACATCCCCCTGATTTCCATTGAGACCATACTTGCTAAAACTCTACAAAAGTAATTTAAGAGCAGAAACTTTCTAGTTCCTGAAGAATGTGGGGACATAGCAAGAAAATTGGTGATACTGGGTGAGATGTCTGGCAAGGACATTTCAATATCTAGCCCAAAAGTCAATTTTCTAAACAAATGAGATTCTTGTTAGTGAGCAGTGAGATGCCCACTAGAAGGAATAATCATTCATTATCAACTTCATTACTACTTAATCCCAACTCATTAAATACATATTCTCATTCTCCCATATGTCAAATAGAAACTGGGTGCTGAGAAATCCTGACATGAAAGCTGAAGGGGTTACCTGGTGACACCAGCCAGCTACTTACTCCTCCAGGTCTCTATCTTGGTACCCAGCATCAGCATTCAGGGCACACTCAATGCATGCACTCCACATCCATGAATCTTGGCATCTGACATGTATGAGTCTCAGATATTGTCATGGTACTTTGCTGATCCACTTCTGATCCACAGGTACTTCTGCATTTCAATGCTATACTTGGAATGCGCCAGTACAAATCATTGCAATGCTGCTGCTAGGTACCCATCTCTTAGGTTAGAACTCATGCATCTCAGGGCACCTCGCTTGCTCTCTTGGTGCTAACTCACTTTGCAACGGCGTGAACACTGACAACGTCTTTGTTTTGCCTTGCCTCGTCTTTTTTGTGAAACAAACAGAAACTCAGCAAGTTTGGCAGGATCTGTGGTGAGAAAGAACAGTCATTTTTTTGGTTTGTAAGATTGTTCTTTAGAACCTGTCTTTTTGTGCTTTGACTCCTTGGACAAAACCTAAAGGCTAATGCAACTTCTGTCTTGCTTTGTCTTTAGCATAGACAGAAAGCTGGGAAGCTTGTAGGATTGTCAGCTGTCATCAGTTAAGGGGTGGACACAGGCTATGTGGCACAGTGCCAATGTGCCAATTGTAATGTAGGCACCAAAAATCTCAGGAAGTCCTGGCAGTGGTAAGTACATCCACATACAGTGAATAGGTAAATATGATGAGTGGGGCACTATAGGGGTGGGATACATGGTTAATGAGATGAATTTGAGATGGAGAGTGAGAGAACACTTTGGGCCTCACAAGAGAAATACATGAAACACAGCAGATATGACACTTTGCTAATTTTTGCTAAGATTCAACTTTAAGATATAGAAATGAATATTAAGTATAAAAAGACTTAACAATATAAGAGCCAGTTCATTATAAACATCAAAATGTTTTTCTGAGCCAATGCTGCATGCAACACCGGGAGTGCGACAAGTTTATTCGGCACACAAACAACTTCTGATGTCTCGGCAAAGAAGAGGATGCCAGGGAACAAATGGCACTTTGACCCTGATGCTCACGACCTAATTGATTCAAGCGCCAGGAAACCCGTGAATGGATTAGCACCATGACCATATGTATTTATCTCCTAAGGGAGTCTAAAACCAGCAGGCATCAGTCTCAGGATCAGGAATCACAGAAGTAAGACAAAGATGAGGAATGTCTTCTCTTAGATTACTTCCAGTATGGAAACAGGCCCTTCGGCCCAATAAGTCCACACCGCCCTGCTGAAGCACAACCCACCCATACCCTGACATTGACCCCTTACCTAACACTACGGCAATTTAGCATGGCCAATTCACCTGACCTGCACATTTTTGGACTGTGGGAGGAAACCGGAGCACCCAGAGGAAACCCATGCAGACACAGGGAGAACGTGCAAACTCCACACAGTCAGTCGCCTGAGGCGGGAATTGAACCCGGATCTCGGGCGCTGTGAGGCAGCAGTGCTAACCACTGTGCCACCATGCCACCCTTAAATTAGAGCATCTTGAATTATTGTAAAACTCTATTCCAGAGAGCTGAGCGAATGTATTCAAGGCTGAACTGGAGAGATTTTTGAACCAAAAGGGAGCCAGGAATTATGGAGAGGAGGCACAAAAATGGAGTTTTAACAAAGAACAGATTGGTCACAATCTTATTGAATAATGGAGAAGGTTCAACAGGCCATTAGCTCATATTTCTCATGTTCTCATATTCTTAATAATTGGAGACAAGTCTGCTTAAATATATTAATCAGTATCCTACATCAGTCGCTGAAGCATATGTGCAATATTCAGGTAAAAAATGGGAAGTGGGTACTTTGGATTAACAGCCTGTTTGTATCAGTTGATGAGCAGCTTAGGTATCTGCTCAAGAAATAGTGCAGAAATCTTGGGACTGTAGAGAATATTGGTAGAGCCACAAAGAGCAGTTCCCTTTTAAGTACTCTGCCTGCTACCATCGTATACTTGCAGAGGTCCCACTGAATCTACCACTCCATTACATGTGGAATCGGCTCTACCCTCCCAAGGCCAACATATAAATAAAGCCTCTTATAGAAGCCAAGGAATTTTCTACATATTTTCCTAATTAACCTGTTCAGAGACATTACCAGACTTTGCTGGAGTCAGGAGGACATGAACCCAGGTTTCCTGATTCAGAGATAGGGAACTACCAGGGTGCCACAGGAGCCCTGAGCAATTTGCTAGATACTTTCCATTGACCTATAGAAACATGCTATGAAACACCTCTGGAAACTTGAACCGAGGCCTTCTGGCCTAAGCCTAGGGACTCTGCCACAGTACCAGTGAAACAATTTCCTAATATTACCTAATCAACCTGTTATGACGTGTTGTTAGACATTGCTAGAGGAGGTGGGACTCTATCACTGCACCACAAAAGCCCTTAAACAATTTCTTACCTTTTTACAACTGACCTGCTACAGCTGGGCACCCAGTTATGGCCTGCATATTGCTCATAACAGGCACAAACCCTCAAACAATTCAGACCTCTGTATACTGTGTTTGCTTAAATGACACAGCAGCCCCTAAAGCAATGAATGTGTCATGAACGGTTCCACTAATGAAATGAAATAGCATTCGATGATATAATGCAGGACTAAAGTGTGCTTTCCCATTATTTTTCATAAGTCTCTGTAAGAACAAGGTTGCTAATGTTTTAAAAACCACCCAGTTAACTCTTCTGTTTCTCCTGAAACAAATTCTTCCTGACACATCTATCAAAGTTGACCGATGAATCTGTTCCTAATTGTAATAAGAAAAAATGAGAGATGATTTGAAAGCGTTGAAGCCTAACACTTCATGGGGTGGAGCAAAGATTCAGTTATTTGTGATTTTATTAACAGACTTCTGTGAGTGTGACAGGAATGTGTTTGCTATAGAATCACAGTAAAATAAGACTATTATTTTTACCAACGCTGATCTAACTGTATTGTCCACAAATAACTTCAGGGCAAACTACTTGCGTCCCAAACATCCTGGTTTAAGTAATGCTTTTTCCAGCTTTATAAAGACACTAAATTTGCCTGCAGCCACAGAAAACTGTACAGCCAAGGAGAAAGGATTAGCTGCGTTAGAATATAGAATAGAATTCACTGAATGAATAATCAGAGCACAAGTGCCCTGCTGAGAAACAGCATGGCTTTAGAAAGCTTGACGTAATTGTTATTCCTTCTTTGTGTTAGTATGAACGCTATCTCCAGGCACTAATAGTTTCAAGCAACCACAAAAGCTGCTCTTCCACTTATCCACAAAAGCATAATGGAACTCAAATTTGCTTCTTTACCTACATACATAACACACACTTTCATTTTAATATTTAAACACTATAGCAGGAAGGACAGGTCCTTATAAATTGCAACTTTCTTTTCTGGCTCCTACTTCAGCCTCTATTAGTCATCTGTTGAGTTTTATGTATGTGATTACAATATGCTCCTTGGGCTGTGAGATGCTGGTGTGAATTAGGGTTTTAAAAACATTAATGCTGGAAGATCTTTCTTGAACCAGCGAGATAATCTTAAATGTACTTGTACCCGTTTTACACTCATTAACTCAATCCCATTCTGCAGTTAACAGACTGCTTACTGTGATACCCAGAGAAAGGCAATCCCATTTTGTAGATTGTTTCATTATCACACCCAGCTATTAAAAGCAGGCCAGGGTAAGCTTTATGCCAGGCAGCTGCAATGTAGCATTTACAAGGCGAGTAAAATAAAATAAAATTAATAAAAATGGCACATAAAGAATAAAACAGGATTCTAATTTGATGAAACTGCCAACAGCTTCTGTAAGAGTTTATGGTTTTATTCACAAAATGTTGGAAATACACTTTTCATATAAATGAAATTTTAGAAATCTAAATGATAAATTGAAAACAAATGACTCATGTTTGCTGTTTATATAAACTGGGAGGACAATTTCTAGTACCAGTGGGTAATCCCCTTCTAGCATCTTTTCATGTACTGCCCTTCAGTAGAAAGTCTACATCATACGAAATTACAGATACTATTCAATATGTAATGCTAATATCCTGGCAGTACTCCAGGATAGGCCACTCTACTCAACTGTTTTATGTCTCTATATCAATATAAAATAGAAAAATAAGTGTTTCATGGAATCCCTACTGTGTGGGAACAGGCCATTTGGCCAAACAAGTCCACACCAACCCTTCAAAGGGTAACCCATCGCCCCTAACTATTAATCTACATTTCCCCCTGACTAATGCACCTAACCTACACATCCCTGAACACTATGGGAAATTTAGCATGGCCGATTCACATAACCTGCACATCTTTGGCTTGTGGGAGGAAACCCACGCAGACACAAGGAGAATGTACAAACTCCACACAGACAGTTGCCCGAGGCTGGGATTGAACTTGGGTCCCTGGTGCTGTAAGGCAGCAGTGCTAACCACTGAGCAACCATGCCGTTCCACTAGGGACTGCAATGGTTCTATGCTTTTAAGAGAGACATGTTCTGTGCTGTTTCTCTTCCAGAGAAATTTGATTCCTTACAGTATGGAAACAGGCCCATCGGCCCAAAATGTACACATTGACCCCCCAAAGAGTAACCCATCTGGACCCATTCCCGTACCCTATATTTGTCCCTGACTAATGCACCTAACACTATGGGCAATTTAGCATGGCCAATTCACCTGACCTGCACATCTTTGGATTTTGGGACAAAACCGTAGCACCTGGAGGAAACCCACGCAAACACAGGGAGAATGTGCAAACTCCACACAGACAGTCGCCCGAGGCAGGAATCGAACCCTGTCCATGGTGCTGTGAGGCAGCAGTGCTAACCACTGAGTCACCGTGCCACCCCCTATTGATATTTCTAAGACATTTCTGTAAAGTTCTAAACAAATCACTGAACCTTTATTAAATTATCCAAACATCACTACATCCATAAATTATCATGGTCACGCATCGTTAACCCAAGACCTTATGAAGAAAACTCACACACCTTTACTCCAAAATCCTTGGCGGGAATCTTATCGGAGGTTTAAATGACATGGACTATGGTGAGATGCATGGCAGAATTGTATGGGAAGGAAGGTGAAGTCAATCTTAAGCTTGAGACCAACTTGTGTAATGTTTTATGCTGTTCACAAGCGATGTGGTGAATTTCTTGCTAAACAACAGTGAGTTGCCAACTCTCCTCATTAATTTTCAGCCTTCTATCTTACCAAACTCAGCGAGCAAGCTGGACATTAAGGAAACATGACATGGAATCCCAAATACATACCAGGCCAATTTAACTTGCTGCTTGCTCTGAAGGAACTCCATATTGGACACAGGACACTGACATGTGGGGACACACTCCATGTACACCTAGCCAGATGTCCAATATCTGCCAAACTCACAGAACCAACTTGACATGTCTCTGATCAGGGTGTTTTTGCACATCATTGCTCTGGCTTGAGCTGTGCGAATAACTATAATGCAGTTGTGAAGGATATTGCGTCCAGGGACAATGCACCCTACTCCTATACTCGACCAGGCTGCATCTCTGTGCTCTTTGCACACTCATTTTGAATCTACCTAGATGCTCAACTTTCCTGTTTCACATTGTTGTGTCGTACATTTTTGTGCTTTGTACCTCAGCCAGAGATATGAAGCTCATTCTATGTCTGTTTGCCTTACCGTTTAATGCAGACATAAAGGAAAGAAGCTTGACCTGATTGTGAACTGGACTCTGTCAAGTCAAGGGGAGAGCATTTGCTGAGAAGGCACCAAAACAATCAGTCAAAGGCAGTCTCTGATACCAGCTCAGGGATTTGGACACAGTCAGTCAACCGCTTGGGGCTGTCAGTCAGGATCTTCTCTGCATTAGGGATAAGGAGCTGACTGTCAGGCAGCCCACCATCTGTGCTGACTCTTTCTGCCTGTTGAGGGCTGTTTTCCTGTTGGAATGAATGTATCAGGTACTAAGCGAGATGAAAGTGAGTGGCACAGTGGTATTGTTGTTGCAAGAGGGGAGGTTTCCCAAGAGTGTGTGTCATCAATGCAGAGAGTTTGCAGGATTAGTGCTGTAAGGCGTTGGGGTGAGCAACAATGAATGAGGGATATGTTGCAGATAATAGCGAGAGTGGCAGAGCATACACCTTGGTGGGAGGTAGACACTTTAGCAGACTTACCGTGAGTGTAAAGTATTGGAGAGGAGATGGTTGGATATATGTTGGTGGAGTAGAAAAAGTTGTTGACTTTCTTCCTAAAATGCTGGCGATTCCTCTAGTTAGCTGAAAACACTATAGACCCAGTGGCAATCTCAGACCGGACTGACATGGTCTGGCTTCGTGGCCTTGACTGCTACTCCTGAGGAGTGAGGAAGTCATAGAGTCATAGAGATGTACAGCATGGAAACAGATTCTTCGGTCTAACCCGTCCATGCCGACCAGGTATCCCAACCCAATCTAGTCCCGCCTGCTAGCACTTGGCCTATATCCCTCCAAGCCCTTCCTATTCATATACCCATCCAAATGCCTCTTAAGTGTTGCAATTGTACCAGCCTCCACCACTTCCTCTGGCAGCTCATTCCATACCTGTACCACCCTCTGTGTGAAAAGGTTGCCCCTTAGGTCTCTTTTATATCTTTCCCCTCTGACCCTAATCCTATGCCCTCTAGTGCGAGACTCCCTGACCCCAGGGAAAAGGCTTTGCCTATTTACCCAATCCATGCCCCTCATAATTTTGTAAACCTCTATAAGGTCAGGCCTGCCTGCAGACCACCCCATTCCACAGGACATCCAGGATCATGCCTAAAAAGCAGGATCCTGGAAGTCTGCCGTGTCTAGAGCGAATGTCTGGAACCGTGCAGGACAGCTCTGGATTGACAGTGCTTACCTGGTTGCACAACGGACACCTAAAGATGGCACGACAGCAAGAGGTGCTGGTGAACTCTGGGAATCCAGTTCAGAGAACAACACACGGAAGATGCAACTGGAGTCAGACATGATGGCTACCATAGGGGCATTGTCGGTAGTTAATTAAACAAATTTGTTAAAATACATAGGAGAGCTTGCTAGGCCACGTAGCAAAAAAAAACACTCCAATAAACTCAGTGTAAGTTGGGCTTTATCAAAATTATATAACATTCAACCCAGTGTTTCTGAAACTGAACATTGATTCTTGCAGCATGAAGACAACACAGAGTCGGAATTGATGATGAAGGTTATATTGCACTCTTATGGAAGGCCTGAACAATTCACTTGTATTACCATCTCTCATGAATTATTGTCTCTTCAATATAACCTGTACCACCTCAATCCTTTTTGAGTTGCATATTTCATGTAAGCCCAGATAAACAATAAAATATTTACCTCTTTGTTTTCTTTTATTATTAAAATGTAATACATTTTAACACAAAACACTAGCTGTGTAGTTTTTCATTTTTATATTCCTTTTAATGTATCTGCAGCAGGCCGATGTTGAAATATTTCAAGATAGCAGAGAGAAATCAAGGAACAATCCAGTGACCTTTTACTGCCTGATACCTTCTGGTTTGACTGATAATCAAAAGACTGAATGGTGCAAAACCCAGAAATTGTGTTCAGTCACTTCCAGCAATTACTGCATCTTATTGATAACTTGCAGCTCTATTCACCAAATGACATCAATGGAACAAAACCTGTCACAGATCAGGCCAAATCCATTAAATGGGCTGGTTAAAACATCCCAGGCTGCACATTGAAAACTTTCTGCATAAAATGTGTGACCTGCTGCTGGACAGTTTCACTGAGCATGCGCTCCAAGGCTTTTATTTGAGAATGGAGATGGATGGCTTTTCATTTGATGACTAAATTAACTATAAATTTCTAGTAAAATTAGTTATGATGTGGAGGTGCTGTTGTTGGATTGGGGTGGACAAAGTTCAAAATCACACAATCCCAGGTTATAGTCCAACGATTTATTTGAAAGTACAAGCTTTTGAAGCCCTGTTTCTTTGTCAGGTAGTTAGTGAATTACTTTAGTGCAAAAGTGACAAACTGTAGTGTCCTTCATAGAATTTCTACAGTGCAGAAAGAGGTTATTTGGCCCATTGAGTTTGTACTGACTCTCTGAAAAGTCCCCATTACCCTGCGTTTCCACCTAGCCTGCACATTATGGGGCAATTTACCACAGCTAACCCACCTAACTTGCATGTATTTGGACTGTGGAAGGGAAGTGGAGTACTCAGCGGAAACCCACACAGACACAGAGGGAATATACAAACTCCACACAGTCACCCTGTGTTGGGATTGAACCCAGGTCCATGGTCCTGTGAGGCAGTCAGCTAACCATTGAGCCACTATGCCATCCTTAAATGTCCCTACTTTACACATATGTTGGTCAAATCCATGGAAAGATGCAATTTTTTTCAGTGTGGGGAAGCTGACAAATGCTGTAGCTATCACATCATAGCATGGATAGAATTTAGCTGATCCACTTATTTATGCAAGCCTCACTTTCTCTAAAACCTAGTGGATGTCTATTCATAAGTAGCTGCGTAGCCAAGTGACAGAATAACATAGAATTCTACTGCACAGTCACAGTAAATAAAGTAAGAGGAAATCTTAGTAGCCCTGCTCTGGAAAGATAGAACTCTGACAGGGTGAATGAAGAACAACTACCTGGGTCCTCAAATTTGAATAATGAAGGCAATCATTTGATCGTGGTGGAAAGTGATTTATTCTCACTCACAATCACTTAGAAGCAAGCTGTCATATTTCAGGTTTTCTGATGAGCCACTTCTACTACAGATCCTGAAAGGCAGAACTGAACTCACAACAATTTTGCTGCAGCTACCTTGGACCCTAAGTTAAAGTTCTGATGAAGACTCATTCAAAATATTTAAATTTCAAAAGTGACTAGGACAGAAAGAGCCCTGACTAAAAATGCCAATCAGTTCAAAGGAACTGAAATCTCACCCTTAGAACTGGAAAAAATAGTTGAGAAAGCAAGAAGTTCAGGTAAAGAAGCAAGGGTTTCAGTTGAAAGAGCAAGTGCCTGAGCTCTTAACTAATGAAGGAGCAGTGCTCCGAAAGCTAGTGCTTCCAATTAAACCTGTTGGACTATAACCTGGTGTTATATGATTTTAAACTTTGTAAACTTTTAAATCTTCCATTGAATATGTAGGCCATGTCATTGATCTAAAGGACTACACAAGTCACCTTCAAAAGTAAATGACGTAACTGATGCACCTGCACCGAAAAACGTAAGCCAATTACAATCATTTTTAGGTTTGCTAAATTGCTACGGCAGGTTTGTCTCAAATCTTGTAACCATTCTCAAGCCATTGTGCGATGTATTATGCCAAAACAAGAATTGAAAGTGGGAAGATTAATGTGCAAGAACTTTTAAACAAGCCAAAGAAGCTTTATTAAATTCAGAACTCCTGACCCATTTTGATCCAAAGTTACTGTTGCAATTAGCACGTGGTGTACTACCGAATGGAGTGCGGACAGTCACATATTGCCCAATGGTAAACAGAAGCCAATAATATTTGCATCAAGGTTATTAAACAAAGCAGAACTGAGAAATTAGAGTTAGAGAAACATGACCTAGGAATCAGTTTTAGCATTAAGAAATCCACCAATACCTTTATGGCTAGGAATTTACCCTACTAACAGACTACAGACCACTGATCATAATATTTGACAGTCATACAGAGATACCTTCTCAAAAAGTGAACTGTACACTGAGTTCGATGTTGTTACTATCAGCTCATACTTGTACAATTAAGTATCAGCAATCCAAGTTACATGGTAATGCTGATATGCTCTCGAGGTTTCCTTTGTCAAATGAATGACGACAAACAGTTCTTACATAGTCATTTTCTGCTTTGAACAAGTAGAGCACACTACGATAAAAATAATTTTTATTCAATCATGAGACATGGGCACCATTGGTTAGGCTACCATTTAGTGCCCATTCTTAGTTGCCCTTGAGAAGATTGTTGTGAACTGCCTTCTTGAACTGTGGAAGTATGTGTTTTGTAAGTAGATGCACAATGTTGTTAGGGAGGGAATTCCAAGATTTTAACCCTGTGACAGTGAAGGCACAGCAAGTTTCTTCAGTATTTCCTGTAGATAGTACATGCTGCTGCATACTGAGTGCTGATGGTGGAAGGAGTGGCTGTTTGTGGATGTGGTGCCAATCAAGTGGGCTGCTTTGTCCTGGATGGTGTCAAACTTCTTGAGTGTTGTTAGAGCGGCCCCCATCCAGGTAAGTGGGGAGTATTCCATCACACTCCTGATTGTGCCTTGGAGATGGTGCCCAGGGTTTGGGGAATCAATACGTGAGTTACTTGCCACAGTATTTCTAGCCTTTGACCTGCACTTGTAGCCACTGTATTTACATGATGAGTCTAGTTGAGTTTTCGGCCAATGTTAACCTCAAGGATGTTGATAGTAGGGCTTTCAGTGACAGTAACACCATTGAATGTCAATGGGTAAAGGATGGATTGTCTATTGTTGGAGATGATAGTTAATGGTAGGTATCTTTTCCGTGAGATAGTGGATTTCAAGACTAGGGAGCATATTTTTAAGGTGTGAGGAGAGAGATATTTAAAAAAGATACGAGGGGCAATTTTTTCACACAGAGGGTAGTTCATGAATAGAGTGAATTACCTGAAGAATGATGGATATGGACAGAGTTACATTTAAAAGACAATAAGATAACTACATGAATAAGAAAGGTTTGAGGGATATGGGCCAGGAGCAGGCAGGTGAGATTAGTTTACTTTGGGATTAAATTTGGCAATGACTTGTTGGACCGAAGGGTCTGTTTCTGTGCTGTATGACTCTACAACTTTATGATCAGTGCCTGGTAGGTTATGTGGCAAAGTTAAGAAGGAAATGAAAAATGATCCACTACCAGCAAAAGTGATGAACATGGTACTTAGGATCACAGGAACAGTCCTAGACGTGAAGCCATTTGTCACACGGAAGCTAGAACCATCAGTACAAGCAAGATGTCTCCTATGGTCATCATTCCACCACAGCTAAGCAAATGTGTGTTAAATCAATGACATGAATATCACTGCGGATTGCAAAAATGAAGAAGATAGCCAGAAGCTATTTTTGATGGCCAGGGGGCTGACTCCAAAATTGAGAAGAAGATAGGAATATGTGCAACTTGCGCAAAGTTTGCAACCTACCTCCATTAGTGTCATTGCACCCATGAGAATGGCATGAAAATCCATGGTAAATAATCCATATTGACTATGCCAGACGCTTTGGAGGGCAGGTCAGAATTTTAGACAAATATCTTCAAGATCAAGTGGGAGAAGCAGATTGGTGTTATTAACCAGGACTGGTAACTATAGATGTCCTTGACTAAGTTGCACTTTGGTGTCTTGCCTGCTAGACTTTGAAAGAGTGACCAGAGTTATGTAGCCATTTATGTTCCGACATCTGAAAAGACTCATGGGGTTACGGTGGTTTTGACCAAAGTGTTACAAAAGACATTTGCTAATGTTCTGTATAATAGGCTTATCAACAAAGTTGAAGCTAATAAAGGGTCAATGACTGAAATAAAAGCAGAATCCAAGATAGAGGAAGGGAAAAAATTATGGCTGTAAGAGCTGCTCCTTTTTTGAGGTACTTTTAGTGTTGGAGCTGATTCCAGGAGGAGTAATTGCTGTTTTGTAAGCTATTGTATTGGTTTGGAACTTTTTAAATCAAAACAATGGCTCTTTAAAAAAGGAGGAAGACAGACAAAGGCAATGACCACATCAGCAGTGATTCAAACAGAGAAAGAAACTGACATTACTGTCTGACCCAGCAGTAACCTGCACAGCTGCTGCTGTGCTGTCTGCTTTCAAGGGTCTCTGGACATCAGAGTTCATTCTAAAAGAAAACAAAACTAACAGCAAAATTCACAGCTGACCTTGGAGAAACCTGTGTGTGGGAGCTCACAGCGGGGAAGCAGCTAAGTGGCTTTTTAAAGTGTAACCTTATTGTTTTTAATCTATCATAGTGAGCAGAGTGGGTTTCTTCTATTGTATGTTTTTATTGAGATCTGTCTCTTGATTAAACTTTAAAAATATAAAAACATGGGTACAATGTTAGCCTGGAGCAGTGTTTTTAGAGCAGTAAGACTGTTATTTTCTGGATCTGCAGTTTGTTAAGGTGCAAAGATAATGAGGAATGCGATCAGTCGGAGACTGGGACAGTTGGGAAAAAGAGTAAGTCAAACAGATAGGGCAGGCAGGAACAAGGTAGAGAACAAGGACTGATGAATTAAAATGAACTTATTTCAATGAAATAGGCCTAACAGGGAAGGCAGATAAACACACGGCATGGTTAGGAACCTGGGAATGGGCTACCAAAGCAATTACAGAGATGTGGGTCAGGGGTGGACAGGGCTGGCAGCTTAATGTTCTAGGGGATAGATGCTATAGGAAGGATAGAAACGGGGGTGAGGGGAGGAGGAGTGGTGTTTTTGATTCGGGATAACATTATGGCTGTTTTTAGGGAGGATATTCCTGGGAATACATCCAAGGACGTTATTTAGGTGGAAGAGAGAAATAAGAAAAGGATGATCACATTTTTGGGATTGTATTGTAGATCCCTTAATAGTCAACGGGAAATTGAGAAACAGATTTGTAAGGCAAAATCAGTTACTTGTACAAATAATAGGGTGGTTATGGTAGGGGATTTTAACTTTTCAAATAGACTGGGACTGCCATAATGTTATAGGCTTGAATGGCATGGAATTTGTTAAGGATGTACGAGAAAAGTTTCTGATTCAGTATGTGGATGTACCTACTGGAGAAAGTGCAAAACCTGACCTACTCTTGGGAAATAAGGCAGGGCAGGTGACTGAGGTCTCAGTGGGGGAGCACTCTGGGACCAGTGGCCATAATTCTATTAGATTTAAAATAGTGATGGAAAAGGATAGACCAGATCTAAAAACTGAAGTTCTAATTTGGAGGAAGGCCAATTTTGACAGTATTAGGCAAGAACTTTCAAAAGCTGACTGGGGGCAGATGTTTGCAGGTAAAGGGGCAGCTAAAATTTGGGAAGCCTTCAAAAATGAGATAACAAGTGTCCAGAGACAGTAGGTTCCTGTTAGGGTGAAAGGCAAGGCTGGAAGGTGTAGGGAATCAAGGTTTTGATCAAGAAAAAGAAGGAATCATATGTCAGGTATAGACAGCAGAAATCGAGTGATTCCCTAGACGAGTGGAAAAGCAGTAGTAGTATACTTAAGAGGGAAATCAGGAGGGCAAAAAGGGGACATGATATAGCTTTGGCAAATAGAGTTAAGGAGAATCCAAAGGGATTCTATAAAGACATTGAGAACAAAAGAGTAACAAGGGAGAGAATAGGGCCCCAAGGTTACCTATAGAACATAGAACATAGAACATTACAGTGCAGTACAGGCCCTTCGGCCCTCGATGTTGCGCCGACCTGTCATACTAATCTGAAGCCCATCCCACCTACACTATTCCATGTGCGTCCATTTGCCTGTCCAATGGCGACTTAAATGCACTTAAACTTGGCGAATCTACTACCGATGCAGGCAAAGCATTCCATACCCTTACTACTCTCTGAGTAAAGAAACTACCTCTGACATCTGTCTTATACCTATCTCCCCTCACTTTAAAGTTGTGTCCCCTCATGTTTGCCATCCCCATACTTGGAAAAAGGCTCTCCCTGTCCACCTTATCTAACCCTCTGATTAATGCTTTACTGAAGTCCATATAGATCACATCTACCATTCTGCCCTCATCAATCCTCTTTGTTACTTCCTCAAAAAACTCAATCAAGTTGTGAGACATGATTTCCCACGCACAAAGCCATGTTGACTATTCCTAATCAGTCCTTGCCTTTCCAAATACATGTACATCCTGTCCCTCAGGATTTTATCCAATAACTTGCCCTCCACCGACATCAGGCTCACTGGTCTATAGTTCCTTGGCTTGTCCTTACCACCCTTCTTAAACAGTGGCACCACATTAGCAAACCTCCAGTCTTCCGGCACCTCACTTGTGACTAGCGATGATACAAATATCTCGGCAAAAAGCCCAGCAATCACTTCTCTCGCTTCTCACAGAGTTCTAGGGTTTACCTGATCAGGTCCTGGGGATTTATGCACCTTTACACGTTTCAAGACATCCAACACTTACTCCTCTGTAACATTTTGCAAGATGTCACCATCTATTTCCCTATATCTACATCTTCCATATCCTTTTCCACAGTAAATACTGATGCAAAATATTCATTTAGTATCTCCCCCATTTTCTGTGGCTCCACACCAAGGCCGCTTTGCTGATCTTTGAGGGGCCCTATTCTTTCCCTCGTTACCCTTTTGTCCTTAATGTGTTTGTAAAAACTCTTTGGATTCTCCTCAGTTCTATTTGCCAAAGCTATATCATGTCCTCTTTTTGCCCTCCTCATTTCCCTCTTAAGTATACTCCTACCAGGTTAATTTAGGACATCTGGTCGGCATGGACAAGTAGGACCAAAATGTCTGTTTCCATGCTGTACATCTCTGTCACTCTATGAAATGTGTTTAAAATGATGAGGGGTCTGAGTAGCATCAGTAGGGAGATATTGTTCCCCTTGGGTGAAGGACCAAGAAGGAAATGACACTGACTTAAAGTGATGTGTAAAAGAAGCAATGGCAAACAGAAATAACTTTTATTATATAGTGAATGGTTTGGATCTGGTGTCCTGCCCAAGAGTGTGGTGGAAGCAAATCCAACTATTACTTTCAAACAGAAGAGGATAAATAATTGAGCAGAAATAATTTGCAGCACCACGGACCAAGGCCAGGGTAATAGGACCTGAGTGAGTAGCTCTTGTAGTGTGTTAGCATTCATTTAAAAGGGCCGAATGGCTTCTTTCCATGTTGCTCAATTTTATGCTGCTCTGGTTCTTCGAAACCAAAACCGATGGATCAAGACAAAGATTGCAAATTTTTAAAAATTTATTGGGTTTGACCTATGCATGAACTGTTCTGAATTTTATAAGTTCATTTTTTTGATTTGAAGTTTTGGACCAGAAATATGAATTCATATAATGATTGCTTATATTTATATGAAAGAACAAGCAATTACATAACTAATGTCAAACTTAATACAGCATTTGCAGTCCAGTTATTTATACATGTGATTTATAAAGAATCTGTCATTCTATTACTGAAGACTTTGGAAAAAAGCTTATGCAATATTGTTCTTATTATTACATGCAAGAAAGTTATATTTACCCAACGGATCAATGTTTAATTTATTTTTTTCACAACGTAGTATCTTTTGGTAGTTGAGGGAACTGTGTGGAGCTCTTGATGAGGTTTTGTTCATATATTGATTTATATGTGGACACTTGTTTTAAGTCACTACTTGTTTTCATGAAACATTCAGTGTTTTTCAGCACTTTAGGTGAAAGGACTAAGAGGAAGGTATCTATGTTTGTTGATTGTACAAAAGCTAGGTGGGAAAATACACTGTGGCATGGGTGCAAAGAAGTAAGGAATAGAGACATTTAAATGAGTGTGCAACAAGGTGGCTGATGGAATATAAATGTGGGGAATTGTGACTTGTTGAATTTGGAAGGAAAAAATAGAAAAACAGTTTTTTTTTCACAAAAAGCTGGCAATGAAATACTGGGAAATGTCAATATTTTCAGGGATTTGCATGCCCTTGTTCATGAATCACAGAAGATTAACATGCCGGCAGAGCAGGCAATTTGGAAGGCAAATGATATATTGGCATTTAATACAAATGGCTTGCAATATGAGTGATGTCTCATCACACTAGTACAGTCCTTGGTGAGTCTGCACTTTGAGTACTGTGGGCAATTTTCGTATTCTAAGCTAAGGAAGAATATTATTGCACCGAAATAAATGCTACAAAATCTCACTAGAGCAATTCCTAGAATGTGACTGTCCTATTGAGGTGAGATTGAGTAGAACAAGCCGATATAGCCCAGAATTCTGAAGGATAAGTGGGATAGCACTGAAACATATAAAATTCTTCAGGGTATTAACAGGGTGCACATTGGAGGATGTTTTGCATGACTTGGGAGTCTAAAACTAGGAGCCACAGTCTCAGAATAAAAAGTGAGACATTTATGACTGAGGTGATATCAAACTTCTATATTCAAAGAGTTGTGGATCCTTGGAATTCCCTACTCCAGAAGACTGTGGAAGCTCATTCATAGGGCGTATTTCAGACAGAGATGAATTGTGGATAGCACAACAAAGTGGAACCGAAGATGACCCAAGATCATACTGGATGGTGTGCAGCCTCTAGAATGAATTGTCCTATTTCTACTGCTGTCTCTTTAGAAACCTGACACTTTATAACAATATCATCAAGATCTGTTTGTAGAATTTTGCTGGATAATACCTACAAACCAAAGATATTTAATTAGCTAAAAATTGCTTTGAGACATTCCAAAAATGCATTCTTTTGTTGTCTGGGGTTTTTGATTATTGCCAGTTGTGTACATTGTCATGTTGATATAAACAGAAAGTTTGGGTTAAATTTTTGATAATGAAGTAAACAGTTGATACCTCACCACCAATCCCTGTGGCACACAACTGAGTGTGTCCTGTATACCAGCAAAAGACCTATTTATGCCTATTCTCTGCTTTCTGAAAGCCAACCAGTCTTCTATTCATGCCAATATGCTGACCCCTAATCATGACATTTTACTTTCCACAATAACTTTTGATGTGGTATTTTATTAACTGCCTTGTGGAAATCTGAGTGCAGTGCATCCACAAGTTCCCCTTTATCCATCGCTTATGTTACTTCCTCAAAGAGTTTTATAAACTGGTTAAATATTATCCCCTTTTCATCATAGCAAGTTGATTCTGATTATCCATGTGTCCTGCTATAACTTATTTAACAATAGTTTCCAACATTTTTAATGAAAAATGTTCAACTAACAGACCTGTAGTTTCCGATTTTCTGTCTCATTCCTTTATCGACTATTTGAATTACATTTGCTATCCTACAATCTAATGGCGCCTGCTATAAATCTGGGGACTTTTGCAGGAGTAAAATCAATGTAACAAATATCTTACTTGTTTCTTCTCTTAAGATCTGAAGATGAAGTCCATTAAGACTGTCATCCTGCAGCTCCAACATTTGACTCAATAGTCCATAGTGATTGTAATTTTCTGAGTTCATCTCTCCCTTCTATGTCTTAATTTAAAACTACAACTGGAATATTACTCGCATCTACTATATTAAAGACTGATAGAGTCATAGAGTCACAGAGATGTACACCATGGAAACAGAACCATCAGTCCAACTTGTCCATGCCGACCAGATATCCCAACCTAATCTAGTCCCATTTGCCAGCACTTGGCCTATGTCCTTCCAAACCCTTCCTATTCATATACCCATTCAGATGCCTTTTAAATGTTGCAATTATACCAGCCTCCAGCACTTCCTCTGGCAGGTCATTCCATACTCGTACCACACTGTGTGAAAAAATTGCCCTTTAGGTCTCTTTTATATCTTTGCACTCTCACCCTAAACCTATGCCCTCTAGTTCTGGACTCCCCCACCCCAGGGAAAAGACCTTGTCTATTTATCCTATCCATGCCTGTCATGATTTTATAAACCTCCATAATGTCACTGCTCTGACACTCCAGGTAAAATAACGATCCATTTCATCTCTTTATTTCCATTATTACTTTTCCAGCCTCACTTTCTACAGAAAGAACACTCACTTGGTTAACTCTTTCCTTTTTAAAAATATTTATAGAAAAATCACAATTTTTATATTTCTACTTCCTTTTTCTCAAATTTGTTAATCTTTTTAGTAATTATTAATCTTTTCATAATTGCTTGATTTATTTTATTGGATCCAATGTACTGGTGTCACTGCACAATTCATCCTGTCATCTGTACAAGCCAACATTTCCATTATACAGTACAAGACATTAGCTCTAGTTTTGGCATTATATAGTTTCATACATGCCTATTTGGCAAGAGATTTCCCATTGAGACATATCACAAGCCACTTGAATAGATCTGCCACAAATTGTTAACAAGATCGCAACTGCATTTGCAGCATTTCGTTAAAGAGCAAGGATATGACTTTGAAATGAAATATAAATCAGGTATCAAGATCATGATTGACATGCTGAACAGATCAAATCCAGTTACAGTGCAGTGGGAAGATCGCATCCTTGTGATGGGCTACTTCTCCAATCTTGAAAAATGTGATGCTGGAAAAACACAGCAGGCCAGGCAGCATCTGAGGAGCAGGAGAATCGACGTTTTGAGCATAAGCCCTTCTTCAGGAATGAGCTTCTCCAATTTTGAGAGCAGGGTGCTGGAATAGCACAGCAGGTCAGGCAGCATCCTTCATAAGGGCTTATGCCCAAAATACTGATTCTTCTGTACCTTTTCCAGCATCACACTCTCGACTCTATCTCCAGCATCTGCAGTCCTCACTTTCTCCTACTTCTCTAGTTCACCTTTCTTTGATAATTTAGCAACATAATGAGCATGACTGTCACAGACATGGTGACCACATTTTCAGTTCTTTCATATCCTGATCAGATAGTATCTGCTAGTGGACTGTAGCTCACCAGCAAACCATTTCAAGGCACACGTACTGAAGTGATGAATGATGCACCTTACATCATCAGCTCATATCAGCACCCATGCTCACGTGGACTAGTGGAACATATGACACCCCATGTCAAATCAGTGATCAATAAATGTTGAGCAACAAAACAAGATTATTGCTTACCTTGCCACATTTTCGTGCAACACCAATGGACAATGATATACCCCACAGCTTATGCTGGAGACAACTGCAAGCAACTTTTGTCTCAACTTTCTGAAATACAAAGCATATTTCTTCAATTACAGAGGAGAGTAAGAGATACATGGTGAACAAGAAACTGGGGAACTATACCAGCAAAAGTTTCTGAAATATGCAACCAGACCGGATCATACAAAGTCACCGCAGATCACCACTAGATGCTGTAGTACTACTTTTTCCATGTCTAATTTCTTATTTTACATGGGATGACTTGAACATGACCAGACCAGTTGTAGATATCTTGTGGGAGGCAAAACCCACATCATGAATCCCTTGTCTCCCAAGAGCCAATTATTGAGGTCAAGAGATACAAGGAAACACCCATAGAATTTGAGATTGCTGAAGTATAAAGAGTCAATGATGTATCTTTGGATGCCTGTTATAAACAGGAATGAAACTGTTGTGGTAGTCAGGGACCAGCTGTACAACTTACAAATACATTTTGTTGAACTTATGGCACATGAAGGTAAAGTTTACAGCTCACTGTCAACACAGAAAATAAAACAAGTCATCAACTTCCCATATTCCCACCCATACCAACATTGGCCCCTCTCCCCCTATATTATAGGAGATGGGTAAGACATCATGTAAGCTTATCTGCCTTTCGCCTTATAACTGGATAATTAACTGTCACTTAAAGCCTCAATCTGCCTCCACCACAATATTTTATCCAGCAGTGGAAAGCAGGGCAAAGGTGAACAGCCCATATCACTGCATGGAGGCTGCTGATTGGCAGGAAGAGAGATAACCAACATTCCCTCTAAGCTGCAGGCCGCACATCCATGTAGCCACTCTGATGTTCCACACATGGGGCCTGGTATGCCAATGCCGAGTGCAATATTGACCGGTTCCCGAAGTTGCTGCCATGCACAGCCTCAGAGGTCTGCACAGATGAGAAAAAAATTAGGGATGCACCAGAGACAACAATTTCCAGCAAACCCATGATGATTGCACCCCCTCAGTATTCCTCTTACTTAGTCTTAAAAGCCCAACTCACCTAACTCATCTTCCCACTTTGCTGATATTCACCTGGCAGGCCCATCCAACATCCTTGGACTTACTTGAGCTCCAGCATCCATGGGGCCTCATCTTCAAAGATCTCTTGTGGTCAATTACTCAACTCTGGTGTTGCTTGTTTGAAACAGCTGCTGGCCAATTGGATTGAAAGTTAAGTTCAAAAGCTTATACTAATGACCCCATACCATCTCCATGTCTCCAGTGCTTTTCCATTCCAAGGTATTCCTGCTTATTCTCCCACTCACATCCCACAAATCCTTCTGTCTCCTGTATCAATTCATGCCAACTATTGCCCCTTCAATATCCAATTATCCAGTTTACCTCATGTACAGAACTAATGAGCCCTATTTAACAAAGACATGTGAGCAACTACTCAGAAAAACACGCACATTCACAAATCTTCCTTTGAAAATAAACGTTGGTGTTCTTGTAACCCCATAGGAATTAACAATTAGCATATCAAACCCTTAAACCTTGAACAAACGAACATTGAGACATTGAGAAAAGATACCACAGAAAGAACAGTTTATTATAATAACATCAAAATGCCAATCAAAGTCAACAGTTCATTTCATTTGCTGAAATAAACTCCTCTAAAGAGATCCTTCTGCAATGAATCTGGACTCTCAGCCAAGCTTAGATAACAAGCACTGTTGTCAGAAATTATTGAGGTTTAGAAGATTGAAAGGTGATCTTAAGATTCTAAGGGGCCTTAACAGAGAGCAGACATTGAGAAGATGTTTTCCTACTGGGGGAGTATAGAACTAGGTCACACAGTTTCAGCCAAAAGAGCAAAAGCTTCATCAGCACAAGGAGATAGATTTAGCTGCATGAATAGCCACACATACATTTTGGAGGAAATTTGATTTTATTTTGTACTCCAGATCTGCATAAATCTTCTCTGGCCTTTCTATAGTTTTGGGAAAATATTGTCTGTGAAATGCATTCCACCAGCTGCCTCTGCTGACATCAGGCTCAGGTTGGCACAGTGGTTCAATGGTTAGCTCTGCTGCCTCATAACACCAGGGACTTGGGTTCAACTCTGCCCTTGGGTGACTCTATGCCTGGAGTTTGCACATTCTCCTCACATCTATGTGGGTTTCCTCTGGGTGCTCTGGTTTCCTTTCACACTCCAAAGATGTTAGGTGGATTGACCATGCTAAATTGTCGATAGTGTCCAGAGATGTGTCGGCTAAGTGGATTAGCCATGGGAAATGCAGAGTGATAAGATTGGATTTGGGTGGGATGCTGTCTGGAGGTTTGGTGTGGGCTGAATGGCCTGTTGCTCCCCTGTAGTGATTTAATTATTGCTCTTTTTAAAAGGGGGGAGGGTAATGCAAAATAGATGTTGTCCCTGACATCGCTTTTGTTTGGCGGTGTGCACTTTCAGAAGCCCATTAAAACCATAGTACTTTCGAGGATTCGTGAAAAAAATGGAAAGCCTGTTGACAATCCTGGGACTTTCCGAAAGGTAAAAACAATGACTGCAGATGCTGGAAACCAGATTCTGGATTAGTGGTACCGGAAAAGCACAGCAGTTCAGGCAGCATCCGAGGAGCAGTAAAATCGAAGGGCTTTTGCCCGAAACATCGATTTTACTGCTCCTCGGATGCTGCCTGAACTTCTGTGCTTTTCCAGCACCACTAATCCAGAATGGGACTTTCCGAAAGGTAATTGTAGTGTGTTTCATATATTCAAATAGTACCAGGGTGACAAAAATATAACCTGGTGGTTGTACTTGGGGCGGCACGGTGGCTCAGTGGTTAGCACGGCTGCCTCACAGTTCCAGGAGCCCTGGTTTGATTCCAGCCTTGGGTGACTGTCTGTGTGGAGTTTGCACATTCTCCCCGTGTCTGCGTAGAGTTCCTCTGGGTGATTCGGTTTCCTCCCACAATCCAAAGATGTGCAGGTCAGGTGAGTTGGCCATGCTAAATTGCCCGTAATGTTCAGGGATTGTGTAGGTTAGGTGCATTGGGCGGAGGTAAGTATAAGGTAAAAACTTTTGCCCGAAACGTTGATTTCGCTGCTCGTTGGATGCTGCCTGAACTGCTATGCTCTTCCAGCACCACTAATCCGGAGGTAAGTATAGGCTAGGGGAATGGTTCTGGGTGGGTTCTTCAGAGTGTCAGTGTGGACTTGTTGGGCTGAAGGGCCTGTTTCCACACTGTAGGGATTCTGTGATAACGTCGGTGGACTAGTAATCCAGAGGTCTCAGCTAAAGATCAAGGAACGAGTTCAAATTCTACTATGGCAGCTGGTAGAATTTAAGTTCAGTTAATAAATCTCACCTCAGTAATGGTGGTAACAGACTTAACTGATTGTTTTAAAAACTCATCTGATTCACTAATGTCCTCCAGGAAAGGAAATGCACCACCCAAAGCCACCTTAATGTAATGAACTCTTAACTGCCTTCTGAAATTATAGAATCCCTACAGTGTGAAAGCAGGACATTCAGCCTATCAAGTCCACACAGACTCTCTGACCCAACCAGACCCACTCCCCTATCCTATCCCTAAAACCATACATTTCCCATGGCTAATTCACCAAGCCTGCTCATCCCTGGACACCATGGGCAATTTAGCATGGCCAATGCACCTAACCTGCACATCTTTGGACTGTGGGAGGAAACCAGAACACCTGGAGGAAATCCACAAAGAGCAGACACAAAGAGAATGTGCAAACGCCACACAGACAGTCACCCGGGCCTGGAATTGAACCCAGGACCCCAGCACTATGAGGCAGCAGTGCAAACCCTGAAGGTGGCCTGGCAATCCAAAGTTCAAGGGCAATAGGCACTGGTAATATATTATAGCCCTGCCTATGACATCAACATCCTACGAAAGCATACAGAACTATTAGGTATTGTATCGAAATGCAGATGAGCGTTTTACTACGATAATTCATTACAAGGCACTGCACTTTAAAGGTATAATTTGACCGGTATATTAATCAGCCTTATTTATTTGGTTTCACGCATACCAAGCTTTTCTAGTAAAAAACAAAACATTAGAATGCAATGAAAAATATATCAAAACATTCTATGCTGTTATCGTTTCTATTAAAAATCACACAACACCAGGTTATAATCTTTTATCCTTCCTCCTCCATGCCAGTCCACCATCGGCACCTCCACATCTTTACTATTGTGATTTCAATGGCTCTGGATGAATACCAAAGAGCAGTAGAGACTGTGCTATTGAATACGGACAAAGCTGACCTGTACAAAGTTTTCATCAAACAGGGAGTTAATGGAGACAAACAGGAGAGCTGCATTAAGGCCACAATCAGATCAGCCATGATCTTGTTGAACAGCAGAGTAAGCTTCATGGAACAAATGATCTATAGTGTTCCTACTTGTCATGAGATTATGTTCTTATTAGATGCATTCAAAAGGCCCTTATAAAATATTTGATCACCAAGTACACAAAAGGTACCAAAGATTATTTAAAGCACATGGGATTGAACGAGGATAGATAATTGACTTTTAAATTTGATCAGAAGAGAAGAAACAGGAGTTTTCTCAAAGCATAATCATAGGACAGCATAGTGTAATTATATTCCTTATACACTCGGGACTGTGGGGCCAAATGATACCCCAACTCCATTTACAAGTTTGCTGACAATACCACCATTGCAGGTCGGATCTCAAACAAAGATGAGACAGTATACAGGAAAGATATTGAGTGCTATGCAGTATGGTGTAATGACAACAATCTATCCATCAACGTCAGCAAAACAAAAGGTCTGGTCATCGATTTCATGAAACAGAACAGAAGGCATGCCCCTGTCTGCATCAATGTTGTTGAGGTGGAGATGGCTGAGATCATCAAGTTCCGGGGAATGAGGATCATCAACAATCTATCCTGGTCAATCCATGGCAATACAATGTTCAAGAAAGCACAACAATGTCTCTATGTCCTCTGGAGTCTAAGGAAATGTGGCATGTTCACAAGGACTCTTACCAACTTTTATAGAAAGTGTCCTATCTGGATGCATCTCAATGTGCTATTGCAGCTGCTCTTCCCAAGAACACAAGAAAACACAGAGAGTCATGAACACAGCCCAGTGCATCACATAAACCAGCCTTCTATCCACTGACTACATCAATAATTCCCACTGCCTCAGGAAAGCAAGCAACATAATCAAAACACCTCCCATGTCAGTTATACTCTCTTCAACCCTCTTCTATCAGGCAGAAGATATAAAAGTTTGAATACATGTATGAATAGGTTCAAGAACAGCTTCTTTCCTGCTGTTATCAGATTTTAGATTGGACCTCTCAAATTTAAATCTGATCCCTCTCTCTCTCTCTGTATCTTCTCAGTAGCTGTATTCTGCACTCTGCTCTGCTAACCTGATGAGCTTTGTATGGTACTATCTGCCTGTATAGCACACAAAACAACACTTTTCACTGTATCTCAGTACATGTGACAACAATAAATCGATCAGTTGGA